>NC_142011.1:174021041-174686041 GCF_049901735.1 Notechis scutatus | reverse complement strand
TAAGTGTGAAGAAAGTCATAAGTAACTTTTTTTCAGTGCTGTTGTAATATCAAAGAGTTGTTACATGAATGGTCATACATTGAGGGATACCTATACAGCATTTCTTAGCAATCATAATCTAGCCACTATTTGAAGACATCCGACAAAGGAGAACTTGCTACTTCATAAGGCTGGCTGTTTCACTGGCTGCTGGCATGAATAGTCTTCACCCTTAATTGGAACTTCTTTCCTCATCCTTTTCAGCCGTCCTTTGAGGCATTACAAAATTAGTTCACTCCCTTTTCTGTGGGACAATCCTTCAGATAGTTGGAGACTACTATCATGTCTCTCCTCAGTTGTCTTTTGTCTACATCCCTACATTCTTTAATTGTTTGTAGGGCTGGATAAAATTATTGAAAATATCTTAGATTTAAGAAGAACAAAATTAAATAAAGAAAGACTGCTCACTGTAAGATTTATATGCTGCTTATATAAAAATAATTTGGATATTTAATCCAAAGGCAAGTGTCATTGAAGATGGTCCTGACACCTTGAAAGCTCAAAGAGCCAACATACTATAAGCTAGATAGATACTATCACTTATGACCTAAATATGAGTTAATAAGAGCTCATATAAGCTGTTATTGACAGAGAATGCTGGAAAAATAAAGCTTATCAGGATAATAAAAAATCAAAAGTGCCATCAGTAGAAAAATGTTTTTTAAAATTTCACACTAGAAATGGCATAGTATCCTATAATCAGAAAACAAGAGATAGAAGTACAGAATACAAATATATGCTGAAGTAAAAGATTCATTTACCCATAAATCAAAATCAACTCTTAAGCACAAAAACTAAAGATAATAATCAAAGTTAAAGGATATATCACATAGGCTTTTAGAAACATATAAAAGTTTTAACCAAGATGATCCCATTGCTTTAAGGATTATATGTCCTCAGTTTAATGTATCTGTTAATTGAATCAATTTTATTCCTCAGTTGCACTACATAAAATTTAATAGGGTGGCAGAAATTTTGGCTATGTGGAGAAATGCTTTAATAATTGTTCAATTTTTTTATAATCCAAGCAAAGAATAGCTCATAAAAATAATACACAAGATCCACTAGAGTTGTTAATGGACCAGTTAGGGATAAGTTTTGGGCCATAAAATCAGGCCCTTATTTCACATTTTAAATTCTTAAATTTAAATTGATAAGAATATTAACTAAAGAAACAACAGCACCTGAGTGCATCTTTAACCAGTCACTGGTTTGTTTCATAATATTTTCCAATCATTACATTACAGCTGATTTACTTTGTACAATAGTTTCTAGTTGTTTATTTGCAAATTTGTCATCCTACAAAAATAGTCTTTGTAAATCAAGACAGTTGCAAGGGTTCAATTTTTTATATAAAAATGTAAATTATCAAGTCAGTGTTATTTTATGGGCTTTCTGTGTTGTAACTCTGGAAAGAAATGGAATCTCCCATTAATGTGAAACTGAATCAGTTCCCCTAATATAGAGAATCTGGGAGAAACTTCTAATATTAAACCTATCTATGCAGAATTAAAAGAAGCTAGGAGCTGAGGATAATAACAATCATAGGAGTGATTTACCAAGTATTCAAACTAACATAGAAAAGTGAAGGACTTCAAGATCTCTGGCTTAAGTCTGAAGCTGACTTCATGTTGAATAGTTAACTCGATTAACGGCAAGAATTATGAGCAGTTAATGAAAGCAGGAAATGTCATGCAGTATGGCAGCTGGAAAGCTCTCTTAGAAAAGCCAGCTGCTGTGGAGGTTGGCCAATGTTATGTTTGATCATGTAGTATTTGAGTATATTCTTTTTTTCCCACAGGCTATCCTTCTCCTCTACTATGAACAAAACAGGATATGGGTGAAGACATTATTAGTAATGTGGTATTTTGTTGACACTGGCAAGTTCCAAGAATATATATTGTATTGCTCACTACATACTGCAAAAACAAGAATTTTCAGATACTGTAGCAGTGATGTAGCAGTAATTTTCCATGGCTTTGTACCATCACACTGCTAAAGATTTGACAGTCAATTTCCAAAGGCCTAGATTCCTTCCATTGAATAGTTACCTCTGATTCCAGCTCTGATTCTGACAATATATTGGCTCATGTAATATTAAATAAGTATTACAAAACAGTAAAAATGATAGGTGTCTTTTGTTTTCATGTACATGTGTCACACATATTAGTAAGGTATAATATATAATACAATTAGATATACAATACAAATATACACTACAATATGCAATACAATTAGATACATCATACACACATAAACACTATTGTCTGTAATAATGGCATTTCCAAATACTAACTTAATTTTCTGAAACTTTCAGTCAAAACACAAACAAAACAATCCTCCAAAACAGCAAATGTTTTCCTGATAATTGAAATAAATTAGCTCTTACACAGAGGAGCCAAGACTATATGAAAAATAAGAGTACGAGGCATCTACTTGTATTATCAAAGTATTTCTCAAAAGTTCTAGCATTATGTTATAGGTTTCATGCTCTCAAAACATCTGGTACAATTCAAGAAACACACAACACACACACACAACACACACACACACACAGAGGCACTCTACTTAATCACAGATTGTAAAATGAAGGGCATCAAAAATGACTTCTAGAAAAATGATATATCCTTTCCATACTCAGAGCAACATGTGTTTTGCATTTGCAACTTGATTTTTTAACAAAGAGCTAGCATAAAATGTTTTAAGGAATTTCTAAAAACTAGACTCTTTTTCATTATCTGTCTATGTGTGAAGTTTGGTTGTCTTAATGACCATTAATTTCAATGGCCACTATTCAATACATAACTTACAAGAGGTGTGTGTGTGTGTGTGTGTGTGTGTGTGTGTTTGTGTGCATAACATCTGAACAAAACTAGTACAAAAAGACTGACTCAACTCATAACATGGCTCAAGGCCCAGAGAAAGGTCCAGGTCTTCAGCATCTTTTTAAAGACAACAAGGTTGGGGCCAGTTTCATCTTTGTCCTTACATTTTTCATTCTTACATTCTTCAGCTCAGTATTTGTAAACAGCAATGGATCATGCCCAGTATTTCCTAGCTGTACCACAGATAACAACAATGATCTAATACATATCGATTTCACAGAAGACAATGTCGAAAAATCACTACGCAATCTAAAACCATCTCTATCTATTGGACCGGATGGAATATGTGCCTACTTCTTAAGAAAGCTATCCACTGCCATAGCCAAACCTCTAAGCATAATCTTTGAAAAATCTTTCAGGACCAGCTCCTTGCCTAACCTATGGTCACAAGCCACAGTCATCCCCATCTTCAAAAAGGGAGACCCAAGCCTAGTTGAAAATTACAGGCCAATCTCCTTATGCTGCGTCACCTGTAAAGTCATGGAATCAATTATTAACCAATCCATCATCCTCCACTTAGAGACAAACAACCTACTCTCCAATAAACAATTTGGTTTCAGAAAAAAACTATCCTGTAATCTGCAACTCTTACACTGCAAAAACATATGGACGATACAACTCGACCAGGGCAAAGCAATAGACGAAATCTACATAGACTTCTGTAAAGCCTTCGATTCAGTGGTACACGACAAACTACTCCTAAAAATAAAATCCTATGGTATCTCTGGACAACTGAATAACTGGATAGAAGCATTCCTGTCAAACAGACAACAAATGGTCAAAATCGGGAGCGTCCTATCAAATCCAGTACCTGTCAATAGTGGTGTCCCCAGGGCAGTGTTCTAGGACCAACTCTCTTCATACTCTACATAAACGACCTCTGTGATCATATTAAGAGCAATTGCGTTTCTTCGCTGATGATGTAAAGCTGTTCAATACCACAGACAATACTGCTACCCTACAAAAAGATCTTGACTATGTATCTGAATGGTCAAACAAATGGCAACTTCAAATCTCAACAAATAAATGCTCTGTCTTACATATTGGCAAAAAAAATCAGAAAATAAAATACAAGCTGAATAGTCAAGATCTTGTTGATGACCCAAGCTCTGTAAAGGACCTTGGAATACTCACCTCTAATGATCTAAGTGCTAGAGCCCACTGCAACTACATAGCCAAAAAGGCATTAAGAGTTGTTAACCTAATCCTACGTAGTTTTTCTCTGGTAATATCACACTACTAACCAGAGCATACAAAACATTTGCTAGACCAATACTCGAATACAGTTCATCAGTCTGGAACCCTCATTACGTATCTGATATTAGCACAATTGAGAAAGTCCAGAAATATTTCACAAGAAGAGTTCTCCACTCTTCTACTCGTTGTAGAATACCTTATGCCACCAGACTTGAAATTCTAAAACTAGAAAACCTTGAATTACGCCTCTTTGGTCTGACTTAAGCATGGTATATAAAATCATACATTGCAATGTCCTACCTGTCAATGAATACTTCAGCTTCAACCATAACAACACAAGAGCACACAATAGATACAAACTCAAAGTAAACCGCACCAAACTTGATTGCAGGAAATACGACTTCAGCAATAGAGTGGTCAATGTCTGGAATACTCTACCCGACTCTGTAGTCTCTTCCCCAAACCCCAAAAACTTTAACCTTAGACTGTCTACTATTGACCTCACCCCTTTACTAAGAGGTCTGTAGGGGGCATGCATAAGCGCACCATCGTGCCTACCGTCCCTGTCCTATTGTTTCTCTTATTCTTTTATTTTTCTTATATGTACCCATTTCATGTATTCACAACTATGTATACACTTATACTTATTATCTTGTAAACAATTGGCAAATCAAATAAATAAATAAAATAAATAAATAAATACATAGTTGGCATTTGCTATTATTTGAAATAAGTTTGATTTTGATGTTCATTTTCATTTTGCTTTGATGTTCATTTGTTCTTGTGCTATAATAAATTTCCTTCAAACTTTTTTTTTAAATTCCAGCTTTCAACTATTTGTAAGTTGGCTTTTGTCTGATTTTCTTTATTATCATGAATATGGAGAGATATAGATTCTTTTTTATAATTTTGTAATCTTTGTTGGTTTTTCTTTGCAAACTTTCAATAGTGGTCCCTTTCTATGTCTGACTCAAACTACATTTCTCTTCTTCCATTATTTAGTTTATTTATGAGAAAGGAGAGTTCTCTCACTTCTCTTTTCTTTACTTTCCTGTCTCTCAGCTTCATTCCCATCCTTCCTCCCCCTTGTCCTACATTCTTAACTTTTCTTCTCAATCTCCTCTTTCAGGTCCCTTCTGTCTGTCCCCAGCCAACACAATCTCTCCCCCCTTTTCCCCATCACTAGCCCAAGATCCAGTCCTCATTCTTTCTTCCTGACCCCAGAATCTGAGATCCAGCTTCTCCATCCCAGGATCCAGCTAATGTACCTCCTCTCCCTCATCATATTGGCTTTTTAGGAAGACAAAGTCAGCACTTTTGGCTTTGCATTAGTTTAACTTGACTTTAAAAAATAACAATAAGGTTTGTGTATGGCCTATTTTTCTACTGGGTTGCTTTTGCTTCTTGATGCGCCACAGTTTTAGAAACAAACAAGATATTTACAAGATACTTTGTATTGTAATTGGATGTTCCTACTCCTGTAAGAAATGTGCACATTAATTTTCAATCATTGTGCTCCAGCTACTTTCTCTTCTGATGCCTCCTACTGAGACACTATTCTATAACCTACAACCATCCTTTAAGCTGTTGTGAAAAAGTATTTTTTTAGTATCTTTCTAGTATCACAGGTAGCAAAGCTTTTCAAACTGAAGTTGAAGGAATAGCCCCATAGAATGATGGTTTTCCTGCCTAATAGCTGCTTATTTTCTCTTTTTTAATATTTTATCTTAGTTTGTTGCAAAAAGGCAGATAAATTCATACAACACAAGCTGAAACAAGAGAAAGGGTTTCAATTTTTTTCCTTTTGTATGGAGTGGGAAATGGTGTTGGATTTTGTTTGTTTATTACTCTAGAACAGGGGTGTGAAACTTGCGTCATCATGGTGGCATCACATGATGTATCAGGACTTTCCCCACTTTGCTAAATTGGGCATAGGCGTGGCCAGCGTGTGACACATTTGGCTTGCAGGCTGTGAGTTTGACAGCCCTGCTCTAGAACCTGTGGCGGCTCAGGAAGTGAGAATCTGAGTTCTAATTTTGAGTTTCTGTGATCCTCTGGAGAAACTAATGGTCTACAGTTGGGTTTACAGTGTTCTCTTCTTATTCTGATTATAAATCATTAAATGGATAAGCTCACCGGTTAGCTTCAAATTGATTTGGAGGGAACTGGGAAATGAAAACCAAATGAACACTAAGGGCTTCATTTCACAATAATCTTTCTTGCTATTGCTGCGTATTCTGCTGATTGTAGAAATTATTTTATTTTAAAATCTCATGCAAGCCACACCTCTCTCTTTACATAGTAAAAAAAAAACAACCCAGATGCTTACAGTTTTAGCTCTGGAAAGTCACTTTTAGGCATATAATGGCCTTTCCAGCTCTTTAAAAACATAGCTTTCTATTTTTTTAAAATGTCCTTATTTTTAAAGACCAGGAATTTAAATAGGAAAATAAATAGGAGATTTTAGAATGCGTGTGTGTATATGTATATTAAGCTCCTCTGGGCATTAAAGTTTACTACTTTATTGTGCATAATTCTGGCATTTTGTTTTTCACTTTGTCAGGATGCCAGAACTGGATTAGAGGATCATTATTACACACTAAGGATGTGGAGCTTGAAGAGGCTGATCTTACATTGTTCCATGATGTTAGTCCAATTAGGCAGAATAAAAACAGGAACTGAGACAGTCAAAATGATATTTTCCAATATGAATATAAAGCCAGGGCTGGTTATATGCAGCCAAACTTCGTCTAGGCTTTAGTTGAAGAAAATGCTTTCTCAGGGAATGTAGAGGCTCAGTAGATAAAAAGCAGAATTAATCAGATTCATTTTAATGGCTGAGATATAGTTGATTTTTAAAAACCTTTTTAATCCTTTACTTTATTAATCCAGTCCAACTCCAATCAACTTCTGTGATTTATTTTTTTATATATTGCTTAGTAGGCAATCTCACCACAAAGAACTTTCCAGATGATACAACTGTAAGTAGAGCAGTTGCTGCTCTTTCAACCGCATTGGGACTTCAAAAAAAAGTCAAGTTGTTTCCAGGAAAATTATATAAAACATTTATGATAATTTACCACTTGCCTCTACTATGCACTACTGTACAAATGTGTTGCCAAATAAACCCATAATTTATTTATGTAGTAAATAATGGTGATTTTCAAAAATTAGAATGCCACTGGGGTAGTAAGACTGCTTTCAAAGACATGATTTTGGATCCTATTTTTTACCTTGATAAGTTGCATGCAGACATTCTGAATGTGTGTGTGTGTGTGCGTGTGCATGCACACATGTACACTGCATATGTGTTTACTTCATGATTACCTGCTTATCTAGAATATTTCTGTATCTTTTTATCACTTAGAAGACTTCATATCTAAAATAGAATGAGCAGCACTTGATTTTGTAGCGATTTTACAAACTTTTTCATGAATAATAGGAGAATTAGAGAGAATTTAAGATTTAAATAACAGAAAATATTTACTGAGCAAACAGAAACATTCCTTCAAGCAATTTGTATGATCATCTGTTATGAGATTGCCCTTTCTAACAAATGACCAATGCTTTCTTTGTCTTAACACATACTTGTCAAGGTTTCTAAAAGTGCAGGTGTGACACCATAAAGGAGTTGGTAGGTAATTTTGGCTATGAAGTCCATAAAACTGCTTGGATAAAATGGATTTCTTTGAATGGAAAAAAAAATCCCAAATGCTAAGAAAAATTTATCAAGTGTTTTTTTTTTAATCTGTTCAGGACAAATAGGCTAGTGTGTTGAATTATGACATGTAAGTGTACATGGTCAATAGCGTTTGCATTGATTGGGATAATAATAATTAACAGATTCTGCCAAGTGCATGATCTCAGCTTCCACCTATATATTCAAAAATGAGTCTTTAACTTGCTATCTTCCCAAATATGGTTAATGATTATATATCACTAGTTTTTTTCCTTGCTTAGCTCAATAATAAAATTGATAAACTTGTGGTTATGTTTGGTGGGCTTTAAGCTCTACAAAGAAATTACATCATAGCTTACTGCAATGTGTTGCGTCCAACTAATGTGACTGCCTCCAACATTTGCTTTTAATATATGGGAAATGAGAGAGTCTGACATGTTCTAAGCATGCATTCTTCTTCCTCCCCCTCCTCCTTCCTCCTTTCTCTGTATTTTTTCATGAAGAGAGGTCATTTTATAGCTTGGTCCCATTCTTCTTTTTAGAACATTATGTCCATTCTCAAAGACCTTGTGACCCCCAAAAAAAAAAAAAAAAAAAAAAAAAAAAAAAAAAAAAAAACCCAAACCACCAACCCCCAACAACCACCCCAAAACAAAACAAAACCCAAACCAAAAACCCAACCCAAACACCAAAAAAAAAAAAAAAAAAACCAAAAACACCCAAAAAAAAACCACCAAACCAACCCAAACAATACTATGAAATAGTTTTTTATTGTGATATTTAAAATAAATGTTATTGTTAAAACTACATCACTGTACAGAAGAAACCCATTGTCAATGTAAATGAAGCAATAATTGAAAAAAGGAAAGAAATAAAGAAAAGAGGAAATTATGCAGATTATGCTACAAACAGAATTCTGAAAAAATTGTTTAGATGTCCTTGCCCCTTTTTCAAATAAATGCACACATGTACATACAAAACTCTATTTCAGGTTACTTTATTTATTTTATTTATTTATTAAATTTGTTTGCATCCATCTTGATACTGGTGACTCATAACTATTTCTACAGATCAATAATATATTTCTATTTCCAGTTTTGGAATAATATTTCTTTTAGCCACCCTGCATGCTAAAAAAATTAATTTTGCATCCTTCCTTCCTTCCTCCCCCTCTCCCTCCCTCCTGTTGAGAAACACTGTTCTAGATACAAAGTCTGTTATATTATTATTCATATGATTGGTTCATTAATGATGCTTGGAAAAACATCACTCTCTGTCCACTACATTTCTTAAACTTATTTATACATATTCCTTGACTCCTCTTCAGACAGTAATTGTATTCACATTAGATCTGTTTGAAATACTGTCTCATTAAGGCAGTTATACTGTAAGTGAGAGTGCAACTGATGCATATGCACAGTTTATTCACCTGTTAAGATGTTTTTATTATTCAGACATTGTTGAATGGGTCATATTTGCTTTTTGAAATGTGTTATTAAAACATAACAATGTTAGAAGAGTTGGCTGCAGTCTTCTCTCTTTCGCACTACTGTTCAAATTTTAAGCTAAACTATCTAAAATCTATAAGTCTCTTGGGCTTATGAAATTACAACTATATGTGGCTCTCCAAAGGGCATTTGAAATAAAATAAATACACACTATAGTACCTTTGGGTGCCAATTCAAACACCAATTGCCAACTGTTATGAAGACTTCCTTTTGCAACTGGAACAGATTAATCATAGAACATGAAATGAGAAGAAATGCTTCTGCTTTTCACATAATCTGTTTGTACTCAAAGTTTTCCTGCCACAGATGTGTGATTCATACTTCATTTTTATCAAAGAGATTAGCCAAACTGGAGATGTTGACTTCATTGGAAAGAATTACATGTACATTAAATTGTACTTGCTGGATATTTTAAAACATGCTACAAATCATCCTTTTGTACTCCTGTATGTGAAATGAATTATGAAAAATAATAGCATAATTTTGATTCTACAAAGTTAGTTCAATAAAACTGAGTTATTAGATAAAAAAATAACAAGCAATATTTTGTACTAGCCTGCACTCTTATGTTTCTAGTACAGTGGGAAGCATCCAGTTGGTTTTGTGCCTAAGGCAGGACTAGAATTCACAGTGTCCTCGTTTCTAACCTTCTATTGTTAACCATATGTAGCTAGTGTAATATTCCTATGGACTACAGTGACAATAAATCAGTGTCATAGAATATGACTTTAATCAATAAAAAACAGAATATTTTTTAAATCAATACAACAGAAATAAAATTGGATCTTGTTTCTCACTACACATAATTTTGGTAAGTATATTCTATTGTTTGCTTTATTATAACCATAACGAACATCAGGAGTGTTTAATATTATCAAAACATGAAATTCTAAATAAATAAAAATATAGTTGAAAACATGTTATGTATTTACTAGATTTCCTCCCCCCTTTATTATTTTACAAGTAACTCATATCTAATACTTCATCATTTCTCCTGTTTTCCTCACAACAACCATCTTGTAAAGGTTGGTTGGGCTGAAGGAGAGAGTGTCAGGCCCAAAGTCACCTAGTGGGCTTTCCTGCCTAAGGCAGGACTAGAACTCACAGTTTCCTGACTTCTAGGTGAGCACTTTAACCACTATACTAACTTAAACACTGCACCAAATTAAATTATTGACGTTAACAGGATTTAGGTAGACCCAGTATATTTGAACAGCAAATATCCAAAACCACTAACTCTTTCCTACCATCTAGTCATTTTCTAGATTTTGAAGCCCAAATACATTCATAAGTAGTAAATTAATGAAGCTAATTATTTAAGAAGGAAAACATGAATCTATTGATCTATTTTGTTTTGATCATATTTTATCCACATTCAATACTATTTGAGGAACATTTTAAAAAGAATTTCAAAGTGTAGTTTTTCTATTTTCAGTTACATTTTATGCCATTGTTGTATCAACTTTTCTTAAAAAATATCCTTAATGGGAAACCCAATTTATTAATGGTTATTCTATGTAGAGTAATATGTCAAACCCTCCTGAAAACAGATGAAGAATTAGGAACATACACAATTCTTCCTGAGATATAAAAAAGATATGTTTGCAGATTGCCTTGCTATCTCACTTGACTAAAATGATTTAATTGTTCTTAAGTTCTGAGTGTGTTCCCCACAATAATGCCATCACTTAGTACTTTTACTGAAGCTAAGATATCTCTCCCTGGCAACTTGCTATCTCATTTCTTAGCCTTTCAATAGACTGCTGATTGGTGTCACTGACTTCAGAAGCATGTTATAATCCAATGGAGTCACCTCTTTCATTAAGGCTAGCTTCCTACTGTGTAAAGACAAAAGATCGAAGAGATAGGAGCTTCAGAATTATAAATATAAACTCTACTCTTCAATTATTATTTTGCGTTTGAATACAGTTTCTCTCTATAAATATGTGCCATGAATCTTAACCTTTTGTATTTTACATCTCACCAATCCCTCTATCAAAAAACCCTTGAAGAACCAGGAAAGAAATTGGTCTATATTTTTTTCTGAGAAAAACATTTATATGCTTGCAGGTGTTCTGCTACTATAATTATCATTTGCAATAATGTAATGTGTTTTTAAGGATATAAAAATTACAGAGGTATTTTTGGTAATAAATTTTAGTTCTACTGTTTTATAATATAAACAGTAAACATTGTTATTTGAGAAGAACAATTCCATTAGGATTTGACAATCATGGTAACAATCTTGCAAATATTTTGTATTGTAATAACTACAAAACATAAAGGACGGATAATATAATAATTCATAAAAATATGACTGAATTTAATAGACCAGTATCTCAAATTGGCATATGATATGAAATTGTGTCTAAACGACTGCTTTAACAGATGTTTATAAGAAATATTTCACACCTTGCTGTGTTTTTCAGATGTAGCATGGGCCCCCAAATGGGACAATCCTGTTTTTGCAATGATTATTTCAGCTCATTTGAGAAAGCTTGAGCTGAATGTAAACAATCCTTAAATATACTTGAATTTGATCAAACACAGGCTGGGAGAAAACAGCAAAGCAATGATCCTGATTAGAGGGTGAAGGATATAAGAGGAAAGGAGAATGGCAGGTGGCATATACTGAAGATTGATATGGGAACTAAAGAAGACAAAAATCTTAGCCATTGTTAGAAAACTGGTGTATTTCTTAGACCAGGGATCCCCAACCTTTCGACGCTGGCCCGGTTCCGCGCCAGCTGGCGCGCGGCCCGGTTCCGGCGTCAGCTGGGCGCCGCCATCTTTTGACGAAAAATCACTTCCGGTGACGTCATCGGAAGTGATTTTTTCGTCAAAAATGCGCGGCGCCTAGCGCTTCTGGTGAGCTTTTTCGGTAGAAATGGCTTTCACCCGGAAAAGCTCACCGAACGCTGGCGCCGCCATCTTTTTGACGAAAAATTGCTTTTTTACCAAAAAGATGGCGGCGCCCAGCAACCAGCGGCCCGGTAAGGCTTGTTCCGCGGCCGGTACGGTCCGCGGACCGGTGGTTGGGGACCCCTGTCTTAGACAGTTCCATGACTTACTAGTTCAGAATTGTTAGACTGAAGCACATTTATCATTTCTTAGAGTTAAACTAGATATGGCCTTAATTGAATGAATACATTTAACATACATATTAATTTGGAGTTCTAGGGAAGTCTAAGCAGTACTATGGGAAGTAGAATGAAATCCATTATTTCATGTCATTATCCAAGCAGTTTGCATTTCAATTAAAATTTATATTGGCACCAATATATATTTTGATCTTATTTATCGTTTGAACCTGGATTTATAGCTTACAGTGAATGTGTGTGCCACAGGTTTAGATGTTACTTTACCAACAGTAGTCTAATAATTCAAACTGTTTGCATAGGAAGAAGGGGGAAAAAGGAAGGAAGGAACTTTGTACCTTGGCAATGAGTCTGTGAATGAGTTTGTAAATATATTTTTTAAAAAAATTGAATAATAATTAGGAAAGTCAGTTCAAAATGTCCTGTGCCCTTTATCAGAGAATAAGAAAATGAATTATGATACATGATAGCCTTTGACTCAGTGGTACATGACAAACTACTTTTAAAATTAAAATCTTATGGCATTTCCAGATCCCTTCATAAGTGGATTACTGCCTTCCTGTCAAGCAGGCAACAATTAGTAAAAATAGGAAACGCTTTATCAAACCTTGTACCAGTTAACAGTGATCCCCCCCAGGGAGCGTTCTAGAACCCACACTATTTACACTGTATATAAATGACCTTTGTGATCACCTTATAAGTAACTGTGTCCTCTTCGCTGAGGATGTAAAACTATTCAACACCACCGACAATGCTACCATCCTTCAAAGCGACCTTGATTATGTGTCTGAATGGTCATTTGGTTATTTTACAACTGGATTAAGGTCTAGAAGAACCTGAAGATTTGAACTCCTCAAAATGAGTAGGAAATTAACAGCTCCTGGTTCTTCAACTTCCACTTCTTCCTCTCCACCATCTGGAGGACAACGTTCAATACAGACAATATTAAGACAAGAAAAAGAACAAGAAAAAGTGACCTAGCAGATGATTATGCAAGGAATTCAAAATATTCAAACAAGATCAGAGAATATTGAAAAGAGAATAGAGAACATTGAACAAAGAACAGAGAACATTGAACAAAGAACAGGGAAAACCGATGAAAAAGTGGAGAACATCCAACAAATGATGATGAAGTATGATGAGAGACTCCAAAAAAATTGAAGAAGAAGATAAACAAAGAGAAAAGAAGATTGGAGACATTGATAACAGATTAAGTGTGGTTGAACAAGATAAAAGTGGTATGCTGAGATGGGAGATGGACAGATCAGAATTTTATCTTAGATTTCAAAACATAGAGGAAGAAAAAGGACAAAATCTAGCTGAGATAATGATAGAAATATTGGCTGAAGCTTTTGAAATAACTGAAGAGAAGATGATGGATGGAATGGATGAGGTTTATCGAATCCTCACAAGATATGCAATGAGAAATAGCTTACCAAGAGAAGTTCACATCAGATTTACAAAGAAAGCCATTAAAACACAAATATTGCAAGTGGCAAGAGAGAAAACATTGAAATACAAAGATAAGGAGATTGTGGTCTTGAAACAAGTACCCAGAAGAGTGAGAGAGATGACAAGAGAATACCGATTCTTGACCAAATTATTACTTTAAAAAGAGGTGAATTATAGATGGCTGATTCCAGAAGGTTTAATGTATTGGCAAGAACAGAGATATAGAATTGACTTAATTGAGAAAGCTGAATCATTTTATACAGAATTTTTCAGAGGGGAGGAAGAGACAGAAAAAGAAATTTCACTAATTGAATTCCAAGAGGACTCCCAAATGATGACTGAAAAAGAAGAAGGTGCAGTAGGTGGAAAGGCGGAAGCCAAAGAACAACGTGAATTAAGATCTATGAGAGCTGCTAAACCTAACTATAAAATATAACCATGGAAGAGAAAAAAATGATTACAATTAATATAAATGGACTTAACTCAGTGGTTAAAAGAAGGAAAACCTTTCATAAATTGGGGAAATTAAAATTTGATATAATCTGTCTATAAGAAGTACATATTAAAAAACAATATGAACAATTGTTGGTACAGCCAAAATTAGGGAAAATATTTACTTCCTTGACCCAATGTAAGAAAAGAGGGGTGGTTTCATATATTAAAGAGACCACCCCAGCAAAATGGATCTATACTGATGATGATGGAAGAATACTAATGGTGGAAATAATGGACAATAATAGGAAAACACTCCTGATTGCAATATATGCTCCGAATGACAAACAAGAAGAATTTTACAAAAAACTACATATGAAAATAATTGAACTAATGCTAATATAGTTATGATGGGAGATTTTAATGGAATTGTAGACAACAAATTGGACTATACAGCACAGAAAACAACAAAGCAAAACATAAAGACTCTCCCTAAATCTTTTTTTAAAATGGTAGATGAAATAAACTTAAAAGATACATGGAGAGAAAGAAATGCTAAAACTAAACAATATACCTTCTATTCAAATAGACACTCATCATGGTCCAGAATAGATATGATATGGATGTCAACAGAATTAATACCTAACATTCAAGAAATTAATATTGAAACAAGTACTTGGGAAGATCACAATCCAATGACAATTAAATGGAAAGGACAAAAAAGAAGATATAGATGGACATTAAATAATACTATTTTAAAGGGAAAAGACTTCACACAGTGGACGGAGAAAGAATTGGCCTTTTTCTTTGGAGAAAACAAAAAAGAAGATACATCAATCCAGAATGCATGGGATACAATGAAGGCATAAGCCAGAGGCTTGATAATAGACTATACAAGGAAAATAAATACCATGAAAAGATTAGCCTCGAAGGCATTAGAAGATGAGTATAAAGGACTCGAAAAAGAGCTACAGAAAATGCCACAGAGGAAGGACATTAAGTTAAAAATGGATATAACCAAACATAAAATGGGTCTAATAGAAAAGGAAGAATTAGCACAAAAAAATTAGAGGTGCCAAACAGAACGATTTTGAAGATGCAAATAAACCAGGTAGATTGTTAGCATATAAATTGAGAAAGGAGAAAGAATCAAGGAAAATATCGCAATTACTAGATGACCAAGGCCAAGTTTGCTATGGTAGTAAAGAGAAGAAGGAAATTATTTGAGATTATTATGGGAAACTATACACACAAGAGAATATTGATGAGGAAAGAGTTAAACAGTATTTACAGAATGCTAATTTACCCCAGATACCTAAAGAGATTGAAACTATGTTAGAAAGCAATATAACGATGATGGAGTTAACTGAAGCACTTAAGAAACAAAATAATGGAAAGGCACCCGACCCAGATGGACTTCCGACAGAATTTTACAAAACATTACAAGAATCACTGAATTTTCCACTGCTAGAAGTTATGAATGAAGTTATGTTAAAGAAGAGGATACCTAAATCATGGTCAGAACCTTATATCACACTTGTTCCAAAAGAGGAGACCCATCCATTACAAATCAAGAATTATAGACCTATCTCCCTACTAAATGCAGATTATAAAATCTTTTCTTCAATATTGGGAGAAAGACTTAAAAATATTTAAATAATTTTATCCATCCTGATCAAAATGGATTTCTGCCAAAGAGACAAATTAAAGACAATATGAGAGTAATCTTGGACACTTTGGAATACTACGAGGCACATCCTGAAAAACAAATGGCTTTGATATTTCTAGATGCACAGAAGGCATTTGATAATGTGAATTGGCGATTCATGTTATTACTGCTGGAACAGATGGGCTTTGCTAGAAAATTTATTCAAGCAATAGAAGCTATATATCATAAGCAGACGGCAAAGGTAATGATAGAGGGAAAACTGACAGAATCTATCGATATAAGAAAAGGAACAAGACAAGAGTGCCCACTATCACCTTTGTTGTTTGTGTTAACTTTGGAATTGCTAAACAGAAATATTAGAGATGAAAAGAATATAAAAGGGATGAAAATTAAAAAGGAAGAATTTAAGTTGCAAACATTTGCAGACGATCTGGTTTTTATCTTAGAAGATCCACTAGAAAAAGCATCAAAATTGATAGAAAAGATAGAGACATATGGAAAGGTGGCTGGTTTGAAATAAATAAAGATAAGACAAAGATCTTGACAAAGAATATGCTATCAAGACAAAAGGAAGAATTGGCAGATCTAATGAAAATTCAGGTCATGAATAAGATCAAGTACTTGGGGATATACTTGACAGCAAGATGCAGTACACTAAAAGAGAATAATTATATCAAACTTAAACAGCAGATAGCGCTAGATTTGGTGAAATGGGAAAATTTACAACTGTCATTAATAGGGAGAATATCAACAATCAAGATGAATATATTACCCAGAATTTTATATTTGTTTCAAACAATTCCAATTAGGCTTGGAAAAGACTACTTTGAAGATTTAAATAAAATTGTGTTGAAATATATATGGCAAGGTAAGAAAGTGAGAATAAAGTTAAAACTTTTGCAAGATGCTAGAATAAGAGGAGGATTTGGTTTGCCTAATTGGGAGTTGTATTACCAAGCTACAAATTTGATGTGGGTTAAGGAATGGATAACATTAAGAAATACTAGATTGTTGACTTTAGAAGGACATGATTTGTTGTTGGGGTGGCATGCTTTTTTATGGTATAAAGGAACTAAAATACAGGGATACTTTAGAAGACATTATATATGGGAGTCTCTGTGGTTAAATTGGGAGAAGATTAAAAGACAATGTTATTTGAAAATTCCAGTCTGGCTATCGACTATTGAAGCATTTTCTTATCCTATAATATACAAAAAGGAACAAACAGTAAGATATGGTGAAATATTGAATGAAAAGGGTGAACTTAAATCTATGCAAAAACTAGAGGAACAAGGTATAAAGATGAATTGGTTTTCATATGCGCAATTACATTCAAGGTATGATAAAGATTCTAAAACAGAAGGTTTCTATGATAAATTGACTGACTTAGATAAGATTTTGACAGGTACTGATGAAAAGGTGATTTAAAAATTGTATGGATATTTATTAGAAATTAAACTAGAAGAAGAAGAAGTTAAACAAACTATGATTGCTTGGGGGAAGAATTTTGGATATGGGATTGAACTAGAGAAATGGCAAAAATTGTGGTCTCAAAATTATAAAACGACAATGTCAACAGCATATAAAGAAAATTTGTATAAGATGTTTTACAGGTGGCATTTTCCCCCAACAAGAATAGCAAGAATGTTCAAGAACAAATCTGAAAAATGTTGGAAATGTCATCAGATACCTGGATCATATTACCATATGTAGTGGATTTATGCAGATGCCAAAAAATATTGGACTAAAATCCACACGTGGTTGGAAAAAATGACAAAAAAGCATATAGACTTGAAACCAGAGATATTTTTATTGGGAATTTTACCTGAAATATATAGTAAAGACTTGAAATACCTGATTGTAAATGTATTAACAGCAGCTAGGATTGTATTTGCTAAAAACTGGAAAAATGAGAAAATACCATCACAGGAGGAAATCATTAAGAAAATATTGGAATGTGCTGAAATGAGTAGATTGACATTTGAAATTAGAGAACAAGATGATAAACAATTTTATAAAATTTGGGATCTATTCAATCAGTGGTTAGACAATAAAATATAGTAATGAAATATGTAGACTTTTAGAAAATAATAAATATATAAAGATGTATTCTTTTTTTATTATATCTACAAAATGATTCTAGGATAGATCTGGAATGATAATCTGAATTGTCATAAAACAAATTAAGTAAAATATGATCATTTTGGAAAACATGAATGAATAAAAATATAGTCAAATGATTGATTAATAATGATATTAATGTATTTAATATATTGATTGAAAATACGAGATTATATACAATGTAATTATAATTGAAGACTATGAAATGGAAGCACAAAACAATTTGTGAACCAACCGGCACACTGTATGTACATATATGGAGGATGATTTGATGTTTTTATGTTTTGTTTGTTTATGTTTGTTTTAAAAACTAATAAAAATTTATAAAAACAAAAAGAAAGAACACTTTAACTCCTATCTGAAGAAATCAAAATTCTGTTAATGCCTTAAGAATTTCTTAATTGTAACTTTTTGTTTAAGACAGATAATTTTATAAATAAACAGAGGAGTTATCTCTTATAAAAAAGCACGGAAAGTATATATTAATAATATGCTGTTTTTTCAGGTATAATCCCTTAAAATAATACAAAGATAACACATGAGCTAAACAAAGCTAGGCACGTTTAAATCCCATTGATCTGGAAGGACACCTAAAGACATGTTTTAACTTTCTGTTGAGATCAATGGAACCTTGAAATATGTATCTTAGTGAATCATGGTCATAATAAATTTATTCTATAGTTTAGTTAACTATAATTAAAAGCATTAGAAACAGCCCAACCAAAAATATATATCCTACATGGATAAAAAAGTCGGGAGAAAGATTTACTGTGCTTAGAAAAATATAAGCTTTTACTAAATAGATTTCTTTTTTTCAGCCTATTCTTTTAAGGCTCTGTCCAACATGAAAACACTGTAAAGGTACAACAAATAATTATTAGAGATAGTCAATATTACAAGCATACACTTGCAAACTCCAAAAATTTGTGATGAGCCAAATGCTTAACATGAACGAATGAATACATAAACCAGAAAGAGGGCTGAGAAAATATCTATAAACTCTTCACATCCTGGACATAACTGTTTTAACTATTCCCTTCAAACACTGCTATAGGACATTACATCCCAAAACAAGTAGACAGTTGTTTCTTCCCCCATGCCATCACTCTGCTAAACACCTAACTCCCACAGCACTGTCTTATGCCTAAACATATTACTATTCGATCAATTAAATGTTTATTGTCAATGCACAACTTGTGTACAATGAAATTGAAATGAGCCTCCTTGGTGCTGGCCCTGCAAGTCTATCATATTAAACCTAATTGTGGTTCTTTATGTTGTGTTCAGAAGTCTGACAGTCCATGGATAAAAGCTATTTTTCAGCCTATTCATTCGACTTGCTATGCTTCTAAATCTCCTGTTCAATGGTAGAAAAGTAAAGACGTGCTGACCAGGGTGTGAATCATCCCTGAGGATTTTCCTCACTCTGCTGAGGCAGCAGGTCCTGGCTATTTTGTCCAGTGGTGTCAGGGGACAGTCCATAATTTTTTGTGCTGTGCTCATCACCCTCTGTAATGCCTTTTTGTCTGCAGCTGTCAAGCCAGCATACCATACCGTAATACAATATGTAAGATGCTTTCTATCGTTGACTGGTGAAAGGAAGTCATCTGTTGTTGTTCCACCTGATATTTCCACAAGATTCTAAGGAAATGGAGTCTCTGTTGAGCCTTCCTGACCACCTGGATTGTGTTATTTTTCCAGGTGAGATCTTCGCTAAGGTGAACCCCAGAAATTTGAAAGAAAAGATGCTCTCCACACAGCTCCCCTTGATGTAGAGTGGGGAAGGTTCCTCTCTCTGCTTCCGGAAGTCTAACACCATCTCCTTTGTCTTGTTTGTATTTAGATGCAAGATATTACCCTTGTCGTCTTCTCTTCTTTCTTATCTTCTCATCTTTCTCACTTCTCATCTTTCCTACTACCTTCTTCTATTTGTATATTATGATTTATCAGTTGCTGTTTGTATCTTATGACTTATAATTGTCTTGTGGTTTATGATCTATGACTTATCATTTTGTCTTTGGTGCATTATTTGGGTACATATAAACAACATATTGGTGTGTCCAATCACACTTGGCCAATGAAGAATTCTATTCTATTCTATCCTATTCATGGTATTGTTTTCTGTGAAATCTATATTTGATCATGGAATAATGGTATTGGACAATATAATTTATGACTTCATCCAAATCATTGTTCAATGCACACATTGAACTGTTAGTGAAGAGTAAAATTCCACCAAATGCAGTGAAAAGAAATAACATGAAATGGTTGTACAGTGGCTTGCAGCCTACTTCATCTAATGAGAAAGATGCTGCATTGAGCTCAACTGAATTAAGTTCAGATATAAATGACTAAGTTTAACATAAACTGATTTTGAAATGAACATTCTGTGTCATAAATTCTTAAAGTTTAATTCCTTAAAAATAAGCTTAATTATTATATATTAATAATTTATATATATATATATATATATATATATATATATATATATATATATATATATATATATATATATATATATATATATATTAATAATTATATATAGATTTTAAACTAATGAATAAATCTAAATAATTGTCTTAAAGCTCCTTTAAGTAACAAACCAAAGGTTTATATTTCAATGTTTCATCAGAGAAAACTCCATATTTTAAATTGAATTAATTACCAAATGCTGATAGCTAAATGAACAATTAAATAAAAACTTTATTCTGGTCAGCTGAAATAAAATTTCTTAATAAATAACAAGATAATGAATTAAATTTCGATTTAAACTTCTAAAACTTCAGTAGTGAAAAATAGAGGCATTAAGAAACCAGCATGCTAAAATTCCCACATTTATTGACAGTTATAGGATCTGCTTCTAATTAACAAATTCCTACCAGAATGGATATTATATTTAACCACAGAATGAAAAAACACTGAATATAGGTTAGAAATTTTTCTATCTCAATTTTCTATTGCATAACATCAGTGAAACCTACGTATAATTAATATTTTAATGTGCCTATTTAAAAAGAGGCATTTTTCTTCTTCTTCTTTCTTCTTCTTCTTCTTCTTCTTCTTCTTCTTCTTCTTCTTCTTCTTCTTCTTCTTCTTCTTCTTCTTCTTCTTCTTCTTCTTCTTCTGTTGCCTACAGAACCATCTCTGTCATATCACATGGTCAAGAAAAAGAGCTTGCTCTGCTTTTGCCCCACTCTGTTGAAAAAGACCCCCCTCTTCAGAGTTGAAATAGGCACTCATTCTCCTAGCCTTTCAGAAAGATGTAAAAACATGGCTCTGTGGCCTTCTTGGGGCACGCAGAAGAGCATTCAGCCGTGGGGCTGGTTAGTGCCTTGTCTAGCGCTTCCCCGCCTTTTAATTAACTTTTAATATTAATTTTTAAACCATCCTTGCTTTTAAATTGTAAGTTTTATATGCTGTTTTTATACTTTAAGTTCCTCTGTGAAGTAGAAGGATGGTTTTAAAAATTTGATAAATGCATGAAACATGAAGGATTCTTATTTTAACTTACAGTAAAGTTGAAAACTATTATATTCTTATTAAAGTCAGCAGAAAAAGTTGTACCAACTTTTGTTTGTGTAAAAAATATAATTTTGAATATCAAACTAGAGAGAAGACATAAAATTAGAAAGAAAAAGTAGGAAATCAATCCTCTGCAAAAGTATGCCATCCTACGATAGGGAGGCAACATTCAACCTCCCAACCACACCCATGTTGTTTCTCTGATCTTTCAGACAAATTCCAGGCAAGAATTAGAGATTACATTTAAATAGATTGAACACCAAGGTTGAAATTAGCAAGACATATTTAACAAATTAGCAAAAGGCATCAACCTTCTAAAATAAAGGAAATCTCTTCAGGATATCAGAGACTTCCCCTTTCCATCAGAGATTTCCTCATTAACAAACAAGGTCATCACCCTGATTTGTAATACCAAGACCACAAACTCAACAGGGTACTTAACCACTGAATGCCCCCGTTTGGTTGGCCAGCTAATTGCACTCTCCAAGAATTCAGAGGGTGGGCTTTGTTTGCATGCTTTCAAGGAACAATAGAAGGACTTTCCTATAGATTGAAGAAATCAAGTTGTGGCTACTTTTGACAGCTGACCCAGCATACTGCCTGTAATATGCCTTCAGAAATAAAACTTCTCTATTTTAAGCAATTGCCTATGTTCTGCATTCTTTGTGGTTTTGACTTGTTCTTCTGATTGTATTTGTAAGCAGGTAGTATATACATTTAATTAATAAATATTTAGACTTGGCTCAGAATGGACCAATTTTTTTCCCTAACACAATGAAATATATTTTCCTCATTAGATTATTGATGAATGATTAGAACCCATTTGTTCCCAGGTATTGCTGGGAAATATACCAAATTGAAATAATGAATTGCCACCTCTACTCAATATTAGTCATATACTCAAACTTGTTTTATCAGCTTGTTGTGTCTGTCATAGAAGATTATCTATATCATAGAAGAGTATCACACTCTACTTCTCAGGCAAAGCATAAAAATTGCTCTAACTATGTTAGGTATCAAGTCCTCTTATTTACAGTTACAACTGACAGAGGATAATGAGATCATAATATGTTTGGACAGCACTGAACAAAAGAAAGGTGTCCTGGAACAAGTTCAAAATATAAATATAGAAGTTTAGCCAGCAGAAATTTAAATAAAAGGTTAGTCAATCTGCTAGGTTGGTGCAAATTCTTCAACATAGTTAAAAATGTTTTAGAAAAGAGTAGACTAAGAACCATGACAATCTTTCTCCACAGAACATCTTAACTATGTTGAACAATGTGTACACACCTAGGCTTCAAGCCAGCATGCATAAATTGTTGGTTTCTTCTAAAGTTCAAAACAAATCTTGATCCTGCGAATCATTGTATGTAAAATATAATCATTCTTATATCTAGCTTTGATCATTTTCATTTAATCTTGGCAAAGAACTGAGAATTGAGAAAATAATATGTATTCTTTCCCCAAAGATAAAGGTACATATATGGAAATGTGATCTTAATCAGCAACTAAAGGAAGAAGGAACCAATGGTTTATGCTAAGGAAGAATGATGCAAAAACAGGAACAGGAATTTACTGGGAAAGTAAAAAGAAAAGGGGCTTCTGCTGGAGAAAAAAAAAACTGTTTAAAACTGTACATAAATTATATAATTTCTATTAGTTATGTGTGTGTAAAAATTCAAGGTGGTAAAAAATATTTAATACTCCTGCCTCTTATTTTGCCCAGAACAACAAGCCTGTGAGATGGGTTGGGCTGAAAGAAGTGATTGGCCCCAATCACCCAACCAGGTTTCATTGCTAAGGCAAGGTAAGAATTTACAGTCTCCTGGTTTCTAGACCAACACCTTCACCACTACACCAAATTGGCTATAAGCACTGTTCTGCCTAATACAAGTTTTTGTAACATGAGTTGAGATTTTATCCATTCTCATTGTCAGCTTTCAAGATTTTCTCCCTTTGCTTTGCATCTTTCCACTGTCATAAGTAACGGGGGGAGGAGGGGGGATATGGTTATGGGAAGTGAGCTGGAGGTGTTACAAAACAGAACTGTATAAGTGGGGGGTGGGTGGAGTAGATTCTTGCTTAGGCTTCTATCCTATGCTATGTGCAGCTGCAACTCTTTATCAAAATATGTCAAGGTCAACGGACAGAGGCCTCATCACACCTGGAGATGCCCACATGATGATATACACAACTTTTAATTGGATGAGCCAATTGAACTATTGGGGGTGGGAACATTGCCATCACTTTGTATATGTGATTTACGCACCCATTTTCTCAGATTCAGAATTCTTTTGTTGCTACCACTTGATTTCCAGTAAAAGATATCTTTTTCTCTAATTAATGGGGTCTAAGTATTTCTTTCTTGGATTTTGAATGGAGCACCAGCTGACACTCATTGTGCCCCAATTATTTTTCAAGTTGTTGCTTCAACAATGTTATTATTATGGTTTGTCACAAAGTCAGCCAGATGTTTAGACTGCATTTGGCATTTTTATCCACCTATCAAGTCCTTTCCAATTTGTTAGGACAGGCAGACATTGATAGTGTTAAAAGTATTATTGCAGGATGGAAGCTGTTCCTAGAAAGGCTTGTTGATCAAAATTCTGATAACTCTGATGATTGGTCTAAAGATTTTCATGTTGAAATGACAGAAATAAAATTCAGGTCTTAGCAGAGTCCCTAGAGTTGTGGAGACCCCAATAAAGGGGGTCACTTACACCTGAACATGTGTTCAAAACCATAAGAAGTGTGCACAAGTATTTTAGTAACTTCTGTACCTCATCTCTTGCAAAGAATGTTCCTGTTATGTAATTTAGAATTCTACCTATGCTTGCTTGAAATTGCATTCGGGGTTCTTCCAGCTTTATGGGACAATCCACCTTTGTTCAGTGCTGAATAAATGTGTGACTTAGAGAGAATACCTGGACTCTATTCAGGCTGATCCACTCCTGGTCCCTGCTTGGCAGGCTGCTTTTTGCAATAGATGATGGTGATTTTATTAATGCCAAGGTGTTCAACTGATGTTCCAGTTGTTTTGGGATTGCCGTACTGCTACTATCTTTACTTTCTTTTTTTTTCTTTTGCCACAATTATTCTACTTCTGTTCACATGTCTTTGTATTCTGTGATTTACTACATTTCTTTCTATTCTATTCTGCTGTCTCAGGGTTCTGCCACACCCACTAAACATCTTTCTTATCAACAATTGTTAAATCAGGGATATTATTTTGTAGCAAGTGCTTGCCTTTTTGAATTCTAAAGTCCTAGAGCACTTTAGCGTCTTCCTTTTCTATTACTTTGTCTATTGTGGCCCCACCAGATATTGCTTGCAGGCAAGTAGTATTTCTTGCACATATTCCAATGCATCATTGTTGCTACTTTGCCAATGTCTGTGTGATCTTTTTGCAGCAGCTGAACCACTGTTTCTTCAGCTTTTTTGTGGAGATGACATTTGCTGTCTGTTGCTCTTTTCTCAATTCTGGCTTTGCATGCATTTGTTCTTAAGACTTGGTCTTTGTAACTAAAATATTAGTAGTAATTTCCTTTGTGCAGGAGTCTTTGCTCAGCGTGTTCAAACAAATTTTATATATCATATAATTTAAAGCTGTATATTTTTGACTGAATTAAAAAAACCCACCTTCCTACCGTTGATGTATGAAATGCCTTAGCTAATGCTATAGTTTCTGCTTTCAGTTTTGATCTGGGAGTCTGATAATTACTTGTTTTCTATTAGCTTCCTTTATACAAGACTTACTCTTGAAGAAAATTTATATGAAATTTATTTCTTCTCTTTCTTAGTTCCCCAGTATTATTGACTAGGAGCAAATGAATATAGTAAATGCTTCTTCCTAAACAGTTATTTATGGTTACTTCTGATTTTTGATCTACTTTCATCCATCTAATTGAACCAGTCAACAAAAGGACTATCTTTTGCAGACAGTCATTATCTGGTATTAATCCGTTTCAGAAGCTTAATATATCCCTTTAATACCACTTGTAGAATATCACTTTTTAAAAAAAGGCCAAAAAGTATCACTAATCACTAACTGCACCTACCTAAGTCGTATGGCAAAAGTGCTTTTGAACAGAATAGCATTTTAAACAGTTTCAGATATGGTATATGATATGATGTAGGAGTATACTGTATGTGTGCCTGTATAGTATCCAAAGAAAGTTTAAGCTTCTTAGTAAGCATACAGTCAGTCTTTTAATCATGTTAAAGTAATCTTTAGGACTCCAGCCAATATTTCTACGAATAAACAATGGATATTTTACAGGTAGCAAGTAAAGTGAAGTAATTCACAGGAGGGAACACATAACATCTTACTATGGCAAGTTAACTTGGCTGAGAATAGACATCAGCCATTGCTCTCTCTTTTGCTAGGAAACCTTTCAACACTTGTGTTTCAAAGTCTGGCTGGTTGTAGCTGTATTTTCCTCTTCTGATCAGCCTCTAGCATTGATAAAAGGAACAGGAAACCAATGCTTAATCTATAAATATTATGACTTAAGGTCAGAAAGCCTGACAGTAAAATCATGCAATTGTTGTCATTCTTTGGATGAACTTCAAACTGGGGGCAATTTACCACTTTCCTTATAGTCACAGCTCTAAGCAGATGAAGACATCAACTTAAAAACAGCTTTGGTAATCTCCACAGAGATTTCAGATCATGCCTACTATTAACCTCACCTTGAAGTTAATATTTTAAGGTGAGGATAGAGAATATGCTACAATCATCATAGACATGCTAGTTCCCAAATGCCTGAATGGGATCACTGTGAGGATTGTGAGAACCAATCACCTTTTTCAACCCTGTTGTAACTTTTAACAGTTGCTAAAAAAGTGGTCATATGTTGAGGACTGCCTGTAATATAATGCTGAATGATGCCGGGGTCTAGCAAGTCTGGAAAATATATCTAATTATAAGAGATCATTCAGGAATATCAGTAATTTAAAAAGGAACAGAAAAATGGAAAAATAGTAATTTTAAAAAATCTGCCAAGTTTCAGACCAGTAAATTTCTGTTTGCAAGTCAAGTCATTGTCATTGTAGAATTATTGGGAAAAGAGACTCTAGAAGGCATTTAATGGTAATGGAAAACAAATTATTTTAAAGTTGCATGTTGTAAGTCCATGCATGGGTAGTCTGATGCTTTAACTTTGTTTATGTAAATTCAACCGAAATTTGTATATGTACCCAAATAAAAATATGTCCAGAAAGACCACATGAAGGAAAGTAACTGGCAATTGAAAGCGTTGGAACAGGCCTGCAGAAGTGGTCCAGAAACTCTCTAGCCTTTGTTCTGCCAAAACACAGTCCTAGGCTGCATTAATAGAGGGATAGAATCTAGGTCACATGAAGTGTTAATTCCACTTTATAATACGTTGGAAGACCACATTTGAAATATTGCATCCAGTTTTGGTCACCAGGATATAAAAAAAGATCTTGAGATTCTAGAAAGCATAAAAAGAAGGGTAACAAAGACCAGAGAATAAAACATGAAGAATGGTTGCAGGAATTGGATATATCTAGTTTAATGACAAGAACTATGGGTGACATGATGGCAGCATTCCAATATCTAAGGGGGTACCACAAAGAAGGGATTGACCTATTCGCCAAAGTGTCTGAAGGCAGGTCAAGAAGAAGTGTATGGAAAGTAATCAAGGAGAGAATGAACCTAGAATCAAGGATAAATTTCCTGACAGGACAATTAATCACTTGCTTTCAGAAGTTGTGGATATTCCAACACTGGAGGTTTTTAAGAAGAGATTGGACAACCATTTGTCTGAAATGATACAGGATTTCTTGCTTGACCAGGGTATTGGACTAGAAGAACTCCAAGATCCCTTCCAACTCGGTTATTCTTTTCTGTTCTGTTTGAATCTATAGTCAAAAACAAGATTTGACTATGTTCTCACATATGAAAATAATAATTTTACTCCTTAGTCAGTTGCTCAAACACTGTAGGTTTTTTCTTACTTCCAACACTATGAAGACTATAGATCTCTCTTCTTTGCTAAGTGTCCCTTGAGTGTGAATTCTCACTTGGAGTTGAACTTTGACATTGAAAAGGCAAAAATAAATCCATGAGAGACAGACAAGCACACAAACACATACTGTACCCCTAATGTCATTTCCTGGCTAACAGTGTTATTTTATTTCTATTAAGGAGGCATTGAGTTCCTGCCAGTAGTAGGTTTGTCTCCATAAATCCCGTAAGGCCCCGCTTAATTCCTTATTTTTAATCCCAGCCAGGTTCTCTTTTTTGCTTTGTTTCAGTAGCAAATATCATATACTGCCAAATAAACTCATATAATTAGGGGATTTATGAGGTGCTAAAGTAGCCTATAGGCAAGATACTGACACAAAAAGAATATCATCTTAGCTATTTTCTCACTTGCAGATCTATGGAGAAAACTGTGAACATAGAATGCATGTACTATCTAAAAATTAAAAAGTTACACAGATCAAAAGAAAAGTTTTCTGGATGTGAGGAACAAATATTTAACACTGTGTTTATGAACCATGGAGACCCCATAGATAACATGAGACATTGATCTGTTAATTTGAAGCACCTACTTAGGATTTAGTAAGAGTCACCCCATTATTATCAAGGCTACATGAACCACTACCCACCATGCATTTATATGAAAGTATCTGGAAATAATTTTGTTTTTAGCATGCAAATAGCTTGATTCCTAGCAGAAGGAATTGCATGTCAGCAAGATTCCAGCAGCCAAAATGGACATATTTCCTATACAAAGTAAATAGCATTAAAATATATTTAAGCCATTGATTTTTTTTCAGTAAAATGCAGAAGTATGTTCATATAATATGCCTACAATGGCAGTAGTCTAAATTACCTATCATGAAAAGTAGTTTCTAGATTCAAGAACCTAGTTTGCATAAAATTAGAATTTGCAGCACCCTATCCAGATTAATTGGTACTTTCTTTAGCATTAACAGCAAATGTTGCATATGAGGATAGGACAAATCTACTTCTCTATCTTATTAAAAATATTATGTGGAAACCTCAATTGACTCAGTCATGATGAGCAGTGGAGATTAACATTAATGTGACAAACTGGTGATGACCATGCGTATGCCAGATTACAAGTTTGTAAGAGCATGAACCAACGAATTAAGTGAAAGAAAGCATGTTATGTTGTTTGTTTATGAAAGTAAGACAAAGTGGAAGATGGAATAGATCTGAATGAAAATATCTCAGTCTCAGGAGTAGAATTGATATAAATAAATGCAGGGAAAGTAAATCTGCAGGCTTAATAGTGCATGGAAGGACTAAAATGTATTTTAGGAAATATGAATGGAGATAATCTAGATTATTGTGAGTACACAAGAAAATAGGAATTCAAAGGCTGATAACAGTTGCATGTTATGCTGCAGTGAATGATGATATTTGATAAGGTTTGAGAAAAACTGCAGCATTTTGAATAAATATGCGCCAAAGAAAGTCATTATTTTGTCAGATGATGTGAATTCATGGTGAGAATGCAATATAAAATTCAGAGCAAATAATTTGATCAAAGATCTGAATTTAGTCTAAAATTAATCAAAATTAACTGTTACTGCACCAGTCATGATAATTATAAGACTATTTTCCCTAAGGACAAAATAGGTCTGAGGAAAATAGGTGTTTCTTTAAAAGTCTCTTCTGCCTACATTCCCATACTTCTCTGATGTTATAATTCTAAACAACAGAGATAAAATATCTTTTGATCCAGTTGCTCCAAGTTATATACTGTATCAAACTGGAATCTTGATTCAAATGAATGATCACACTGGCCTCCTTCCTAATTAAAGAAAGTAGCCTCTCATTCTTTGATTTCCATCTGCTGTAAAGTAAATGAGAAAATTTTAATAATTACTAACTGTAATTAGAGAGTGTAAACTTCAAAAAATCCCAGTGGAATTATTGAGCTGACATTTTCCAAAAGATTTGAAACATGTAGTTAGCAGAGATGCTTCCAACAAAGAAAAGGATTACATGCTGAGCAAGTTTATAGTGATTAAAATGTACAGATACAGATAATCAGAGTTGGAAGGGACCTTGTAGGTCATCTAATCCAACCCCCTGCTCAAGCGGGAGACCCTACACCATTTCTGACAAATGGCAGTCCAATCTCTTCTTGAAAATCTCAACTGATGGCACTCCCACAACTTCCAAGGGCAAGCTGTTCCATTGGTTGATTGTTCTCACATGTATTACAAAGCCAACTTTGTTTATGGACAATTATGACAAAATTATAAATAGGAGTAACTCATTTTATAGCTTACACATTGCATTTTTTCAAAGGAAATGTTTCTAAAGAAATGAACTATAGATATCTTACTTTATAAGCTTCTGAAGAGAAGGGCAACATGTGCAATAACATGGCAATCAAAAGAAACATGGATGACTGCAATAATACTATATGTCAATGTTGAGCTACCCCAAACCTTACAAAGGGCTGTATGTGTACAGTTTGAATCCCTTTTGGGTAACAAAACTCCCTGGGAAAACTATTGAGTATATCTATCCATCAAACCATTTATCTACCCTTTATATATGGAATCAGAAATTAAGGTTGCATTCATATATATTAACATAGAGGATGGTACATGTATTTCTTTTTTCTTCACTGTAAAAATGAGGTCTAGATACTTAACCATTTTATTCAGACTTGACTTCCAATTCTACTTACACCCAACATGATTCACTGAGTGTTACACAAAATCTTTAAACAAGAAGAATGGTTATCATTTTCCTTTATTTTGCAATCGTTCTTCTGTAGTGCTTAGAGAGCAAATTTCTATATATACCTGCAAATTATTACCAGTTCATTTTGTGCCTTGCATATTCTCAATTTCTATTGAATCATTCACCCAAATCATTTATTATCTAGAATTCTGTCTATACAGTCACTCTGATCTTTTGGTTTCATAGACTTCAATGAACACCTCCACCAGCAAAGTACATTTGGGAGGAAGGTCTTACAGTTGGTTCCTTCTTAACAGGGAATTAACCACTGTAAATAAGGCTGCTGAAGAACAGCTCCCTAGAGCAGAAAGAAAACAGAAGCAAGAATACTTATCTTTTATTGTCCGGAGTAGGCCCAAGCCTGGGCACATGTCCTTCGTTGATCAGATTTACTCTTTGTCCTCTTCTACCTACACTTCTACATTCTAGTTGCTTCTCTGAAAACCAAGGGGCCACTCACAATCTGCCAACAGAGAGAGGTTGTTCAGGAGCAATTTTTCAAAGACTTGACACTAGTAGTGAACCAGTCCTTGACAGATTCATTTGTCAGATTGTTGGGAGAATCCCCAAGTGCCTACCAGATCCATGAAGCATCTGGGACAGGCCATCCAAATAGGCTCAACCCTGTGAAGGTCATGGGTGGCCATCAATCACAGCTGGATCAGGAAATAATATGACTACAAGAAAAAAGTGATAGCAATACTCTCTGTATCCAAACCTTGGACATTCTATTTCCCACTGATTTGATTATTGACTCATTTTTATCCCTGTGGCCCAGTCATGGATACATATACAAAATTATACAAATATATAAATACCTCTGTGTCAGGATGAGCTATCTCTGTGTTAAATGTTCCTAGCATATTGCACATCTTCCATTCATCAGCCCTGTATTCATCATTCAGTTAAGAATGTAATATTAACATGGTCTATGAAGAATTCCTTAGGCATTGTTTTTGAAAATATGTGCCAAACTTACAAACTATTGCAAAAATACAGGACTGGAACCCAAGACTGAAATGCCATTTACCATTATTTATATTCCATTCACATCATAATCTAGATAAGCAAATATTGTATACTGAATTTATTTTTATTTTATTCCTCTGTTACCCGTTATACACAAGATGAATTTGAACTGAAAAAAAGAAATAGTAATGTTCGATTACCCTGTCAGTAACTAATACTGAAAATTAGTCTTTATGGACTAAAGATTCCATTCATGAATATTTTAAGTCTATATTTCCCAGTTTGTGTTAAATTGAAAATTGTCCAATAAATAATCAGCATTGCCATTCTGGACAGTTTGCCTATAGTTTTGGTCTTTTGTTCCATTGCGGCTAGCTAGTGATTTTCCCCAAGTAGTTTACAAGAGGATTGCAATCATTTAAAAGCCATGTTATCTTTTATCTTAGGCTGTTTCAAAACTAAGGCATGAAATCCACTTCAGCTCCAGCTGTGTCAGTTGTTCAGTTCCTGCTTTTTACAACTGCTAAAACAATTCTTTTAGTTGGAATCATTTGATAAACATGTGGGGACCCAGGAAAAATAATATTTCTGTTGCTTCTTTGTTGCTATAACCTTGTCGCTGCCATTTAAAAATGTTCATAAGGACTTCCAGAGCACAGCTGGTGATTTCGAAGTTGGTTTACATTCTAGCATTTTTCATTTTACAAGTAAAGTTAGAGCTTTCTTTTTTGCAGACACAAAATCTGCAATTTAGGGGAAACTAAAACTACCCTTAAATAACATTTATGTGGCTCAAAATTTCAAGTTATAATAATGTTGTACTTTGTTTTTTGCTATATATATGACAATAAAATGATAATGTAACTGAAAAGTCTACAATCATTTAGTTTCTAAATGTCACAGAATAAGATTCTTAACAATCCTTGGCATGTGTAAACCTACAAAAACTGTACTGCTGAGATATATTTGCAGATAGTAGAATCCTAGGCTGTGATAAGGTTCAAACTGGCACTTTAAAGATTCTAGTTAAGCAGTAGTCTACAAATCATCCTCAAATTGCTTAGTTATTGCTCTAGACCAGGGCTGTCAAACTCGTGGCTGGTGGGCTGGATGCGTCACGTGCTGGACCACGCCCATGCCCGGTTTAGTGAAGGGGAAAAAAGTCCTGATACATCACATGATGCCATCATAACGATGTGAGTTTGACACTCCTGCTCTAGACATTAGAATTACTTTATGAACCAATGCTAACAGAGCCATTGAATTATTTGAGCATTGAATTAATACAGGCCAGGTTGCCTCCACATGGAATCCAAATCCTGCCCTTTTTTTATGTGCTTGCTTTGTTGACTGGACGCTCCTGCAAAGGCATTTGTGTTCTCACCTCTTTTCTATTATAGGTTGGGTGGCTTTAGCCATTCCTTTCAATCTAAACTATCTCCCAGGGTGGTTGTTGTTGTTTTGCCAAGGTTACATTAAACTCTTTAAATGAAGGAGAATAAAAATAAAATCAACACTGATGACCCTTTGAGTCCAACTACATGTCGTATAAAATGTACAGTGTGTCTATTAAAAAATCATAGCCCATTTGTTTTGTATTGTTTTTAAACTTCAAGAGATTTGAGAGAGATGGATTTCCAGAATAAAACATTAGACTTCCCTCTTTCATCATAAAGTTCTGCTTATGCAGATCAGCCCTAGGGTGCTTATATGAGATTAAATATAAATTTAAATTGCATACATATTTAATTACAATGATAGTAAAATGGAAAACATATATTGTGACATCACAATGCAAGGTCTGCTTTTTCATACTTTTCTGTGACATGTGTTTATTTTATCTCTATCCTACTTTGCCGTTCCCTTTTATTCAGTATCACAGTTCTCATTTTGCAAGCAATCTGTTTACCAACATGTCTCCTTCCTTATGGAGGCTTTGTGGACTAATTGCGCTAGTCCTTCAAGAAATAATGTGGAGGCAAATATGTAATCTAAGCTTTTTTGAATATACTTTTCCCACCATGCTTGCTAATAAATAAGATACATTGCAAACTGTTGTCTGAGTTACTTTGTTTTCCTTTTCTCTCATTATATTTCCTGTATTCATACTCATGTTTATTCTTATATCAATTATCTTGTAAGCGATTGACAAATCAAAATAAATAAAATTAAAAATACAATTATTTCTTTTTCTTTTCATGTCCTTTCATTGTAATCGTAAGCCTGAAGGTAGGGTATGCCTAGTTTATTGATATATAAACTAGTCTTTTATACTGAAGTACGGAATCTCAGTATTTGAATACATCATTTTCTCAACTATCAACAAAAAGCATTATTTTCTTTAATGTCACTTAGCTGGTGAAATTGGTTTGCAAATGTTGAATCATGGTAGGTCATGTACATAAGTTTATTATATGTTTTAATATAGTACATGTATTTATTTATTTATTTAGTGTATGGCATCTACAGAGGTCATGCAATCACTGATATACAAATTAAGTTTAAATAAAGCATCAGCAAATATATATTCTGTATATATGTGGACAACAAAATATGGAACACAGGAAATTAGCTTATCTTGGAGTACAGAATGGTCAGTAATTTGCCAAGCACCTATGGGAAAGTTTCCTGTAATACAAATGACAAAGTTCTGGCTTATAAATACAATGATACAACCAAACTTCCTTTTCAAAAATTTGTGCAAGGCTAAGAGCTTCCCATTTGTTTTGACATTTTACATAAAGTTGTATGATGATTGCTCCATTGCACTGCAGCAGCTTCATTATATCCTTTGAAACAGGAGGAGCAGAAAGGGAAGGAGAAGGAGAAAGGAAAATATATACATTTGATTGATTAATTAAATTATTGTATCAGGTTGGCCAATTATACAAAATGAGAGATTTTTAATATTTTTAATATTTCTAGGCAATACTAGTATTTAAAGGATGGGTTATATACACAGTTTTTAAAGAACAATATTAAGTCTATTTTAAAACATAGAATTCAATATTTTATTGGTCCTGCCAGTAAAGTAGCAGAAAATTGTGCATATAATTTCAGCAGCACAGATGGTATTCAGCAGGTTCTGACCAGTTCTGGAGAACCGGTAGCGGAAATTTTGAGTAGTTCGGAGAACTGATAAATACCACCTTTGACTGGAAAATTTACAGTATCCTTCCCTTGCCATGCCCACCAAGCCACGCCCACAGAACCATTAAAATGGTTTTTTTTTAATCCCATCACTGTTTAGCAGCTAAAGTAAGAGAAGCCACACACATACGTACACAAAGTTCAAGTGTTGCTGAAGTGTGACAAATTAATTTTTGTTAAGGATGACTTTTGAGATGTAGAATAATGTTTGAGAAACTGTATTATATCAAAGTTAATTAAATTAATTACTCAGATATATAAAAGAGTGAATCTCTTTTAAAAACTGAATGTCAAATAGAATTCCAACTAGATTTACATTTCTGTTTAAAACTAAATAAAAAGCAAGTTCAACACAACAAATTGTTATTTATTAGCTTTCTGAATGTAAATAATAATAATAATAATAATAATAATAATAATAATAATAATAATAATAATAATAATAATAATAATAATAATAATAATAAATCTCCTTAGGGAAGAAATTCAGTATTTAGAGGATGCCATAGAAAATACTCTTTTCTCTGTTCTCCTGAAACAGCTATTCTACTGTATTCCTCAATTGGGTATTCAGTAAGATTTATTCTTGAGTAAACATGGATAATTGCATGAATGGAAGCATGTCTAGTTTCTCCCTCCAAATAACAACACTTCAGTATTCACGATCTTCTCCCACTCTGCCACTCCACATAAATGTAGAGGTTGATTTGATATCTCCAGGAAGCCTTAGTGCAACTATACCTGAAATTTTCAGGTATAGTTTTATTTCTCAATTTTTACTAATGTGTTTGTGTAAGATACTAAATCAGAAATTAGTCAAGTGTATTGTGTGAATCCAATCTATGTGGTTAGATTATCATTCAACATGTTGTGTAAACCTAGAAAATTGGATTGAGTCAACCACAATTGAGTTAGTTAGGGTAACTTTTAATTCTTTTATGTTTCTTTTTCATTTGCTGTAGGAATTAGCATCAAATACACTTGTACTCCTGCAACTACTCTTTACAATTTACTTTTTACGATTTAGTTTTAATAAAATCAAAGCAGGTTTTGATATGCCTGCATGAAATGGAAACCAGTGCCAGCAAGGATTAAAAAAATTTTAAAAAATAAATAAAAATATATTTTTCTAGCATGTTGGTTTGCTTTGCTGAGAAAAGATTATTCATACAGAAATCCAAATGTCTATTCTAACAAATTGCCAGCAGAATTATTTCTTTTTCTTTTCTTTTCTTTTTTGTGCTTTCGGATGAATTAAAAAGCAGCAAAATGTTTACTTCCTTCTCATTCTGAGCTAAAACTCATACTGGAAAATTTCTTCCTTTAGCTAAGGATTATTTCTCTTAGCAAGTGTTCAACTAGTTACTTTAGAAAGCATAAAATCCTACACTTCAAGTGGCACTGCTTCATGGAGAGAAAACGAATCAGAGAACACCTGCTTTAAAACAGTTCTAGATGCAGCATAAATGAAGTGATAATAACCAAAGAACATGTGGAGGTGACCACAGTCATAAAAATTATCAAAACCATTCAGAGGGAATTTTCTGAAATTAGCCATAGTGCTTACCAGTGCTCTCATCTGGCTTTAGTCATCCACATTTCTTTACTGCTTCATCACTTTGCAAGAAGAAAGATGCAAAAGATGCCAAATGGCATGAGTCCACATGCAAGCGCCTGGAGCGTTGGCTTTAATGACTTCCAGACAGCATAATAGCTGTTGCAGCTGACTGGGAGAAAGGCAGAGATGTCTTGAAAAGACTCAGGTGCTTGAAAATAGTAATGGTATTACTTGAATCCTGCCTGGGATGTTCTTCCTCAAAGTCAAGGGGTCTTGAAGGTTCTGATTAACAGGTCAACCAATGCCCATTAATAAATGCTACGCTGAACCGTCAGGGGTTTCCAATAGCTTAATATCAGACACATATCAAACAGAAAGAAAAAGAGATATCACCAAACATCAAGGAAAATCATATTCATTTTTTTCTGTCAGTTTCTTGGCACGTTCTGTTTTCAGTTGCTCACTTCTCTTGAAACCATTTGCAAACTGTAAAAGCTTTTCATGTGTACGTTATCCCTTGTATCATGTGCATCTCCTAATACTGGGCAATGTACAATATTTTCAACTACAGATAACAATTATAATTTCTTCTGACATTCTGAGCCTAGAATGTTATTGCCAGTTTTGTTAATATAATAACTATCCAGCTTCTGCTTTCCAGAACGAATATGAAATATTTAAAGAAGCCTGGTATCACATAGACACTTTTTGGAACCGTGTTTCTTAAAACATAAGAAAGCAACTACTATTTCTTACTCTATGAGTGAGATGGGGAGTCTCAAAATGTGATAAATTAAATGTATTTCTTCATTCTTCATTCTTTCATTAGTCTAAGGAGAGTTCTAGGTATACCATGGAACCTGGAAGAGTCTAATTTCAGTGTTTTCTGCCTACTCTCACATTTCATCTTTGCAAAGCAATTTTATTGCCTGCTTCAGATTTTCCAGTGTAAAACTTTTGCAGGAAAAGATGAACAAGGCAGGATAGAACAGCCTTCACTTCCCTGTAGGGTGGAGAAGGAGGAAAAAATTAATTTGAACCAGATCATTTATTCTTTTACATTTATCTTAAGAGTTAGAGTAGCTGGAAAAATGGTGAAGCTCTCTTACAGAAGCACTGCAATTTGCTTCTGATTTTGGTTTTTGGTTTTGTTTTTTGATGCCAGAGAAGCTACATACAGAAAAGAACAATTCATGTCATCTGTCCCTTCCTTAGACTAGATCCTTTTTCACATCTTGGAATGGAAATCTATTTAGCTCTAAGGCTTTGAGAACACCATTCCAAAAGTCATAGGACTTAGACTACCTTTCTTTTTGTTTTATTTATTTTATTTAGTTATTACATTTTTATGCCACTCATCTCGCACTACAAGGTGATTCTATATGGCCTTATTTATTGTTTATTTATTATCACTTTTCAAGGATTCAAAATCTTGCATATTTTATGATCATGAATAATCCCAATATGACTTTTGGTGCTGAAATCCATTATCTGGATCAGGAAGAAATTACTTTCCTTGTGGATTTCTCTTGTTGTTTTTTCACCCTGCTGCATGTGTAAATAAACAAAGAAATCACTCTTTACAGAAAGATCTCACTTTATAATTTGCAACACACTTTGCATACCTATCTAATATCACATTTAATAAGAAAATTAATAAATATAGCTTACTTCTGTTCAGGACTATACAGTATACTTGCTTTATGCTCTACAATCCATTTCTTTTTTTTTTTTTGTCAAAAAATATATATCATTTTTTAGCTTTAAAAATCCTTAATTACCCCAGAGATGCCCTTTCCTCTGAATGACAGTCTTTCATTTATCACATAAAAACATTTTTCAATATCAATATTTGTAATATATTACATTTCTGATAAAGGAACATTTAAACATATTCTAATTATTGTTGCAAAGTCCAGTAACTTAAGTTTTAGCACAAGGTTCTACTTTATTTCATCCATACTCCAGATTTAACAATAACATTTATGACATTTTCAGAGAAAGTTGGAAGAGAGGGATTTTTTTTAAAACTGGAAGAGGACTTTAAAAAATTACAGGGCAACTTGGTTTTGAAAAAAAGGGCTTAATCAGTCATCTGCCCTGAGAAGATTGTTCTTGGTTATTTTCATCCCCTAAAACAAATTGCTGCTGTATAGGCCAATTTGCGCTACAGAGTTTTTAACTGTGACTCAGCATTCATTAAATGAAATATAATTAGCCACATTTACTGAAGATTAGTGTGCAGACATCTGTGGGTTACAGACATTAACCATGAGATTATTAACCAATTAGGATGTCAAGGGGAAAATTAGCTACAATCAATTTATTTTTAAATGCAAGTTTGAATAGGGGCATTTTCAAACATCATAGCTTTTAAAATAGACAATATCTGCGATAGATCGTTAACTATTTATGAGAAAATTACTTGTTATGCTTTGAAGTTACTGTCTATTTCATTATCTGCATTTTTCCAACAAAGAAAAGATAATATTTATTCCTAATCTTGGTCACACTTCAGATGACGAGATTTTCTAGTGACATGGCTACTGATTAAGATTTTGACCAGTGAAAATCCACATTCCATATGTTGTAGAAATCTTCCTTGCTTTTCAGAAAACCAATGGCAGAAAGAGAGCCCAAGAGATTAATCTTCTATTTATTTTTTCTTGTCCACAACCTCTTCTTATTGACAGAGAATGTCAGAACAGCTGGAAGCACAGCTGAATATGGGCGGAGATGCTCATCAGAAGTTTGCCATCCATATGAGAACCTAAGCAGAACAGGCAGAGGGAGACCATTCCCTCCAATCATACACAATTTGACCTTCTGAGGACAGCTTACTTTGTTGTCCATTTATAGTATACCCAAAGTTAGGGCTGCAAAATTCCAGATGAGCACTAGAAATAGCAATGAATGAATGAAAGATGTTTTCTAATTGCTATTTAACATTGTCAGGATCTGTGCAGCTAGAAATTTATAGCTGAAATCCTGGTGACCACATGAACATACCTTTGATTACCAGTTTAAGGACTAACAAAAGAAGTATTTAGCTAAAGTTTTATTTTTGAAAAAAATGCTTCTAGAGTTATTCTGGAAACCCATAAACAGGTTTATTATGTTGGGATTGTCTCTTCAAAAGTCAAAGTTTTATTAGAGGTGGCATATGACTTTTCCTCTTAACATCAGAAGAGGTGGCTTCTTATTCTTCATACTACACTGAAGATTCAGAGATTAAAAACCATAGAGGTCTCAAACACACTTGCAAAGGCAGTATGAGGACACAAAACTATGCATCAAAAGTAATGGCTATTTGAGTTGTTAAGGGATAGTACTAGTGCTTTAATAAAAACCAAATAAGAGATTCATCAAATAAAATTGTTATAATATTGTATTATAGAAGGGAAATGTAGAGAACAAGTTATTTCTTATTAACAATAGTTAAAAATAATAAAAGTTTTATTAATAAGTTTTATGAATAAGAGAGTCTAATGGTTGAGGCACTAGGCTAAAAGCCAAGAGACTGTGAATTCTAGTTCCATTTTAAACATGAAGACTGGCTGGATAACTCTGGGCTGAGAAAGGGACTGGCCCAAAGTCACCCTGCTGTCTTGAGTTATTTATATAAATAATAAAGGAGGATACAAACAAACAGGCCTCAATTTCGTTTAGTATGAAACAGGACAGGTCTTCGTTTATTTTCATGCCTGGAATCTCTGTGCCATATTTTTCTTGATTCAGTGTTCCTTGAAACGCTGATTGGCTACCATTTTATGATGGGAAAAAGTGAGGTTTAAAGAAAGTCATGTATTCTCTCCATCTAATTTTCCATGCCCAGGTTTGGAACACAAGTGAAACAGTTATTTTCAGTCTAATATATAAATGGTCAGCATGGGTATTTCCTTTTACCCACTACTTAAATTTCTAGAGAGTCATTTAATTCTGAAAAATAATATAAGAAGCTAAAATACATTAAATAATCTGCCTGTCTATAAATATTATCTTTATTTACAAGAATGCCATTTCTGACTTAGATAAAGTGATGAATGCTCAATTTTCCCTGGCAGCCATTCTGTCAACATGGCCATTGTATAAACTCCTTTTTTAAAAAAGAGAGAATTATCTTACCTATTTTAAGAGTTGTTCTGTATTTGCTTGGCCTGGATCATTCTTCCATTTTGACACCTGGGGGTATTTCTAACCAATACACTGATTTTCCAAACAGGTACAGTGTGTTACATTTACCTCCCTTACTGCTAAAAATCAGAAGCCTGAAAGATAGTAATATCTAACACTATGAAAGGAAAAGCAAAACAACAGCAATAAACGGTATCTGTATCCCCCATGATACCACTCCCCTTTCAGCATGCATATTTTGACAACTACACTTCATTAACTACAGACAGCCATGAAAATTTCAGCCTCCTCAATACTCAGAGGAATCATCCAGATTGATTAACTAGTGTCTAAAAACAGACTGAAAAACATAAATTAATATAAATAGTGAATGGAGTTAGATTAAATAAGTCCCTTTTTTAAAGTAAATAAACCTTCCTTAAGGCAAGGAAGATTTGAGTTGCTTTCTCTTCAGAAATAAATAATTTGTCTAGAAATACAACTGTAGCATTTTCTAGTGGCTCTGTAACGCAAAACTTTTTGGAAACCTATTTCTTATGGAGTGTTCCTTCTTATGCAGCCTCTTAAAAATTTATACTACATTTTTGTATGTCTCCTGCCTCAGAAACAGAAGCTTCATGGTCAGTTTTTGGTAATTTACCATTTTGTCTGAGTAGACCAGCAAGAGATGATTTTATGGACTTCAAAAGGGATGTGAGACATCCATGCCCCTGATGGTCTATGTGGCCCATTCAAGTTTTTATACAACTAATTATAACAACTAATTATAACAAATGCTTACAATCTACTCCGAGTTAATTAAAAGATGGACAACTATATAAATGTTTTAAATAAAGTAAAATAAATAAACTATTGACTCTGTGGTTATCTTCAAGTTATCCTATGAATGAAGACATCTGGCTTTGAAAAATACATTATGCTGTATCATTTTATTGCCAAAAGAGAATATGAGGAGTATTTACATTTCTGCTTTATTACACAAAGGAAAGATTTGATTTGTTAAAATGCGTTCTTTATTGTTTCAGAGTGTAGGACATGGAATAAGAGATTTAAGTTACAGGAAAGTAGATTCCAACTGAATGATATAAAAACTTTCTAAGAGTAAAAGCAGTTAATGATGGTGAACAAAGATGTTGTGAATCAATAAAAGTTAATAACTTAAATGCAAATCAGGGTTTGAAAACCTGCACACTTGATTGGTCCGTATACAACAACTTTGGATTGGGCCAGAACTAGTCCCTGATTGGCCACTATTTGGACTATTCTTATTGGTTATTAGTTTGAACTTGTTGCTCATCTCATTGGGTAATAAGGTAGCAGCTAACCCTATAAAAGGGTTACTGCTGCCCATAGCCTTGCTCTGTTCTGTTCTATTTACTGTTATTAAAGAGTTGAAGTCACTGGTCAGATGTCTGGTCTCCATTATTCTCCATACTTAACACTGGCGACGAGGATGGGATACGGAGACCGAAGAGCTGACTAACCTACAGAGCAACCAACAGAGCACGTGGTCGAACACGCACCATCAACGGCAACATGGCCAGCGGTGCCGTACCACCCGCTCCATTCGACCCAGAAACCGAAGACTGGGAGTCGTACATGGATAGGTTCCAGATGTTTCTGGAGACCAACAATTTGAAAAATGCAACAGCCGGGAAAAAAAGAGCTATATTTCTAACCCACTGCGGGCCTACCGTGTTTAAAATGGCAAAGTCACTTGCCAAGCCAGCAGAGGTAAAAGAGATGGACTGGGACGTCCTCGAGCCTTTACTACGGGCTCACTACGCGCCCACCGTGCCAACCCTAGTCAGGAGACACGAATATTACCGGAGGGACCAACAGAAAGGCGAAAGCCTTGCCGATTACATCGCGGACCTCCGCAACCTTGGAGGCCTCTGCGGATTCGCAGACTTAGAAGAAGCCCTCCGGGACCGCCTGGTTCTGGGCCTAGAAGACGGCACAATCCAGAGCAAAATTATGGCTAAGGGGGACATCAGCCTCACCGATGCCCTTAAAGAAGCCTCGGCAGCGGAGGCGACCAAGAAGTCAGCAGCCCGAATGCACCGCACCAACGCACCGCTACGTAAACTCGCCACTGATACCTCGCCTCGCTCAGAGAGACACCCGGTATCAACTCACCACGAAGACCTAGCGTCCCCGTCCGACAGCGATGAGGAAGAAGTCAACCGATTTCGAACGGAGCGAGACCAGTCCACACAACACTCATTTCGACCGTGTGCCGGTTGTGGAGCCAATCACCCACGATCCGGCTGCAAATTCCTCGACGCGCACTCTGCCGCAATTGCGGGAGACGAGGTCACATCGCAAAGGTTTGCAGAAGCAAACAGAACTCCAAACCCCGACAGGCTGAATGCCAGTCTTCAGGATTCTTCGGCACACACCGAGAAAAACTGAACCACCAATGGGGAAACCACTACTACAGAAACAAGCCGTCCACCACTTCCACCAGGCGTGAGGAAACCAGGCGGGAAGAGACCCACCAAACAATCACCATAGGCCACGCTACATCCCTTGATGCCGGGAAAATCCGAGTAAAGGTCGCCATTGAAAACAAACCTTGCGTGATGGAGGTAGACTCGGGATCTTCCTCTCGATGGTGTCGTGGAAAACGCTCCAACAGCTCATTCCAACGATTCGCGCCAAGACCTTAACCCTCAAAGGGTTATACTCAAAGACTATCAGGGTAACAGAATTCCGTTGTCGGGTCCCGCAGATTCCAGGTCTCATTCAAGGACCGCACCGTCGCGCTACCACTGACTGTCGTGGACCGCGACAGGCCTAGCCTTTAGGCCTTCAATGGTTCAGACCGCTCGGAATCACTGTAGCCGGAGTCCACAGGGCCGAGAGCAGCGATTGGGAGGAAGCACTTCGTGCAAGAATTCCAAGACGTTTTGCGAACGGACTAGGGCAAGTACAAGGGGACCCCGATCTCGTTTAACTTGAACCCTGAGATAGCACCCATCCGCCTTAAGCCGCGTCGGGTGCCGTTCGCCTGAAGCCTAAAATCGACGAACAACTCGATAAGCTAATAGCGCAGGGCGTACTGGAACCCCCCGACCACGCCGTTGGGAAACCCCGATAGTGACGCCTATCAAGCCGGATGGGTCCCTAAGAATTTGCGGAGACTACCGGCCACCTTAAACCACGCACTGCAGCAAAGTGCATATCCAGTGCCGGTAGTGCAACACTTGCTCCATTCCCTGGGTGGCAGGAAAGTTTTAGCCAAACTAGATCTAGCCCAGGCGTATCAACAATTGCCTGTAGATCCAACCACAGCCGAGGCGCTAAAACGATCGTAATGCATAGGGGCGCATTTAAATGCAACCGGCTCCAATTGCAAGCGTCGCCCCAGGAATCTTCCAGAGTTTAATGGAAAGGTTGTTACAAGGGATAGGCGATTCCAACTGAATGATATAAAACTTTCTAAGAGTAAAAGCAGTTAATGATGGTGAACAAAGATGTTGTGAATCAATAAAAGTTAATAACTTAAATGCAAATCAGGGTTTGAAAACCTGCACACTTGATTGGTCCGTATACAACAACTTTGGATTGGGCCAGAACTAGTCCCTGATTGGCCACTATTTGACTATTCTTATTGGTTATTAGTTTGAACTTGTTGCTCATCTCATTGGGTAATAAGGTAGCAGCTAACCCTATAAAAGGGTTACTGCTGCCCATAGCCTTGCTCTGTTCTGTTCTATTTACTGTTATTAAAGAGTTGAAGTCACTGGTCAGATGTCTGGTCTCCATTATTCTCCATACTTAACACTGGCGACGAGGATGGGATACGGAGACCGAAGAGCTGACTAACCTACAGAGCAACCAACAGAGCACGTGGTCGAACACGCACCATCAACGGCAACATGGCCAGCGGTGCCGTACCACCCGCTCCATTCGACCCAGAAACCGAAGACTGGGAGTCGTACATGGATAGGTTCCAGATGTTTCTGGAGACCAACAATTTGAAAAATGCAACAGCCGAGGAAAAAAGAGCTATATTTCTAACCCACTGCGGGCCTACACGTGTTTAAAATGGCAAAGTCACTTGCCAAGCCAGCAGAGGTAAAAGAGATGGACTGGGACGTCCTCGAGCCTTTACTACGGGCTCACTGACTGCGCCCACCGTGCCAACCCTAGTCAGGAGACACGAATATTACCGGAGGGACCAACAGAAAGGCGAAAGCCTTGCCGATTACATCGCGGACCTCCGCAACCTTGGAGGCCTCTGCGGATTCGCAGACTTAGAAGAAGCCCTCCGGGACCGCCTGGTTCTGGGCCTAGAAGACGGCACAATCCAGAGCAAAATTATGGCTAAGGGGACATCAGCCTCACCGATGCCCTTAAAGAAGCCTCGGCAGCGGAGGCGACCAAGAAGTCAGCAGCCCGAATGCACCGCACCAACGCACCGCTACGTAAACTCGCCACTGATACCTCGCCTCGCTCAGAGAGACACCGGTATCAACTCACCACGAAGACCTAAGCGTCCCCGTCCGACAGCGATGAGGAAGAAGTCAACCGATTTCGAACGGATGAGACCAGTCCACACAACACTCATTTTCGACCGTGTGCCGGTTGTGGAGCCAATCACCCACGATCCGGCTGCAAATTCCTCGACGCGACTCTGCCGCAATTGCGGGAGACGAGGTCACATCGCAAAGGTTTGCAGAAGCAAACAGAACTCCAAACCCCGACAGGCTGAATGCCAGTCTTCAGGATTCTTCGGCACACACCGAGAAAAACTGAACCACCAATGGGGAAACCACTACTACAGAAACAAGCGTCCACCACTTCCACCAGGCGTGAGGAAACCAGGCGGAAGAGACCCACCAAACAATCACCATAGCCACGCTTACATCCCTTGATGCCGGAAAATCCGAGTAAAGGTCGCCATTGAAAACAAACCTTGCGTGATGGAGGTAGACTCGGGATCTTCCTCTCGATGGTGTCGTGGAAAACGCTCCAACAGCTCATTCCAACGATTCGCCGCCAAGACCTTAACCCTCAAAGGGTTATACTCAAAGACTATCAGGGTAACAGAATTCCCGTTGTCGGGTCCCGCAGATTCCAGGTCTCATTCAAGGACCGCACCGTCAGCGCTACCACTGACTGTCGTGGACCGCGACAGGCCTAGCCTTTAGGCCTTCAATGGTTCAGACCGCCGGAATCACTGTAGCCGGAGTCCACAGGGCCGAGAGCAGCGATTGGGAGGAAGCACTCGTGCAAGAATTCCAAGACGCGCGAACGGATCAGGGCAAGTACAAGGGGACCCCGATCTCGTTTAACTTGAACCCTGAGATAGCACCCATCCGCCTTAAGCGCGTCGGGTGCCGTTCGCCTTGAAGCCTAAAATCGACGAACAACTCGATAAGCTAATAGCGCAGGGCGTACTGGAACCCCCGACCACGCCGTTGGGAAACCCCGATAGTGACGCCTATCAAGCCGGATGGGTCCCTAAGAATTTGGCGGAGACTACCGGCCACCTTAAACCACGCACTGCAGCAGTGCATATCCAGTGCCGGTAGTGCAACACTTGCTCCATTCCCTGGGTGGCAGGAAAGTTTTAGCCAAACTAGATCTAGCCCAGGCGTATCAACAATTGCCTGTAGATCCAACCACAGCCGAGGCGCAAACGATCGTAATGCATAGGGGCGCATTTAAATGCAACCGGCTCCAATTCGGGGCAAGCGTCGCCCAGGAATCTTCCAGAGTTTAATGGAAAGGTTGTTACAAGGGATAAGAGGCGTTGTCCCATATTTCGACGATGTACCGCCGCACCTAACAAAGACATTCTAGAAAAACGACTCAGAGAGGTTTTACGAAGATTCCAAAATGCAGGCCTCAGAGTAAAAAAAAGATAAATGCCAGTTATGTACCAAAAAGTAGAATTTCTGGGATATCTCCTGGACAGCCAAGGAATCCATCCCACCGAAGACAAATTACGGGCAATTAAAAGGCCCCACTCCAAGGAACAAGGCAGACCTACAGGCGTTCCTTGGACTTATCAATTTCTATAATGTTTTTTACCCCACAAAGCAACGGTAGCTGAACCATTGCATAGACTATTAGACAAAAAGCAACGTGGGTGTGGGGACAACGGGAACAACATGCTTTCCAACAAGTAAAGAAATTGCTAACTTCTGATTCTGTACTTATGCAGTACAACGAGACTCTGCCGCTCACTATCACGTGTGACGCATCACCTTTTGGGGTTGGGGCAATTCTGGCCCACGTATTACCAAATGGAGCGGAAGCCCCCATCGCGTTTTTCGCGAACCTTTTTAGGGATAAAGGATAAGTATAATTTCTTCAAAGAGATTTTGCAAGGTACATAAGATGATATTGTAGTATTGTATCAGAAATAGAAAATTTAAATGGCTTGAGAGTTGATAAGAGATTAAAATGTTGGAATGTTAATAATGATTGGTTTGAAAATATAATATGAGGAGAGATTTAGAATATTAAACTTTAATTAAAGAGTTTATTAAGATTATGGTATTGATGTTATTATAAAACTTTCATTATAGTATTTTGTTTTTAATATTTAAATCTATTGCTTAACTATGTATTTAATTGTTTTAGATGTATTATTCAGTTAGAATGTACCAAGCAAAATCGGATTGGGTATTTTAAAGATTAATTTGATTAATTTAGTGGGGAGATAGAAAGGCATCATACTCTGATTAGTGATTTCAGGAGAAATTTCTTTCTTTTTTAAAAGGAATGAGACAAAGGTATAATAGAGAATGGACAAAAGATATAAATATAATGACTCAAATTAAGATGATTAATTAAGATAGAATCAAGAAGAGTGAAATATGTGGAGAAGTTAATATAGAAGACTTAGAATGGTAAATAAAATAAGTAATGATATGTAAGATGAGCCTGAATATAATTGAAGTCCATGAAAAGAGAGATACCTGGGTCCAAGTTACTTTCCAAAAAGATCTTTTTTATGTTTTGTGTGTTGTGTGATTATGTTGTTTTTTTGGGGGGAAAATTAATAAAACCTTGTAGAAATATAGAATGAGAATAATGGTAACTAAGTCAGAAAGAAGTAGATGAAATAATAATAATAAAATTGAATAAGAGTAAAGAGAAATAAAGGGAAATTGGATAAGAGGTTTTTGGTATGTTTATGGAAATGGTTTAAAACAGAATTATAGTTTATCTGACTTGTTAAATTTATAATGGAAAAAGGTTTAAACATGTAATGGATAATGATGACTTGTGTGTTTTGAAAATTAATAAAACTTGTTTAAAAAAAAAAAAAAAAGAGCCCAAGTGGGTAGACCTCGCTGGTTTGATTAGGATTGCCAGCGATTGAAAAAGAAATTGAAGGCAGCCATGAGGCTTGCCTAGAGGAACCCTACTGACTATATACAAGCTAAGTTGTTGCACACAAGAAGGGAATATAAAAAAACTATAACATTAATTTGGTCAGAAGTTGAGTTGGCTGCCAGAAGTCATAACTCAGTATTATTTTGGCATTCTGTAGCAGGTATCCTGAAGGAACAGAGATTTGCGTTTGACATACCAATCTCTGCTGAGGATTGGGAGAATTATTATCAGTGCTTGTTTGCCTCCACCGAACCGGTAAAGAAATTATTTTTAAACAGTGATTTAATAAACCCTAGAACTTCCCCCCCTTGGCCACCAGTTTCAGAAAAGGAGATACAGTCCATCATTAAAAGTTTAAAGAGCAATAAAGCCCCAGGAGAGGATTTTCTACCAGCAGAACTATTTAAGAAATTTCCCAACTGGCGGGGCCCTGTATTAGCAGGCCTTTTTACACAGATAAATAACACCTGCCATATACCAGATGGTGGAAGATGGCAATAGTTGTCCCCATATATAAAAATGGGAATAAAAAGGCTCCTAGTAATTATAGGCCCATCAGCCTGATTGACATTGTAGCAATATATGCTAGGTACCTTTTGAACAGAATTGAAATCTGAGTAGAGGAAAACAACATCCTCACAGAAGAACAAGCAGGTTTTAGACAAGGCACATCTACTATTGATAACTGCTTTGTCTTGAATCATCTAATTGCCAAATATGCCTATAAGAGAAGACCCTTGTTTGCTGCTTTCATAGACCTTACAGCAGCATTTGATAGGGTAAATAGAGACATACTATGGAGTAAACTGACATCTCTTAAAATAGAACCCAGACTCATGGCTTTGATTAAAGTCCTTTACACAAGTACCTGTTTGAGGGTGAGGTATGGGGTTAACGGGGCCCTGACGAACAGGATTTGCACAAATAAAGGGATAAGGCAAGGGTGTATCCTGGTCCCATTATTATTTAATTTATACATCAGTGACTTGCCAGGGTTAATGAAGGATACCATGGTACATATGCCAATGATCTTAAATACCTACTGTAACAGCTTGATTTATGCTGATGATATGATTTTATTATCATACACACAAGTAGGATTACATAGGCTATTAAGAAGATTTAGCTCTTATTGCCAGGATAACTCTCTTATCATTAGTAAATCTAAATAAAAAATAATGGTGTTTGGAAGAAACCATCAGAGACATAGGTGGCAATTAGATGGTGAACCAATTGAACAGATTAATTCCTTTGTATATTTGGGCGCAACTTTTTCCAAGACTGGATCTTGGGTCTGCCATCATCAATGGAGTACATTTTGAGCAAAAGCCTGTTTGAATTTATTGCTCAAACTAAAAAACCATAGTTATTCAGGGTCCCTAGTCCCATTAATCAAGGTTTATAAGGCTAAGGTTCCCACAATGCTCTTGTATGGAGCAGAAATTTGGGGTCTTTACTCAACCACAGTCTTAGAACAAACACAGTCCCAGAATTTGAGATGTATTTTGGGTGTAGACCCAAGAACATCTGTTGCAGCAGTTAGAGCTGAATTGGAAATTTATACAATTCAGGCATTATCTAAAATTAGAGCTTATAACTAACTACTGGTGCAAAGTTAATGAAATAGACTGATAGACTACCCAAATTATGCCTACTAGAACAAATAAAACTACAATCACAAATCTCCTGGATCATTAAACTGACAAATTTTGTAAGAAGCTGTAGTCTTCCTATCTCTTGTGTAACAGGAGAACAATCTAAAAAAAAGAGTTGCCCAAAGAATTAAGGATATAGATGCACAAACTGATATAGCTATCCTTAGTAAGGTAGGTAACTTGAAATGGTTGAGTAAATACAAATGTACTTTTCAAGTAGATAGCTACTTGAAGTCACAACTTCCAAAACATCTTAGGGAGATATTCACGAGAGCGAGATTTGAACAGCGTGACACAATGGTTAGATACAGGAGATTTCATGCAATATTGTACAATGAGCGTCTCTGCATTTGCGGAGCGGCAGAGGTAGAGAACCTGGCTCACATCCTATTTGACTGTTGCCTGTATAAGAGGATGAGAGACAGGTATCTTGGTCTATATATCAGATGAATGACCCATTGGGATATCCATATCAAAATAACTTACCTTATGTCCGGCCAGAACTTGAAAATAACATTTAAAGTAGCACAGTATTTAAACAAAATGATTCGGTTGAGATCTGCATATTGATTGGGGTAGATTGCAAGGGCGACTCCGAAATATAATGTTATTATATTTTATCTATATCTTAAATTATTGTACATTATTATAATTTTATTTTGTATTGTATTTTATTACTATTTCATCTTAAATCATATTTTCTCTAGATTCCATTTTAAATCATATTTTATCATGTTCCATTTTAAATAGTATTTTATCAAATTTCATTTGAATTGCTTTTATTAAATTTTAGTAAAAAATTGTTGCTTGAACTTTGTAATTTGATATGGCCCAAGGGCTAATCAATAAAGACTTATTATTATTTATTAGGTAAGTGCTTTTTGACTCCCACATATGTGGTGTCCTAACTCTCTAGTGTTCCTCAACTCATATGTCCTCCTTACTCCTGTGGGTTATATTTTACTTACCGTATTTGCCGGCGTATAAGATGACTTTTTTGCCCTGAAAAACATGCCTCCAAGTGGGGGGCCGTCTTATACGCCGGGAGGACCTCGACTCCCACTTCGAGCTTGAGTTGCAGCCGGGAGGGAGGCTGGTGGGGGAGCGGTGTGTGTATGTGTGTGTGTGTGTGTGTGGCGGGTGTCACTGCGCCACGCGCGCTGCGCAACCTTTCCCCCTCTTCCTTCCTTAGCGGTGGGGAGGAGAGGATTCAAGATCCTCACGTGCGGCGTACTTTTCTTTTTCTTTTTTTTTCTTTTTGCACGCAGGTTTTGCATGCGGGCGGCTGTAGGTTAAGGATGGGGAGCCCCGGGTGGGTTATCAGGTTTTACGGTGCTTCCAACATGTGCGAACGGTGGGAGAGCGGAGAAGAGAGCGAGTGAGCGCCCGCTGTGTGAAATCCCCGTCAAAGCAACACTGGGGGAGGCAGGGTATAAATTTACCAGGTTAATGTAGCAATGGTGATTAATGCCCAGAACATTGTTTGCATGGTATTGGGGTGTGTGTGTGTGTGTGTGTGGTGGTGGTGAGGAGAGGTTGTCCTTTGAATGCGGAAAAGTAGGTGTGACCTTGTGTAGGAAAATAAAGAGATCCTTTTAGTGTGTTTGGCTTCTTTGCCTCCCCTCGCTCGTTTTGACGTGGAGATAATGGCCTTTGGGCGGGAGGGAAGAAAACGGTAGCTGGATCATTTCAAATTTCACTTACTCTCCTGCCTCACTTCAATATGTCTGAGCGACTCCAGATACTGGAAGACTTTTTGAATGAAAGTGTTACCTCCATTTTTTTTTTAAAGAGGGCCACTTGGGGAAAAAAAAGATTCTAAGGAATTCCTTGTTTCTTGATTAAAGAGAAGGCATTGAATATACTGTTCCTTGGCAGCCTTTTCAGTGTCCGGGTTTTTGTGTGTGTGTGTGTGTGTGTGTGAGTGAGAGAGAGAGAGAGAGAGAGAGAGAGAGAGAGAGAGATCACCTGTATTGAGAAGAGAACGTTTCCTGTGTTCTCATTTTATTTACAACATATTTTACGCTTAATGGTAAGCAATGAAAAATATTTTTAAAACTCATTTCTAAACTCCATAGCTATTTGCATATTCTTGGTTCAAAATTGGATTAGCTCATTTCAAAATTGTCCAAAGCAGAAAAGTGCGTCAAAAAAAAAAAAGTGCAAAAGTGGAAGGTGTGTGGAAGAGGGGGTAGTCTTATACGCGAGTATATAACAAACTCTATATTTTGAGTGGAAATGTTGGGGGTCGTCTTATACGCCCAGTCGCCTTATACGCCGGCAAATACGGTATTTGAAAAGATATGTATATAGCTTTATAGAAAAACAGCTGTTATGCAGGAGGCAGTTCACTTCATTTATAACTATGTAAAGAATGTGTTACATCATGAATTTTTCCATCGTTCTTGCTTTTATTTCTTCAACTGATGCTTTTATTGCTTAGAGTTTGGCCCTCTTTTCAATATATGGAATCTAAGGACACACTATATGGTATATCCAGATTAAAGCCAGAACATTACTAAGCCATCTGCTGATAAAATTTAGTATAATGAAACTTCAGTTCATGCAAAATAGTCCAACTTGTCAGAATTTTACTTTCTATTGGTTTGGAAAGACTTTTTGGACTAATAAGGAGCTATACACATTACACAACCATCTGGAGAAATTATTACATTAAATGGACAAATGCTTTTTTTTTCAACTCCACCCATTTCCAGTGCAGTTGTTATATTCCATTTCATGTGAGACTTTTAACAAATCAAGAGCAATATTTGAATACAAACTTGCCACTCTCATTGGTGCCACTCTCATTGGTGTTAATTTATTTTCTGAAAATAATTATAAATGGAAATCTTCCTCATTAAAAAAATCAAAAAGACAAGTTAAGAGAGGGAAGCTTATTTCCTTTCCCTCTTTCACTATAATTTTCTAATTGAAATTTAATAGTGACAGGAAAATAACATCCCACTGGGAATATAGGACATGTATGAGGAGTAATCTGATTGAATCACACATTTGAGAAATGTTTGGATCTCTCTAGGTCATTACAAATAGAATATACGTAGGAGAGAGGACCAAGCTGAACATAAATATATATTATATTTCTATTTGCTTTGGCAAGAAAATAATGAACATTCATTTCATTATTTATTTTAACTCACAATGCATTTATTACAATAATCTCTAAAGCAAGCAACTTAATTATTCTATCATTATTGTTGAAATTTTACCTTCTGTGGAACCTTTCAGAAAAGTTGAATGAATAACATATTAAGGATCTCTCAAACAAATGGAAAATGAGATTTAGCCTGCAATCTTTAAGAGAACTTTTGCTACTGTAAGGCTCCGAATTTAAAATATTAATTAAGGGTGAAGGGACCCCATTTAGTGAGTTAATGGTTACAAAAAAATATTCACATTCAGAAAATATTTCAAATCTTTAGAAAGCTCCAAGTTAGTAAGCTGGTAGCTCCTAGATGGCTATGTATGCTGTCCCTGCACCCATAACCTGCATATGCATGGTATATTTTGGGGAGTTCCAGACCTGCCGCATTATTAGAAATGGTCTGAAAGGAATTTCTATAATAAATTTGATCTGAAAGAATTAGACAGGTGGGATAATGAAACAGTGCTTAGGTCATTGTAGGGTTAATGTGTTGCTGTTTTATTGTTGCTATATCTGCACTTTCCCATGCATTTCTCAAGGCAGCTAATAAAAAAAGATTTTTTAAATAATAAAAAAAAGATTACATGATGTTTAAGTCCCCTATAAATGAAAGGTCATCTAGCTAAAGAGAAAAGAGCTTGTTTCCTGATAATTGCCACTCATTTGGCCAGAGCCTAATGAGAGTTCTGACAAGACATTAAACACTTACCCCTTGGGTCCACTTACTTCCTAGGTCCATGACAGAATAGAAAATAGAATAGAATACTTTATTGGCCAAGTGTGATTGGACACACAAGGAATTTGTCTTGGTGTAAATAGTCTCAGTATACATAAAGAAAAGGTACATTCATTAAGAATCAAGAATCATAACGTACAACACTTAATGATAGTCATAGGGTATAATCAACAATCAAATCATACTAGGAAACAGTCAAGTGGGAGGGGAAGAGTGATAAGGAGTGGTGAGAAGATTAACAGTAATAGTAGTGTATACTTTGTAAATAGTTGAACAGTGTTGAGAGAATTATTTGTTTAGCAGAGTGATGGCTTTCGGGAAAAAACTGTTCTTGTGTCTAGTTGTTCTGGTGTGCAGTGCTCTATAGCGTCGTTTTGAGGGAAGGAGTTGAAACAGTTTATGTCCGGGATGTGAGGGGTCTGTAAATATTTTCACAGCCCTCTTTTTGACTCGTGCAGTATACAGGTCCTCAATTGAAGGCAGGTGGGTAGTAATTTTTTTACTGCAGTCCTAATTATCCTCGGAAGTCTGTGTCTGTCCTGTTGGGTTGCAGAACCAAACCAGAAAGTTATAGAGGGGCAGATAACAGACTCAATCATTCCTCTGTAGAACTGTATCAGCAGCTCCTTGGGCAGTTTGAGCTTTCTGAGTTGGCGCAGAAAGAACATTCTTTGTTGTGCTTTTTTGATGATGTTTTTGATGTTAGGTGTCCATTTTAGGTCATGTGATATAGTAGAACCTAGAAATTTGAAGGTCTCTACTGTTGATACTGTGTTGCCTAGTATTGTAAGAGGTGGTAGTATAGGAGGGTTTCTTCACAGGCAGTATTTTCTGAACATTGGTTATTGAGAAACAACTATGGGAAAGTGCTGACTTCCATTGGCATCTAGTGGAATGTTGTTAGAAATAGAATGAAAAATGCAACAGGTACTCGTCTGCTTCTTTTATGGTGTACTATTGTTTTTGTCCTTCCTCTCCCTGTTTTCCCACTTTCCTATATCCACCTAATTTAGGTGTAGGTCCAGATTCTGGAAACCAATGGAGTATTTCTGGGTCCTCAAGCCTTTTCTTCTCAAAATTATATAGTGTATGTTTATATTATTTTATATTATGTATATTTTTACCAACCTAGAATTTTCTGACAGTTAGAACAATTAATCCGGGGAATGACTTGCCTCCAGAAGTTGTAGAGGCTCCAACTGTGGAGGTTTTTAAGAAGAGATTGGATAACCATTTGTCTGAAATGGTATAAGGTTTCCTGCTTCAGCCGGGGGTTGGACTAGAAGACCTCCAAGGTCCCTTCCAACTTTGTTATTCTGTTATACCTAATAAGGTAGCTGTGGGTTTGTGGCTTGAAGCTTTGAAGAAAGTGCAGGTAAGCTAGTTCTTTGGTATTAGTTCACTTTTATCTTTTCGGTTGCAACAATTATTTAGGCCTTTATCCTTTTTGTTATGAACTAATAAAAACTATTTAATAAAACTTGTCAACTCATGATAAGCAGGCTTGTAATCCTGCACCTTTGATTGGCCCATGGATAGCGAACAGGGATTGGTCCCACGGAGCAGCCTGATTGGCTATTAGTTGAACATCTCTCATTGGGCAAAAGTTAAGCATTTGGACATACTTCATTGGTTAACGGGTCAGCAGCCAGCTCTATAAAAGAGCTGCTGCTGCCCAGGGTTTTCACGCTCTGTTCCTAATCCTTAATAAAGAGTTGAAGTTCACTAGTTCTCTGACTCGTCTCCGTTCCTTGCACCCATGCTCAGAATATAACACTTTTCCATTGCAAGAGTTTCATTTCAATTACATGAGACATTCTTAGAGCAACCCAGGAATACATAGACCAGATGGATGAACTAAGGTTGTAAAGAGTTAGTTTTAACAAAACAAATCACACCAAAGAAAGATCTCTGTCTGACTTTAAACTGTCTAAGAAGAAGCACATTTACATTATTAAAAGCAATGACAGTAAAGGGGAAAAATCCATCACATCTAGCTCTGGTACTAATTATTAAATCTGGTTTTCTATAGAGATGAAAATATTAATGGAATTTTTGACTGAACACTGGGATTTTGATGCTGATATTCTTATGTAAAATCTCACTGTATTGGCAAGCTAATATTTTCATATATTGGATGTAATCCATATATGCGCTGTCAACCTACATTTTATGCTGTTGGCTTTGAGATACGTAGCTTATCTTATTTGTTTCAATATCATAGCAATCTTATTTAATACAAAACCCAGAGATCCAATTCAAAGAAATTAGATGCACTGAAGTCCTATTGCAATTAATGAATTCTAAGAATAAGCACAACTTACATTTTTGGATCTGGGCCCTAAATGCTAGGGAAGAATGGCAACTTTTTGTTAAAAGAACTGTAATAAAAAATGTCCATTTGTATAGTTCTATTAAATGTGCCTTATTCCAAACTCCTGATCATACTGTTGTGTAGCAACTTTTATATTATGCATGTCTACTGAAGTGTTTCAGTATTTGAGGCAGAAATAAACCTTAAACGTATGTTTGCCAAATGAATCAAGCCAACAATCTTGCAGTAGTAAAATGTTTGCAGAGAGCTCACTGTATTTGATTTCCTTCCTAAGTAGAAGTCTTGAGTCAAGAAATGCCATTTCAGTGGGGGCACTATGAACAGATGAGAAATCAAAAGAAATGAGGCACTCCTACCATGCTGTTTTTATTTCCTTCATGACAGCCAATTATCCCAGCAATTTTGATGCAACTAGTGGAAATTTTTACTTTAGCCTCTCACATCATATGCTAAATGAAGGTCCACATAGTTATCGTATATCATATAAAATCATTGCACTAATTGCTTTTAATACCTATATTAATGATTTTTTCAATTGTGTGCAAATATGCCAATTACATTTTATTATTTTTGTATTTCAAATAATCTCTTTTTTTTCTTTCTTTTCCAGCTTCAAAATCTTCTCTATTAAAGACTTGCAGCAACAGTCAATTCTACCAAACTTTTGTTACATTTTCTTTGTATAATTGGAAACAGCTAAAACATGAAAATGAGATCTCATTATTACAAGGTTCTTGACATTTTAGCACTTTTTCATTAAACTTACTACAAAATATAAGAAGGAAATAATGAATATTTAACAAGTAATACTTTTATTTCAGAATTCTAGATAATCTATCCAGGCACTTCCAGATACTTCAGACTTCAGTTCCTGTCAAGTCAACTCAGCAAAGTTGATGGCCTGGGAGTTGTAGATCCATACACTTGGAGAGTACAATCTACAAAGTATAAATTTCACCCTAAGTTCAACTTTGACACATTAAAGTGGGAATCCCACAAAATACAGGATTTGGAAAATATTCACTGAAATTAAATTAATATGATAAAAAATGGGTATCAGAACTTCAGCTTTATATATGCACCTTCTTAGAGGACTTTTCCCTCTCACTTTATTCCATGTTTGATCACTGACAACTTTTTATTTTGAACAATAATTACAAAACCAGCATAACTTGATAATGTTACTAATAAACAAATGCTACTTGCTTTATATCCAGTTTTGAAAATATCTTAAATATGACTACTTTAAATAAACTGGGTCATTTTTTTCATGCTCAACCAGCATTTTGAGAAATTCTATATCTGAAGACGAGTCACTGCTTAATGAAACAAATTTTGGCTTGTGCTTAATATACAGTTCTCTAATACTGTATATAATATAAATGGAAACACTTATCAAAATAAAATTACCTCCTTTACTGATTCAATTTTTGGAGTATGGCTCCAAAAGAGAAAGAAAGGCTATCACTTTTTCTAATTCTTTGGATACCCACATCAGGAGTCTGTTTCCATTCAACATGTGTGGGTTGCTAGCTTGAAGCCCTGATATGCAAATCTCAAGAGCTTTAAAAGTTGGATCATATATGCACTTATCTAACCTTCTAAGTCTGGACATCTCATGCTATCAGTTTCCCTGATGATTTCTAGTTTGTCCTGTAAATCCACTGGCTAGAACAAACTCATTGAAGTGGCTAGAGGATTCAGAGAGAGATGCTCTTGGCAGGCTTAGTCAATAAGATAAAAACATAATAATGAGGAAAAATTCTGCCCTTATTAGGACACTTCTCAAATGTTACCCAATATTTTTTGCAATGGCAGAAAAAATAACATAAATTCTTGTTATGTTTATGAAACTAGCCAATATGTGTGCAAAGCAAAGACTGGTACATTTACTTCCTCACAAAGAGATAAGTAAGTCAGGCTCTCACACATTTTTTTCCTTTCTAATCTTGCTTTTTATATTCATGTATATTTGATGCATGAGTATGTGAACATGCAATCCTGCTGCATGCTATCTGATGTGGAACAATCTAGAAAAGATAATGTCATATGATCATTTGTTTCAGAAGCTAGAAAAGTAGCATCTCATAATAGAAATGGCCTGGCTGACATTCTAGAATAAGTGGAAATGTTTTACTAGAATTAGCTTTCCACATAGTGGAAGGCACATAAGGAGCCAAGCATGAATAAACCTTAAGGCTGTTTACTTAGAAAATGCTTTGGAGTCTGGCTGTGTAGTTTGGTTACTAAGAGTCAGGGGACTTTAAAAATTATGTTTAACTTTTGGAAAGTTTCAGGCTAGCCTAGGTTAAAAAGAAGCCCTTTTCAAATACAAGCTAGTGCTAGTAGATAATCTGTCAGGAAGGTTTGAGTATACTTTTCTTCAATTAAAAGGAAAAGGAATAGTGGATTTTACTTATCAGCCAACTGATGCTGTACAGGCCACACAGCTTATATGGTTTTTGTACAGATAAGATATGAACACTGGCAATCTCAGATAGAAGTCTTTGAGTAATATTACCCAATAAAGAAAACAGCTGCACTTTATCCTCAGTGAAAGATAAATGATTGGTGACAGTGAGAATTTTTTTAAAAAGCCATTTATTTCAAGCTTCAGTGTAAAAACTACATGAATAGAATCATCCTTTTCTGTCAGTATACTTGCTGGGAGATTTTTAAAATCAACTGATGTCTTATTTTTCTACTAAAACTTTTACAAAAGATATTGCATATCTTAAACAAATAGCTTCATTAGACTCTGAATTGATTTCATGTGCCTCCAAGTACTGTACTAAAATAATTTATTATGATGTTTTGCAAATTGCATTTTTTTTTACAATTATTAGAATGCCATGTTTATAATATATGTTTGATGACAAATTTTCCAAGAAGACAGATTTTTGCTCATTTCCTTAATAGCAAGCCCCATTGAACACAGTGGGACTTCTGAGAGCACATCTATAAAGGCTGGCTTGCAAGAGAAGGGTTCTCTGATTTCTGAAACAGTGGGGAAACTGGGGGGGAAGCAGATGAAAAACCATATATGCTTTCTAGAGTCCCATTCAAACAGTCCTTTCTTGCATCAGATTCTGTGCATGATGTTATCAGTATAAATACTTTCTTAAGACATGAAGTACAGTTATGCCTGTTTCTAGCATCCTCCAGCTATTGGAAAGATATGGCTACTTTAAGTAATATACTAATTAACCCAACTCTGAAAGCAATGCTACTTGTCTTCTAGGCTCATGCAAAATTCTCAACTTCACCCAAAGAGCTAGTTTCATGAATAGCAAAGAGGTACTATGGTCTCTAGCAGTGCAAATCTGTTTTTCCAAAACCATTTATAGTTGGCTCAAAATGGCATGGCTGCAGTCCAATCAAACTATTGCTATTTATGAAAAATATTTGTGAAAAGGAGAGGGAGGAGGGAGACCCAATAATATATTCCCCATGCTTGTATTTGAGCTACTTCATTAAGTAGTTTGATAAAGGACTTGAAAAAGTATATTACTGTCAATATTGTTTTAGATCGATACTAGGAGATAAAAAGGACTTTCCTAGAATCAATTTAGGGATTTGTTTGCAGATGATTCATGTCTGGATAAAATACCAGGAGGAATGGTTTCTCACTTGCATTAATTCTTCCCCAGGGGGAAAAGTATATGGGTGTGTGTGAGAGAAAAGAAATCTAGTACATATATTTCAATGTATAATATGACACGATTGCAGGATAACTCAAGGAAGTGTTAAAAACATAAAACAATTGCTAAGAAGTTTTTTCTCTGGCTTATTTTTGCTATGAAAAAAATGAAAAGCCAAAAGCTTTGTCTACCTTGCATATTTTCAAATGAGCTATAGCTCTTGTGATCCTGGAATAGATCAACAAAATTTATTCTCTGGATATTCATTTTAAAAATAAGCAAATAATTCTGATTGACCAAAAATCCAGCTTTGCCAAATAGATAATAAAATGGACTACATTTGCACTGATCTAGTTATATAATAAAACCATTTTGTGTATGACCCTTCTAATTATATATCCTTTTCCTTTGTTTCAATAGACAGGATATCAAAATATGTTATGAAATATTGTCATTTAAAGCAACGAGATGTTGAAGAGCTTTTAGAAAGAATAGCCTATCCTGAACTGGGTAATAATACAAAGTAGGTGATACTAGGAAGGCCTTTCATAGAAAGTGGAGAGCGTGCTCTTTTTAAAAACTGCAGTATATTAAAATTACTGGATATTTCGTGTTGATTTTTAGAGTACTAAAATGAAAGTGACAGAGAAGATATTCATGAGCTAAGCATATACCTGAGTCCATACTGCTGTGTGAATCTGCTAGTAACAAATATGGTTCATATAGATTATAATAACCATGATTAATACATGATAGTTTAATGCAACTGCATTCTGCAAAATACTTTTGTACAAATGACTGGTCTAATGTATCAGATTAGTATGGCAATACCAAATTTTAAATTTTTAGATCAAACTGCTGTGCTGCCATAATTATGTCCATTTTTAACAGTGGTAAACTTGGTTTCCATTAGTAGATTAGAGACTTAGAGACTAAGTATGTTAAATAAGGGTTCATTGAGTCAGTAACTGCTCTACAAGCTGAAATGTAGAAATAAGATGAGCTGAGGTCTAATGACTACATATGGTTCAAATTCTTCTTCTTGAAGTCCCCAATGAACCCTCTGATTGATTCTTGAAACTGATGGCAATGATACTTTCCATTTTGAGACAAGAAACTGGATAACTAGCATATGCTTTAAATCAGGGGTATCAAACTCAAGGCCCAGGAGCTGGAGCTGGCCATAAATATGAAGTGCTTAGGTGTCTGATCTGCATTCCACAAAAATGGTTTCCCATTGACAGCAAGTATACAGCTATAGTAAAGGGGTGGATTTTAGAGATAAGCCATTTTAGGTTTTGAGGTTCTTTTTAAGTGTGGTATGACTATTTAAAGCATAGATCTGGAATGCTTAGATCTGGTCCACAGAGCCACCCTGGAAACAACCAAGGTCTGGCCCGTGGTGCTTCTGCCAGCGAAAATGGAGCTTGGGAGGGCCTCCTGTGGCCTTCCTGCGTTCTGCTTTTACTGGCAGAGGGTTGCAGAAGCTATCACATCCAAAAATGGAGCTCAGGAACCCATTTTTGCTGGCAGAGCGTTCAGGCCACCACAGGTGCCTCCGACATGAGTGATGTTGAGCTGGCCACACCCACCCAGCCATGCCTCCCCATAGTCAAATACAACCCGGATGCGGCCCTCAATGAAGTTGACAGCCCTCGAGTTGACACCCCTGCTTTAAATAGTCATACCACACTTAAAAAGAACCCCCAAACCTAAAATGGCTTATCTCTGAAACCCACCCCTTTACTATAGCTGTATACTTGCTGTCAATGGGAAACCATTTTTGTGGAATGCAGATCAGACACCTAAGCACTTCATATTTATGGCAGTTCTTTACCCAACGTGCTATCTCAGTTTCTAATTCAAATTATAAAGTATTTGGCTGTGGCTAAAATTTGCCATGGTTACTCAAATGCATACTGGAAATAATATGATTAAATAAGTGATAGTTAAATAACACTTATGTTTTCATAAGTATTAACAGCTACAATTCGTGATGAGGAAAAATGCAATGTGGAAAATATTAACTGTCATAGAAAACCTTTCATCAGTTCCACAATTAAGTGAAATATTTTGCTTTGCAATATTATCATACTGTGGAGTTAGTGACCAAAATGTTATGAAAATATTTTAATGAAGGTTGCTCTAATAAAGATTAATACCATGTGGCTTTACAAGTTACATCAAAAGGATGTTATATAAAATTGCTATGAAAGATGGGTATAATGAAAAAGATCATTTTTTTTTCTTTCTAAGTTGTCTTAAACTCACTAAGCTGTTATTAATCTTGATATTAAGCCATTAAAAATCAGACTATCTACCAGGCAATTTTCAAATATGTCTAACAAGTGCAGTTTCTCCTTATGATGTTTTTCAAAAAACTTGCAACATTTGGCTTTCAGCTAGGCATGAATGGGATCCTGAGAAACCACATAGGATTTGCTGTACCATTGAATTGTATTGCAATCCGAGGAACAAGAAGTCAGATTCAAAGCCAAGTATGCAATTCCATTTGTCTCTTCTCTGGACGTCATTTTTAAGCCAATACATCAGAATAGAATACATAAGAATATACCCTAGAGTGCCACAGGTGAATGATTAGACTAGTGGTAGACAATTTGTATCCCTCAGGCCTCATGCAGCCCTTTAACTTCTGCTTAAATTAAGCATCATATCCAAGGCCATGCTGCTAAACAATAGCATTATATCTCCATTTTTGTAGTGCAAGTTAAGAAAAATTAATAAGCAAAATCTAAAATATGTTCACTAAGTCTCCATTAGATTTAGTATATTTATTTGACTAAGGTGGGAAACACAATTTAGGGTGAAACACAAATGGATAAAAAATTCAACTGAACCAATTTAATCAACATAACTTTATTAACATGAATGTAACCATTAGGAATCTTTTTTTTTAAACTATCTCAAATGTTGAATAAGCATGTCTGTATATGGCCTATTTGCGGAAATTGCTTCATTTCTATTAGCTTCCTTTTGTTTATCTATCTGTGTAATGCTGTAGTGAATCAAAGCAGTATTATTTTATTTATTTAAAATGATTACATGCTGATTTTCTAGTGTAATTGAGGGTGGCTTAAACTACTAAAGTTAATACAAATTAAGTTCATTTACAAGATAAACAAAAACAGGTTGACAAAGTTTTCCAAAATCCACCTGCTTCCTGACCCAAAGCAGTTTGGCATTGTTTAAATAAATTATAATTTTATTAGCTTTTATTCAACCTATCACTGCTGCCAACTAATGATTCAGAATATTAATAAGTTCTCTGTTAGTTCAAGAAAAGAATGAATAATGCTTCATGCTGGTGACAACATATCCTGCATGCTGGTGACAACATATCCCAAATCCCTTGCATATTTTTCCAAATAGTTTCATTTATTCAGATAATAGAAAACCAGGTTGAATCTATATGTCAGTGAACATTCCACAGCAGAACCATTTTGACAAGAACCATTGCAAAATGATACTACTGGTACTGAATGCTATTGCGATGCCCTGCAGAATTAAGCGGTTCTTCTCCTGTTTACTATAATTGCCAGCATAACTCATTCCTCAGGTCACTCAAAGATGTCTCAGTCCATTCAAAACTGGAACCTGAAGTTCTACTGAGATTCTGGGCTTGGACAACCTTAAACTATGCCGCCTATTTTATTTATTTATTTATTTTATTTATTTATTTGATTTGTCAATTGTTTACAAGATAATAAGTATAAGTGTATACATAGTTGTGAATACATGAAATGGGTACATATAAGAAAAATAAAAGAAGAATAAGAGAAACAATAGGACAGGGACGGTAGGCACGTTGGTGCGCTTATGCACGCCCCCTACAGACCTCTTAGGAAAGGGGTGAGGTCAATAGTAGACAGTCTAAGGTTAAAGTTTTTGGGGTTTGGGGAAGAAACTACAGAGTCGGGTAGAGTATTCCAGACATTGACCACTCTATTGCTGAAGTCGTATTTCCTGCAATCAAGTTTGGTGCGGTTAACTTTGAGAGCCTATGGTTAGACTTAAGTGTAGCACACAAAATTATCTGCTACAAGGTCCTACCTGTCAATGACTACTTCAGCTTCAATCACAACAATACAAGAGCACACAACAGATACAAACTCAATGTAAACTGCTCCAAATTTGATTGCAGAAAGTACAACTTCAGCAACAGAGTGGTCAATGCACTACCTGCAATAATCAATAAAACTCTGCAATAATCAATAAAAATAATACATATCTAAAAATAGACATTTAGCAATCAATTTTAGAGATTGATTAAAATTAAAATATATACTCTGCAATAATTTTAATTGGGAGCCATCTAGAGTTGATTATAAGATGGGTGGCTACATAAATAAATAAATATACAAACCCCAAGCAGAGAGAGAATAAGTACATTCAATACCAATAATGGAGCATATCTAAACAAGACTCCATTTTCCTGGAACCCCTAGGTCTGATGATAATTTGGTGTTTTGAAGAGACTAAAACCTACATTCATATCCTCCATGTCTGACTGCCACTTTCCAATGTTTCATGAAAGCATTGTATTACTTACCAATGTTAGAATGAGATTGAATATTTATCAGTATTCAGGCATAGATTCTTTCATATACAATTCATGAATGCAATTGACTTGTAAATTCATTAGGCTTATTACGGTTAAATAATCTTCCAACTGAGATTTGAAAACAACATCCTTCAAGTACAGGATCAATAGATTTGTAAATAGCAGATCAATTCACAATTGTTTATCTGAAGCATGTAATTCACACTTCAATTTTGGAAGTACATGCATTTTATATTGAGGAAGATCTACTTATGAAGAAGAGTATCAAGAATTAGACTGCAAAAGCAAAAACAGTGGAAAATATTTTTAGCAAATAAATCTGTGTCATCGTAATAAAAGTTGCCAGCATATGATACAGCAAGTTTATTAACCTTTCAATATTATGTCTAAAGCAATCCTATATGCAGTGACAGATAGTTCATTCAATAGAAAGTTCTGTTATAACCAAGAATATTCCAGTGTCTGAACTTGATTTTTTTCTCTCTCTAAGAGTGTCTGTCCCTGTTCATGACTTTTGTATTTGTCCTCACCTATTAGCTGTTTTGAAGTTGTGTAAAGTCTATCAAATGAGATACTCTGCTCAGAATCCATGACAAATATTGTATTTGTCAAAAGGCCAGTGGTTTTGTGAAATACACTATTTTTATATACTGTATAACTTTCTGTTAGTTTTGAGCAACTTTAAAGTCCTTGTCCATAACCTGAATTGATTCATGAACCAAAATATTAAATCAGAATAAGTTTCAACATCTGGATTATCTGGGAATGGTTTGAATCTGATGGGCCTATGAAGTGAACCAATTCTCTAGGATTGTGAGTTCAGCCACATGCTCTTTAAATCCGTGCCCTTCCTGGCTTGCTAAAGTGACCAGGTGGCTGTTGTGTGAGTAGGTTCTAGTAGTGGTTCTTCTATGAGTGATGAGGCTATTCCATTACCTTATAAGGAGGGGCTTGTTTAGCCCACTTCTCAATGGACCCAGTATACTGAATTTCTCTTCAGGGATCATGGATTTCACAATAGCTTCAGGGATCATGGATGAAGCAGATAATATGAACCCTTTTTAATCAGGATTCAGACCTGGATATGAGAAAGAAATGGAGGAAATCACAAATACTGCAAATAGAAGTACAATGAGTGTTGCAAAAGCAAAGATAACACCAATAGCAATAGGCAACTTATCTGCAGACAACTGAAGCACCATTTGAACAGCATCAGCGTTGACAAAATCACCATCAGTCTAACGCAAAAGGCAACTTTATTTGGAACAGCTGGTACTGTATCCTGTGACAATACCTTTAATACAATCCTTGCTTATCCTAGGTCCTTGGGAAGGCAAAAATGCCAAATACCATTGGTTGACTGTGCAAGCAATCATAATAATAGTATGTGTTGACTATATTGTTTCAACCTTGTTGTATGCCACCCAGAGTCATTTGTGAGATGGATAGCCATATAAATATGACCAAATAAATAAGTAAAAAATAAAAAATAGTGATAGGTATGTTTTTTCTGTTGCTATCGGATGAAAAAAAAGTGGAAAAACTGACACATTTACTCTAACTAGCATGTCTCACATTCTCATTCTAATTGAAAAGTTTACATTATTGTGAAAAATTTTATATGACAGAAAAGGTCTTGATCAAATATGTGGTATTAACAGCTATTTCATTAACAAATGAACTTTGAGATATAATTATCTGTAATAGGAAAAATGGTAACCAGAACACAGAGTGCCACAAGCAGAAGAAAAGATAGTATTATACCAGTTCTGCACTTTGAAGCTAGCTACAAGTCTATTTGCATTCTTATTGCCCTCCTTAGGTTATGTTAATCTTCAATAAACATTAAACAGATATGCTAGATCTCCAAATTGTTTTTCAACATCTCTTCACAGATGAAACTTCATGCACCACATTAACCCAGCAGACCATCAATGGCACAGATCTTCCTTCCAGAAAGCCTCATCCATACTCTCTTTCAAATAGACTTTTCCTTATTTGCACTGTAATCATTTATCTAGCTACATTTTTAAATGTTATATACTAATCTTTCTAGAATGTTATGATAGAACCAGTTCTTGAAACTAATAAAAGAAAAAAAATTAGTGTCTATGGAGATTCTCAATCATCCAGAGATATTCTCACCCATTGAGAATCTGGTTGGTTGTCCCAAAGGTGCTTTTCTAATAGGCAACTGGACTTGGGATTATTTTCTTGAATACATTTTGTTTCTCATTCAAGAACCTTCTTCAGTTCTGACTGAATGGTTAGGAATACTCTGTGCAGAGTACAAACGACCAGATGGCAGCAAAGAATATAAATCCTTCCATTTCACACCATTCAGTCAGAACTGAAGAAACTCTTAGATGAGAAGTGAAATGTTTTCAAGAAAAAAAAAACCAAGAATGTCCAATTGTTCTTTGGAAAAACAGCTTTGGTACAAAAATCTTTCTACAAAACAATTAATATAACCAATCAAACCAAACATTTCTTGTTTGTCAAGAATATTAAATCAACTTTAAGGAAAACTATCTGATCAGTGCTGTTTTAGTTTTGAATTTACTGGAGGGGTTCATATTACATTTCAACAGCAAGACAAGATTACCTATAATAAATCCTTGGTTTAATCTTGCTACAAGGAGTACAGTCTTTCTTTATACAAATCAGCTTTATTTTCCAAGAGATGTTGTAATGACATTACTCTTTAGTGATCTTGGTAACCAAAAAGTATGTTTTTCTCAGAGTAGACAGCAGCAATGGTGGCCTAATCCCTTCTTGCTCATTCTTGCCCAGAGAAATAGATGACTGCAGAAGACATGGAAAGAGCCCAATGAAGGTCTTCACCTTCTTAAGTCACACCTCCTGTGTCATTTAACCTCTCCTGGAGGAGCAAATCAAGCCCCTGGACCTGAATCACTTCTGCACTCTGGTATATACATTAATTCACTGAAGCAAACTTACCATCATGCATTGAATAATACAGAGAAGAACTGGTTGTGAGTCTGAACAAAATTTATCATCCAAAAACATTCAGAAAAGACTGTGGAAAGACTGAGTTACCTTGGTTACTTTACTTTCTCATTATTCTGAAACACCAGAAACTGCTATTAGAAATCCAGGAGAAAGGTAAATCCATTCTGCAGAATTTGTTCATTTCGTGCAGCGTGGCTCATTCATAGGTGATATAAATGCAGCAAAGTGATTGCATTTTCAATACTGTAGGCATATTTTGAGAGTTTATGAATTAAGGAATAAGGCCAGTTTTCATTTTCATTTATCTGAACCTCTGTTTATAAAACTGTGGAACTAAATGAGTACATTGTAAACTTTCCCCCCAGCTGGAAATATAAATATTTTCTTCTCTGAAAAGACTGCTGGCTGTTATAACAGGAAGTGATCTAATGTTTCATTTATTGGCTGGATATTGCTAAAAGTTTTGATTTTAATTTGAATCATAAGTAAATTGACTGTGTTGCAGGTGCAGCATTTTACACAAGGAGACAGAAAAGAGCAGCAATCCTCCAGGATCATAATATTAATTAAGAAGATCCCCATGGCAACAAGGTAACTTAATTTCCTTTCTTCAGAGATCAAGCCATTCCAAAGGTGCACTTCATCCTTTCAAACTTTTCCTTTTCACATTTAAAGCTCACCACTTTCAGTCTCTAATGATAAAGTAATTCATATGTGAACACTCTGGCATGGACTCTTGACAAATGCTATCTCAATTTCAAAAAATTGAATCAATTTCCTGTACTCAGCACCACAGTGTATGGTAAGCATAAACACCCACAAAGAACCCACACAGATGAAGATAGTGACCTGTTTCACATACCATTCCAAGCTATTATTTGTTTAAACTTAGTTTGTTGAATAAATCAGCTCCAATTAGCTGGAATGACACACCATGCCAAGCCATAAAATGTGGGTTTTCGTTCCAAAAGACTGAATTCACAAACTTCTAAATCAAAATAAAAGAAATTACATTATGGTTTAGCACAAAGAAGTGAACACAGCCACTTTAGTTTTTCTGGTTGCTTAGATTTGTAAGTTTAATATGCAAAGGTAAAGGTTTCCCCTTTTCAGAAAAATGTTTAATAGAAACCATAGAACTATCAAATTAATAGATTTAGTGGCTGAAGTTGATAAGAATTGTGCTGACACCAGAAGACAGATGATTCTCCCTTAGTTCAGTCTCAATATATATCGATAAATCCTTCTTCACTAGATACAGACTAACAGGGTTGGAAGGAACCTTGGAGGTCTTCTAATCAAGCCCCTGTTCAAGTAGGAGACCTTACACCTTTCTGGACAAATGACTGTCTAATTTCTTCTTTAAAACTTCCAGGGATGGAGCACCTACAATAAAAAAACAATGCTTTATAAAGAATGATTTTTTTAACTAAATAATTTATTCAGTTACAAAGAATATGAAATGCTATATAGGATTTTAATACATATGTGAGAACGAAGTATTTATAATTAGTTCCTCTACCTTACCAAAGAGTTGAGGATGGTGACAAATATTCCTTCCTCACTTTTTCCTCAGAACAAATTTGTAATGAATATTAATGTAATATTTATAACCCAGACTCCAATAGCTGAATCAAGATTTGAACCCAGGTCTCTCCACTATTGAAAAATGCTACATCATGCTTGTCTGTATCCAAGCATATCAAAATACCTATATTTCTGCACTAATAAAATCAGTAATTTTTTTCCAACCATGAGTACTGCTTTTTACACCATTTACCCATTTTTTAAAACCCTACACACATGTGTATAGGTGTGTAAACATATATATGAAGATTCCATGATTCTACATAGAAACCATATTCCCTTCTTCTTAAATGTGGGTTCAGTTCAAAAATTAGTAGCACAGAAAAGGATACAATTTTTCATGTGCTGCAAGAAATGTTATTTCATTATACAACATATTTCATGTCCAATGGTGTGGATTAACAGTCATCAAGTTTCACTTACTTTTTTTTAATTTTCTTTGCAAAATAAAAACAGAGATCCTCTCTGATAGATGGGACATTAACATTTCCTCTTGCATTTGGAAGAACTAGTAGTTTTTCCATTTTTTAATATATACACAATGTTTGTTTCAAAACCTCAGGAGATTATGTTCATCTCCTAATTGCTTCTCCACACCCATGCAGCTGGATATACAAAATGTTCTTTATCAAATCTCTCTCAAAGACAGCTTTGCACATATATACCCGAATCACAAATGCTAAATGTTTTGCTGGCTGTAAATAATGATGAGAAAACCTCTGGCTGACTAGGGAAATTGGGTTCTTGAGGCATCCTGTTTTATATCTCTGCCATGAAGAAAGTTCATTGCATGTTCCACTCAAGGGATGCAGATATTAGCTATGTTAAAATAAAATGAAATGAAAAAGTATATAGTTCTTCAACAGGAACCACAAGAATCAGATTTTAATAAATACTGCTATCTCTTTCCTCAATAGCTGATTGGTATTATTGCTGATAATTTGACTGAGGTAACAGACCTGCAGCTTTCATTCCAAATTAGGATAAATTATGATGACATTGCAATGAAAGAGAAATATTAATCCAGAGAGAAGAAAGGACCACAGTTGCCTTAGGTGTCCATGGGGAAACAATGAGCTTTTTATACCACATATTTTCATTGTTATACTATTTCTCATTATATTAATATAATTAGGACTTGAATTAATCTCTCAGCAATTCCAAAATTACCAAATAGTTAGGTTCACAGGTGGTATTCAACAGGTTCTGACCAGTTCTGAAGAACCAGTAGCGGAAATTTTGAGTAGTTCAGAGAACTGACGAATACTTTTATTTTTTTTAATTTTTTTTATATATTTTTTTGTCAATTGCTTACAAGATAATAGGTATAAGTAAAAATTATTAACCTTGAGTTTGTATCGATTGTTTGCTCTTGTGTTGTTATGGTTGAAGCTGAAGTATTCATTGACAGGTAGGACATTGCAATGTATGATTTTATATACTGTACTTAGATCCGACCGAAGGCGGCGTAGTTCTAGGTTTTCTAGGTCTAGAATTTCGAGTCTGGTGGCATAAGGTATTCTACAACGAGTAGAGGAGCAGAGAACTCTTCTTGTGAAATATTTCTGGACTTTCTCAACTGTGTTAATATCAGATACGTAATGTGGGTTCCAGACTGATGAGCTGTATTCGAGTATTGGTCTAGCAAATGTTTTGTATGCTCTAGTTCAGGGGTGTCCAAACTTTCACCTTCCCTGGGCCACATTAGAAGATGAAAATTTGGTTTGGGGCACATAATTAAATTAAATAATAAATTAAATTAAATTAAATTAAATTAAATTAAATTAAATTAAATTAAATTAAATTAAATTAAATTAAATTAAATTAAATTAAATTAAATTAAATTAAATTAAATTAAATTAAATAATTAATTAAATTAAATTAAAATAATAAAATAAAATAAAATTATTATTTATTATTTATTAATTATTTATTAAAAAAATTTATTTTTTATTTTATAATTTTCCGGCCAAATTTTGCGGGGGGTGGGAAAGAAAGCTCGCCCGCCTCGCACCTACCTCTCCTCCTGCAAATTATTTATTTTTATTAATTTTCCGGCCAAATTTTGCAGGGTGGGGGAGGGGGAAAGAAAGCTCGCCCGCCTCACGCCTACCTCTCCTCCTGCAAATGCAGCAGCGGTGGCGGCGGCGGGGCAGAAGCAGCAGCAGCGGCGGCGGCAGAAGCAGCGACGGCAGCGGCGGGGGCAGAAGCAGCAGCGGCGGCGGGGGCAGAAGCAGCAGCGGCGGCGGGCAGAAGCAGCAGCGGCGGGGGCGGTGGGGGGCAGAAGCAGCAGCGGCGGCAGCGGGGCAGAAGCAGCAGTGGCAGCAGCGGGGGGCAGAAGCAGCAGCGGCGGCAGCGGCGGCGGGGGCAGAAGCAGCAGCGGTGGCGGCGGCGGCAGCAACAGCAGGAGGTGGCAGGACGGGACTTTTGGGCTGCGGCTGCCCGCCTTTTCTGTTGCTCGCCTCGCCCGCCTCGCGCCTACCTCTCCTCCTGCAAATGCAGCAGCGGTGGCGGCGGGGCAGAAGCAGCAGCGGCGCCGGCGGGGCAGAAGCAGCAGCGGCGCCGGCAGGGGCAGAAGCAACAGCGGCGCCGGCAGGGGCAGAAGCAGCAGCGGCGGCGGCGGTGGGGGGGCAGAAGCAGCGGCGGCGGCGGCGGCGGCAACAGCAGGAGGTGGCGGGCGGGACTTTTGGGCTGCGGCTGCCCACCTTTTCTGTTGCTCGCCTCGCCCTGCCTCGCGCCTGCCTCTCCTCCTCCTCCTCGCTGGATCTTTCATGAAGGTTGGGGTGGGCGTTGGGCCGCATTACGGCGACCTGGGCCGCATGCGGCCCGTGGGCCGCGGGTTGGACAAGCCTGCTCTAGTTAGTAGTGTAATATTACCAGAAAAAAAGCTACATAAGATTAGGTTAACAACTCTTAACACCTTTTTGGCTATGTATTTACAGTGGGCTCTAGCACTTAGATCATTAGAGATGAGTACTCCAAGATCCTTGACAGAGTTTGGATCATCAACAAGGTCTTAACTATTCAGACTTTATTTTATTTTCTGATTTTTTTGCCAATATGTAGGACAGAGCATTTATTTGTTGAGATTTGAAGATGCCATTTGTTTGACCATTCTGATACATAGTCAAGGTCTTTTTGAAGGGTAGCAGTATTGTCTGTGGTGTTGAATAGCTTTACAAGAGCTCCATTCCTCAGCAAACGCTCAATTGAAAAGTACTCGGAGATCTCCGATTCCTCCCATCATTGACCAGCATGCCGGAAAAGAATTCATTCCTCGGTAAGCACTAAATTCAAAAGCACTCTATTCAAAAGCGCTCAACAATCTGTGATTCGACCCATCCTTACTAGAAGGTAAGGCGGTGGGGCTCGCCAGTACCGGGGGCTCTACGATCATCCTTGAAGGGCGGTGATCACTGGGAGCTATGTGTCGGTCTTCAGACATTTGCAGGCAGGGTGTGAAGCAGACTGCTTCCCCCCTGCCGCCCGTCCTTCCCTCTTTCTTCTTCACCAAATTGCTAACCCAGACTCCCTCTTTAAAAGGACAGTAACTTTGGACTTTCAAAGTAACCTATTTCTCATTTAAATGTTTCATAAATTTCCTATGACTGGAGATTTTCTCTGACTGGAGATTTTACAGTATCCTTCCCCTGCCACACCCACCAAGCTATGCCCACAGAACCAGTAGTAAAAAAAAAATTGAATCCCACCAGGTTCCTTAAACAAGGAACCTAATTAACACACAATAGTGATAAGTGCATTTGTTCATACCTATGTTTTCTCCCCTTTAATCAGAGGTGGAATTCAGCCAGTTCTGACAGGTTCTGTAGAATCGATAGCAGAAATTTTGTGTAGTTTGGAGAACTGGTAACCTCTGGTTGGCCCCATTCCCATCTATTCACTGCCTCCCGAGTCCCAACCGATTGGCTTGGTCTTCTTTTGTTGCCCTGAACAGGAGAACAGAACTGGAAAGCAGGTTAGTGGGGTGGGAATAGGGATTTTACAGTATCCTTCCTCTGGAGTGGGGTGGAAGTGGAGATTTTGCAGTAACTTTCCCCTGGAGTGGGGTGGAAATGGAGATTTTACAGTATCCTTCCCCTGCCACGCCCACCAAGCCATGCCACACCCACCAAGCCACACCACATCCCCCAAGCCACGCCCACAGAACCAGTAGTAAAAAAATTTGAATACCACCACTACCTTTCATATAGCAAATTTATGAAACATTTAAATGAGAAATAGGTTACTTTCCTAGCTTAACTACTAAATAATATTTACCATTAAAAAGTGAAAATAACTTCTAAAGATGGAAAAGAATTATTTAAATAACTGTTCAGATCCAAAATTTTACTGCTTCTTCCTGCATATTGACAAGAAAACATGTACATACCTGTACATATTATGAAAAATGTAACATAGTATGCTCATTTTTCATTAGAGAAGCAGACTGTTTACATGTGACCTCTGTGGGCTAATGACAGTCACCCAGAATTAATAGTTTAATTTCTGCCATTTTGACATAGGAAACATTGAAAAGCCAAAAGTATCCTACGTGGTTTTAAAATTGTTCAGAACAAATTTAAAAAACACTAATCTTTCTAACCATCAAACCAAAAAAAAATGCATAAAATCATCAACTATCAAAACTTACCCATCTGCTTTACTAAAAAAATTAGTATAATGTTTCAACTGAGCCAAACATAAAGGTAAAAAAGAAAAAAGAAAAACTGAAAGAATTGGCTGGGTAAACTATCCGAGGAAAAGCTTTAGAAATGATAGAATTGGGTGTAGTATTCAGCAAAACTAATTAAGTGGTAGGTGTGAAAATAGGACAGAAGGAAAATAGAAAAATGGGTGATTACAATTACTTCTAGAGTAAGTGGACTTAAAAGAATGGAACAACAGTATACTGTGGAATGTATTAATCATAGCCTAATATAAACTAACTACAAAATAAAAATACAGTTCCCAAATACAAGGAAGATATTAAAGGGCAATAAAAATGCATGTTGACATAATATTTAAATATAGACGATCAGCTGGATAAACAACTGCAACTAAAATAAGTGATTCATAGAACCAACAGTATCTAAAAGCTGCTTAGACAAACTGCAGCAGTGGAAAAGTATTTAGCAACATTCAGTAAAATAGATTGATCTGGAAATAACAGCCTTAGGTAAAAAGAATCAGAGCAACCAGGCTGTTGAACTAAAAATCGATATTGTAACTCCTACCATGCATTAACACAGTGTGGGCAGTACAATGTAACATGATCCAGCATTTCAATTGCACCTCTACTCAACTGAAGACTAATTATATGGGAATTACCAGGTAAGCCTCTATTACTTTTTTTTTTTAGAAATAGGAATCAGCATAGCTAGGCCCCAGCCATTGAGGATTTAAAATCTGCAGTTTATAAACATGAATAGGAAAGAAAAATTGAAATACACCAGGCCAAGCTATTACGAAGGACCCAAGCATTGCTAAAATCCCTGGCTGAAACTTGAGTCAGTTCTAATTGCTTGATTAAATAGGCAGTCTCAAAATCTGCCATGGGAGGTCCCAGGGAAGTGGCATTGTTCACATCTTAACTCTGTATTCAGAAAAGATTATTCCTCCTGTGCATATAGTGACTGGAAATGGTCCTCCAAAGAGAGCCATAGGTGAAGAATGAATGGTAAAAGGTAGAAGATACCAACTGAAAAGTTATACATTATAAAAATAGAATTGAATTATTGGATTGGGAAATATTACAGGTAGTCCTCAATTTACAACAGTTCATTTAGTGACTGTTCAAAGTTACAACAGCACTGAAAAAAGTGACATGACCATTTTTCACACTTACAACCATTGCAGCATTCCCATGGTCACATGATTAAAATTCAAAATTGGCAGCTGTTTCATATTTATGACAGTTGCAGTCTCCCAGGGTCATGTAATCGCCTTTTGTCATGTCAATTGCCTGAAGCAAAGTCAATGAGAAAGCCAAATTCACTTAATAACTGTGTTACTAGCTTAACAACTGCAATGATTCACTTAACACCAAAAAAGTCATAAAATGGGGTAAACTTACTTAACAAATTTATCACTTAGCAACATAAATTTTGGGCTCAATTGTGGTTATAAGTTGAGGACTACCTGTAATTGATACCATGCCTCCCTCAGTGCCTATCTCTTTCCTAATCTGTTAACTCCTTCACCTGCAAAGGATCTGTAATCAAATTCTGCTCCAGAAAAAAACATCTCAAAGACAATTCTGAACTGTCTTTTGAAGCTGTGGAGAAAATAATTAATGGGAATGCCTGCCATATCTTGTCTCGGAAGTAATTTTTTAAAAAAACTTACTGATTTTGGAAAAAGTTATTTCGTATACTTTCTTTTCTTTTCTTCTTGGAGTTTTTCACTGCAATTTTTGTTGTGGATGCTAGACAGGGTAAATAGTGTGTTCTTCCCTTTTTCCTGTTTCCTGTTTGTGTCCTCCTTTGCCTGTTCAAATTTCTGGTAATCTTGCTTGGATGTATCCTCCCCAAATGAAGCAAAGATGAGGCTATATCATCTTGCCAAATAGTTCTTTGGCTGCTTTGAAAGGCATGTCCCTCCACACTAGCCTTTTGTTGTTGTTGTTGTTGTTTGGTTGCCTGATTTTCTCTCACAAAATACACACACACACACACACACACACACAAACACACCCTTTGTGGATCTGTATAGCTTGACTTTCCAGGATTTGTTTGGAAATCAACCAAGACTTACAGACTAGAGTGCAAAACGGGGATATAAAGTCAATTAAGATACACTATGAGATAACAAGAAATAGCCAGGTCACCAACTAACTGGCCAAATGTTGCCACATTTCGATAAGGAAGAGTTGGGCTCTGCACAGCACCATAGAGCGTGAAATGGTGCTTACAGCTGCAGGAGAACAGCATTCATGAATCCATAATCTAACTTTAGTTTGGAAAATCGATGATATCCATCTATGAAAGTGAACATTGTGATATCTCAATGGTATGTCCTTAGCCATTTTACCTCAAATGTAGCTACGCTTGTACAAATTATAAGTAATACAGCTGAAGAGTATAAATCTAGCAATATTTCATTTTCCATTAGAGGTAGTGCTTAACATATGACCAAAATTGGGCCCAAAATTTATGTATTTATGTTGTTAAGTGAGAAATCTGGTAAGTGAATTTTGCTCCATTTCACAACTGTTTGTCAGGATTCCAGCAATCACTTTTTGATGGCACTACTAAAGCTGGCATAGGAATGTTTTATGAGTTGACACTTTTCTTGCTGCATTTGTTAAGTGAATCACTGCAGCTGTTAAATTAGTAAAGTGACAGTTAAGTGAATCCAGTTTCCCAATTGATTTTGCTTGTCAGAAGGTCACAAAAGGGAATCACATGATTCTGAGACACTGCAACCATCATAAATGTGAGTAAGTTGTCAAGCATCTGAATGTAAATCACGTGACCATGGGGATGCTACAACAGTCATAAGTGTGACAAGTGGTCATAAGTCACTTTTTTCAGTGCCATTATAACTTCAAATGGTCACTAAACAATCTGTTGTAAGCTGAGAACTACCTGTATTATATGAATTCTTCAGGTAATATTAGAAAATACCCTGTATTTTAATAAAGTAAATAAAAGGTGTTTCTTTCAGATCTTTTGTCCCTTAGCTTTTTGATATGGTAGTGCCATTCCAAGGTGAGTTCCTTGTTTATTCTGTGATGAAACATTCTTCAATAAAGAATTATCATGAAAAAACAATATTATTAGATCTTCAGAATCACATAAATAAGACTTTTTTGTTTCATGTATTACCAGAATAGCCTGGAAAGTATTTTCACATTCAGGTGTCACATTCAGGTCTAATATCTGTTAAATTAGAACTTTTTTGGACTGGCAAATATAGTGCAATTTTTGTGCCAGCAACATTTCTTTCTGAGACCTGAGCCAATTGCTATATCATCAAAAGGAAGATGACATTATATAGTATAACCTTATCCCTTATTAATAGCACTAATAATTATATAAAAAAAGAAAACTATTTGAAGCAAACATAAAAGCACCTACTGTTCTAAACCTTGGAAATGTATTTGTTAGAATATTGAATTTAGTAGCTGGAACAGTAAAGTATACAATAGGCCAAAACACACAGGTGTAATTGATTAGTTAGAAAGTGCTCATGCATGAGGCAATCTGTGCTATGATTGGTTGCCATAAGTATAAAGGGGGAGTTTCCCTTTCCACCCGCCTTTTTTTCTATGTGTTTTGCATAGTTTAATTGACCTCTTATTACCTACCATATTCATGTATTCCTGAATATATAGGTAGGTAGATAGGTAAGTAGGTAGGTAGATAGATAGATAGATAGATAGATAGATAGATAGATAGATAGATAGATAGATAGATAGTTCAGCTTTATGCACCATGGTTAAATCATAGTTTTAGTGATGAAGCTTATATTTTATTAAATCAGGATCATGTGAGAAACATATGCTTTTCCAAAAAAGGACAAGCACAAATATTATACTGAACCATTTCTCCTGATGAAGCATGATATAATATAGCGTGGCTGGATTCAGTTCTCCCATGTTCTTATCCTTAAATAACTTGTATGTCCATGCCAATGATTGCTAACTTGTTTCTGACCATTGTGTACTTTGGTTTCCATCATGTTTCAAATAGACCAATGCTACATTATGTTTAAAATACTAAAATAAACTTTCATTTTTTTTCTTTTCAGGGTTCCTTTCTTCCTCCAACTGCGACTTCTTTGTTAATACTGTGTCTACTAATGTTAATACTGTGTCTACTTTGTTAATACTGTGTCTACTAATTCCATGCTTCACTTAGGTATTTATTTAGGATCTCCTACCAGGTGTGCCTCTTTGGGCACAGGGGACAAATTTGTGTTCACAGATTGGTCTGATGTGATTCATACTAAGTTTCTATCCAATCCAATTTTCAAAAAATAACAATAATAAATCTTTCCCTTAGGTCATGCAGTTACAGTATAGCTATTTGATATGTAAAGAACCATATGCTGCAACACATAGCCCCATTTTAAAAAGGGACACAAAGCCAAAGTCTATTCCACAAAATAAACCTTACTCCAATTTGATCATTGGAAAAAAAAATCCATTAAATTTTTATGCAGAATAAACGAACACTTGCCTTCAAAAAGAAGAGATGTTTTTCCCAAATCTATGTATCGACAAATGTTGTGATTAAAATAAGAGAGGAAAAGGTGATGCTGTTTCTTTTTAAGGCACTCATATAATAACAGGCACTTAGCATATTATTTAATTATAGTATATCATTTGAACATATTATTTAATTATAGTATTCATGAAAACTTAATCTGCTCAGATCATGATATCTCTGCAGTTACTATATCCATTTTCACATGAGTGTTTTATTGCATTTTATTGCATAATTGAAATATTACTACAGCAGTATGAAACTGGTCTTCAATGGTAATTTATCACAGTGATGTCTGGATGGCATGTAAGAAACTATAAATCACAAATATGGAAATGGCCTGAGAGTTACTTATGACAAGCTATTATCAGATGTCACAAGTGCAAGATTACACTTGTATAAACTGAATGATTCTAAATATTAATTTTCATACTGATTTATAGATATAAGTTATTTAGTGACTAATCCCTTTCTCCAAAAAACTGCAGCTATTATGCAGCTTGCTAGTATTTTTCTTGCATAGAAATAATATTCACATGCAGAACATATGTTTTCATCTCTCCTTCAGCAGACGGACTAGCACTCTAACAGATTGTAAAAGAGCTAGGAATAAATTCCATCACATTCTCTATTTCTGTTCAGTCCAGATGTGTGAACTCTGAGATATTTTTACACTTTTATACAGGGTTCCTTTTATCACTGTAATGTGACATACACCTGCATGATTGCTAAATTTTAGAAGTGGGCATTTATTTATTTATTTTAAGTAGTCTATGTTGTCATGGAATCCTTCCAGCCTCTATTACATGAGATCCCTAGGCTAATTTCACATATATGAGAACGTCTCCGGAGATATTCCATCAAAGCGATACATGCCATCACATTGCTTCAAATGATATCCTTAGTGCCTAAATGCCAGGCCTCAGTTACAGAAATTTATCTGGAGAGATTAAAGATATTACACTGTTTTCTGCCATTTGAAATCCACTCTTACTTACTTACTTCTTATATTTTTTGTAAAAAAAAAAAGTATTAGATGATCCACCCTAAAATCAAAACATAGTTGAATTAGCTCCATAACAACTTTTAATTGGTGGCTCCATCCATCTCCTATTATCATAGAGCAGGGGTATCAAACTCAAGGCTCATGGACCGGATCCGATCCACAAGGTGCTTAGATCTGTTCACGGGGACACCCTGGAAACAGCAAAGGATTAGTCCATGGTGCCTCTGCCAGTGAAAACAGAGCTTGAGAGAGCTGCATGTGGCTCCCCCGAGCTCTGTTTTCGCTAGCAGAGGGTTGCAGGAGGCTGTCACAGCCGAAAACAGAGCTTGGGAGCCTGTTTTCACTGGCAGAGCACTCGGGCCACGACAGACACCCTCAACACAAGTGACATCAAGCTAGACATGCTCACCCTTTGCCCTCAAGGTCAAACATAATCCTGATGCAGCCCCCAATAAAATCTAGTTTGACACCCCTGTCACAGAGAATAAAATGAAAGTGCACAAAATAGCATCCTCATTACTGAACAACAAGTGCCTACATTAGATTCAAATACCAATTACAACAGCTACACCAGTAATTTTTCTGTGCCATATAAAGCTTGTTCATTCTGTGGCAAGTATAAGTATCTCATATCTGAGAACACTGTCTGCCTTTCATGGCAATACTGCTGTAACCATCCCTTTATCCTTGTGAGTCTATTAACTTATGTAACAGGCCAGGAATCATGACTGTTTAGAATGTTGACTGTTGTATTATCTCTACAGGCTAACTGCAAAAATAAGGTGGGAGATTAAATTCACAGAATTAATTCTAATGGAAGGACCAAGTTACAATAGACATTTGGGGACCTAGTCCATCTAAAACTGGAACTGGGGCTGGTTCAAATGTGTTGAAAAAAAAACACATTTTCTTCATAAAAATGCAAACTGAAGAAAAGTGTCTTTATTACTGTAAGAAATGGACAATAATTGCACATTTATTGAATTAAAACAATCTAATTGCTTGGTGAAACCAATATACCAATAAAATGATTGTAGATTGTAACAGAACACTTTAATGTTATGTCAAGTCTGATATAAATATTTCAAAGACTGATATAGTCCATTTTTCCCTACCACAAACAGCCCTTGAGCCTTTAGGACCAGATGTGAATAGCGACATTTGTTTAAACTTTTAAGATTGAAAGCATTGGGAAGCTGAAATATGTGTACTTTTTCACCTTATAAATAACCATTTACCATTCACTGCTCTTTTTAAATGACACATTTATATTTAGCTCTCTGCTATTGCCACAAAATGAATAGATAAATCATATCCAGACATCAGCGAAATTTTATGTGTTTTTGACTCCAACATCAACATGACTGTTCTTGTGCCTCTCCTACAAAAATTAATATACGGGCAGCATGATTGGATGGAGAGCACCTAGAGTTTCCGGCTTCAAATTAAATGTAAATTTAAAAAAGCAAAATCAGAGAACTATCGCAATTAGATAAGATTCTACAAGGTCCAGAGGAGAAATTGATTAAAACATATAATTATTTGTTGGAATATAAGATAGAAGAGGAGAGGGTTAATGAAATGATGATTGATTGGATGAAAAAATTTGGCTACATGATAGAATTGGAGAAATGGGAAAAATGTGGGAAAAGAATTATAAATTGATGATGTCAGCATCATATAGAGAAAATTTGTACAAAATGTTCTACAGATGGCACCTACCACCTGCTAGATTAGCAAAATGTTCCCAAACAGATCAGCTGAGTGTTGCTAATGCAAACAAAAGCAAGGAACGTATTACCATAAATGGTGGACATGCCCTGTAGCGAGAAAATATTGGATAAGGACTAAAAAATAGATAGAAGAAATAATTAAACAGCAAATTGAATTAAGACCGGAGAGTTTTCTATTAGGTATAATAATAGGACAATATGATAAGAAAACAGAGTATCTAATGCTACATTTATTAATGACAGCAAGAATAACTTACATACAGAATTGGAAAAATGATAGGATGCCACCAAGGAAAATGTGATAAGAAAAATACTAGAGTGTGCCGAGATGGATAAGTTCACCATGGAGATAAAGGAAAGAGAGGAAATGAGTTATTATGTGACATGGAATATACTGTATGATTGGCTAAATAATAGATATAGAGTTGAGTAGAGAAGATGACAATAAGATAATAAGGTAAAAGTTATAGTAGACAATAGATTAAGCAATATAGACAAGTGTACAGATAGTTAAGATTTATGTAAAAGTATGTATACCGTATAGATAGTTAAGATTTATGTAAAAGTATGTATACCATCAAGAAAGCATTGTAATGAATGGAAATGATGTTGTATATAAGAAAAATTGTTTTATAAAATTATTTTAAAAAAATAAAATAAAAAGCAAAAGTAGGTCTATTGAAAGTAATACTGGATAATTAAATTTCAAGAAAAGACAGGAAAATCACCAAAATAATGATTAGTTAATCATCATTAATTAACATTAATGATAATGTATGATTAACATAGTTTTCTAGTAAATATCAATTGATTAGTAGGATTTATACTTTTGGTAATTCAATTTCTTTCTTTTAATATGACAAGTAGAACAGCATAGCTAATAACAGAAAAATGTAGCTATAGCAAACCAGTTTTGTACCTCTTACAATGTGAATGATGAATGTTCCAAGGTTCCAGATAAAAGAACATTCTCAGCATTCTTAAGCTTTCAGAAAAAAACACTTTGAATACTTTGAGAAAGAACCAATCCTTCCCTAAACTTATCAATTCTTCCATTATTTTTCATTCTCTTGACAAAATATCTATTCTAACCATCCTTTAATGAGCATCTTGCATCTCTCTTGTTTTTGTGCCACATGCAGAACCTTCTCCAATAGATTTAAACAATTACAATTAATATCAATGAATTTGTTCCTTACAAGTCAATAAATAAATAATTCAATTTCAATTTGAAGTATAATTTTAAGGCAATATCTTATAGAATTAAGATTTAAAGATTTAAAAAGCTATGTAAACAAGAATATGCAACTTCAAATAACTGTGGTGTTCATGAATATCACTATCCTGAGATCATTCAAGATTTGATGAATCATTCTGTTGTGTGATTTACTTTTATCAGAAAAATACATGGGGGCTAGTGTCAGTCTGCTCAACATAATTACTGGATTCTTATATCTCACCAAGCTCTAATGTAGTATGTTTGGTTTCAACTCATTATGTGTGAGAGTCTAGACATGGTGGCTTACAGCCCATAGTTCATGGTTCACCATAAAGTGAATTATTGAGTTTATCATCTGCACCTCTATAACTGCCTGGTTTGGTTCTGCAACCCAACAGGATAGACACAGACTTCAGAGGATAATTAGGATTGCAGAAAAAAACAATTACTACCCACCTGCCTTCAATCGAGGACCTGTATACTGCACGAGTCAAAAAGAAGATTGTGAAAATATTTATAGACCCCTCACATCTGGGACATAATCTGTGTCAATTCCTTCCCTCAAAACGACACTATGGAGCACTGCACATCAGAACAACTAGACACAAGAACAGTTTTTTCCCTGAACACCATCACTCTGCTAAACAAATAATTCCCTCAACTGTCCAACTATTCACAAAGTCTGCACTACTATTACTATTAATCTTCTCATCACTCCTTATCACCCATCCCCTCCCACTTGTGACTGTATGACTGTAACTTTGTCGCTTGTATCCTTACAATTTATATTGACTGTTTCCTAATATGACTTGATTGCTTTTTGTATCCTATGACTATTATTAAGTGTTGTACTTTATGATTCTTGACTCTTAATGAATGTATCTTTTGTTTTATATATATTGAGAGAATTTATACAAAGATACATTCCTTGTGTGTCCAATCACACTTGGCCAATAAAAAGAATTCTAATTCTAATGTCATCATGATTCACCTAGTTAATGAGTGTGAAAAAGACCAAACACACATTACTTCACGCTCATGTAAGACATATTTAATTTATTTTTTGGATCAACCTCCTAAAGGTATAACTGAATTAAATGTGTATAAAGAAATCAGTGCTTATTGTTTTCATTTTCTACTGTTGTTTTCAGTTATTTCAGTTTCCCTGTTGTGTACTCTGAATTAAATTTTATGTCAAGTAAATATTCTTTGAAAGTACCAATATAGATAGTATACCTACAGTGATAATAACATTTGTACATATTCTGTGTACAATCAGAGACATGGTTTGTTCTTAATGTTAATCATAAAAGAATAAGGGAGGTTAGAAGCTTTCTTTAAAAATCTATTGATTTCTGGCCAAACTTTTTGAAAAAAAAAATAAAGAAATAGAGAATTATTTTAAGTTTTAACATCTCTTAAGTCATACAAGGCATAAAGTTTCATAATTTTGTGGGAAAGTTTGATCCTTTATTCCCATCCATTTAATATACTGTAATTTTCACAGTGAATATAAAAAAAACACTGTAAGTTTCACACTGAATCACAAACTGTTTTTCAAATCATACAATTGATTTTACAAGGCTTTTGAGTCTTTAAAAGATGTATCCCTTTAAAAAGGGATACATCTTAAAACAAACATATGGAGAGCAATGAGATAATCAGAATATAAATAATGCAAAAGCTTTAAAACAATTCACAGGTTTGCCTTCATATTCACATGATTATTACAGAATACACAATAAAGGATTGTATAATTACAGATTACAGATTAAATAAATAAAATGTATAAGAATTATGTCATGAGTGGGTCATAGAAACTTCTATTGCTGGAGTAATAAATATCTGTTTCTTTTAGTATCCATAAACCACATAGTTTATATCATGCTGTATTTATTTTAGCAAAAACTTGTATATAAATTTTACTATAAGTAAAGTTTTTACTTCAGTGTATTTTGTGATCACATTAAAACGGGTGGCAGATGAAAAAGAACCAGTTTATGCAGCATAATCATTTTATACAAAACTTCACAGTATCAGTTCAAAAATACTATGTAACCAAGCAATGAGTTTTCTGCCATATCTTTATTTTTTAAAATGCAGAATAATTAGCAAAAATAACTACACCATTTCATAATTGATAGAATGATTCATTTCTTTCTTATACACATTAAAAATGAAAATTGCCTTGATTATTGTACACACTCTTAGCAGTTGGACCAACATATAAATTCCAATAATTCTAACATGAAACATTTAAAATCTAATCTTAGGAAATTAATGTTTCCCATTGATTGACTGAGTGATTGATTGATTTTTTAAGGCCACCCAACTCCAAGAAGACTTTGGGCAGCATACAATGAGCCCAATACCAAGATTAAAAACTGTTTAAAAACCACATAATTACCAGACCAAAACAACATTCCCTAACATGCAAAAACTCAACAGGGGTTCTCAGCCACCCTAACCCCAGGCCTGGGAACAGAGCCAGGTTTTCAAAGACTTCCAGAATGCAAAGAGAGTAGGAGCTATATATATTTCTAGAGGAAATGCTAGAAGAAACATGATAAAAATTGTTATAAGGGCATGGATGATACAGCTACAATATATTGCTACCAGCAGGAAGACAAGTATTTTTTTTCTATTAGACTAATATCATTTACTAACCCTCATTAATCATTCATCAGACTAGACTTGATTATACTCGCACTGGCTGACACTTGAAAATTATATCTCATCATGTTATACCATACTAGATATTCAAGGTCTTCATACAGATTTATTGAAATTAAACTGTTGAGTGGAAAACCAATGATTTGCTCGTTTTGTCTAGACTGAGGAATCCCAAAAAACATATCAGAAAATAATTTAAAAGTAAAAGGAAATAACCTCTCTTGTTTCCCCATCTTTAAAACTTCACTTTAGTAGAACAGCTGTCATTTAACGATGCAGTGAGTGGATTTAATGGGACACAGAATGCCACTTTCTAACTATCACTATAAGAAGGTCTAATCAGAAGAGGTGAGAACAAGACTCTCATCAATAACTAAAATGTTCAGGAAAAGCTATAAAAGGAAAAAGGTCCTTAAGTTCCACATTTAAAACTAGAGATTATTTAAACCCCACCTCCCATATCCTCTCAGAACTAATCCATTGATAGCCCCTACAATCCTGCCAGAACCGATGAAGCTTCTTGGTTGAGAAACAAAATGTCTACTTCTTCTTCCTCTAGTTGCCTTTTGAAAAAGCACATTTTAGACAATTATGACCTTGATGACTGAGAATCTACAGATATTTAGAGATTTAAATTTACGAACCATGATACATTGCTCTTCTCCAGGTTTTCATCACCCTCTGACTTGAAATATGATGAGAATATTTGTGTTGAAACATTTTATTTATTTTTCCAATTGCCCCCAATACTTTTCAACAGCTCTGCTGATTATGCAAAGATATCAGAATCTCATTTAAACATTTCAAGTTTGAATGTCAATTGCTTACATTCCATCACACATTGTAGTTGATCTGGGTTTTTTTAAGTGAAAATATCCTATTTCTTGTATTGTAGATATCTAAAAGCACACTTTCTATAGCAAATCAATTTCTTGTTTTCATTTCTAATATTTCTTTTTCTATTACTGTTTAAAGTCTCACTGGTTTTTAAGATAATGTTATGATATACATTCTAAAACTGGACTGAATTTATGTGAAATAAATATTATTATTCTTGTTATTTTAACCTTCTATTATTACCGGACTTGACCTGATATCAGACATAAAGCATTTTTTCTTTTTACTAGCCACTGGCTTTTCTAGCTTAATTGCTTTCAGTTTTGATTTACAAGTGGGGCAAGCCAGTTTAGATTTTCCATTCTTTAAAGACAGCCCATTTTTCTATATCATATTGGCATCTGAATGCCCAATAGAGCCCTCAAGAATATATCTCTTCAAGCAACAAATGTATTAATAGGCAGATGATGTAGGCTATCAGGCTGAATTGATCAGTGATATACTCAGAGTGAAATAACAGATATTGAAAGCTCACAAGAAAATATTGGTAATCCTATTTTTTCCAGGAATGTAGACAGTTACTAACATTCAATGTTAATGGTCAAAGGAATAGTTTAATAACAGTGGACACACGTAAGGTATCTATACAGTTATTAACAATCCTTAAAAAATGGGAGGGAGAAAAATAACAGCATTAATTATGATATTTGGTCTACTTCAGTCTATGTGATCAAAAAAACAGTATCTTTAAATCAATGCATATTCTTTGTTTGTGTGCAAGTGTGTACTGCATGTATGTGCATGTCTATCTATCTGCAACCTCTAATATTTACATAGTGTTTATTCTGGAAGCAAATTGGTGTTCTTCGATCACCCTCATAAAGTATCACTCAGTGACCATACCAGATGAGAAAACATTGCTTACAGGCTGCAGGATTTTAAAGCAGATACAAAAAACTAGGAAACACTGAAATGATTAAAGCATATGTCTTTCTTCTATTCCACCCAACAGAAACTCACATTTCTAAGGTTTATCTATCCAGATAAACATATTCTGAAAGTTTGGTCTTCTTTATATTTTAGTGACTAAATGTAGATATTTATTCAGATTTAACAATTGTAGTTAATATTTTTTTTAAACTTTAGATATTTCAAAATTAATGTTGACAATAATTATTATAAATTCATAATGTACATCATTTTTAATTTTTATGATTGTATATTTTTTGTGAGGTTAGAACCTAAAACTCTATCCAACTTAGGGCACATAGCATTATTATTTAATTATATTATTATATTTCCTGTGCTTTTAAGAAATTGTTTTGATTATGTATACGTACATGTGTAAGTTAATATGTCTGTGAAGAAGAGACCCGTAATAATATATAATTGCAAGAGAATGGGTAGTCCCTCATTTACAACCATTCGTTTAGTGACTGTTTGAAGTTACAACGGCACTGAAAAAGTGATTTATGATCATTTTTCACATGACCATTGCAGCATTCCCATGATAATGTCATCAAAATTCAGATGCTTGACAACTGGCTCATATTTTTGATGATTGCAGTATCCTAAGGTCATATGATCACCTTTTGTTATCTTCTAACAAAGTCACTTGTTAAGTGAAGCCAGATTCACTTAACAACCATAGCAAGAAAAGTCATAAAATGGGGCAAAGTTCATTTAACAATTGTCTTGCTTAACAACAGAAATTTTGGGCTCAGTTGTGGTCATAAGTATGTTGAGTGTGTGTGTTGAACAGTTTAACTGTACATTCAAACTCCATAGGTAATATACTAAACTGGGTACAGAGAATAAAGCTACATTTACTGTTCTGCCAAGAATCCTTTCTTCTTGTTACCAGATAAGGGATTTGAAAACTCTCAAAACTCATTAACTTGGTTCAGCTCTCCTTTGTAGCAAACTTTTATATGCTTCTCTTTATGCTCATCACACAAAAGTCAGGCATTGCATAATTATTGCAATTGAAAGTTTCTCTGGCATGTAAAGAAAATAATGGTGAAATTAATTTCTGTATCCTGAATACAGACAATAGAAGTGGAACAGTAGAGTCTGGCAAGTCTAACTGCTTCTGAAGGCCTTTTTGCATTTTACTGCTGACCAAGTCAGTTTGAAGACAGCTGAGAAGCTTCTGAAGACACACCAGTCACGTGATGGAATCTGCTGTTTCTTTAATATATTAACCCAGGAAAGAAAGACAACATTTCATGAATTACAGCACACAGCTTGGTAGAACCAAATGCTAGAAAACATTCAACATGCTATTTAGGAGCTTACAGATTACTTTGCAAGTTGTTGAACTAAAAGCTGAGATAACTCTAATTATTTTCTAATGTTATTTTCCTGCAAGTTTTATTTTGATATTAGTCCTCCTACAATGTAATTTTAAGGTATATGCAAGCATGCTGTCAAGGAAGCAAAGTTTGCTTTGAGGATATTAGTATGGTCAGTAGGTCTGACACTAAAAAAATGAGAAGAAAGTTATTTTACGTTTCAAATACTACAGATATTCTTTTTCAGAGAAATTGACAATTATTTACCACTAATGTTCATTTCAATCTGACGAGAGCTTGACTCAAACCATATGTATGGACACATTTACTTACTTCATTAGTTTATGATGGTTTTATTAAGAAATATGCTTGAAATGTGTCCTTTCTCCTATTTTAATCTAATCAAAACTGCAAGAGAATTTAAGAGTTCTAACATAATATGGGTTAAGCCTTTAAACCTTCTTTTCCTGTTTTATACATCACACTGGAAACGTATCAATGCAAACAAAAGTGTATTCAAGTGGTTTGACATATGCTTTGTACTCATATGTGCAACTTTGTAAACAATATAAGCAACTTTGTAAATAATTACAAAAATATAAGAGGTTTTTTTATCAGTTGAAAGGGTTAATACTTTGGTAAGATGACATCAGTTTAGAAAACTTAGAAGTGAAGAATTGGTAGTGAGGCAGTTAAGATCTGGAGGAAATGTTCTAAGATAATCCATTCCAAGGAAAAATACTAATTCAGAAGGAAATGACTAAGTGTAAGACAAGATGAATTCATTGTCGTTCGTTGAGCTAAAGTTCTTGTACAGAATGTAAATGTCATTCTTTAGGAATCTATTTTCTGCCTAAGAATGATTCTGTAACAGAACCACCCTATCCCTGCATTTGAAGGAACTCTACCCTGATTTTAAAAGAAACATTTATTTAGTCTAGAATTTTAAATGTGGAACTCAGGATTCAGAATTCTTTTATCTTATCTACATTCTTGTGTCTGCTTGGCCTAGTCTGGGTTATACTTTCTTATAAAATCTCTAAGGGAAACTTCAATCCAGATAAGGCATAATCTTATAACAACAATTTGCCAAACCAAACATGATCTCACTTATTCCTTCAACTCAGGTATCTATTATTGCTGCACAACCAACACATTATCAACTGATAATATAATACTTTTATCACAAATTCTGTATCTTAAATACTGACATCCTCAACTAAATCTATTTCTTGCTAAATGTACAGCAGTAAAACAAACATTAAATGTCTGCCATGACTTTCTATGGATAAGCTATAGTTTTTTCTGCTATCAATTATAATGAACATATCTTTAATTCGACATTGGCTCAATTAATTTTATTGTTTTGTCCTCTATTACATCAAACTCCAGTTAGCAATAATTTTTATTCTGAATTTTTGTAGAGTTTCTTGACTGCTTATCAAACATAAAAATCATAAAATAATATTAACATATGTTTAAAAAATGTGCTAACTCATGGAGCAATACCGCTAGCTTTTAAAAGAAAAAATAATGTAATTCAATGTAAATTAAGTAAATGGAAAAATATAGAAATAAATAATTAAGTTCAAAATGATTAAGTAAAAATTTTCTTCCTTAGTCATCAAGAAGTTTAAGTATGCATGATTTCTAGATAACCGTTGAATGCTACATTAAAATATAGTTTTGTTGATTCAGATGTCAAGATAGCTGAATAATTCAACAATAGTCCTATCTTTTCTAACCTTTGACAAACATAATAGAGACATTTTCAATGCTTCTTTTCTTGGCAGTGTCTGCTTCATGTGTGGTAAGGCTATTCTATTAGCTAAAAAACACCTCAAAGAAATGTATCCTGAATGATAAAAAGTACTAGAAACTGGAAGTTACCTCATTTTTCCCATGTTAAGATTTGTTTTTAAGTTTTTAAAAACTTACACTTTAATCTTTTCTTCTTAATGCTATAAATTTCAGATTTATAGCTATATTTACATTTTACTACCATGTAAACCAACTACAATACTTGTTACAATAATACATTCATTTGTCACATCAAGATTGAATTTCAGCAGTGTAGTGATAATCTTGGAAGAGACATCAGGTGTTTTAGTCTGCCTAGAATGAAGAAATAACAATATTTGTGACCTCATTTAAATCTTCATTAAAACAAGTCAAAGTCCAGAACTATTTTTCCTTTCAATAAATTAAGTTAGTGAGATTATAATATATATTTATAAATAAATAAGAAAATTAAACCCATGTGATCTTGGTAAAAGAAATACAGCATATATTAATTTTCTTTAGTAAAAGCAGAGAAGGCAGCTACCTTGGGGCAAGTGTACCTGCTAGACCACTGCTTGCTGCCTACTTTTTATCCCACACCTTTGACAAATCTGAATTATGCAGGAAAAGATTAAGCATACCCCAAAAATCCGAATAACCACTAAACAGCAACAAAGTGCCAGGGAGTTTTCTGTATTTGTATCTATTTATAATTTGGATTTTGCAGCCCAGACATGCAACCCACAGCAGAAAGGCAACAGAAGAAAGGAGGGAGAACAACAGAAAGAGCTGTTTCCTCGGCCTCAGCTACTACCACTTCCTAGTCACCCATAATCCCAGAAGCAGCTACACACTCTAGAACCATAAAATATATTTAATATACTTCACACCCAAAAGTATGTTTAACATACTCTGCAGCCAAAGGTGATAGTTCCATGAAAAGAATTGCCTGTTCTATTAATTCTTATGAAAGTGTCAGATCTGTAAGTGATAGCTTCATGCACAAGCTTGTTAATATGCAGAGTAATTTGATCCACTGTAAATCAGAGTTCATGAACAACGAACTGTAGAAATGGTAGTATAGTGAAGGGAATCCACCTTTCTGGGAATATTGTTTGGTTGACGCAAATTGTAAAAATATGCTAATTCTCCTTCAATTAAGTGAAAAAGATTCTAGTCTTTCCTGTGGAACATAGCCTTACTTTGTCTTCCTACTATCCAATTGATATCTGGATTCATGCATCACACAAAGTCAGAGTTTATTAACCTATAATCCACTGAATAAACCACAATTGTCTAGATTTACATAATACACTAAGCCATAAGCCATAAACTACCCATAACCTATTTTTCTTGTGCTGTATCCATCATCGGACGTTGGTGATCATGTTAGCGATCCTATTTTTATTAAAAGTGCTGCTAAGGGACTGTCCAAACCAATCCCTTAGATTTTGAAGCCATTATGTTTTTCTTCTGCCTGGATCTTGTTTGCCTTCAATCTTTCCTGGATGATTAAATGAAGTATTCCGTATTTTTCCAGGTGTCGCATCACATGTCCAAAATATTCTAACTTTTGCTTTTTAATGGTTTTGATTTTCCTTGGCCTTACCAGGTGACTTACCCATAACTTATAATCATTTAATTTTCAGAAAATCCCAACTCAAAATAATATAGAACCTGCTACTGTTTAACACAATGACAGTATGAATACAGTTAGTTGTAATTTATACAAATTGTTAAACAAAGCATGGTTTAGTTAAGGAATGGTCCTCACTTTGGGTAACTAAAGTAGGATAATGATTTCATCTCTGCCTCTGTGTCAGGTCTATTGAGCTGAGGTGGTGCAGTGGTTAGAGTGCACTACTGCAGGCTACTTCTGCTGACTGCCAGCAGATCGAATCTCACCAGGCTCAAGGTTGACTCAGCCTTCCATCCTTCCGAGGTGGGTAAAATGAGGACCCAGATTGTTGTGGGCAAGATGCTGACTCTATAAAACTGCTTAGAGACAGCTGTAAAGCACTATAAAGCAATATATAAGTCTAAGTGCTATTGCTATTGTGCCCCTGGAATCAAGGAAGGCAAGAAGAAGATGGAAGAAAGGCACCCATTTTATGTGTTTCATTGATACTTAAATGCAGAGCAAATATCTGATCAGCCAAAGGCCAGCATCTATTTTTAAACCTTTCAATTTACATACAAACCACTCCCGCACTTCTGAAATGAGAAAGTCTTCTTGACTAGATTAAACATGGTGACTGTTACTGACTCCAGAAGTTTAAATAAACAGCTTTATTCATATAGTTCTTTTGGAACAGAGGCTTCAAATATGTTCATTCATGTATGAAAATCCACAGCTTTGATCCAATGCCATTTTGCACAAGGTGGAACTGGCCACTTATAATTAGGCAATACTTGAAATAGATTTCATTCTTAGTCCCTCCCAGTTTTTAATAAAATTTAATGTGCTGTTTGCTTTAATTACTTCAGAAGAATTACAATCTGTTAATTGAGCAGCAAACATTTCGGAGTATTTTTTATGGCTTCCAAAGTCTGCTCCAACCTTGAATTGAAACAAATGCTACTTTACCTATAGCTGTACCTTATGGAACATTTTAACGAGGCTGATTTGACATGTTCCATTTTTTTTCCTTGCTGGGGAATTACTCATATGAAAGTTGGGCTATCATTTCAAAATTTTACTTGTGGGAAGGGAATGCAATAACTTGCCAAGAACTACATTAGATCAGCTGCCGTGCTCTATAAACATATTACGCACATCTTACACAAACTAACTGTGAAGAGCTAACTGTCCAGAACAAAAACACTTGAAGAACAGAAGGGAGATTCAGAATGATTAATTACATCATTTCTTTTTCAGGTTTCATCAATCTACTTTTAATATGCCAATAATTGGTTCTTGGTAAAGACCTCTGGTAAATTAATATATTTTTGTTAGCTTCAATTTTTTTTCTAACGACATTGTAAAACAGTGAAGTAACTTTGCAAAAGGCAGACAGACTACAAGCAGAGATGATAATGGGGGAGCAGATGACAAGAACAGCACCACACTATTGTTATGTTAAATCTGCCAATTTGGTACTTGTGTTGTGATATTACATGCACATAGAAAATGAATGGAACTTGCATTACCATAGTGCAATGTTTCATTCAAACCTCTGATCCTGAAGACACCTATAAGCTCCAGGCATGATTCAACTGCAGAGCATGGATTTACTAGTTGCATTGAGATTTGATGAAACTTAGATTCATTAAAGTTGGTCATAATTGGCTTAATGTCCAACTGATATCTCCTGAATCCTGACTATATATTTTTTGCAATCCATTAGTAACTAAAATATCAAAGCTGTGGAAATCTATGATATTTTCCTTTATTTAAAATAATAGATTCCCTTTCACTCTGATAGTCCATCACAATACCTTAGATGGAGTTTTGCATAAAGACGTATGAACGTTAACAGGATAGACTATACTATTTGACAGTTGTTTGTCTGAACAGCTGTACAATTTGAGCTGTCCTTCCCAAAAAAATAAATTGTTTGTATCAGGTTCTCAGCCTGAAATTTAACCTCAGTCCTATATAAGCTCTCCATAACTCCCTTTTAATGAGTACTTGCCTATTCTAGATTCTATTTCCTGCCACCCTTAGCTATTTGGTTAATTGTTAAAGAGCATCTTTTTAATATCTTGAATCAATTCCACCATCATAAATCTCATTTCCAACCAAATCCTTTTGGTTGCTTCTGTGACAAGTTGTATTTTCCCCTTTTCCCCATGGAAATAAACAAAAAGAAAATAGGAATGTTAGTATGTAATACTGGGTGGAACGTAATGGAATATCAAAGTGTATTTTTTCCATTTCATTGTTCTCTCTAATATCTCACTTTTCCCAAAACATGCAGGATTCCACCTAAAATTTAAAATTAACAAATCAGAAATCTAGTAAAAACGGGAGAGAAGTTATCATTTTTTTAACTTGCACTATATTCTGTAATCTAAGTTGCAGAAATAATTTCACAACCCTGTGCTTTGCTTCACATATCTCAGAACTGAATTCATATTATATTCCATGAGTTTTTTAATTGAATGGAATTGTTTGAAAAATCACTGGGTTTTCAGCTTTCAGTGGTTTTTAATGTGGCTATGTTTTAACACCAAGAATGCTTTTCTTTAAAGTTAGCTGCCCAAATATGTTCTCTTGGTTAAAATCACTCACTTGCTGAATTGAGATTTTATTCACCACTGGAACAAAAATCTTACCAAGGATATACTTACTCAGAAACCACATAAGAGAGCCATGAACAGAATATATCAGCTGTAGCTACGCTGTTTGAAAGATGGATGAGTGGAGTTTTTTATGATATAATTCAAGCTAGAACTTAAAGATGGAACTTAAAAGTAAATCAATATTTTTCTTCCTTGTAGCTATTGCAGTTTTAATTTAATACTACTGTTGACTGATCTGGTTGCCTATTGCCTATTGGTATCAATGCATGGGCACTTGCACAGAGAGATCATCATAGTTAGAATACTAATATTGATCTATTCCTCAAAGAATTGCTTTTATTAAAGATTTAACAATTATACATTATGGAGACATTTTTTTGTTAATTAGAATTATTTTTATGTATTTTTCTTGTATTAGTTAGGGTGAGCTGCCTAGAATTGTTGGGACTCAAGTGTCATACATATTTGATAAATAAATAAATAAAATCAAAGGCTCTGCTGATAAAAAAATACATTTTACTAGCTATAAGAAAATAAAATTGTAGTAAGGAATATGTGATCATGTGATCAATGTATGGGGGAAATTGACATGTTACAATTTAAACACTGCATTTATAAGGATTCTTATCAATATTAGTTCCATATTCTATATAAAATGCAGTTAAAGATCCCTGCAGTTTCATTATAACAATAGAAATTCACTTTGTTACTAAAATTAAGTGAGCATAACTCATTTATCCCAAAAGTGCTTTTTCAGGAAGCAACTGGACTTTCTTGTTTTTCTCCTTTTGAAGATGTTTCGCTTCTCATCATGTCAGGGCTGAAGAAACTTCTTGGATGAGAAGCGAAATATCTTCAGAAGGAAAAAACAAGAAAGTCCAGTTGCTTCCTGAAAAAGCATATTTGGGACAACCATGAACTACTGGATGAACGAGAATCTCTACTATACATGTTGACAGCAGCAAGATTGTTATATGTGCAAAAATGGAAAGACACTTTGATACCTACCATGGAAGAATGGTTGCAGAAGTTGATGCTGTTGGCTGAAGTGGCAAAACTGACTACTCCGACTAAAGAAAAGAATACAAGACATTTGTTTCCACATGGAAAACCGCTTCTGAATTTCGTGCTTGATGTGGAAAAGAATGTAACTTTGACTTCGTGTTTTACAGATTAGATTGATAGATCTTTATAGAAATTACTTTATTGAAATTACTTATTATAGAAAAACAAAAAGTTGTGACTTGAAGTTTTATTTTACTGCAACAAAGAGAGTCATAAGTCAATGCTTTTTTTTTCTTTTCTTTTTCCTATCCTTCCCAACTTCTCTTTCCTTTTTCCCCTCCTTCCTCAGTTTACTTTTATATTTTATAATACTTAATAATTTAATAAAAAATGTTTGAAGATAAAATAACATTTAAATAATCTTCATGAGTATTCTTTCTGCATATAAAGAAATTAGATAACAAAGAATGCCTCTCAACATTTCACGAATGAAAATAGAAATACATCAGTAAAAAACTGAAGGTTAGCATGTGCTCAATTTCGATTTTGCATTTCCCTGAAGATTTACTTTTGAGCTTAAAAATACCTCTAAAATGTATTTGTAAACTCACATATTTCCCTACAGCTTCTTCTAACATGGTTTTTCTTAGTACAAGAACATCTGTAAGACAAAACAATTAAATAACTTTGTGATAGCATTAGAAGCACCAGAATAGATTAAAACAAAAATACCAGCTGAATCTACAACATCTTTAAAATTTGGAATATTAAAGCTTAGGGTTCTTTATAGATTCTTTAAACCTTAGTAAGAACACAACAGTTGGATAGTGAAGAAGAAATAATTACTGTTCTGAAATAACTCTGGCTTCCAGGCTTTTCCATGTAGCAGGCTCTCTGCTATCAATATGGATTTATTTAAAGGGAAGAAAAGCTTATTCTCTCCACTATAATATAGTTAAATATACTATTTTCTATATTTTTTATTTTATTTTTTTCTTATAACAAATAGTTGTGCGGTAGTAGGCTACCTAGTTTGTACTGAAGTCAATGTTACTGACTTCATTGTTTTGGATTCAGAAAATAGGAAATAGTGGTTGAATAATGTGGCATATAAATGCCAATGTAAAAAACCAGGTTTCTGTCAGCGATTTCTTATTGCATTAATATATGATTGTGTGATATTAAAGTATTATGCAGGATTTCAGTTCTATTATTTTAATCTTTCCTTGCCAAAGAATGACATGCCTTGCAGACTTCAAATGATATATAAATCACACATTCTGCCTCTAAGCAACATGATAGCTTCATAGCACTACAGTGTAACAATACACAATTGCCACTTAAAAGCAAATGGTTTATAGGGTAGGGAATAAAGTAATAATAATAATGGAATTTATATAACTCTTCTAAGGGCTCAAAGCACTTCACAAATTTGGGCTGCGTTCATAAGATTTTTTTAATGCCTTCATCTGAATGATTAAGAACCGGCAATGTATATATAATTATCCTGTTCCTTCTTCAATCGTTTTTGATAGAGTTTAGTTCTTGTGTCTCTGTTTAAAAACAAACCATATTATCCCATGGTATATAATTTAGGTTTTGTATAGATTTTACAATTAATAAATTGAAGGGTCCCTTGAATACATTACCTTGAGAATCTTTGGGAAAAGCCTATTATATTTCTCAATATTACTACGCTGCCAAAATAGCAAAGCAACATAAAGCTGAGAGAACAAGATTTCCTAATAACTTACATTAATGAGTTCAGAATGAAGTCAACATCTGAACTATTGGCCTCCTGGCCCATAGATAGTAATAGAAGTATGTTGTCCAATTTCTACTGTGTTAAAAAGCTACAGAAAAAATATTTTCAGATTTATTATTTCAGATCTTTGGAACACACATTTTTCTGTATACACGTTTCTCTGTATAACTTTGTCTGAGTCAAAATGTTTGTCTGAAGAATGTAGAAAAATGCCATCCTTCTTTCACATTTCCTGTACTGATTAAGATTGACTAGAAAAAAATTAGAAAATAAATAAATAAATCTTATTACAGTTTAACTTGTCTTCACAGACAAGGACCCATCCCAGCATTAACATTCCCTGCACTTTCTTTTTTTTCTTTTAAATTAGGATTTATTTCAACAAGGTTAAACTAATGAAGAATTTCTATGTTCTATGGGTGCACTTTCCCAAAGCATTTTTACTCTTCAGATCCAAAACACTGCACAATCATATTAATTTTTAAAATCAGGTTATGCAGTAAACAGCAGAAAAGAAACCATAATTAAGGAGCATTAATGATATGTTATATATTGTTTTTCCTTTTTGTCCTCTTGTGCAGTTTGATTGATTGTGCCACCACCAAGTAGTTGACTCAAAGTGACCACATAGATAGATTTTTTTCCATGCCAATATATTCCTAAGCTGATCTTCCAATAGCATATAGTCTACTACCACTGTAACTGCAGGTACAAAACTCTCAGCAACTTTCAAGTCAGTACCTGCTTCTTCAAAGTCCAACTTTTGCTTTCATATAGTGTTAGAGTGTCATTAACTTCTTCCAATCTGTATTGTATTAATTTTCAGATTTTCTGCAGTAGCCTTTACTGATTCCTCAGGTACTTAACATATTCCTGGTAGTATTCTATCAGTTCCTGTAGCTTTCTGACTTGGAAGGTCCAGAATGCTGAATATCTTGTAGTACTAGAGGCTCTAGAAAATAGGGAGTATCCTCTGAGATATCTTAGCTGTTGTCATCTCTACTATACAGAATTTCAGTATATTTTTCCACTTTTCTTTGATCTTCCTTGAATCAGTTACTATCTGTCCATTGGCATATTCTTGAATATTATTTTGAAGTTGGAACTTTCTTTGGAGTTTGAAGTTCAGAGGTTTTTTTAAAGACTTTCTTGTTTTTCAGTGACTTTACAGATGTTGTAATATTTCTTGTTGCCTCTTCTAGCAGCTCTCTGAAACTTTTATTAAATTTCTTTCTGACATTTTTGTCTTTCTTGGCTTTGGATTTTCTTCTCTCCTTCTCAATTTCTATACTATCCAGTTGCTTTATTCTATTTCTTATTCTTTGCAAGTCTCTTTTCACATTTCTCATTAATGACCTATTTAAATTTATTTCACAGTTCCTCTAAAGGAAGTTCAGAACTTCAAAGCAATTCCTTGCTTTGTGTATATTCTCCCTCCATTTTTTTTTTTTTATGCTCAAGATCACTTTGTAGAAACTGGCTTTCTTCTGCTTCAGGTTTACTTGGAACTTGCACACAAGCAGTTTGTGATCTGTTTCGCATCATTTGGCCATGTCTTTGATGCTATAACTCAGTTTCTCCACATCCTTCAGCAATAATACATCAATTTGATTTCTAGTTTTCCATCTGGTGATGTTCAGGTATAAGGTTATCCTTTGGGTTATTTGAAAATACTGTTAGTTATGACAAATAATTGGAGTGACAGAAATGGATTAGTACAGTCCATACAATCCATTTTCATTTTCCTCAATGATATTTTCAACTTTGGCCTTCCAGTTTCCAATCACAACCTGTCATTTTCAAATGGATTGTGATCACAAAAATCATAAATGTCTTCTTTTACATCAGTTGAAGCACGCTTATGGATGAAGTTTAACTGATCTTATTCAGTCACTTTTTTTGTGTTGTAGCCAACTAATTACATTGTGGTAAGATGGGTAGCCGATAAATTTTATAAATAAATAAATACAATGAATAAACTTGGTACACTCATTCTAAGTATAAAAGCAATGACTTTGCTTCTTTGTTTTTCGTGTTCTGAGTAGTAAACAGTCTACTATTCTGACTGGAAGCTTTCAGTCCCCATCCTTCTCAGGTCACTGATGCCCAGGTAGACCAGACAGAAAGCATGACCAGATAAGACAGTTCTATTTATTGTAAAGCTACATTAAGAGTCTGAAAGTACAATTCTCCTGCCATCTCCTTTACAGCCCAAGAAACTAGGATGAGTTCTTTTTGAGCTTCTTGCTCCTCCACTATCCATTTGCAGGCTATTCTGTCTGACCTTTCCCTAGATAGCATTTTTTCTCCACATCTCCCATCTATCATATACTTTAGCTATCAAGTTATATACATATTATACAGCTGTACATATTATAGCTATCAAGTTATAGTTGTTTCATTTCATCTTTCACTTTGTTCAGTTTTCCCATATTCATATTTCTTATGTTCCTTGTTCCCACTGTAGTTTTGTTTGTGTAGCTTCAGATTTTCTTTTCCTGGTTATCAACATTAGCAACTAAATATCCTAAAGGTTTTTAAGTAGCCATGTCATAAACTCTGAAAGATCCTCAACTTTTCATTAATAGAGCACATACTGTGGAGTAGAATTTACTGTTGTACAAGCCATGATTAAATATACATTTGTTAGAGTAAGAGACATACATCTGGAGGCAAAAATGTTTAACAGGCATGATTATATGAAGTGATTAGACGCCAAGTTTAAAGTGCAGTTCGCCTGGCAGTTGAAAAAGGAAAACTCAAATTACTTTCTTTATTGGAAAGTATTGACATTTTCATTTGATACCATTGTAAGGTTTTCCTAGTTTTGAGTCAAAAACTGTACAATGCCTGAAGAATATAGGTTTGAAAAAGCTTCAGGAAACTGACCTTTCTAATGTTTCCAAGAATTTGTGCCTTCAGGCTATGTCTGGACTATAAGATATCTTTATTACAGTATGTGATTTTCATTCATGGCACTTACTGTGCATGTCCATTGTGTTCTCCAATTGCATGTGTATCAGTTTCAATTACATCCACTAGGTTGTTCCTGTATAGTTTCATGGAGGAATTACTTATATAAGTCACCTACTTGAGCTGTTGTTTCAAAAAAATTTGTACAGCATATATAGCACTACAATATTATCTTAGAATATGTGCAGACATTGAATGAATTGAGGAGATGTATGAGATATTGCCAGCACTGTTCCAATCATGGTAAATCCCAAGCTCTCTCCAAAGCTTCATTCAGAGTGAAGAATTGTGGTGTCCCATACAAATGGTAAATGAGGTGGGGCTAGGTTAATCTTTTTTATCAGTAAAAGAATTATTTCAAATCATCAGTAATAACTTGCAGTCAGGGGATTTATAAGAGAAATTTACAAGGCTTCCAACCAGGATTTTGGCCGCTCCATTAAACAAGTTGCCCAAAATTACACTGTTGAGTACAATGCCAGTCTTCCCTTTCATGGTTCTCTTTTAATTGTAACAGAAACGGAGTTGTTTTTGAAACAAAGCCTGAACTATCATTTTGAATGCTACAAAAATTCTGCTTTAAATTTTTCATTAGTATTTAAAATTCAGTACAGCTTTTAAAAATTATTAAAATAAATAAAAATGTTCACATGGTTAGTTAATTATTCAATAACTAAATCTTTAGATAAATCTTCGTTAGCATCTAACAAGCTATTCAAATGCACAGCTAGTTACAATGTATAGGAGACAGTTTCCTGTTATGTTTTAACTTTTTCTTATACTGTCCATCTAAGCCTTTTTTGGACCCACATTAATTTACTTTCTAGTTGAAATCTTTCTCGTCCACTATTTAACATCATTGAGAATATTTATTAGTATTTTAAGGTTCAAGATCTTTTCTAACATCATTGCACTGGCAGATTTATAACAGTAATGAAGTCATCCTTACAACTTCCCATAGTTTTTTTTATTCATTAAATGTAGTAATATCCCATTATTCTAAATTTTCAATTACATATCTAATTTATGGACTAATAACCTTTGTCTATTATTCCATATATTTAATTTATAATAAGTCCAAAATACTCTATAAAAATCTTCTGATTATTATGACAAAATTTAAGACATCAGGACCTGAGTTTTCAGATGTCATTAGCTTAGAAAATACACTACAAGGGTCAACATTTTTAATAATTGTGTAATAATATTCTCATAGATGATACACTAAATTAATTCTATGTCTAGTTTTCAGATCTTTACAAGAACGCTTTTTGCAAAAATAAAAATTTGTTTACCTGCTTATTACCTATATTTATGATGTTCAGAGGTGAATACTGTTGTTTCTACAGGTAAAGCTGTCACTACTAACATGCAAGACAATATCTATAAATTTTGCAGTCTTAAAAATGCACAATCTCAGGGATAATATCTCAGTTCTACAAAAAATAAACTACATACAATGCTCATACTTTGGTATGATGTGGGGGCAATAGTTAATTCTTTGGGGTATTTTTCTCTATTCTTATAAGTGATCATTATACCCTATTTGTCATACTTTTCTTGTGTGTCATCAGTCAATGCAAGAGTTTACAGGAAAAAAATCCAAGCAAACAACCAAACCATTTACCAGTAAAGTAACTCAACTAAAGTCAGCTGATTTTTTTCTGCATTTTATGCTACACATCTTTTACTAATAAGAAAAATGCATCCTGTTTCATTTTATTTTAGGATATATAAAGACTGCTTATAAAAATAAATATCTCCCAAAGGTTATCAAAAATTCATAAAATATTAAATGGCAAGTAAATGGCAATTAAGACTAATACAGTACATTTTATGTTATATTTATTAATAAATTAAATATTAAAAACCTGTGGGATGCTTATTCAGTATGTTAGTACTGTCTTACTTTGTTCTGAATTTCTGTTCTGACACTGAAAACTAGTTGTTTGCTTCTCAGTGAAAAATGTTTGGTGCGAAAAGGAGGTGTCAAAGAAATATCTCTTGAACAACATGCTTGGCTCAAATAAATTCTCTCTGATTATTCTCTGCCTCAATCTCTCCCTCTCTTTCTTGGTATTGCACTCTTAGTGCAATGGGAAAAGTTCACAACTATGATTCACCAGGTTGGTCAATGTATGACAAATCTGGCATCATTCAGAACTAGAGTAAGAAAGTCACAATGATATATACTGAGACTGAATCTTCTGCAGCTCAGCAAACTATAAATCTTAGTTTAGAAGCCACTCTTTCTTATTATCTGCCTGTCCTGAAAGACTTATGAAGGGAATGGGGCTACTTTTTTTGTTTATGCCAAAGTGATTAGCAATTTTTTTTTATTTTCTGTTGAGAGTAGCATTTCCTGAATTATAATTTTTCTGGGACTGTCCACCAAGTGGTAGATAAGTCCAAATCAAAGGCTATTTCTTTTTCCCTTCTTTATGTTCAACCTTTTGACATGGGCCTCCTTTCTCTTACCATCCACTGGAATGATGAAAAGAGACAAATCATTCTTGCCAGAGCTCTAAATTGATCCTTTGCAGACAGCATGGGAATGATTTTCCTATCCTTGGTTTACGCAATGAAAAGTTTCTCTCAAACACTTAACAATTTATACAGAATTCAGAAAACAGGAGTGAAGGTGATCTTTCTTTTGGACTGCCATTTAAAGCTGGTAGGGAATTTAGGAAGGGTTTAGTCGCTCAAAAGATAGATGAACCAATGTATTCCATAAAATTATTACACTACAGTTAATTCATGGAAACATAATGAAATGAACTAAGAAAGGGCCACCTATATGGCACTCCTATGAAAATTTGGCACAGCCATTGTAAAATAATTAGTCTGTACTGTACTTTTAAGAAGTGCTAGTAAATTTAATGTTGATGGCACAAAATGGTACCATGTGTGCTCAATTTCTTACCTTTGCATATATTGCACATATGTAAATTGGAAACCTGGTTGCAGGATTTCATCATGTTGAACAATATAGACCATTTAAAAAGTTCTGAAAAATAGTAGTTTGATTATTATAGTAGAATTAAACAATATCAGTATGTTGTAAAGGAAATCCTGAAGTCCCTGAAAGTTTTCTTCCCTTTTTCTTTTTTGGTGCCGTAGTAGAATTTTTTTCTAAACGCTTGCTTTATTTTTATAACATGAGAAAGTGTCTTTGCTTTGTTAGATTTTCCCATCATTTTGGACTTCCCACACAACTTAAAAAACTCAGAAAGAGCTCTTTTCCCATTAGGCCTTCTGTTGGAATTTTAGCTAAAATATAAAAATTCAGGGAGGTTACCAACTTCTGGAGAAGGGTTGTGCAATGACCCAGGACATTCACACACATCCTTCATCTACTTTGTCACTAAAATAAATGCAAAGAATTTTTCCCCTATTATGATAATTTAATTTGTTTTTTCTTTTGGAAAATATAATCTAAAGTAATTTTCCTTGCATCAATTATCAAAAGTTTAAAGAAATTCATAATAAATTATTGCCTCCACATAAAAGCTTTGCCTAAATTTATCATAGCTTCATGTTCAACCAGATAGTTGGAAGACAGTTCCTTAACAACAAGGACATGGCAGGGATCCCGTATATATAATCCTTTGGTTCTACATTAGCCATGACTCTTTCCAACGGACATAAAAACTGCCATCTATGAAGAAATACCTCTTTTTTACATCAAGGAGAGGAAATTTGAGAGGAAAAACATGTCATGATATGGGAAAAGCTTGTGCAATGTTTTCAGAATCATATTTGCATTATTTTTTTTAGGTGTTCTGCTATCCAAGCTCTAGGTTTTCTTTAAACTTTTTTTCCCAGGGCTAATTAAATCTTCCAAGAAGCAGCAGCATTCTCCTTCCCTGAAAATATTCTATTCTAACTGGTCTCACCAGTGACCGCATGTTTTATTTTTTGGAATATTATTTTTGACAGATAATAAAGTCTATTAAATATGCAAATAAAACAATATGGAAAGAAGAAAATTTTGAGCAGCAGTCAAGACATTTGCTTAGTATAAAACTACAGCTTGTTTATAATTTTGCTAAAATTTTTGTATTTATTGACATTTTTATTTGATGTGTAACTGCTTTATTTAGAAACTCAGCTTGGATAACATATTTCATTGGACCACTCATCCCCTGAATAGTATGAAGTAATTCATGATTATCTCAGAAAAATGCAGAGAGACTCGGGGATCAGAAATACATGGGGCCAAAGGTTAGCCTTTGAGGCCCCATTCTAAAGACTTTCCACACATTGAAAATTATGCAGATTGTAGGAATTAGAAGCCTAGTCCAGATCAGGGAATAAAGCATTAAAACATTAACCTGACATAACAGTTCCAATCCAGATTAGGTCCCCTTTTTTCATTATGGTTGGTCACAGTCCACCTGATATGTAGACTGGATTAAACAGCTTTATCCATCATTGAGTCCTTATCAAGAATTTAGGCTAGGCAGATATTGTTGTTTGATGGTGTAAAAATTATTGTGGCAGGATGTAAGGTGAAGGCTGTGGCAGGATGTAAGATGTAAGCTATTTCAATTGCCTTTTGCAATTGACTGATGGTGATTTTGTTAATAATGATTCTTTAGTTTCCCCACATGTAGTCTCTGGCTGTCCCCCAAATACATCAAATTAAAGGATACCACTGTTAATCCAAAATACAGACAATACACATATTATACATCATCAATTTAAACAATATACATGTTTGGTTTGATTTTTTAAAATGCCTTTATTAAAATTTTAAAACAAATATTATAATACAGACTTACATGAAAGGAAAATGAGAAAGGATAAGTTTAAAAGTGACAGAAAAATACATCAAACAAATATATAATAACAATGATGTCCATTTTTTCCAGAATATAGATAATTATACAATAAAACAATCTGTCTCTAAATTAATTTAAATGATTAATACCAATACTTAAAATACTTTAAGGTACTAACAATTAACATTCTAAAAAGGCAATATTCTTAATATATCCTTCTCTTAATTTTAGTCCGACATAAAATAAATTGTTAAGTATAAATAACCATATAATTGAAAATCCACAACATTTTCTGGTCAAATTAGATTTAGTTTTCAAAGCCCAAAGTTGATTTTTCTACTTATCTTGTAGGAAATCTAAAAATGGTCTCCAAGTCACATATATTGATTTCATTGATCGATTGATGTCCTGCATTTCATTCAGAGGTTCAAGATACCACCACCACCATGTGCGGTCAATTGGCTGAGATAATGTGATTGGCCCAATGTTTCTTGCTATTAAAAATAGTAATAGAAATTTTTTTGAAAATTAAAATGCTACAAAGACTTACTCTTCAGAGTGACAATAGAGTAAAAGGATTTACATTAAGAATATTTAAATCAAGGCAACTTAGTCTTTATGGGGTCATTGAGCAATTCTGGGATATTAACAACATATAATTGGCCCTCTTGCAAAATGATCATGATCACATGAAGCCCTTTTGAGTCACAATATCATTACCATTTTGGATATATCCAGGCAGAAAATGTTGATTTTAGTAGCTGGAAGTTTATTGCTCTCTTCTTTAGTCCAAGCCCTAGCTTTCTTATCAGTTTTTCCATTTATCCAGAGGAGATATTCAGCAGGTTCTGACCAGTTCTGGAGAACTGGTAGCAGAAATTTTGAGTAGTTCAGAACCAGCAAATACCACCTCTGACTGGAGACTTTACAGTATCCTTCCCTTTCCACGCCCACCAAGCCACACCCACAGAACTGGTAGAAAAAAATTTGAATCCCACCACTGCATTTATTCTTTTCTGTTCAAGCAATTTGCTAGACATGACAGCAAATATAAGTAACCAGAGTGCTGCCCAGTGTCACTTGTTACATTGATCTACAAATGAATGTCTGATATCTTGATGCTTAGATGCCACAATTAGGCTGTGTATCACAGATGCTATAGGCTAAAGAAATGTAATAGAATAATTATTTCACCCTCCTGCTTTGCTTATAAACTTCCTACACAGCCTTGATAGAATATGCTGCTGAAGCCTGAGTTACTGATATCTGTTAGAAGGTGATATTAGGTGAATAGCTTTAAAAAAGTCGACTCAAATAGTACTGTGAAAGCAACCATTTTCATTTTGCAAATCATTAAGAAAATACTGGTTCTAAATTGCTAATATCATAGTGTTCTTAAACAAACATATAGTACAAGAGTACTTGAAATACTGATATTTCAATATATAATGAATAAAAAAGTACAGAACCAAACCACCAAAATTATTATTTCATGCCTTAGTTTGTGTGGCTGGGGAAGATAGGCAAAGATTTGTACAATTATGCAGATACTTATCCTAGGAATCCTTCCTTCCTTCCTTCCCAACCCCTCCCCTCCCTATGGTGTTTGTGATTGCCTTTTGGTAAAGCAAAAGGTATTTCGATACAGTAAGTAAATATTTTATTTTATTTATTTATTTTGTCAAACAATTATTCGGCAACAGGTATAAGTATAAACATGGTAATAAACACATGAAATGGATACGAACAAGAAAAAAGAAACAATAGGACAGGGACAGTAGGCACGTTGGTGCGCTTATGCACGCCCCCTACAGACCTCTTAGGAAAGGGGTGAGGTCACTAGTAGACAGTCTAAGATTAAAGTTTTTGGGGTTTGGGGGAAGAAACCACGGAGTCAGGTAGAGTAATCCAGACATTGACCACTCTGTTGCTGAAGTCGTATTTCCTGCAATCAAGTTTGGTGCGGTTTATCTTTAGTTTGTATCTATTGTGTGCTCTTGTATTGTTTTGGTTAAAGCTGGAGTATTCATTGACAGGTAGGACAGTGCAATATATAATTTTATGTACTATACTTAGATTGAACTGAAGGTGGCGTAGTTCTAGGTTGTCTAAGTCTAAAATTTCAAGTCTGGTGGCATACGGTATTCTGCTACGAGTAGAGGAGTAGAGGACTCTTCTCGTAAAATATTTCTGGACTTTCTCAATTGTATTAATATCAGATATGTAATGCGGGTTCCAGACTGATGAGCTGTATTCAAGTCTTGGTCTAGCAAATATTTTATATGCTCTAGTTAGTAGTGTGATATTACCAGAGAAAAAGCTACACAGGATTAGGTTAACAACTCTTAATGCCTTTTTGTCATTGCTAATATCAGCTTCTGAAAAGCAATAATGGAAAGGTGTTGCTTTCATGTCCTTATAGTTAGCCATTATGGAATATAGAATAAGAACATAAGAAGCTGCCTTATAATGAGGCAAACAATTGGACCATGTAGCTCAATACTGTTTATACTAATTGGTCAGGTTTAGTCCTACCTAAAGATGAGGATGTAGTGCCCTGTGACATAAGAAATAGAAGCAGCAGGATTTTTCAGTCTCAAAGTTTCTTAACTAAAAGATTGGGTCTCTCTGCCCCCACCCTCCCCCCGCCCCGTGTGTATGAATGAGAGAGAGATATATTATGGCTGGCTGAGAACTCTGGGAATTGAAATCCAAACATGCTAAGGTTGCCAAGATTGAGAAACACTGGGATAGATAGATGATACTGTAGAATGATAGATAGATAAATGAATAAATCTAGCTAGCTAGATAGATAGATAGATAGATAGATAGATAGATAGATAGATAGATAGATAGATAGATAGATATAGATAGATAGATAGATAGATAGATAGATAGATAGATAGATAGATAGATAGATAGATAGATAGATAGATAGATAGATAGATAGATAGATAGATAGATAGATAGATAGATAGATAGATAGATAGATAGATAGATAGATAGATATAGACAGACAGACAAACAAACTCTAATATTTCCTCCTGATGAAACAGAGACATGTAAATGGACTCTGGGTCATCTTCTACTCCAAACAACAGATAGATCACAGTATACATAATTTACACTTTATTTACACTTTATTCACACTAGTTTGTTTTACTATGGATTCATAAAACAGAAAGATTCTGCAAATAAATTCAGAACGTTACATGTGTAGAGCCTGCATACTGAATATTCAGTGCTATAAATCTAAATAAAACTAAGGGTAGAAATAAAATATTTTGCATTATTTAAACAAATGAAAGTTTTAAAATAATTATTCAGAACATTAGTATATCTTATGCTGTGATTTCATTAAAAACCTGTTATCTGAAAAGCACCAATAAGTTAATATTTTTGAAATATATTTCTGTTGTCTCTGTTTGACCAGTTTCTTTACTTTAAAAAAAACAAAACCAGAAAATCATATTTGTGTGGTATTTCAGATAAAAGAGGGTACTGCTACGTTAGAATAATAAACTGTATTCTGATATATTTGAATGGTGTTAGATTGAGGAAGGCGGGCTTAATCCCTCCAATGATAGGATTTTATTGACTCATAATTAGCAAGATATATTTTCTTTTTTTAAAAAAACTGTATCTCATTAACATATGTTAGATTTTTTTTCTTCCTCAGTATTTCCATTGGTTTTTAAACAGTCAAGAAAAACAAACACATGTTCACGGTATGATAAAACTACTCTTAAATTGCTAGCTAAACACCATTCCAAGGATCAAGAAAAGAGTGCTCAACAGCAATGGCAGTTGTTATTTAGAAATTTCCCTGCTTGTAAAATTCAGACAAAAACTCTTTGTTTATTGATCTGAACATTTTAACAGGAAGCAGGGGTTTGAGCATTAAAAAGCAACTTTTTTCTCTCCCTGACATAAATTTTGCCATTGTACTGTGATTGACAGCTGTCCGCACTGTCTGTAAACAATCCACAAACCTCCCAGATTGACCATTCAGATCTTGCACCCAACGTCTAAAAGGCTGAGCAGTTTGCACCCAATAAAATTCCTTTTCATTTCACCCTGGGTTGCCATGTCTCTTCAAACACAGACAGAGAAGCAGTGCTCTGTGGGCGACAGATTTTAATTTTCAGTCCTCATCCATTTGCACAATGTAGACAGTCAAACAAACCATCCCCACAGCCTAGCAACCTATGGCTTGAACTGTCTATGTGTATAAGCTGCAGGGATGAAGGCCTGGACTTGTTCACACATGAATAAAGAAGATTAAGATTTCCTTTCAAAGACATGAAACTTTTTGACAGCCAGTGTCAACAGTGCTGTCTGCCTCTCAATGTGAAACAGTCTTCTATCATGGGTTCCCACAGGGAGGTCCTACTGATTAGAATGCTTAACACTTCCACTCCTTGTCAGTGTTTAATTTAAGAATAAAGGTGAAAGTTTTGCAAACTCTTACTTACCCACAAAGAAAGGATAACTTACTAGAAACACTGAAAGGAAATATCAGCTAATGCAAACACCTACTGGGTGTATTTTTAGAAAAGGATAATGTGAGGGGCTGAAAGGAACAGGAGAATGTTTGATTCTCTCAACTAAAATATGCCACTAACAACAATGGTAATAAATGCAAATCTTTAAGAGTGGGTTTTTCTGTGAAATATGAGCAATTTAATGCTACATATTTTTTTTCCTTAGATGTGTCCCTTAAATATGTCAAAAGTGTATTCCAGAAGACCTTTAAGACATGTTCTAGATAGTTAATGCTTTTTAAGATTTTTTTAAAAAGCGTTAGTACTTTTTATCGGAATTCAGAGACTGTGTTTGAGGAGTGGATTTTTTCCCCACCCATCCTCTCAGCAATTGATTACTTTTTAATAAAGGTGCTTGTCCTAAAAATAATTGATAAAACAGAAGATAAAATAATATGGTTGCTTCTAGGTGACTAGTTGAAATTTCTTTAGAAAAATCAGCAGTAACTAATGAGGTCCAGCAGAACATTAGGAGATATTTTATTTTTTACAAAAAATATTTTGGATAAGGCACATGAATTTAGAAAAGGAGTCATGTGATCTCCTTCTATGTTATAAGAAAAAAACATAGCATTTTATTTCATTGTGAATTGTCTTAACTGGCTTATCTTTGGCAGATTTATAAGAAAATGGGAAATAGAAAATCTTCATACAGGTAGTCTTGACTTATGAACATAAATGGGACTGGAACTTTTATCAGTAGGCAGTGCAGTTGCCATGCTTGTTAAGCAAATAAGCATGATTATTAAGTGAATCACACAGAGGTTAAGCAAATTCAGATTCACCCATATACTTTGTTTGTTTGATGCCATCTGGGAAGGTTGTACATGTCAGTCATATGACCCTGGGATCCTCAACTGTTGTAAACATATGCTGGTTCTGGAGAAATCAGTTTGGCTACTTGACTGCAGGGACACTGTAACAGTCATAAGGATCAGCCATAAGTCACTTTTTCAGCACTGTTGTAACTTTGAACTGTAATTAAATGAATAGTCATAAGTTGAGGACTACCTGTATATAATATTGGAAAAGATACCTGTATCTATGTTAGGCAAACTTCGGTAGTGCAGTTATCATTCAGTTTTGACCTCATACAGGGATTAAATGTCCTATTACTAATTACTAATTAGGGGGCCTGTATAAACCCACCAATGTGCCTACCGTCCCTGTCCTACTGGATTTTTTTCCCTTTATGTATCCATTTCATGTATTCATAACTATGTTTATACTTATACCTGTTATCTTATAATTGCTTGACAAATAAATAAAATAAATAAATAAATAAAATAATGCAAAATTTGTTCAGCATTGAAGCAGAGTGAAGTTTTTCTACTGGCAGGAGAAAATATGTGTTCGTTTATATTCAGATAGATTTGTTAGCATATACATTTATTTGCTGCAGAAAAAGAGTTTGATGGGAAGACTTATTTCTTTCTCCTTTATATATTATTTAATTTGAAGAGCTTTAATTTATCAATTCTGAGCTCCTTCCTATAATATTAGTTGCTTCAGTTCTATGATTTTACAGTTAGCTCCTTTACTTGAAAAAGTGATGCACAAATAAAATAATAAATGATTCAACCAAGGACTTGCTGAAATATTGTGGTTTTCTTAAGAGAAAAATGTTTTGCCAAAGAAAATAGATCAAATGAAACAATCAACATAATGACTAGTTAAGTACTTTAGCAAAAGTATTGAAGCTTTAAAGGCAGAATCTTTGAGGAACCACAAGTTAGCAAAATGTCTCCCAAAAGTAATTGGTTTGAATTAAAATAAAGAACCACACAAGTAATTTAATCCAGACTCTGTGCTCTGTGTTCTTTAAGGTTTTCCACTTTTTAACTTTATATTTCATAATCAATTATTCAAGGTTATTTTCCAGTTTTAATTTATGGCGTCTTATCTATATTGATATGGGCATGATATAGTGTCTTTTACATATTTAATCAAGTTGTCTTTCATATGAAACTATTGAAATTCTGAATCCAGAATCCAGGACTGACTCTTCAGCATATCATGAGTTACTAACTACAGGGAGAAAAAGGGTATAGATAGAGAATTAAGATTTTCTTTTTGTCCCTTTATCAATTTTCCTACTTTTAGCCTCTAAAATTGGTAATCTGAGGTTATTTCCTTCTGTCTTTATTCCCAGATTCATATGCACACATCTAGACAGACAGACAGAGAGTCAGACAGAGACAGACAGACAGAGAGAGATCACATACATTTTGTTCACATGCATTTTCATATATGTGTCTGATATTTGGATGAGGAGAAAGAGAAACATACAGGGAGGAGAGAAAAAACTTATTGCACTTAGCAGAGATCATTATATTCAGCTGGCACTCCAATAACAAGATAACTTGTGTAAGCTGTGGCGGGATTCAATTTTTTTTACTACCGGTTCTGTGGGCGTGGCTGGGTGGGCGTGGCGGGGGAAGGATACTGTAAAATCTCCAGTCAGAGGTGGTATTTGCCGGTTCTCCAAACTACTCAAAATTTCCACTACTGGTTCTCCAGAACTGGTCAGAACCTGCTGAATGCCAGCTCTGAAGCTGACATATGCACTGTTGTCATTTGGCAAATAGGAGAAATGGGATTATGTTCATATGGATAAGATAAGATATAAGCCACGAGAGTTTCATATCAGTTGACATTTTCTCAAGAATATTACCTGGTTTGAATCACGGTGCCCTATAAGGGCTGAGTATGTAACAAAAAGGGGTATTTGCCAGGAATATGTATTAGCCTAAATGGCATAATTCACTGAGATAATGCCCATCTGTTTTTTGTTTAAAGGGTTAATAAATTAAAAGGGCTAACCAATATTTAACAGTTAAAATGGGTATCTTAACTGCTTTGCAGTTGTATGGGATTTCCCTCCACTAATAGGCAGACATCACATAGCATTTTATTACCTCTGCATGTCTCTCTGATATATTTTAGCTTTCTGAACTAGAGAACAAATGTCATTTTTCAGTAACTTATAAAGAAAAGTCTGAGATCTCAGACTATGTAATGATAATGGGCCTATACATCCCTTGTATAAAGGTACAAAAAATCCATTTTGAAAAAGCCAACTCTGTTCCAAATATTCCTCAGGGAAGGGCTGTAAATATTCCTAATTGCTTAATTCAGGGAATAAGGGGAACATTTACAGCTGCATATAACTTTAACAGATTAACAGAGTTTGAAGGGACCTTATAGGTCATTTAGTCCAATCCCTCTGCCCAAAGAGAAGACCCGACACCATTTCTGACAGATGGCAGTCCGGTCTCTTCTTGAAAGCTTCCAGTGATGAAGCTCCCACAACTTCTGAAGGCAAACTTTTCCATTGGTTGATTGCTCTCACTGTCAGAAAGTTTCTCCTTATTTCCAGGTTGAATTTCTCCCAAACTCTATTGGAGTCTCTACTGGAATTTCATTATTATATTCAGGCCTTTATTCCCACACACCCCATAAAATAAAGATGAGCAAGCAACTACTATGAAAGGACTAGATAGCTATAAAAAAAACATCCTCAGCACTTCCCTTGGCATCATTTGGGGCCAGGACAAATTGTTCCAGTAAAAAAAACAACACCTTGAGATATGGAAAATGTATTTTAATTTGGAAAAATTCACTTTAGACCAGAATGCTAAAATGGGACTCTCTCTAAGGGCCATAGAACACAGAAAAATCTACACTTTATGCCTTCTCAATTTTGAACAAGGCAAGCTCCAGCTTTTTAGTTGTCCTAAGTAACTTCGAAAGTATCCCAAACTATCTTTACATAAATGTAATAAAGTGGCAATAATAAGTAAACGTTAGCAATTATGGTGTAATGTAGTTTTTCTCCAGCCCATGCCTTAAGAGACATTTTTTTATTTTTTTAAAAAAAATACTGATTGGCTTGGTATTTCCATTAAAGAGCTACATAGTAGATACTATGGTTTTATATTTAAGGTACATAAAGATAGATTGAAGAATAAATGAGAAAGGAACACTACCAGATGTTTTCTGAAGCTATTAAAGACACAGGAAATATAAATTAATAGCATTTGGCTTTTGGCTTAACAAAACATTTGGCTAAGACAGACAATAATGCTCTGAAGGTCTATTATATTATTGTAACCAGATCTTCAAGTAGAGAAGAAAGGCCAATTAAATTCTAAGGCCACCACAATTCTAAATACATGGCAAGTGCATTTGGATTTTAGTAGAGCAAAAATATACCATCAGATTCAAATGGGAATTAGATCATGGGTACAATATTGGTCCTATTCCAAGCTGGTACTAGAGAGTGCAGGAATGGGAGAGTTTAAAAATGCAATAGCAGTTTAGTTCAAAAATCTATGAAAATGTGATCCAGCTCTTAAGCTCAGCATCATCTAAATCGTTGTTGGAAATATGCACTTTAAGACAAAAACTGCCTTGTTAAATTCATGGTTTATTTTATCAAGCTTTAACTCTAAATATCCTTTTCCCCTCTATGGGTAGTAGCAGCAATAGGTGATCTGAAGGCCATAAGTAACCTTCAAGTCTTCCTTTTTGCTCCTGAAATCTATTGAGCATCATTATTGAATATTGATGGAATAATTTTTCATCATTTAGAAAATAAATGAAAGAAATGAAAACCATTTAAGCCCTAAATAAAAATATCAGAGTTTAAAAAAGAATAAAACTTCCCACAAATCATTCTGAAAAGTAATCATGCCACATATGTCATGTAATCATGCCATTTAAACAACATAAAAGAAAAAGCTTTCTCCTATTGTTCCCTTATTAACAATTTCTCAAAGTTTCCAGTGTGACAAGTGTAGAATCCAATAATATAAAATACATTTTATATCCCTTACAAGAATATACAGAGCATTAAATTAATTCTAAGTAGGGATTTTATTGCAATTCCTGATTCCAACCCATGCAGGGGTCTTATACTACTGTCTCTAAGGATTTCACCTACAATCCCCAAGCTCAATGAGCAGCATACCCAACCCAGAACACTATATTGATACAATCATTCACAAATAGAGGCAGAAAACCAGATGTGATATCCTAATAAGTTGAAAATATTGCTAGATGATAGGCTAGGAGTCTTTAAGAGTGTGGTCTAATAGGTGGGTCTAATCCCAAAGTTTAAAAGCCATCAGTTCATTTTTTAAAAATCATGCATATCAAAGTTTCTCAAATTTGGCAACTTTAAGATAGGTGAACTTCAACTCCCAGAATTCCCAGCCAGTATGGATATTGGTCTATGGATGTGGACTAATTATTCACATGGAGCTATCCATGGTGCTGCAACCAAAACCTTTGCTTGTGATCACTTTATAATCAAAATAAAAGATAAAGCTTAAGTGGAATATGGCTTTCTTAAAACAGAGAGTTCCCGACCAAGCGGTAATAGGTTGAACATTATACCAAAATATACCATTAAGCTTTTCAAGCAACAGAGATTCTGAATTTACAAAAAACATGGCCTAGAACTGCTATTTAGCTCAACCATTGACCAGTCATAATTTTTAGATTGTTAGTATTATAATAAAGGTTAAAAAAAGAAAGAAAGAAGCTACCACCAATTTAAAACAAAATATATGAATCATGATAAAATATATGAATTAAGAAAAATAACTTTGCTTTTAAATTACAATATAAACATTTCATAAAGACGTATTTTTTGGACCATTCTCTACTTTGGTACAAAGCAAGTTTATAGATGGAGGTTGAACATGCTACAAGAGCCATGGTGATGCAGTGGTTAGAATGCAGTATTGCAGGCTAATTCTGCTGACTGCCAGTTGTTTGGCAGTTTGAGTCTCATCGGCTCAAAGTTGACTCAATCTTCCATCCTTCTGAGGTCAGGAAAATGAGAAGCCAGCTTCCTACTGATATTTCTTAAATATTGAATTAAAAGAGAACAAATTAAAGCAGGCCCGAAAATATAAAATTTGGTGTCCTTTCCACCATTATATAGTTCTATTCAGAATGAAATCCAGCCCTGAAATATCCCCTTTCTCACAGTTCAATTTTTTTTAAATTCACTATTCACTAACCTATTCACTATTTATAATACATGAACCCATTGATTTTAATAAAAAAAAAAAATTCTGAATTTCATTACTCTTTTGTTATAAATTCCCAGTATTTGTTTTCATTATACTTTTTAGCTATTTGTAAAAGGAAAGTTTTTGAATCAATATTTTTCCACTATTAATAACAATTTAGGAATTTTAGACACTGCTAACATGTCAAGTCCAAATTGAGTTTAAGTATCCCAGAGCAGTGGTCGCCAACCAGTGGACCATGGCCCACTGGTGGGCTGTGAGAAAATTTTGGTGGGCCACAGAGAAATGTTCCCTCAAAGCACACCCCCAAAGCCTGCCCACCTGCTGGCTCCTACCCTTCAGCTGAGCGCAAACCTGCAAAAAGCAGCGCAGCCCTCGCCGGCAGGATGAGGTAATGGTGCTATTGCAGCAAGAGGGGGCTGGCAGCACAGGAGGGCTGAAGCGGCAATGGAGATGGCCAGAATGTGCAGGAATGCCGCGCTACTTGCATTTGAGTGACACTCCCGCACCTTCCAGTTTGCCTCTCCTGGCCTGGGCTCTTCCTTGATGGCCACGGGCTGTAGGGATGGCCACGGGCTGTAGAGAAGTACTGGCTGGTGGTGGTAGGAAGGAGCGGAGTGCCCAGACCAAAAGAGCGCTGAGGAAGATGGGCTCCTAATAACCAGCCTGTTTGTTCAGGTGAGAGCTCCAGCTTTTCTGGACTCAACACACACACCCTTCAGCCTCCACACAGGGAGGAATCCTTCTCTGCTTAGAAGCGACAGAAGAAACCTGGAGCTTAGCCTAGGGGAGTTCTCTTCTTATGTGGAGGCTGAAGGGGAGTGTTGCCTGGTTATTCGGAGCCCGTCAGTGATTCCAGCCCAGCCCTCCTTCCCTCCCCCAACTAACTCCAGGCAGCCACACCTGGCAAAGGAGGGAGAGGTTTCCTCTGACTTGGGGGAGATATGAGATGGCTCTGCTTTTCTTCCGTTTGAGGGGGAGCCAGTTCCTCCCTGTCCAGAACTTCCCAGCCTCCAGGCACCCTCTTTCCTCCCAAAGGATGAGAGAGGCCCCTACTTTCCCTTCACTCTGTCCCACAGAGATAGATATAGATATTTATATATATATATATATATATATATATATATATATATATATATATATATATATATATATATATGTGTGTGTGTGTGTGTGTGTGTGTGTGTGTGTGTGTGTGTGTGTGTGTGTGGATCTTTGGTTATTCGGGTTTTCTCGCGTAAGATTGGAAGTATCTAGGCAACGTTTGATGAAGTCTCATTCATCATCTTCAGGCTTCTGTCTTCAGCTCTGTGCTTCTCAGAGTGAGAAGACAGAGCTGAAGACAGAAGCCTGAAGATGATGAATGAGACTTCATCGAAACGTTGCCTAGATACTTCCAATCTTACGCGGAGAAAACCCGAATAACCAAAGATCCACATACAAAATACCTGAGAACCTCAGAAAATATATATATATATATATATATATATATATATATATATATATATATATATATATATATATATATATATGTATGTATATATATGTATATATATATATATATATATATATATATATATATAATTTTTAATATTAAATTTATATTTAATATAAAAATAAAAAATTTATATTAAATATATTATCTTTTTTAAAAAATCCATATTAGTGGTCCTCGGGATTTAAAAATTATGAGTTTGATGGTCCCTGAGGTCGAAAAAGTTGGGAACCCCTGTCCCAGAGTGTCTAGTAAATAAGAAACAAATATAAACTTTCTTTCTAATTACACCTAAATATCTTTCTAAAAATTCAGAAAATTACCATAAATGGAAAATGGAAAGACAACCATTTGAATTTATATTCAAATGATTGTTAAAGAATCTATTGAATGAACACTGAAGAAATAAGAACAGTTATTTAGCAGAACAGTACTCATTATTTAAATATATGTTTCCACTTTTTCAATTTTTTCCTTGAACCTTCACTCAATATAATTTACTCCAGTCAAATCTTTGCTTAACTTTATGAAATTCTTCAATTTATAGACATTTTGGTAAGTCTCTTGGAAATCTTTTTTTGTAAGGTCCACGTTATTAAAAATTATTCTGAATGTCCAAGTTAAATGTTTTTGGGATACCGAGATTATTATTTCCAACATGGTAATGGAATACACTGAAAACTGTTGACTATCTATCCCAAAAAGTTTTGGGAAATCTAGAAGTTGTCTGACCATGCCATATATCCTTTAAAAGCTGGGCTTTTGTACTCCTATAATATTTCTTTAGGTCTATATTATCCTTCATAACCAATAATAGAACCTAAGACTGAAAGCAAAGGTCTGCTGTCTTTCTCAATCACTCTGCTTTATGCATTCTAAAAATAATTAAATAATTAAATATCTGCAGGATAAAAATAATTAATTTTTTTAATATACCAAATAAGATATGCATGCAATCACAAAAATATTGAATCTTTAAGTCTCTCTCCCTTTAAGTCTCCCTGCAGCCTTGCTTGGCTCCTGGACCAACACTTTGCATTTTTTCCCCACATTTTCATTGAATGTGGACAAGAAAAATATTCACCGTCATAGATATGTTGAGAGTAGATTTGTGTTTCAGATGCAAAATAGTATACTCTCAAGGAACCAGCAATAATTTCATCAACAGATGAAGGTTAAGTTCCTTTTTGCAATAATAGTGTATAAGATCTGACAGCACTCATATACAACAATATTACACATGAAGACCAGGGGCTTCTACAAAGGGAAGGGGCCATCAAGCAGGCAGGATACTAGGCACAAACATAGAATTGAAGACATCCCCTTTTCTATGTGAATTATACATACAATAAATTAACCAGGGGAATCGTTCAGCTACGATATCTGACATCTTTAATTATTTTTGTCCCTTTCCTTCATAGACAACTCTGTTAGACTTTGAATCACTTCATACATAGAATATTTTTCTCCTAATCTACCCATTCCTTGCTCAAATACGGATTCCTTTGTATGGCTCTTTTTGCTTGCTGGAACTTTAGAATTTTTCATACTTTTAGTTCCAAGTTGTTTTTCTTATATAGGAACAGGGAAAAATAAAATGGCTAAATATCTGTTCATCTCTTGGCAACTGTATAACATAATCTGCTAATGGTTAAGCTAGTCAAATGATTACAATTCACGAAAATTAAACAGCATGGAAATGATTACCATGTTAGGGGACTTGGAAATTGGCTGATTCTCACAGAACCTTATGAAGCTGATTCTTGTTGTATCTCAAATACTGTAATCAGTTTAAATAAAATTAAATCCTAAAACTGATTTCCAGTGAGTTGAACCATTCATTGTTCTTCTGTAACAACCCTTGGATTGCACTGAAAATTCAATCATGCAATGGCATAAATGGCATTCATCTTGATTATTATTAAAGTACAAACTTTCTTAGAGAATCTACTCTTTTACTATACTTCAAACCCTTTCACACACTTTCTCTATTGAAAGTGAAGCATCAAAGAATTCACAGATGTTTAACAGACATTGAAGTTTTTTAGCTTACTCCTTTCTGTTTAACATCATACCAAGCTCTTGAAGAAGAGTCACAGTTATGTTTCTGAGTATGCCAGTGATGATAAATGCTGGCTGGGTTTGTAAACGTGGGAATTCACAAATCAAAACTGACCCAAATTGTCTTATCCTCTTCAGCAAACAGGGAGTATCAGTCATTTTGTGACATAGAATATGATAAATCAAGAATGTCACATTTCTTTTAAATAATATTATATGAAACCATGAGACAATAACAGCTTTAATTATGCACCAAGTAAAGCATCTGTTGAAATGTGCTTCATAAAGCAATATAACTGCTGCTTTTGAAATAATAAAGCAAAACATCTTTATTACTTTGTTTAATGATGCTCCTATTTAGAAGCTGGGGAAGCACTATAAGAGAATCTTCCAACTGCTGCTATCCCAGAGGAAACTTTTAGAGGAATCTTACTGAATTGAATCATGACACTGCAGCACCCTGAAGCATTACATTGAGCCAAATGGCAGCTACTTCATTCTGGTGTAATTAGAATTAGAATTCTTTATTGGTCAAGTGTGATTGGACACACAAGGAATTTGTCTTGGTGCAAATGCTCTCAGTGTATATAAAAGAAAAGATACATTCGTCAAGAGTCAAGAATCATCAGGTACCACACTTAATAATAGTCATAAGGTACAATAAGCGATGGAATCATACTAGGAAACAGCCCATATAAATCGTAAAGATACAAGCAACAAAGTTACAGTCATACAGTCACAAGTGGTAGGGGATGGGTGATAAGGAGTGATGAGAAGATTAATAGTAATAGTAGTGCAGACTTTGTAAATAGTTGGTCAGTGTTGAGGGAATTATTTGTGAGTGATGGTGATCAGGAAAAAACTGTTCTTGTGTCTAGTTGTTCTGATGTGCAGTGCTCTATAGTGTTGTTTTGAGGGAAGGAGTTGAAATAGTTTATGTGTGGGATGTGAGGGGTGTGTAAATATTTTCACAGCCCTCTTTTTGACTCGTGCAATATGCAAGTCCTCCATGGAAGGGAGGTTGGTAGTAATTGTTTTTTCTGCAGTCCTAATTATCCTCTGAAGCCTGTGTCTGTCCTGTTGGGCTGCAGAACCAAATCAGACAGTTATAATGTTAATGAAATACACATTCATATAATATTTTGTAAAAATATGATGATTTGGTAGATAATGATAATTTCTTACTTATGAAGGTTATTCAGTGACTAATAGATATGAAGAGTTTGAGCATCCATGATAGTTATGTTTCAGAAAAACATTATCTATAATTCAGTGGTGGAATTCAAATATTTTTACTACCGGTTCTGTGGGCGTGGCTTATTTGGTGGTCATGGCTTGTGGTCATGTGACTGGGTGGGTGTGGCTTAGTGGTCATGTGACTGGCTGGGCATGGCTTGGTGATCATGTGATTGGGTGGGCGTGGCCAACTCAATGTCACTCACATCAAGGGGTGCCTCACCTGGCCCTCCCCTCCCAGCCATTCCTTCTCACCCAGCCTCAATTTATGTTCTGCAAAAATTCAAGTTCTGTAAAAATGTTGTTTACCTTTTTTGACTTTATTATCTGCATACTGTAGATGTACTTTCATGGACCACTGAAAGGAGGAAATGGCTCACATGCTTTACTCAAGAGTGTGGTAGGCAACAGGCTTTTAAGAGGCTGCCACAAAGAAAGGGGGACAATGTATTTTCCAAAGCAGAATGCAAACAACAAGCAATGGATGGAAACTGAACAGAGAGAAGCAACCTAAAACGAAGGAGAAACCTTTTTTTTCTTTCTTTCTCTACCTTCCTCTTTCTTTCTTTCTTTCTTTCTTTCTTTCTTTCTTTCTTTCTTTCTTTCTTTCTTTCTTTCTTTTCTTTCTTTCTTTCTTTCTTCTCTCTCTCTCTCTCTCTCTCTCTCTCTCTCTCTCTCTCTACACACACACACACACACACACACACACATGCACACACACACACAGAGAGAGCACTTAACAGACAAGCATTTTGGAAGCAGCTCCTTTAAATTTCTCCAAGACTTGAGTGGATTCCCCCACCCCCTCTGTCAGACCGCACTCCTTCTCACTCCAGCACTTTAACTCACAAGGGAAAACGATACTTGCAGCGTCCATGGGGAATCCTTGGAGAAGTTTTTAAAAGTCCTGCTTCCAAAATGCATTTCTTTTACGTTGCAAAAGTGCTCCAAGGCTCGATTCACCCCCACCCCCTCTGTCAGACTGCACTCTTTCTCACTCCTGACACTTTAACTCAGTGATCCCCAACCTTTTTTACGCCGCGGCCCGGTACCGGCATTAGCTGGCGCCGCGGCCCGGTACCCGGCATCAGCTGGGCGCCGCCATCTTTTTGATGAAAAAGTGCTTCCGGTGACCTCACGGAAGCCTTTTTCATCAAAAAGCGGCGCGCTCGGTGAGCTTTTCGGTAGAAATGTCTTTCTACCGGAAAAGCTCACGAGCGCTAGCGCCGCCATCTTTTTGATGAAAAAGTGCTTCCGGTGAGCTTTCTACCGGAAAAGCTCACGGAAGCACTTTTTCATCAAAAAGATGGCGGCGCCAGCAAGCCAGTGGCCCGGTAGGACCTGTTCCGCGGACCGGTACCGGTCCGCGGACCGGTGGTTGGGGACCCCTGCTTTAACTCACAAAAAAACCAAGGGAAATGTTTAAGTTTGAGGCATGGGTTTAATGAACGGAGACCAGACTGTAAACCGTGAACTTCAGCTCTTTATTCACAAGCATAACAGAGACAAAAAACCCCCGGCTAGCAGTCACTCTTTTATAGAGTAAGCTGCTATCCGGATAACCAATGGATAGCGTTATAGCATTTGAATCTTGGCGCGGCCCGCCAACAGCCAATCAGATTGCTCGGAATGAACCAATCATAACTTGCCATTATATGGGCCAATAGGAAGTGCAGGATTACGATCCTGCTATGCAAATGAATCTTTATTAAATACATTTCTTTAGTTCACAACACCCCTCCCCCCTGGGTTCCGTTTGACGGCCGTGGTGACGTAATCGCAGGTATGCAGGTCGTTTTACCTGCCTATTAGATTTTCGCTGTTCCACCGGTTTTTGTTTAAAGTTCGGTTCCGGCGGAACGTAAGGCTCGTCTTCGCATGGGGTTGATTCCACGGTGCTGTTTTCAATACTATCAGGGTCCCTTAAGTCCATTACTGGATCGGGCGGGCATGTTTCCACTACGGTGTTCCTCTGTGGGGAGGATGCCCCCGATCCCGGACCTTCTTCAGGTGGCGCGAGTACTCGGTTTAGCGGCCGTCTGTCCTCGATTACGTCGTCGTCTATACGGCCTTCGTCCCCCTCGGTATTCCCTCCCCCTTGAGTTTGGAAGTCCGGGGGGTCGCGGATATTGGGTTGTAAATGAGATCGAAGTTGATCTATGTGGCATTTCCATATCTTGCCGTCTGTCGTCTTAAGGCGGTAAGATCTAGGGCCAGTGAGGTAGAATACGGTGGCTGGGACCCACAACGGTTCGCCGGAAAGGTTTTTGGCGTAGACCAAGTCGCCTACCTTGAATTGGCGATACGTTCCACAAGGTTTCTCTGGCGAATACAACGGGTGTAATCAGTCGAGGCGGGAGCGAAGCTTTCGCCCCATTAAAAGTTCGGCTGGAGTCTTGTTGGTGACACTGTGGGGGGTAATGTGTTGTAGTAAGAGTATTTTGTTCAATCTAGCATCAATGTCCCCTGGATCCATTTTTTGTAGTGTCTTTTTAACGAATTGGACCATCCGTTCCGCCCTACCATTTTCTGCAGGGTGAGCCAGCGAAGTTAAGGCATGGCGGATGCCCCGGTCCGCCAAGTATTGTTCGAAGGTGAGAGCAGTAAACTGGGGTCCGTTGTCGGAAACTAGAATGTCCGGAAACCCATGTGTTGCAAATAATCTATCTAGTTTTTTAATAACGGAGTCAGTAGTTGTGCTTTTCATCTTGTGGATTTCGAGCCAGTTGGAGTAAGCATCCACGGTTAGGAGAAAAGTGTGTCCTTTAGTGGGTCCCGCAAAATCAATGTGGATGTGGGACCACGGGCCTCGAGGAGTTTCCCATTCGGTGGGAATTGCTCTCGGTGGGGCGTTGCTGACTTCTTGGCAGTTTCTACGTGGTTACCCAGGCTTCAATTTGTTTATCGATGCCTGGCCACCACGCGTAGCTTCGAGCGAGAGCCTTCATGCGGACGATGCCCGGATGTCCTTCGTGCAGGGTTTGCAACACGAGTCGCTGTAGTCTCTCTGGTACAATGACTCTATCTCCCCATAGGATGCAGCCCTTCTGGGAAAATAGTTCCGTTTGCCGGTGTTTGAACGGTGCAAAAGTGGCGGGGGGTTCTTCGACTGGCCACCCGCGTTCAACCCAACTGAGAACTCTTGCGAGGATAGAGTCCCGTTTTGTGTCGGCGGCGATATCCCTTGCCGTTAGTGGCGGCGAGTTGAGAGTTTCAATTTGCAGCATAGTGAGGGTTGGAGCTGGGTTGCTGACGGTTTCCGGAAGTGGGGAATGGCTCAAAGCGTCAGAGTGGGGAATGGCTTTCCCCGGGCGATGCTGCAGTACGTAGTTGTAGGCTGCTAGGAATTCTGACCAGCGAGTCATTCTAGGCGACAATATAAGCGGCGTTGGTTTATCACCTGCTAAAATGCCAAGTAAAGGCTTGTGGTCTGTAACTAGAGTAAAGGGCTGCCTGTAAACATATTCGTGAAATCGCTTCACGGCCGATACAATAGCAAAAGCCTCTTTGTCAAGTTGGCTATAGTTTCGTTCAGCCTTTGATGTGCGGGAAAAGTATGCAATGGGAGCCTCATTCCCGTTTGGTAACACGTGGCTCAAAATGGCTCCAACCCCAAACGGTGATGCGTCGGACGTAATATTTAATGGCAAAGTCTCGTTGCACTAGCACAGCGTCGGACGTTAATAAGTCTTTCACCTTTCTGAAAGAGCGCTCCTCTTTGGGACCCCAAACCCAAATAGCTTTCTTGTCGAGAAGTCGATGTAAGGGTTCAGCTACTGTTGCCTTGTGAGGCAAGAAGATGTTGTAAAAATTAATGAGTCCCAAGAAGGCCTGGAGATCAGCCTTACTTTTAGGTCTTGGGGCATTTTTAATTGCTTTGAGTCTCAGTGGGGTGAATCCCTTGTTTATCGAGGAGATACCCAAGAAACTCCACCCGCTCAGTACACAGTTGACACTTATTTTTTTTCACCTTGAGGCCGGCGTCTTTGAATCTATGCAGAACTAGTCGGAGACGCCGTTCGTGCTCTTCTCTATTAGGGGTAGCAATTAAAACATCATCAAAATATGGCACAACCCCTTTTATGCCTTGCAAAAGTCTCTCCATTAGACTATGAAATATCCCGGGGGCTACACTCACTCTGAACTGGAGTCTGTTGCATTTAAAGGCACCTCGGTGTGTAACAATAGTCTGTGCCTCTGCGGTTTCCGCATCAACGGGTAGTTGTTGATACGCTTGCGCTAAGTCCAACTTTGCGAAGATCTTCCCGCCGACCAGGGAGTGGAGAAGATGTTGAACCACCGGCACCGGATGAGCGCTCTGTTGGAGTGCGTGGTTCAGGGTGGCACGGTAGTCTCCACAAATTCTAATCGACCCATCCGGTTTGATGGGGGTTACGATCGGGGTTTCCCAACGGGCATGGTCAATAGGCTCCAATACCCCCTGGGCTATTAACTTATCAAGTTGCTCGTCAATCTTGGGTTTAAGGGCGAACGGCACCCAACGAGGCTTAAGGCGGATAGGGGCTATTTCTGGATTGAGGCTAAAGGATATAGGGGTCCCCTTGTACTTGCCTAAGTTGTCCAAAAACACGTGGAATTCCTGGACGATGCTCTCTTCCCAATCGTTGCTTCCGGCCCGGTGAATGCCGGCCACCTCGATCCCGAGTGGGGCGAACTATTGTAGGCCTAGTAAACTGGGCCGGTCACCATCGACGATAGTTAATGGGAGTGACACGGCACGATTTTTAAAAGATACTTGGACTTGACTCACTCCGACGACTGGGATCATGTTCCCTTGGTAATCTCTGAGGATGATTTTCTGTGTCCTGAGGTCTTGACGACGAATGGCAGGGATCAGCTGTTTAAGGGTCTTCCAGGAAACCATTGAGAGGGACGATCCAGAGTCGACTTCCATCAGGCAAGGTTGGTTTTCGATGGCAACTTTCACTCGGATCTTTTGTTTGTCTAATGACGAAGCGTGGCCGATAATAATAGTCTGGTGTGCCTCTTCTCGTCTTGCTGGAAGAGCAGATGTTTTGCTGCTGTAGGCATGATTGTTCCATTGGTTATTCAAATGATCTCGATTTGCAGGGAGGTTCCCTGTGGTTTGGCAGAGGTTGTTCTCCTTTCTGTTTGTGTTGGATTCCCTCTTACTTCTGCAGACCCGTGCGATGTGGCCTCTCTTCCCACAGGAACGGCAGATTGCGTCAAGGAATTTGCAACTGGATCGCGGGTGGTTTCCCCCACAACCCGCACATGGGCGCTGAAATTTTAGAGTTTGTTGATCTCGTTCGGCCCGAAGTCTGTTAACCTCTTCTTCATCACTCTCTTGGACTGGGACTCGAGGTCCTCATGGTGCGCTGTTGCTGAGTGTCTTTCTAGTTGAGGCGAGGCTTCACAGGTGAATTGACGGAGCAGTGCGTTGGTGCGGCGCATTCGAGCGGCCAACTTCTTGGTTGCCTCTGCTGCAGTAGCGTCTGCAATGGCATCTGCAAGACCGATGTCCCCTTTTGCCATGATCTTGCTCTGTACTGTGTGGCCATCTAATCCCAGAACTATGTGGTCTCGCATAGCTTCTTCTAGGTCTGAAAAACCACAGAGGCCTCCCAGGTTTCTAAGGTCAGCGATGAAGTCTGCAATACTTTCATCCTTCCGCTGATCCCGTTGATAAAATTCGTGTCTCCAGACCAACGTTGGTACGGCGGGGGCATAGTGAGCCCGTAGGATAGGTTCGAGGTTGTCCCAATCCATTGATTTCACCTCAGCCGGTTTCGCGGCGCTTCGCCATCTTAAAAACGGCCGGTCCACAATGGGTCAAGAACACCGCCCGCTTCTTTCTGGGTGTAGCGTCTTTCAAATTGTTGGTTTCTAGAAACATTTGAAACCGATCCATATACGACTCCCAGTCTTCCTTTTCCGGGTCAAAAGGAGCGGGTGGTATAGCGCCACCTGACATCCTGCCGATGTAGATGCGCTCTCAGCTACGTGCTTCGGTTGGTGCTCTGTAGGGTTTAGTCAGCTCTTTTGTCTCCGAATCCCACCTTCGTCGCCAGTGTTAAGTTTGAGGCATGGGTTTAATGAACAGAGACCAGACTGTAAACCGTGAACTTCAGCTCTTTATTCACAAGCATAACAGAGACAAAAAAAACCCGGCTAGCAGTCACTCTTTTATAGAGTAAGCTGCTATCCGGATAACCAATGGATAGCGTTATAGCGTTTGAATCTTGGCGCGGCCCGCCAACAGCCAATCAGATTGCTCGGAATGAACCAATCATAACTTGCCATTATATGGGCCAATAGGAAGTGCAGGATTACGATCCTGCTATGCAAATGAATCTTTATTAAATACATTTCTTTAGTTCACAACAGGAAAAGCGATACTTGCAGCATGCATGCCTTTCTTCCTTTTCCCCGGGGAGAAAGAGGACATGGGGAACGGAAAGCTAGGTGAGCGATCACAAGTGAGTGACCGGACGACCAGGTTGGGGGCATGGCCAGGCAGGGATTGCCACTGGTTTGGCAACCCATGCCAAATAACTGCTACCAGTTCGCCCGAATAGGTGTGAACCAGTCAAATAGCACCTCTGCTATAATTGAGCATCTTATGTTGACCCTTAGTTTTACATAGTCTTCTTTAACTTGGTTACCTCTGGGTATATACATAAATTGATTGTGCTCTATGGGAATTCTCAACACATTTGGAGTGCATCAGGTCCAAGAAAGCTACTTTAAAATATAATTGGGGGTGGACCATTTGTATCCAAGGAATTCTACCGAACAATTTATATACTCAAATCTATACTTTAAAAAGGGCTCCAAATCCCATTTTTCCAGGGGCAATGTAGTTATACTTGAGATCTTTAATCATATTAGTCATAGTGATGTAATGCAAGCCACAAATTGCCAGCTATAAAGTATATACAGACAAGTAGACATTTATGACATCATGATAATAAATTAACAGCACCAAATCAAACAATTTGGGGGGAAATGAATGGAAGAAAGCGCTTCTTTTTTTGTAGCTTCTAGATTCATGAACAGTTTATTTTTATTTATGAATATTAAACTTCATTACATGTCTAGCCATATTTCTTGGCAATAAGTTCAGTTCAAATTAAATTAGCATTTCCAAGAAAAAATTAATGAAGTACTAAATTTGAGGTTTAGTTATGGAAAATATTTTAGCAGGTTAAGAGTAATAATATCATTTCCATACTTTGTATGATTGTGCCAGTTGAGAGTTTGCTTTTTTGAAAGAAATTTATTGAACATGAAATGTTTTATTCAGCAATAAAAATGAACTATTAACAGGGTTTCTTCACAAATCTATTTTAAAGCAGCATGGGATAATTTTTTCGAAGATATTCCAGAAGTGGTTTTCAAAAGGCAACTACACTTTCTTGGTTTTTTTCTTGAAAATGTTTCACTTCTCATCCAAGGAGAATTGAGGAAGCTTCTTGGATGAGAAGTTAAATATTTTCAAGGAAAAAAGCAAGAAAGTCCAGTTGCCTTTTGAAAAGCATCTTTGGGACAACCATGACCTTGATGATTAAGAATCTCCACAGATGTTTTTGTGAGATAACTATTTGTTTAGCTTCCAAATCAGCAATTAATAAATCACTGACTTTATTTGTAAAATAAGAGAGCTAAAAGGTGCAATTCAGATATCAGTTCATGGGTAAACTGCTATAAAGACCAGAAGAACTTCATTAATTGTGATCTACCTCAAGAAAATATGGTATATGATTCTAAAATTAGAGCAAAACATATATTTCACCCCCTACCCCTCCATCTCCTTTTAGTAATGCATGTGAAATAGGCCAATGGGTTAAAATATTGACTTGTTCCACAGCAGTTAATCACTATTTCTACTGGTAAAAAAAGATTTATTGATTTGTTTGCTGGCTTATTAGAAAGATATCATGACAAGAAAAGCTTCTTCACTATCAGTTTAACAACTCAAGCAATTATCCCCAAACTCCATTTTTTCTGATATATTACTTCATTACACTGTGCTCTTGAAGACATGCAATTTATAAATCTCTGCAGTGTAATTCTAACTAATGGTCAGTTTGTCACAGTTATCTTGGGAAGATTTTAAAAAAATTAATTAACCATGGTCATTGTGAAAACAATATATTAATTTCCAAGATAAGAATGGATTTGTCAAAAACAATTATTGCTAGATTAACCTTGTTTCAAGAGTATAATTTAGGGGTTATTGAACTTTAAATGGGAAGACTAGGGTTGAAATTCCCGTTTGATTATGGAATTTACTGGATAATTTTGGCCATTCTTTACCAACACAGTCTCCTTCACAGGATTGTTCTAGGGAATTTTTTTTTTAAGATCGACCTTCTTCGCACTGTATGCTTCCAGAGAAAAAATGAACTATAACATCAATAAATGAAGTAAGTGTGTTTTGATCAAAACATTTGACAAAATACGCCATTATATTCTGACTAGCAGTCTAGGTAAGTATAGACTGAATAGCATACGTGTTAGAATGTATTTCAAGATAGTTTGTCATTAAAATGAAGGCCAAGGGGACACAAAAGGTTCAGTCCTGAGCCCTGACTTTCAATATTTTCATTAATGACTTGGATAAGGAAATGGTAGGGAGGGAAATTCTTATCTAACTAGAAGATAATACAAAGTTCTGTGGGATATGCTAGAAGCTATAAACAAAATTCAAAATAAATGTAAGTGGCTAATGATTAATAGGCAAAATTTTAAAGTAACACATTCAAAGTTTTTCATTAAGGTAAAAGAATTGAATGTACAGCTGAGAACGGGGAATTAGATATAATTCATCTAAAAAGATTCTTAGAATTTATTAGAATTTTGTGAAGAACTGGTAGCAGAAGGACAAATTTGTTAATGGTTCTCTTATTTACAGTTATTAGAAAAAATTAAAGTAGACAAAAGACAACACATTAATATAGAGTTTAAAATAGAATTGTGAAAGAATGTATTATAAAGTCAGCTAAATTCATGGTTTTTGTATAATATAGGTAGTCCTATATTGGAATTTCTGTTGCTAAGCAATGCAGTTGTAAAGCATGATGTAACATGAATACATAAATTATCAACAGTAATCTGGCAGTCCTCATTGCAGTCATAATGTGTAGATCAGGGTCGCCAACCTTTTGGACCTCAGGTATCACCAAACTCATAGTTTTAAATCCCGCGGACCACTAATATAAATCCAGCATGCCGCTTGCTGAAGCATCTGGACTCCCACTGATGGGATGGGGTCCTTCAGGCACTTAGCTTGGCTGCCTGTTTCTACAACCTTAAATACTCAGAGTCATTTGGACCATTTCCCTCAGAAAACAAAACACCGAGATATCTTTCTCTCTCTCTGTCTCTCTCTCCCTCCCTTCCTCCTCTCTCTCTCTCTTTCCCTTGCTCCCTCTCTCTCTGTCCTCGGGCCAGGCTGGGCATGCCTCATCAAGTGCAGGAGCAAGAAGATAGCTGAGATGGTGGAGCACAGGGCAACATAGAGGGGGAAGAGATAAGGTGGGTGGGAAGAGTCATAATGCTGCCAAGCAACCAAATTTTGTTCATGTGACAGCAGGGACATTGCAACAGCCTTAATTTCAGGCACTCGTCCTTGAAGTTGCAACGGCAGTGTAACTTCAAATGGTCACTGAATGAATGGCCACAACTTGAAGAGTCCTGAAGGCATACTATATTGTATAGAATAATGAGAAAATAGGTGATTGAAAAGACTGAAATTTACACTATGTTGCAATCTTAAAGATAATGTTTGTAAAATGAAGCATCATTGGTTTGTGTCACCAAAGAAATAGTCTATACTGTATAAAGGCATTTCAAAATGGAAATCTTAACAGTCAGAAGGCAAATTTTACTATGTTTGGAACACATGTTAAAAAGCTAGACAAATTTGGATTCAAATACACAGACTGATGATTCAAAGAATGTTTAAGGTTAATATACAATTTAAACCAGAGGTTTTTTGATTTTGGGATTAATGAACAAACAGTTAGTGGGAGGGAAATCATGGGATTTTTTTTGTACCTGATAACTGCAGTGAGATTATTGTATGCACAAAGATGGAAATATTCAGCACAATCCACAATAGAGGAATGATTGGTTAAGATGGAACTTGCTCAGATTGTTAAATTGACGGCTTTGATCAGAGAAAAGACGATGTCTGTTTATTGCGGGCTGAAAACCCTTAATTGACTTTTTGTGTGCAATAGAAAAAAATGAACTTGTGATTTATAATTTTGATGATTAGGCAGGATACAGTATAAAAAGAGGAGAATTATAACAGAGAATTAACAGAGGTGGTATTCAGCAGGTTATGACAAGTTCTGGAGAATCGGTAGCGGAAAATTTGAGTAGTTCGGAGAACTGGTAAATACCACCTCTGACTGGAGATTTTACAGTATCCTTCCTCTGCCACGCCCACCAAACCATGCTCACAGAACCGGTAGTAAAAAAAATGGAATCCCATCACTGTGTTGTAAGCATGGGGCAAGAGATAAATTTATAAGTGTACATACAACTGTTGTAAAAAATAATCAGAAGCTACTTTATATGTTTTTTCTTTCTTTTCTTTTTCTACTTTTTTCTTTTTCTGCACTTTTAGCTTTCTCTTTGATTTCTTTCTTTTTCTTTTCTCTTTCTTACTTTATATTAATTTGTATTATTCTTTTTTTAAAAAAAAAGTCTTTAAGAAAAAAGTCATATATATATTCTTAGAATATATCCTTGAGAACAAACTGAATATGAATATGCATTCCCTACTAAAAGACAAATGCAATTTTTGTTTACATCATAGAACAACAGTTGTCAGACCACAAGGAGTAATAATGACTCCCTTTTCACAACCCTGAATTTCTTTTACAGTAATTTACAGTAATTTTTCCACTTTATTCTGTGCTAGTAAAGACTCTGCACAAATATTGCATCAGGTTTGCAATTCTGAGAAAAATTCAAAGAAGGTGGAAAGGTACAGAAATGACAGAGACATCAAAGTAATTCAAGCTTATTTAGACCAAAATAATTATATTAAAATAAGCAGAATTACTGTAACCCTGAGATTAAATCACAAAGGAAGTAATTAATAGCATTTTTATAGTATCTGAAAGGTTATCATGCAGAAGAATGACAAGACCTATCTTCTGTCATTCGGTCATTCCAGAGTGCAAGAGATAAAGTCTATGAAGGATCCTTCATGCTCTCTGAACTAGGCTATGTTTTTGCGTATGTTTCATTACCTTTGTTACCAAAATTATTCTAAGTCCACCTCTTGAACACTGACAGAGCAAGCCACTAGAACATAAACTGAGGGTAAACCTCCCTCCTAAGTAGCACTGATGATGTTACCAAGTTTGGGTAATGTTCATTCATTTAAAGCAGGGGTGTCAAACTCAGATCCGGCCCACGCATTGCTTAGATCTGGGCCGTGGGGCCACCCTGGAAACAGTAAAGGACTGGCCCGCAGTGCCTCTGTCAGCAAAATTGGAGCTCGGGACCACCACGTGGGAGCCATCGCAGCTGAAAATGGAATTTGGGAGCCCATTTTTACTGGCAGAGTGCTTGGGCCACCACAGAGTTTAAGAATTTAAACACAATCATTCACTTCGCTTCTTCTTCCTTTTCCCCCCTTCTTTTTCTCCTCTCTTCCACTCTCTTTGGAGAGATGTTTGTTGGCTGTTTTTACTTAGGTTAAATCACACTGGTACCAATAGCAGTTACAACAGCAGTGAGCAGGCATATATAGGCCTATTCAATAGACATTGATCACTTTTTAAAAGCATTTTAGAATTGTGTTGTTTTATTGGAACTAATTGAAATAAATATTTCCATAATTGTCCTTGAGAAAAAAAAATTTTTTTTCTTAACCAGTCACTGTATAGCAGAACTAGAGTCCTATCACTTATGTTTTTCAAGGGTTTTGTTCATATTTAAGAAATAATAATGATAAATATTTAAAATTCTTCCCCCCCCCAATACTTTTTATTTATTTATATAACACATAAAAAGTCAATTTCAATTAAGCAGTGTGTTGTCTGGATGCAATTATTTTTAGGAAATCATAATCAAAATGTTTACAATAATATTCATCACATTGATATTAATTCAATCATCATCATCATCATCATCATCATCATCTATTTTAATAAATCTCCTTTATAACATTAATCCTTTTTGTATCCCCATGTTTCTAACTTCTGTTTTTATTATCTAACCATTGATAAAATAAGTCCCATGTTGAGGAATATTCAGTTCCTTCCTTTTCCTTAATTGTAAGCATTCATCTGTCCATTTCTGCACATTCTGATATTTTTTTAATTACACTCTCATCTGTTGGAATCTCTTCGCTTTTCCATTTTTGTGAAAATACAATTCTGGCTGCAGTTAGTACAGGTAAAATCAAATATATATTCCCTTTGATTATACTTTTCTGGTAGGATGTCCAACAAAAATATTTCTGGTTTCAAATTTATATGTTGCTTTATCATTTTTTCCAACCAAGTATGTTCTTTTGTCCAATATTTTTTTGCCTTTGGGCATGTCCACCACATATGATAATATGAAACAGGTGTCTGGTTACACTTCCAACATTAGCGCACGTCTTTAAACATCTTTGCCAATCTTGTTGATGAAAAATGCCATCTATAAAGCATTTTATAGTATTTTCTTTATATGCAGTTGACATAATTAATTTAACATTCCTATCCCACAATTTCTCCCATTTATCCAGTTCTATTGTATATCCAAAGTTTTTAGCCCAAACTATCATTGTCTCCTTTACTTGCTCACTTTCCAATTTGATTCTTAATAAATAGCTATATATTTTCTTTATTAATTTTTTATCCATCCAAGTTAATATCTGGTCTAATTCTGTTAGTTCTTTATTAAAACCATGCATTTTAGCATCTTTCTCATATCGAGATTGTATCTGCAGTTGTGGCCACCATGCTATATCCATCCCTTGACTACTCAGTTCTTGCTTAGTTTTTAATTCCCTCCCAACCAATCAGGATGAAGAAAAAACCATTCTGGCACAGCGTAGGCTAGCACCAAATTTAAAACAGAAACGGCTGTGAAAGTCTGACTCACAGATGAACACTATACAGAAGTCTGATGATGGCAGATGAGATTCTGCCGAAACATTGCTACAACTTTAAAAGCACAACTATAATGACGTGAGAAAATACCCGAACAAAGCTGAATACCATACATATAAATACCCGTGAAAACTTAAGAAAACAAATATCAGACCTCTACGGGGAGGAAATAAACAGCCAGACCAAAACTTACAAGGAGCTGGAAGTTAAAAGAGCAGGAATACTATGTGACCTCAAATTCCTACGCACCTGCAGAGACAACAATGTAACACGGACCTGCTTCAAATTAACATTTCATCACAGCACAGCAGCTACTAAATGTATCCTGAAAAGAACTGAAATGGCTCTACTCAGGAACGAGCTCCACAGAAAGAGATTCCAACTCGATCAGTTAAACAAAGATTTCCTAATTCTACACCTGAAATTGAGCAACAAAATCCACCCTCTACTTTGGGACAAGATAAAACAACTTACAACTTGGAGAGCTGAAATTGAAACCACTTACAAAAATGACAAACTCCTGAAGAAACTAAAGAAATTAGAACATGACAAGAAAGCCCCCAACAACTCACAACAACACCTGAAACAATTAGTATACATTTCCAACAGAGAACTCACCAAAACAGAAACAGATGTCCTAACCAAAGGATTCAATTATGCTATAGCACCCCAAAAAATCCCCACAGAATCCATCATATGTGGAGTGGAATCCAGCCTAACTAAATTAAATACAGATGAAGCTGGTAGAATAAGACACCAAGTCACTAACATCCTATGCACAAGCAAACCACCCAAAAGCAACTTGCACAAAGAGGAACTAAAAGCTCTGCAAGCCTTAAGGAACAACAGCAGCATAATCATACTTCCAGCAGATAAAGGTAATGCCACAGTAGTAATGGATAAAAAAGACTACGAAACAAAATTGACAGACCTACTCCAAGACTCCACGTACAAACCCATAAACACGGACCCAACCACATATCTGGAAAAAATAACCAAGAAGAAAATTATAACCAGCCACATGAGCAAAGAGATCCAACAGACGATCATCCCAAGAGAAAAATCTTCTAGATGCCCCAAACTATACGGCCTCACAAAAATACACAAAGAAGGCATACCTCTCAGACCTATAGTCAGATCCAGAGGAGCACCCCTACAAAACCTAGCCAAATACCCAGCAAAGCAGCTACAGCCCCATGCTGAAGCAGCAGCTTCACATGTACAAAACTCATACCACCTCTTGGAAATGATCAAAATCTACATGTGGAACAAAAAGATCTGGTTGTAAGTTTTGATGTGGTTTTACTATTCAATCAAGTCCTGATAAAAGAAACTCTTGAAATCATCAAAAATAAATACCAACCACCCAAACACCTCATGGAACTAACAGAACACTGCTTAGCCAACACATATTTCATATACAAAGGACAAAGATACAAGCAAATTGAAGGATCCCCTATGGGATCACCACTGTCACCCGTCATTGCAAACCTATTCATGGAAGAATTCGAATCCAGAGCCCTAGCCAATGCCACCCACAAACCCAAACTATGGCTCAGATACATCGATGACACATTTGTTATTTGGCCCCATGGAAAAGAAAACCTAAACAATTTCCTAACACACCTAAACAGCACACACCCCAAAATCAAATTCACCATGGAAACAGAAACAAACAAACAACTACCATTCCTAGATGTACTAATCTACAAAAAAAACAGATGGCACACTAGGACACACCATATACCAGAACAAAACACACACCAACCGCTATCTCAACGCCCAATCCCACCACCACCCAGCACAGATTAACTCCGTGGCCAAAACACTAATTGCCAGAACCAAATGCCTGGCAGACAAGACACACATAAAGACTGAACTATGCACCCTGACTAAAGTACTGACAGCCAATGGCTTCCACAAAACCAAAATCACTGGCTTCATCCACAAAAACACACTCAGATGTAATGGAGACCTAGAAGATGAACAGACCTATGGAACAGCTATTCTGCTCTACATAAGAGGTACTACAGAAAATATCAGTAAGATACTACACATGCATCACATCAAGACTGACTTCAAAACAGACAGAAAAATAGCAGCCATCCTTAGAAACCCCAAAGATAAAATTGACCTGGAAAACCAAGGCATATATGAAGTCCCCTGTGCATCATGCCCTGCCACATACATGGGACAGACCAATAGAAAAATAAGTACCTGCCTAGATGAACACAAAAATGCAGTAAAAAAGCTGGAACACACTTCCTCACTAATCCGACACATGAAAGCCACAGGTCATAGCATCGACTTCAATGGCACCAAAACCCTAGCCACTATAGAAAACCTCAGCTACAGAATTATCAGAGAAGCCATAGAGATTGAAAAAAGACCTGAAAGCATGAATAGAAGAGATGACTCCACCAGACTGTCAATTATCTGGAAGCCTGCACTCTCAAACAAAAAAATCTCCATACCACAAGCCAGGCAAACACCTGGGCACAAACAGACTCCCCCTGATACCTCCAGCTCAAACACACCCCAACCAGGCACCCAGATGAAACCTAGCTTCCTAATAAATGATAGCTGTCTGTTTACTCGGAGCCAAGCTGCACTAAAAGCCTCCAATACAGGAAACACAATGTTGCCAGCCAATCAAGACAAAAAAAAAGCTACAAAACAGACAGAAGATATTAAAAACACCAATCAAGCAGAACACAGCAAACTCCAAGACCAATAAACACAGACCAAGACTCCCAACCAATCAGGATGAAGACAAAACCATTTTGGCACAGCAGTAGGCTAGCCCCAAATTTAAAACAGAAACGGCTGTGAAAGTCTGACTCACAGACAAACACTATACAGAAGCCTGATGATGGCAGATGAGATTCTGCCAAAACGTTGCTACAACTTTAAAAGCACAACTATAATGACGTGGGAAAATACCCGAACAAAGCTGAATAACACACACACACACACACACACACACACACACGTGTGTGTGTGTGTGGGGGGGAGATGGTTTGTGAAATGCAGCTACTGTCTGTTCCATAAATATATTTAGTAAACTTGTGCCAAAAAGACATTCACAAAGAGCCAGAAAGTCTGTATGAAATCATTTATTACTCCTGCTAAAATATGTTCTGGAGAAAAATTAAGTTCTGAACTTTCACTAATCTGTAATGTGGCTCTCTACAAGTACAAGTTTATTGTTCATGGGCCAGCACTAAAAATGTGATTAATACTAATTTATAAAATATGCTTTGATCATAATTATTACATCTTTGAATGTACCATAATTATTTCTTTAGGGAAATAAGCAAGTAAGGCAAGTTGTTGGTGGATTTGGAGATGCAGACGGTTTCATAGTTAGAATGGCATGACTTTGCATGTGTGAACACCGAAGGCCATCAATCTTCAATCAAGCATTCCAGTTCTATACCACTGATGAAATTCAGATCACCAAAGGGTTACAGCCCAAAAGCCTGGTTTCAATCCACAATTGTAAAGGAGGAAAAAAGGGATAAAACTAAAGCTGATGAGATCAGCCTTTTAAATGCTTTCATGTACAGTATAACATACAATATTCGAACTATTGTGGTTTCAAAAGTAGAACTTCAATGTGTCTGCCTCTGCTTTGAAAGTAACATAGGAGCTTATTGCAATTCTGGCGGGTAAAGACAAAATGCTAACACAGCAGCATAAGATGGAAAATAAAAACACATTTTGCATCTTGCTTCCTTGAAAATATTTTCCATTGATTTCAGTAATGCTTTCTTCTAGCATAAAAGGGCTATATAAAGGGGTGAGCTCCATCCTGTAGTGGACATTAGTGGTTAGTGAACTGGAAGATAAGACTTTAGGGAAACTTTGCTGCAGTCACAGGTTCCTGGATTCTCTACCACCATACAAACACCTCAGAAATCCTAGCAAACATTCTTAGTTCTTAGCATAGTTAGGTAGAAAAGAATTATGCCAGCAAAATGACTAAAACAGGATGTATTGGTGGAAAATTAAGAGAGAAAACATGCTCTATCTACATCAGGGCTGTTCATAGGAGGAAGCTAATTCAAAAAAGTCAAATGGGGGCATTATTGACGTAAGTTAAAGCTTTGTTCCTTTAATATTTTTGTGCATGTGACACATGTAAAAATAGCATGTGGGATCAATCAACATGACCTTAGCTGCCATTTTTACTTTTTCTCTGCCTATGGATACTCCTGGCCACATTCTGTACCTGTTTAATTAAAAGTCAGGCCTATCCCAAGTCACAATTTTATATTAATTTCCGATTTGGTTAAAACATTGCCCTTTCATTGAAAGAAAGGGTGAATAGGTTATGGTTTCGATCTCCCCATGTGAATATAAAACTAGTAAGAGCCACTTTAGATAGTGAGATGGACAGCAAAAATAAAGAAATGAATAAATAAACTGTGATGTTGTAAGGGGAAAATACATTTTTTCCATACAAAGATTCTCAGAAAATTGTTCAAAACATATGTGACAACAAGAGTGGGATGACTGACCTGGACGCCAGCTTGGACAATGAGGAAAAGCTGGCTTTGAGGACTTTGGAGGGAGGTGCGGAGAAGTTTCATAAAATTGCTGAGGTTTCTGAGCCAGGAATAGAGAGGACAGGCACAACACAGAGGTTGCTGGAAGGGTGAAGAAGGAGAAGAGCATCTGCAGCTGGAGAGCTCAGACGCCCTGCTGGAAGCACAGGGTGGATAAGATACGCAGCTGTAGCTGACAATGGGAATGAGGAGGAATTGTCTTCTTCACCTGATCTATGGACATGCAGGATTGAGAGGAGACAAACACAATGGAGGTTAGTGGGGCTACTCAACCAAATGAGTGGAGTTTCGTGTTGTTGTAAACAACTTCCCATTCTTCAGATTGGTATGATTATTGTGTGTTTGGACCTTGGATTTGTTCATGGATTTTGAACCTTTGCCTTGGACTTTGAACTGGACCTGGATTGTGGACTCTATGGACTTTGCCTTTGCCAATAAATCCCTTAAAACTGTTGTGCATGTGAATTAAAACAGGATGTAGACCAACAACTGTTAATCTAAAATCTCACAAGGATCCTGGATTCCAAATATGAAAACCAGAACTTCATTCATTTCAGCAACCCTGGGAAGTCAGGACTGGATATGGTATGTGCCTAAAGAAGGAAGCTGATAATGCTATATTATTCTCAATTTGTGAACTTTATTTTCCAAGAGCTCTGAGCCTTTATAGATCAATAAGCCAAACAGACTTTATGAAAATAAAAGATAAAGTTGCTGTAAAAATACAGAAAAGAAGAAATGTTTCATTTCTGCTGTTCGTCTATTCCACAATAGCAGTGTTATTTGGTTCTGCAACCCAACAGGACAGACACAGACATCAGAGGATAATTAGGACTACAGAAAAAACAATTACTACCCACCTGCCTTCAATTGAGGACCTGTATATTGCATGAGTCAAAAAGAGGGCTGTGAAAATATTTACAGACCCCTCACATCCTGGACATAAACTGTTTCAACTCCTTCCCTCAGGAGGACGCTATAGAGAACTGCACACCAGAACAACTAGACACAAGAACAATTTTTTCACTAAAGCCATCACTCTGCTAAACAAATAATTCCCTCAACACTGTTCAACTATTTACAAAGTGTGCACTACTATTACTGTTAATCTTCTCATCACTCCTTATCACCCATCCCCTCCCACTTGTTATTGTAGGACTGTAACTTTGTCGCTTGTATCCTTACGATTTATATTGACTGTTTCCTAGTATGATTTGATTGTTGATTGTACTCTATGACTATCATTAAGTGTTGTACGTTATGATTATTGATTCTTAACAAATGTATCTTTTCTTTATGTATACTGAGAGTATTTACACCAAGACAAATTCCTTGTGTGTCCAATCACATTTGGCCAATAAAGTATTCTATTCTATTCTATTCTATTCTATTCTATTCTATTCTATTCTATTCTATTCTATTCTATTCTTCTTTTTTAAGATACACATGGATTATTAGAAGCTTAGTATGATACAAGTTATCTTTTACAAATATAAGTTTAAATGTAAATACAACAGAATGGAATCACTAAGGTTGCACTGTCTGTTCAATGCCGTTGGTAAATAGGTTTATGAACCAGATTCTTTAGAACTCTCTAATAAGTCTGGATATAAAGTTTCACATACAATAAATATACTGGCTCTATATATAGTGCATTGGAATTGGTCTGTTATTTTTTTTTCAGGTCTGGTGCCTTCCCTTGCTTTTCCAGAATTACACTGCATGAATGGTTTGATTATCTGATAAAATTCTATTGATACAGATAGTAATTATATTGGACAAAAATAAATGACTATAAAAATCTTCTTCTCAATCTCCACCTTCACTTCCACTTAAGAATTAGTACTTCTTCTGAATCCTTTTCACATTGTGATTCATTAACCATCCCTTCTCAGTATAACTCTCCTCCTCAACTCAGTGACTAGAATCTAACTTTGCATTTGGAAATATGTAACACCACAAAATTTAATGGGACAGATTTCTGAGTGTTAGTTACAGAATTTGCTATAGCATTCATTCAGTGGAGTTTAATCATTTTAACCCACAAATAAAGTAAAACTATTTTTTGGAGCTGCCTCTGCAGCTTGATTTTATCATTTACTGCAGATGACCACATAAAATTGTTATTCTTTAGAACTGGAATTCCTTGAAAATGAATTTTTCTTGTACCTTGCCACATATGGCCCATTAATATCAGAAATATGTATGTATATATGTATTTGTGTATACATGCATGTTGGAAGGTCTCTTGGTCATGCATCTGTTTATTCAGATAATGGTGGTCACAAGCACCATTCTCTTTTCTGGTCCAGATAGAAGATAGTTTCTCAGTCTAAGTGAGTGCTAAAACATAAAAGTCAAATGAAGATATTCTGATTCATTATTTTGAAAATGACAGAAAGTTTTGCAACCTTGCAGATTGTGGAAATGATGGGGGAAAAGATGAGAAGCACACCTTTTTTTAACAAAGAATCTCTCAAAGCTTGGGCCTTTGCAAGCACTTTGAAATGCTAACCCAATATAAAATTTGTTTTTTCATCCAAACTTTTGTAACAGAAATTCTGGTCAATTATGTTCTCCAGAATGTATTTAAAATGTGTTCACTTTAAAAAAAAAGGGAAGAACTATCACAAATTCATTGAATTTATTCCTTTGTATTTATACAAACAATTGTGCAAGTTTAAAGAATGGTAATCAAATGGTATTATTTGACTTTACCCGTTTTGAGAAAAGTCAGATCAGTGTTAAAGGTTTGCAGGGTTGCACAGAAATAATTTGAAATAATTAACGCTGCCTGACTTTACTTGTTCTATTTCCAGTCCTTAAATCCAAGGAGCCAGACTTTATAATCTGTTTGCTGAAGTGACTAAGTATAATGTTGGTATCGTTTTAATTACCATAAACAAAATCATCAACTGCAAAGAATTAAGAATGTCTGGTTGTGACATAGCATGTGTTAATGCCTTTTCATTTTGCAGGGGTGGTCTCATAAGAAAAGAACACACAGTTTATTTATTTAGCTAGCTAACTAGCTAGACAGATAGACATATATCTATATAACCCAAGTGCAATCATCTCCTTTTCTGAATTTAAATATGATCAAAAACAAATTTTAGATTGAGAACTTCTAATTGTTTTCGATTATTGTTTTCAACAGTAAAGCTGTTTCTGCTCAAATCTGTCATGGTACTCCTTTTTCTTCTTCTGGCACCAAAGGAGAGAAGATAAAATTTAGCCACCCAAGAAGCAAACAAATGTACCTTTAAAAGTTCTTAATATGCCTAAGACTCTTGATGTGTATACAGTAAGGTGCTCAGATTTAGGCTTTTTTTCCTGATCCCTATAAACCTTAACTCTTTTTATCAGCTTCATTCATTCTGATTTTTATTTGGACAGATTAGGCAGTGGTTTGGTACTTAGGAGGTATAAAAATGAGGGTTTCTGTTAAATAAAAAAATTACTTTTCCAATAAAAGATAAAAGAAATTGTGACTTGCTAAGGCACCAATAAGGAATGCCTACAACACCAAAGAACAATATTCTGCTGTGCTTACTAATGGCATAAATTGCTATATCTACAGAATTTGCTTGATTTTTAAATCCTTGAAATACTACCAGGCAAATAGTAGCACGACTGCTACAAGCCATCAACTGGTCCATTCACATATTTTATTAAAGGAAATCCAAACAGCTTTGCAGTTCTTCATTGCTTCTTCCACAGATTTTTCCTTTTGGTAAAAAAATCTAATTGAGGAAAGTTGGAATAGTTCACAGTTGCTAGGGTCGCACATCACACTAAGCCATAAACTACTTGTGGACTGATCTGCACTGCCAGGTTGCCCTTTTGTGAGCCTGTCTGATCAACTACTTCTGGAGAGCAAGAGCAGATGATGTCATCTTTCTCTTGCCCCAGCCACTATGAACATACCTTCCACTTATGTTTTCCTGCTTCTCAACAAATGTAGTGTTTTCTCATTTGTGCTGGGTCAAGCTACCCACTTTGCTTATTATGCTTTACTTCCTGTTAGTAAGGGAAGTAAATTGAACTGAAAAGTGAATTGAACACCCCACTTGAGAGCAATTTTCCCAGAGTTTAATATATTTGTGATGACGAATGGGAACAGGTAGAATATGAAAATGACTTCTTTATGCATCTTTAGAAGGGAAGCCTTTTGGAACTTGGTGAAAATTGTTACTTGTTTATAGGAGAGCGGACACCGGATGTGTACATAGATAGAGCTGAAAATTATTTGGAAGAGCTTTGGATTGTGAATAAACAAAGTAATGATAAACCATGAGTTTGTCCATGGCTGATTACCCTCCAGCAACCGATAATGGAACTGATCTACTGGCCTCCGAAGGGTAAAGCAGGACCAGTCTATGAACCTCTGGGCAGTGGCATGGCAGCATTGAACTGCCCACAAGTTTGCCAAATTTCAATCCCATGGGAGTCATGTGTCCTGTATTTTGGATGCAAATTTCCTCAAATTTAGCCCACTGAGGTACCTTGATTTAAAAAAAATGTTTTCCCCAGTTAAAAGTTATAGACACAACAGTTTTAGGAATAGCAAACAGATTTATATAATTTAAATGTGAGCATATTTCTCCATATTGGGCAGGGGTGGGATTTAAATTTTTTAACAACTGGTTCTGTGGGCGTGGCTTGGGTGGTGGGCGTGGCTTGGTGGTCATGTGACTGGGTGGACATGCCTTGGTGGTCATATTATTGGCTGGGTGTGGCCAACTCAATATCACTCACATCAAGGCACGCATCTCCTCGCCTGGCCTCTCATGACTGGGGATGCTGCAACAGTCGTAAGTGTGAAAAATGGTCATAAGTCACTTTTTTCAGTGCCATTGTAACTTTGAATGGTCACTCCACACAAAGTACCAGCAAAGGGGGGGGGGGGAAACTCCAGAGAAGTTCCTGAGACAGGAAGTCTAGTCCTGCCAAGAATGTAATAAGGGTTAATGGAGAGGCAGTTTCTGTAAGCAACACCAGAATGTTTCCTTCCTGCCTTCCTTACAGGATTAGGCTAGCAATTTTTTCTAACAACCGGTTCTCCGAACTGCTTAGAATGTTAACAACCGGTTCTAGCAAATAGGTGCAAACTGATAGAATCCCACTCCTGATTTTGGGGAACAACATGACCAAGTGGTCAATGTTGCTACTTTAATCTGCAATCTAGGAGCAAACTTTTGATGGACAGCTTTGGGGTTCCTCCTGCCCTTATATAACTTTCTGAATCTTTATCATTGAAATATGCCCCCCCCCCCCATGAAGATACCTCCAAGTATTATCTGGGGGGAGTATCCTTCAAAGAGGCAATTAATATTTATATGATAGGTATATGGATAAACTCAAGTTTATTAAAATCATGTTATTAAAACAAATTTATATCTTCCTAATTTTCTGCAGTAAGGCAGGAGGTGCTGTCTGTTATTAAATGCTCTATTGGTCCATTGAGTCATCAGTTGCTATATTTTAACTTCCAACATTAAAAATTAAGCTATCTGTTATTAGTACATTAAAGTTATTTTGGACTGTGTTGTATAGTGAGTTTATTTTGTGCTATTATAAAATATTTTAAAATCCACAATTATAGAGGTCATACTTAAATACTTTCAATAAGTAACATTTTCCTCACGCTTATTAATCATTTTTTACATTGGAAAAACAAAAAATAAAGGCCACAGTCTTAACATTTGTGTTAGGAAATTTTATTTTATTTATTATTATTTTGATACTTATAACTATTATAATGGTAGTAAGTATGTGATTCAGAAACTGAAATCAAAAAGAAAAGAAGACAAACTCATATATAACTGAATAACAACACAATCTTATGCACGCCTACTCAGGAATAAAAGCCATTGTATTAAATGCAGCACATCTCCACTCGCAGTTGAAATAAATAAATGAATTCTGCATGTCATCATTCATAATTCCTGAGACAAATTTCATAATCAGCTCATAACAATCTGCTTCAAATGTTTGTTTCAAATGTATAAAATGCACACCTATGTTACCAAATACTTAAAGCAGTAAAGATTTGAGTAAATAATATCATATTTGAAATTAAAATATTTTACCTATGCATGCATAAATTATTCCACATAATTCACTAAGTAAAAGCTTTCATATAACAATGTGAAACTGCTAATTTCAGTAAATTATGCTTGAAAAAATACACACATGCATATAAACATCCTCCACACATTAATTTTCATTAATTTCTAAATTTATTACACTGAACAGCTGCCCATTTACCCTGAGCTCTATCTATAGAGGTTCTTAGTAGCATATATAAGACATTTTCCATTCCTTCCAACAACAGTAATCCTATTGGCTGCCCCCCCCCACGATGTGGCCAAATAAAATAACATTTCATTGAATAAAAACAAAACAAGGTTATAAAAATATGAGGAATAAAAAATTTGAAATGCAGAAAATCTTTAAGGAGGTGTGCTTTTCACCAGGCAAAGCTGAATATTCAAAATGTCAATCTAAAACAAAAGAGATATAAATTAAACAAAATGAATTTTATTAGATCTATGCATTAAAAAATGACTCTTAATCATCTTTGCCTACGGCCGCTATTACTGTGATAAGATCTGGTACATTGTAGCATCCACACTTTACAATAATTCCATTACATGTTGCATTTATAAAACTAAACTTCTATTATGCACAATACATGAAAATAGCTAGTTATCTGCATGTTATATACTTGGGATCAATTGTTCTTCATTGCATCCATAATTTCATTCACAAGCCTGAAAAAAAATAAAAAAAAGGATGAAGCACTATTAAATATTAAAGGACCATAAAAATAATTTATTTAAATAATTTATTTATTTAAAGAATACATATTCTTCATATAAGTATTTAATATATGCATAATCACGTAGACAGTGAAAACAACAAGACTATGAAATTTAAATAACATTACAACATCAGTATGAAGTTAATATGATGGTACAGAAAAACATTTAGAAGATGGCAGTAACTGTGCCTTTTCCCATCTTCTTCTGCTTGGCAATTTTATTTATTTACTTGATTTTTACTGCATCCCTATTTTTAATAACTCAAGGTGTTATACATAATGCTTCTTCCACCTATTTTCCCCACAACCACCACCCTATGAGACGGTTTGGGCTGACAGAATTCAACTGGCTCAAATTATCAAAGCAGTAATCTTTGATATGTGATGCAACAAGAATCTTATGAATGTTGAATAATGGAGCATCAGTAAGGTTTTAAAATATAGATGCGTATATGTACACAAGAGTGGTCACAACATCTTTGAGAGGTAATGAAAGGTAGGAAAAAGAAAAGGCTCAGGGTATGACAATCACTTGATGATTACCAGCTTAACATCACTGTTTGGCTAACGCAGTTCATTAAATTTTTAGAAAAAAACCTAAAGAGAATGAATGAGCCAGCTTTAGTGAAAGTTTATGGCTTTCTGTTCATTTCTCACTGTATCATTTTTATTATGTCTAAGGAAAGAAATAAAAAATAAATGATAGAATAGATTAGATTTTAGACTTATCTTTCTTTACGCATTCCAGCTTTGCTGAGTTTAAAAAGGAAGGTCACAAATGAAGTAAAAATTTCACAGAGCATAGGAAATGGAAATCTCTCCTGAAAGTTTACAATGCTTTGGGAATGTTTATTTGAATTTAAGTAAGCTCTTTTAAACCAAATGACAAGTTAAACATTTATATTTCTAGTATGGTTTATCTTGGCATTTCCTATGAAGGATATCGGTGTTGAAATCAAGATGAATTAGGAATCCTTCTAATAGAACTTTAAAATGGAAAATCTTCCTTACATTCAGAGTTTCACTACATTCAGATAAAATGACTTAAAATGCTTATAGTTTCATTTCAGAATGGAGATTTATTATTTATTTATTTAGCGTATGGCACTAGCAATATATATTAACATTTCATCTAGATTTGAAAACACAATATAAAAGTTAAAAGATCTATGTTCAAATACCAATGTCTAGACCATCTAACCATTGAAGCGGAGAATTGGGAGCATAATGGAGAAACGCTATCTCATAACTTATACTTTATAATTACCAGCACTGGAGACTTGGATTGTGGTCAGTGTTATCATGCTAGTAAAAATAATATTATCAAAAATAGTTCTGATAAGAAATATGTTATATTGGGAAGTCTGCCATTGTGACTTGTTCCATTAACAGTTGATATTTTAATTAAAACTGAGCTATTTTTCAAAGGTAAGTCAAAAGAGAGGATGTGGGCACTAGTTGATTGAAAATGACTTGATGGCACTTAGTCAATCAATCAATGAAAATATCTTTGAAGCAATCACTGGATGCTTTTCTGATAATGTCACATCTTCATTTGCCACTCCTTCTTCTTGCACTGAAGTCAGTGTAACCATCTGCCACCATCCCACTCAGCCATAGCAAGTCATAAAAAGAAGTACCATATATGTGTATCTTCCCATTTACCCAGTTCAATCCTGTTAATTGAAACTTAAAACAATTTTCAGGGCATCCAAATCACAATTTTATTTTAGAATTTCATTCAAAAAGGGGAAAAGAACTACAATTCAGATTTTACTAGGTTGGCATAAGCTGGGTTAGGATTGTTCATGGGTTGCCTTCCAGCAACAATTTCAGGATTGACTAGGAGAAACTACAGCATTAGGAATCAATGTGAATCAGAATCACAAATCCAGGCTTTTTAGAAAAGAAGCCCATTGTTTGATACCTTGAAGCTTTGTGTCCCTCAAAAAGGATTATGATGTCTGCACATTTTACCCAATTCAGTTGGGAAATGCAGATGATCATTTGTGGATTTTCATTGCAACAGAAGACATACAGTTTCTGATTTTGATTTAGTCCTGAATCAAATTAGATTACCCTTCAGGTGAGTTGAATACTTTGTGGTTGGCCTTGGTCCTAATACAATACTATGTATATTTTGTGGTTTTGATTCTGCTTCATTTGTTCTAGCACATTTAATCATTTATTAAATGTAATTAAATGTATTTATTAAATGTATTTATTAATCATACCTACAGCAGTCAGCTGGATTCTGCTGTTTTACAGTGTAATTAACAGCATAAACAAAACAATGTGATTTTTTGTCACAATAATTTTTTCATTTTATTCAGAAAGTTAAAATACAAGCTTCCAAAAAAGAAAAAAAAAGAAATTTTACAAGAACAAAACAAAATTAGACATATTTAAAAATGTGCATTCGAACAGACAAAAAGACATATACATATACATATGTTGTCCCTCTAGTTGAATACTGATTTAGAATTCAGTCCTAAATCAAACTGGATAGCTTCCACATGAGTTGGGAAACTTGTGGTTGCTCTCGGTCCAAATAAAACACCATGTATATTTTGTGATTTTGATTCTGTTTCCATTTATTATTCATTTATTAAATTCACACCTACTGCAATCAGCTCAATTCTGCTGATTTACTGTGTACAGCATAAAGTAAACAAACCAATGTGATTTCTAATAGGGAAGACATTCCGCCTTAAGGGAAAGTCAGAATCTACAACTTTTAGTGCCATTCAATGTCCATTCAGAAATGGAAAATTCTTCAGCATCCTGTATAGGGATGGTAACGAGAGTCTGTGTGATAAAATTAGTGCTGCAACATTGGAATGCTGGCACCACTTCTTTTCTCACACGTTGCAACATTGCACACACAGAAGGGGGTAGAGCTTAGGGACCAACATTTCTTTCATCATCCTTCATTAGAAATTATTATATTGATGATTTTTTCACAGAATTTTAAATGAAAAACTTAATTCCCCAATTAAAAACAATTAAATATATTAATCAATTAAAATTTTCTAAGAAAATAAAGTATTTAATGTGGGCAGACAAATAATTTAAATAGAATCTAGAGCTTTGAAGCCTCCTTTTTATTGTGAAAAAACTGTTTTATTTGCTATAATCTTTTCCATGACCAAAATAGCTTTTTTACTTCTTTTGTAATATCCTGAAATTGAAGAATGCAGTATTAGCTAAATTCAACTGATTAAAAGCTGAGTCAAAAAAAACCACCTGTTATTGAGAAGATTGCTCTTCTGTTCTCAATCATAAATTATGAAATTTAATTTCTCTCAACACTAAATCACATATATAATGCCCGTGCAGATTTGTGTCTCATTTATTAACTTTTGTAGCATTTTTGCTGCATGGATAATACTTTCATTTGCAGTGTTTACAGGGAATTTGCATTAGAAACTTTGCCAGGAGTTTTCCTGGCTCTCTGCATTACAAGCATTTCAACACCTGGATGTTGGCAGCCTGCATTTTCCATGACTTGCCCTTCACTTGTAAGTTTGGCCACAAAAACTGCATTCCAAAAGCAGATGTCTGCTATTAGCCATATAATTATTTTTAAAAGGCTTATTCTTTTACCCAATTTGCCATGCTCAGATGTCACACACAGTACAATATTGCTCAGATCAAACAATGTTTGTTCTCTTTCAATGAACCACCTATTTTGAGTGACCTCCAATTAAATAAATGAAAAGTCTACTATGAAAATTGATATATGGGCTAAAATCAAGATTCAAAGTTTTGTAAGAAGGTAACTGTTATTTCAGTTAAGGAGGTTTTACCACTCTCTGCCTTTTGTTCAAGCTAGAATAAACAGATTTTTTTTGTTCATAACAGTGAACAATGCTGTCAAATACAGCTTATTTTTTTCTTATGTTCTTTCTATTTGGAAATTTCTTATAATCAACAAGGATACATTTACTTTGAGCAGTACCCAGAGTTGGAAATAATAAACTAAGATCTAGCTCCTGATGCCACACTAAGCTAATGAAAATGTGACACACCTAAAAAACAATTGTAGCTTTGATCTCAATGACATGGCCCTGATCTTGACTTTTTAACCATATCATGCGGACACTTTTACTAATTTTTAGTTTTATCTATTTATCCCAAAGGGAGGAGCAATCAGCTGTTTATATTGTAATGCTTCAAATAGACAGGATACGTTAAAACATTCAAATGATAATTTATATGATCTCTGTATAATTTCCCAATGTGGTTAAAATATTTTTCCGTTCCATATGTATTTCCAAAATCACCCACAAGTTCATGTAATTACCCTGTCTTAGCACTGTAAGGAAGGAATTTTTCACTCTATAATTAAAATAAAAAAGGAAAAAAGCCACTTTCCAGTTTTGCCCACAGCTCTGCTATTTTCTGGAGGAATCTGAAAGTCCAGGCCCAAGTCTTCTTAGTTTTTCCAGTTTCTGCAATCACCTGACTATTATGTTAAATTCTATCTAGCATTAGTTTTTCCCCACAAAACTAACAGGATTTTTTATTCACCCTGCCATGGTTAAATGGTTCCAATTCTATTGACAAGGTGCTAATGAGTACCTGTTAAGCAGCATGTTCTTTCATAGCCATAACATCTAAAATAGCTTAGAAAATCACACAATTTTCTGCTCTTCATATCACAAGCTATTGTGATTTTTTAAAACAAATGCTATGGTCATAATAATTCCTTTTTCCATCTACCTTTAGGTTTACTATATCATTGTGTATACTTTATTGAGCCTCTGTAAAGTGAGATAATTAGCATATGCTGCTTGTCTAAACTGTATTACATAAATGTATGTAATATGTTCTCTACATTATGTAATATGTTCTCTACATTATGTTTATCAGCAGCAAAACCATACAGCCAAGTTTATGAATTATGTCTGCACGAACAAAAACTGTTCAGACAAATAAAAAGGTATTACTGTTTTGTTACAGGAGGTAGTGAAATATTTGTCAGTTAGAACTAAAACAGCTAATTCTGAACTCATATTTTTCAAATATGAATCATCTCTAGTATGTTTTATCAAATGTGTTCATCAAAAGCTTTTGTCACAATGTAGTTTTTAATCCCTGTTCTGTGACATTTTCGTTAAAAAGAGATAAGTCTGAGTTTGTGGCACAGAGAACAGTTTCGATGATTTTGGGGTTATTATCACTCTTACATGCTGACCAGAAAGCTCGACATTTATTTCCATAAATAAATAACAAATACAAAAATTCTAGTACAAGTTAGAAACCAGCAAAGATGCACAACTAAAATTATGTCATTAAAACTAGGTCTCTATCTCCAGCAATGAATCTGGTACTAATCACTCACATTTATCTCGATTTGATTCTGCTTCTTCACTTTCAGTATCAGCTGGCAAAATCCATGGCTGGTGAGCCAGCTGAAGTTGTTGTAGGAAGTCCTCCTGCCACAAAAAAATAATCAATTTAGTCAAGCAAAAATTAGGGCTGCAATTGATCGAATTGATTCTTTAATTAAATCAATTACAGGTACTCCTGATTAATCAGGTAATTTTTTCCTCTATTTCAAGGCTTTTTCAGGAAAAGGCAAGGGAAATTCTGTGAATGTTTAAAATGTACATTAATCAGTAGAATTGTCTAAGAACTATTTCTAGTCTCACAAAACAGATGTTGAACTGACTGCATATAAAAACTACCTAATCTACAAGATTAGACATGGAACAAAGCAATGGAAATCCAATTGAAATGTTACAGGAAGACCCTGGGCTCTAATAACTAATAAAAGTAATTAGCTATTTTTAAAGTCCCTTTTAAAAAAGTATTTATTACTTGGTTTTTCAACTTATACCCAACTTTATGGTTATATAAGCTGTCAAAACAGCATGCAGCAAGCAGCAAATTATAAAACATGACAGTAAAATCAGTATCATCCTCTCCTTCCTGATTCTGGGGTGCCTTAACTTAATATATTTACCCTGAATTACACCAAGAGTGACAGCAATTTTTAACTCAGTAAATGGGTAAAAGGAAGACTCTCCTGTTTTTTCTTCTTGCTGAATGAATCTGCTCAAAATCACACTAGTTACAAACTTGCGTGGAAGCTGAATGCTGGTCCAAACCTCAGGTCTTGAAAGACCCAACTTCAGAACAAAATAGGAGTAAGTTATTGTCACCACCAAAACAAGATCTTCTATCATCACCTCAGAGAAAGTAGAGAGCTGTGATTCTGTAAGGAGTCTTAGCAAGAGGCCTCACAGAAATTCTTGAACTAATTTTTGAATTCCTAGGAAATTTTGGGTTTAACCATGTTATTTCTTTAATTTATATCCACCTTTCAACTCGGGCAGAATACAGAAATTTTAAAATGCTACACAATATCAAGATCACCTAACAATTAAAAGCTGGGCAAAACAGATGGATCACTCCAAATTTCCTAAACATTGAATGGAGCCAAGCACACTCCCAATGGAATGCATTCTATATACTGGAAGCAATGCAGGATATGTAAAATTTATGCAAATTTAATTAATCAAGTAAAACCCATATGGTTAACCTTCTACTCTTTCTTTAGTCTTTATGACATCTTTAACAAAGCTGATACATTGACAGGTCAACTCTGTGTAGAAAAGTAGCAAACAAATGAATGTTGATATACACTGAACAGCTGTAAATTATAATAGAATCCAGATTTCTTTCAGGCCAATAGCACACATTTTAAAACTGCTCAGGAAAGACATGATTTCACACCGTGAGGCCCTGCTGCAAGTGCAATTCAGAATTCATAAGAGGATGACCTCCTAGCCACTAGTTCTATATTGTTTGGAGTGCTGTAACTGTGCAGTGAGTTCTTTTTATTGAACAGATTTTTGTTCGTGAAAGAGAAGCAAGAAAATATGTTCTTTTTATAAAACAGACTTTTGTCCATGATAATAAAAAATGAGTATCTTAGATTTATAAAGCACTTTTTTGAGTAACCAAAGACTTGACTCTGCTTAAAAACTATTAAGAGAATGTGCAGCAATTTCAGTGAAATAGTATTAAAACAAATCTAGATTAAGTTCATTGAGCTTTGTTTCTACACATATTATATGCATCTCATTTTCATTTTCACAGCATTTGTACGTGTGTGTTTTCACACCAAGTCTTTTTCATTTGATCATTCCATCAAAGATACTATTTCATACTTATTATCAACAGAAATGTACATTGTCATATTCTGTATGTAATTCCTTTCACTCAGTTCCAAGTAGCATCTATATTCTCTTTCTTGGTATCTACTCACCATTCACCTTTCTGGAAGTAAACCTATTCTCTTAATACAAGAGTTGTAATTGTCATTTTGCTGTCATTCTCTTTTTATTGTAGTTTCTTACATGTCTTTCCTTTTCTCCCTGTTTATTTTTCCTCTCTTGACATTACTGAGAAATGTCTTTCATTCAGAAACTCTCATTATCCATCCTTCACGAATACACTCAATTTTTCATTAAAAAAATTATATCAATCATACTTTTAGATTTCTACTGATTCTTTTGAATTTATGAATTGAGCTATACTTAAGCCTGGACTATGAAAAAAACTAGATGGGAAAAAAATAACTTATTTGAGTTGTGTGCTAGAGAAGGCAGTCCAGCAAATTCTTTTGAAAGCAAAGGTGACAAATAAACAAATTATGCGATCAAAGTCACTGAAAAGGCAGTTATGCTCAGAATGATTACGGAGTAACTTCCGAGCCAGTGTACAATTTTATGCAACCGTATTTGCAAAGGTATTTGCAATGTCCTGAGACTTAATCATGATGTTTTTTTCCTACAAGTTTGCTTTAATTTTCCCCATGCCCTTGAGGAAGAAAGATGGATATTAAAATAAATAAACCAATGTTCCAACAAAAAAATAAAAATAGAATCTCTTTTGATATTAGTAGTAAAACAGCAAACTAGAAAACAAAAGCATGTTACCCAGATGTTTTCTTTTCTTATCAACCCAATACATATAAATCAACTTACAACCACAACTGGGGCCAGAGTTTCCATTATTAAGCAAGGTACTTGTTAAGAGACTCATGACTGATTTCATGAACTTTTTTTGCCAGTTGTTAAGTGAATCACTATAGATTTTAAGTGAATCACATGGTCATTAAGCAAATCCTAATTCACCCCATTGACTTTGCTCATTGGAAGCTGGCTGGGAAGATCACAAATAACAATCATTTGATGCTCGGACACTGCAACTGTTCTAAGTAATGACAATTGCCAAGCATTCTAATTTTGATCATGTCAACATGGGGATACTGCAATGATTGTGTCTGCACCACTCACAAGCAACTATTTGAAGTTACAATGGCACTGGAAAAAGTGACAGCCATAAGTCACTTTTTCCAGTGCCATTGTAACTTCAAATAGTTGCTAAATGAATGCTTATAAATTGAGGACTACCTGTATACAGGTGATGACCTATCATAGACTCCAAAGAATAATGGTCTCAAGAGATGAAGCATGAAGAATCTGTACTTCATAAAAGAATGAAGGAAACAGTCATGATACGATGTATAGATGTATATGTCTCACTTGCAATTAGAGGAATATTTGAAGATCAAAGACTAAATGTATATAAGTGTATGTAGAAAAGAATTTAAAGCATAAGTTTACACAGAATGCTGCAATAACAAAAACATTTATCTATGTTATACTGCTTGGTTTGAATTTGAACTAAGCTAGTAATGTAACACACCTGCACGTTTGCTATAGCATTTTCCATGCCAACAGAGCTAAGGGTATGTGTACAAGCGCTCAGATCATCAGGCAACTTATAATTCTTTCAGACAGGATAGCAAAACTAAAACCTTGGACTTTTTACAAAAAGAACTTCAGAGCTGACATGCAAGTCTTTGCCAAATTCTTCATGTATCCCTGCCTTAAAACTGTTTATTATGTGGTTTCTTCCATAAAGAAAAGAAGAGTTTTAAAGCATTTCATATATTAGAAATGGGGCATGGAAAACTGTGTAGTAGAGGCCTCTCATTTGGAAAACAAGGAAACTAAATGATAAAAACTGTTCTGAACTGTATTGTTCTATATACTTTTTATATCACAGCTTAGCATATGTGGTAAAAATACAGAATTGGAGGAGCTAAGAGCTAGAATTGGCCTAAATTAAAGCACGAAAGAATTAAAGGCTGCTTAGGATATTTTTCTTCCATAAGATCTAACTTGTTCCATGATGCAACCATAGTCCCTAGTTTAGCATTAAGGCAACAGATGAATAGGAGGAGCTAAGAGGTAGATCTTGGTTGTTGGTGGACATAGCCCCTGGATTGCCAAAAACTTTCTCACTCATAAATCACTATGCCACAAGTTTGTGATGATAAAGAAAGGAGCAGACGTACGAACTTCTTTAGATGACCAAATGCTAATATTTTTTAAAAGAACAAAGCATTTAGCCAATATGTTTGATTTTCAGCCAAACACTGGAAAGGAACATAGAATAATTCCATAACTGTATACGATGAACACACGTGCATAAATTGCATGCTATGTGCTATGTATGCATGTGTGTTTCTGTACATATATCCTCACACAGAATTTTGGAAGCACTTAAAAGTGTTACCAGCAAGTAGCATTAAATAATAAATATAAACAATGAATTTCTTCTAATATGATATTTTGCTCTTAATCAACCTTAATTAGAGACTAATTATAAGGCTAATACAGAAATAAAGTGAAGCTGTGTTATAGTATTGTAATTCTTTTAAAAAAAAAACTTACTTCAGACATACTGCTTCTTTGAGTGATATTTCCTAGAGCAACTCCAGTTGTTTCAAGATGCCCTGCAGGACTAGTGATGGTCCTTCCAAGTTGATTCTTTGATATTAAAGACTGGCTTCTTTGCATACTAATGGTTCCTTCTTTGTTTCCTTGGTTGTTAGGGGAAACAGGTCTTTGTAACAAAGTATCTGGGGTTGCAGTTCTGTTTAGTGGAGTTGGCAGCCCAGAAGATCTCTTGGTCTGTGTACTGGAAGACTGAGGTCTACTGGAGACTAGTAGGCTATTGTTGCTGGATAATGGTGGTGATTTGTTTCTTTGAAGCTGGAGCTGAATATCTTTCCCATTCTGAACTGGTCTTGAATCCTGGCTAAGGGTAATTTTAAAATTTCCTTGGTGATCTAGTGGAATTACATGAGTTGATTGTCCAGTGGTATTTCTTGATAATCTTCCTTCTTCCCACAGTGCTAGGTCCTTTGCAATGTCTGCATATTGCAAAAATTATGCATTATAATGAAAAAAGAAAAATAAGGAAAAATTGTATAATTAATATTATATAATCAGTTTCATTCTAACCCAAGCAAACTGTTACTAAGCTCTATTCAGTGGTATATTGACCACTAAGCAGACTGAGCATGTGCTTAGGGCACCAGGCCCAAAGAGGGCACCACAAAAACTTTCATGTAGCCTCAGCTTGGCTTCATTTGTACAGTATGTACAAAGGAGGAGGGCGCCAAGATTTGTCAGTGCTTAGCGTACCAGTGAGCCTTAATCCGCCATTGGTTCCATTACTAGGTTGTTTTCAACTGGGAAAACTTGAATGCCTTTTGCAGCATCACTCTTATGAAACCAGTCACATTGGACTTCTTCTGGAAGAATCTATGATAAGATTCCCACTAAAATGAACTGAAATCCACAGAAAGTCAAAGGGGAAAAAAGTATCTGCTTTGTTTTCAATACATGAAACACATTAGACTATGAGATAGAAAATTTTCCATCCTTAGCATCTTGCATTTTTACTGCACTCTCCTATGCATGAACATTTGGAGGTCTTTGATATACTCAGTGTAAGAGAAGAGGCTTACTATCTTTTTGATTTCTCATTCCGTCTAATCAATCAGCCCATTTCAATAAATTATTGTGCTTTTTGAAGAAGTGCCAGGAAGAGGTATATTACAGATTCAAAGTGAGTCCATGAACTTCATACATATACAAAATTAGCCATTTTTGGAATGCCTGACCCTTCTTCATTATTTCCACAAAGTACATTTATTATTATTCAGAGCATTTTTCTTAGACTTTCTTTCCAGAAGTGAAAATAGCCTTCATGACAAACTCATAAACAGTTCAAAGGTTGAAAAAAATATATTTATGAACAGTTAACATAATTTTTCCCCTCCTCAAATTTTGGATCTATGTCTAGATTAGATTAAAATAATTCAGAAATTCATATGAATTTTGAATTTTATCAACTTTTTATTGAATTCCCCAAAAAGTTCATCATTTTTTAATCTATTTTATTGAATTCCCAAAAGATGACATTTATAAATATTAATTATGAAATAAGACAAATGACTCTATCAAAATTTCAAACTATTATCAATATCCTTATGTTTTTGCTTATTTTTAGCCTGTACCCAGTAAATAACATTTCTCTTGTCTTTATGTTTCCCCAGAAATTGCATATTAAATAATAGGAAGATTAAACATATTTTGAAATATGTCCAGGGCAAATCTATCTGTCATCTAAATAAACATATATGTGCACATACATAGCCATACATAAACATATGCTCCTCTTTTTAATAAGCAAAATGAATTGCAGCACCAAAAGCTCTGCATTTATTTCTCTGTATGATTCCATTCCCTCCTGTACGTTTTGCCCAGTCTGGTTGTTAACAAAAACTTGTGCTGGTTCATACTTCTATTCAAAATCATTTGTAAAACAGAAAATTGTTAATAAGCAGATTTTTTCATATTTTAATGGCTATCTGATAATCTGGCAAGTAATAAGATCATAATACCATAGAGACTGCCTCAAACAATATGAATTGCTGTATTCTAATAATCAGTTTGCATCTTTAGACTCCTAAGGAAACTTCTGGAATAAACATGCATACAAAGAATAGAATATAAATTATTTGCATAGAAATTAGTTCTTATTCCAAACTGGAATAACCTTATTAAATGGTCTTTCATTCTCAATTACTGTATATTTTCAGATATTTGCCTCAGGTAGTTGATTATTCAGAACTTGCCAGCCTTGAATGCATCCTACCAACCACAAGCTGCAGATAAAGGATCTTGGAAGAACAGCTGGTTCCTAGAATCACAGGTCATATTATTACCTGGTCAACATTCAGACTTTATTTACTTGTTATGTCAAATCTATTTATGCTTCTTTCTCTCCTTTAATCACAAGCAGATTTATGAAGCAGTTGTTACCGTATCATTGATATGCTATTTGATACTTCAGCTCCAACCCTCTCCCTTATACTTTATTTAATGTTTCACTTTATATTACCTCTTTTTATCTTTATGGCATGAAAAGTAATTCTAGGAGTACTGAATCCTCAGATTTAATTTCACACTTAATGTAGATATAATGAAAGTTATTGCCAGCTAGCCAGACTCCAATTTCCACTTGTTCACCAAATAGCCTTTCTTTGTATTTTCACACAAACAATTGTCATGACTAGGAGAAATAACATTCCATAGAACTGTCTACATATGGACATCATGGTTCAAAATACAGAAGTGACAACAGCCCAGCTTGAATCACCTTCTCCTCCGTTTATCCATTTAATGTCTTGTTCTGTTAAAAATTTGATTTAAGAGATAATAACATGGATGCTGTAAGTTAAACCAAATGTACAGTGAATCCTCTTTCAATTAAATTAACCTGTGTTTTTGCAAATGGCTCGGTTCATGACTTATCTGCAATGAAGGAGAGATGGTATGTTGGAAAAATGCAGTATTTATGTTTCAGTTAGTTTCAATAACCATTATAATTTTGGCTCAGCTTTGTTATCTGCAAAAACTGATTGGTTCTGCTGATAAGTAAAGCATTTAAATCATTTCTCCACAGTTAATTTAACAATTTTAGTACAGAACTGTTTACATTTATTTAGCATTTATTCTGATTTTGAACATCAACTTTCACAAATGAAAAAGGAAGTATTTCCAAAAGAACAGTGCCAGTAAATAACTTATCAAAGCATGTATTTGGCCCATTCATTATATTTAAAAAGCTCACATCAATGACACTGAATGGGAGGAAGTACTGTACATGTAAGAGATTAACATATCACAACATTTTTAGCTATGAAGAGGCTGTGAGGTTAACAAGAGATCAACTAATTGCTGGATACTTGAAAAGGAAACTTAGTGTTTCGTTATTTGCTAAAAACCAAACACATTTTTGCATTCTTAGAATATTGGAAATAACGAAGAATGTGGTTTCCCATGTTCAATGTGAATGTCAAGCTAATATTTAAATATCACAGCCTGGATGTCTCTATGGGCTGGAGAAAGAACAAGTAGTAATAAGAAGTCAGATAGACAAGGTGAGAAATTGAATAATTAATGGAAGCACCTGAAAACTTCTCATGTTTTAAAAATAATGTTTATTGTCTGTCTCCCAGGAACAGCCTAATAAACTATATAGATTTTAATCAGAGAAAGAGTTGCTGAATGTTTTTCCTAAATTGATGCAAATGTATTGAAGATACTGTAAGAACAAAATCAGATTAAGAGGTTTTTGTTTATTTTAACTAACAACAGCTTCAAAGAATGTACCCTCATAATAATAAAATATATTAATTTGCCAGCAGAATTATATCTACTTTCTGCCTCCAATAATGATGCTAAAAATCTTACGGTCTGATGATAATAATCAGCCTTAAGCACCTGGCAAATATCAGGTATAATGACTTTTGGTTATAGGTGTGAGCATTAGGTATTAACTATTACCGTATTTCCTAGTTTTTTTCTTTTTTCAAGAAGCATTCATCCAGTGTAAATTTTTATGCCTTTTAAATTATGGAAACGAAGGCTAAGCAATTGGAATAATTTGTTTTCTAAAAATGGGAACAATAAGAGCTTAATAAAGAAACATTCTGTGAAGCTTAAAATAGGAGACTGTCCTACTTCCATGACAATTAGTGTTCCATTCCTTTATGTGCTTACTACATCTGTCATCTTTTCTCATGACAATTTCAGTCTTGTAAATATAGTAAAACTAAGAACTTACAGATTATTTTTCATACTCTGGATAAAAGTCAAATAATTTGAGGAAAATTTATCTCCTTCAAAAGCTGGATTTTCTAAAGTTTTTTGAGAAAATGTATACAGTATTGCCTAATAGTAATAATAAAAATTCACCGGCATATTATTGTGGAAGGCAGCTACCTCCTTTGATAGCTACATACAACCTACTGTCATTGCCTATCTTTAAAACAGAGTAGCACAGTCATTCAGGTAAACTTTTGTTATCATATTCATCTAAAACATTATATAGTTTCTAAATGAAAAGTATTATTAAAGTCTTGTGCATAACATTTACCAGAGAGGTGTTTTTCCATAGTTTGTAGTTCTTTTGCAGCCAGTGAATCTTCTAATGGTTTCTGACTTGAAGAGTCTCTACTTCTTGAACCCACAATGTCTAGAGTCCAGGCTGGCTGATTCTAGAATATTTAAACACAAGGAAGAAAACAATGACAATTTTGTGAAATGTGGATTCATCTAACATATATGAACTCAAATTGGCCATTCTTTTAACCATATGATTAAGATAGTATCAGTAGTATCAGGTAACCATCTTTAACATTTCCACAAATTAAGGTCAATGTGTTAAGGTCAAATCCATATGATTTAGTTTGTGTGAACCCATTTATTTTACTGAAAGGCATTCAAATTAGGTCAACACCAAATTCATCTCAATATGAATATAATCTACTCCTTTAAAGACAAAGAGCATCTCCAATACCACTATATAATTGCAACAACTCATGACGATAGCAATAGCAGTAACACTTAGACTTATATAATACTTCATAGTGCTTTATAGTACCCTCTAAGCAGTTTACAGAGTCAGCATATTGGGTCCAACAATCTGGGTCCTCATTTTACCGACCTAGGAAGGATGGAAGGCTGAGTCAACCCTTGAACCAATGGAAATCCTGGCAGTCCGCAGAATTAGCCTGCAATACTGAATTCTTAGCACTGTACCACCACAGCTCCTACAACATTACTATACTTTAAAAGCATTATTGTCAAGAAAAACTTTCAGCTATTTGGTTGCACAACCATGTGATATTTAAAAGTATAGCTTACTAAAAATCTTCTAGTGATTTTAGAAGTTACCGTATATACTCGAGTATAAGTCGAGTTTTTCAGCCCGTTTTTGTGCTGAAAAATCCCCTTCGGACTTATACTCGAGTCAGATTCCCTCTGAAAAAAAATGGTGTGGAGTCGCTGCTGCCGGCGCGGCCCCAGTCCCGCCGCCTCGGAAGGGAAAGGCAAAGCGCTTTTTGCCTTTCCCTTCCCGGATGGGGCTGTTGGGAGTCGCTGCCGGGCGCGCCCAGTCCCGCCGCCTCGGGAAGGGAAAGGCAAAGCGCTTTTGCCTTTCCCTTCCCAGATGGGGCTGTTGGGAGTCGCTGCCGCCGGGCGGCCCAGTCCCGCGTCGCCTCGGGAAGGGAAAGGCCACGGCTTGAAGGCCGCCGCTGGAGCGAGCTGCGCGCAGCGCTGCGCTAGCATCGGATCGGGCGCGCCGGACGGTTCCGACTGAGCCCCAAGCGTCGTCTTTGGCGCCCGCCCAGCACCGCGGAGCTCCCTGTACCAGGAGAAGGGGAAGACCCCGGGCGGGGGCAGGGAGAGGAGCTTCTCCCGCCCGCCCTCTTTCCGCGCCCACCGGTGTCCCCGGGACGACCCCCGCCCCGCAGTCGCCGCCGCTTGAAAGAGACGGGCCGGGGTGGGTAGAAAGGCGCCGGGCGCCCTTGGAGGAGAAGGTCCCGCGTTCGCCTGTCTCCCGCGGATGTCAGCGGAGCAGCCGCTGCTACGGGAACAGTTTACTGCCATCGCCTCAAAAGGGGGCAACCGGACAGGGAATCCGAGGGCAGCGCTGCGTTGCGTGCCGGAGGCGACAAGCCCGCTCGGGTGGACGTGTTTGCCCAGAGACCCCGGACGAAGCAGCGGCAAAGCTCCGCTGACATCCGCGGGCAGACAGGCGAACGCGGACCTTCTCCTCCAAGGGCGCCCGGGCTTTCTAACCACCCCGGCCCGTCTCTTTCTGCGGCGGCGACTGCGGGCGGGGTCGTCCTGCTGGGACACCGGTGGGCGCGGAAAGAGGGCGGGCGGAGAAGCTTCTCCCTGCCCGCCCGGGGTCTTCCCTTCTCCCAGTACAGGAACTCCAGCGGTGCTGGGCGGGCGCCAAAGACGACGCTCGGGCTCGGTCGGAACCGTCCGGCACGCCCGATCCGATGCTAACACAGCGGCTGCGCGCAGCCGCTCCAGCGGCGGCCAAGCCGTGGCCTTTCCTTCCCGAGGCTACTGGGACTCAGCCGCCCGGCGGCAGCGACTCTAACAGTTATCCGGGAAGGGAAAGGCAAAAAGCGCTTTGCCTTTCCCTTCCCGAGGCGGCGGGACTGAGGCCGTGCCGGCGGCAGCGACTCCCAACAGCCCATCCGGGAAGGGAAAGGTAAAGTGCTTTGCCTTCCTTCCCGAGGCGGCGGACTGACCGCGCACGCGGCAGCGACTCTCAACCCATCCGGGAAGGGAAAGGCAAGAAGCGCTTTGCCTTCCCTTCCCGAGGCGGCGGGACTGAGGCCGCGCCGGCGGCAGCGACTCCCAACAGCCCCATCCGGGAAGGGAAAGGCAAAAAGCGCTTTGCCTTTCCCTTCCCGAGGCGGCGGGACTGGGGGCCGCGCCGGCGGCAGCGACTCCCAACAGCCCCATCCGGGAAGGGAAAGGCAAAAAGCGCTTTGCCTTTCCCTTCCTGAGGCGGCGGGACTGGGGCCGCGCCGGCCGCAGCGACTCCCAACAGCCCCATCCGGGAAGGGAAAGGCAAAAAGCGCTTTGCCTTTCCCTTCCCGAGGCGGCAGGACTGAGGTCGCGCCGGCGGCAGCGACTCCCAACAGCCCCAGCCGGGAAGGGAAAGGCAAAAAGCACTTTGCCTTTCCCTTCCCAAGGCGACGTGAGATAGTGAGATCGTTTCCCAAATTAATTATTTTTATTTTTGAAATTTACCAGTAGCTGCTGCATTTCCCACCCTCGGCTTATACTCGAGTCAATAAGTTTTCCCAGTTTTTTGTATAAAATTAGGTGCCTCGGCTTATATTCGGGTCGACTTATACTCGAGTATATACGGTATATTTAAAATAAGAAACTTGGTAGTAGTTTGGTAGAAGTAAATTTGGTAGGATTTTTTTGCAGACAACAAAATTATAAGCATGTAATTCATGAAAACAAAGAAGTGGGTTTTAAAAATGTTAATTATCTATAAATATGACTAGTCTTCAAAATTTCTAAACAACATTTGATGATAAATACCAAAAAATTCAAATTAAATACTATGTTACTATGCAAGACCATAGGAGAAAGCTGTATAAGTTTGTTTTGGAACTGTTCCTGAATAAATATTTATCAGTCTGAGCTTCACAACTATCTTGACAGATATGAAACAACATTGTTAAAAGATATTCTGTTTTTCATTTAAACACTTACTGATAAAAGACATGTAATCATGTTCCCCTAAACCACGCTATTATATTTTAAAAATGTAGGATAAGGAATGTTAGCCATAACTATATAATCTGCTGATATCTAAACCTTGAAGTTCTGCATTTCTACAGAAAAGAAACATTGGTACATTTAAGTATCACATCAATCAATTCTATAAAACCTGCTAAAAGATTCCGACATATTTTCTTACTCAGGAAGAAACTGACTTTATAAGATTTTCTTACAAAAATGATCCAGTGTATAGAGTTTGTTTCCACATCTAACCTTCTAACCCCAACTTACCAAATTATGCGTATGGAATAATTAAAATCCATATCCATTAATGGAAGAAATCTTTACAGACATATTGCTTTAAAATATGCGTGAATATGAGCAGCAGAGTGAAAAATCATATCTAGAGAGATTTGGCAAATTTATGAAAAGTAAGTATTCTTTATATCTATACAATTGACATATGTATGAGGAGAAATTACTATTCTTAGATTGAACCTACATTCTCCTTCCTTCCTTCCTTCCTTCCTTCCTTCCTTCCTTCCTTCCTTCCTTCCTTCTTAAAGGTTGTATGTTCAACAATGGTGCTGCTACATAAATTGGTTCTATCTCTCTCTGTTACGATATTCTTACTGATATGCATAAAACTGTAGTTGATTTATTTAGGGCTGGATTCATATATTGACAGTTGGACCACTTTTACTGAACAAAAACTACTTTTCATCTACTATACTATATGATCATAGTAAGCAAGGAAGCCCATATTTGCCCAGGAGTTTATAGATATCAGACATTATGTACAATATACTCAAGCCAAAGACTAAGGTTGTGGTTAAATGTCTGAAGGCCAAACCCGATGGTACAAAGGGAATAGCTTCAGCCATTAAAGCATGCTAAGGTGTGTGCTTTTAACTGGGGGAATAGTGGCTTTGCACACATGCTGTGTAAATTGGAGATAGAATTTGCACACCATCCCAGGACTAGATTTATAACTGTACTTGCTCTGATATACGTTTTGTGTGTGTTTGTGTGTATTTTACACAGTTCAATTTCTGTCCTTTGATCTGTAATGTCATCAAAGCTACTAATATCATTTTCTAGAGACTTGCTATACAAAGATATATGGAAATTTACAAAGAACTATTTTGTAGCTTTTAAACCTAACTATACACAACTGCAGATTTAATGGCCTTTTTCAAGTATCAATACAGGAACACCTAAGACCTACATTTAACTTTCATTCTTTGTTATTATAACTCTTTTCTCCAAAGTTGAATCTGCACAAGGTAGAGGGAGAAAAGCAAAGAAAACTAATAGATAACAGGTCATTTAAAATTTGACTCCACAGTGATATCTAGTGGTCCAAAGGAGACTTTCATTAGATGCTGCTGTTAATAATACTGAAACCTCTGTATACATCAAAAATCAGTAATATAATAAAAACAAACCAAATTTTATTTATGGAGGTCAGTTAAGTTCCTTTCACATAACAGATGTCCATTTGGGCCAAAAATAAATATATAAATATGTCAACTATTTACATTTCTTGGGAATTGGCCAGACAAATGAAATACTTGGCTGGGAGATATCTGATGAAAGACTATAATAGAAAATCTCATATATTTAATTGCATGTATATAAAAGCTCTGTAGGTTTATGCCTGAAAACATTTGCATTGACATGAAAACACAGCCTTATCACAAATGTAAGTTCTTAGCTAAGATTTAAGGTATACTAGTCTGTAATGCTATAACTGATGAAAGGCTTTGGCAGAAGTGATAAAAATTTAAAACAAAATAAGTCTATTTTTTTTTGCTGGGAAAAAAGAAGTTATTTTTCAATTTTTTCTTCTTGCTTTATTACCTGAAATAGTCAAATTAATGATTTTTTACATTTATATCTGATGACTTATAGGAAAAGCAATGAAAGATAAAAGGCAACCGGCAATGCTCAAGTCTTTTCAATACAATAAAAATAAATGGAAATCAACCAAAAGCAATGCCTTTTAAGATGATCACAGAAAATCCAGAGGAAAAGTTAGAATGTGCAAATGTTATTGAGAAGGCTCTATTCTTGTATTCCAGAGGAAGAGAGACCCTGGTTCAAAATAATGCTAATATTCTCTTTGATGTTATTGTAACATTTAAAGCCTGGTTAAAAGATATGAAAAATATTTCTTAATGGGCGTTTTCAATTTTCCCAGCAAAGGAAATGACCAAAATGTCCTTGTCAATGTTACTTTTGGAAATGGCTTTTGACCACTCTCCTAGCTGCTTTGAACTAAGGCAAGACCCCAGCTATTACAACAGTAGAAAGATGTTACTGTAATAGATTTAAGATGTATTTGCCAGCAACTAAAGTCAGCCATATGTCAGTTTAAAAAGCCTTTTTCAGTTTCTTCAATATTTTCTTCACTTACATAACACTTTTTTTTTTTTTTTTGCTCAGGTTACTACAAGCAAATTCTTTCTGGTATCAATGTTCCAAATTCAAAGACTTCTTTAATTGGTTCCTTATATTTTGGACAATTGGAAAAGGGCTTGTAGAAAGATTCTTAATAACAAACTATAGAAGGGCAAGATCAACTATCAACTAATTTACCTTTTAAAGATTTGGAAGGCTTGTGGATTAAAACAGAGAAGGGATGCCTTTAGTCTTTGGTGTGCCTTTACCCCTTAATGCATTTTTCCCTTTAAAAATCTTAACTCCACCACCCACTTTAAAAATCCCAACTCGAAAGAATCAAGCCCACTTTAGATCCTGGCTTGGTTCATTTTTAAACTACAGCTTCGAACAAGCTCTTGAACCAGTAGAATTTGAGCATTTCTGTTTTGGATAATAAAAGACAAATTGTCTGTCTTCGCATTCATAGACCCAGTATGCAATTTGAATATTTTTTACAACATAGATAGTCTCATCTTTGAAAGTATTGGCTCTCTGCATACAGATAGATTTATTTCCATCTTATACAAAAAGGATGTCTAAGCTTTGTACAAGAATTTGCAAGTTTTTTCCTTAAAATATATATATCATAATGTATAGAATTGGCACTAGAATGCTCCTGAAGTTAAGAAAATAAAAATGTACTAAGGAAAAGGCATTTCAAAATAATTGATAGAAAATTAAAACCTGGAAATTGTTTAATAATTAGCTTCCTCCAAATTGAATTATTCACCTGAACTTTTTATTCTAAATATTTTACTACCAGCAAATTTATGAAATAATTTTACAACACAGAAAAAACACAGCCCGCAGTAACCAACTTAAAATTTCCAAAATAGTAATACGTCACAAATATTTCAAAATGTACTAAAATATTTTTATAATCCCATGAATTAATTCTTTTTTGCTAATCCTGTTGAAGGAGCTATTAAGAAAGTTGATTAATATTCAAAGAACTAATTAAATATTTAGTATGCTGGATACTTCTAAGCTTTTTGCAGTAAGAGTTCTTTTATACCAGTGGTCCCCAACCTTTTTGTGCCAGGGACCAGTTTCACGCAGAAACACTTTTTCAAGGGGGGGGGGGAGTCCGAGTTTGGTGGTTTGCTTGCAGACGTTTCATTATCTGACTAGGTAACATCTGATGTTGTTACCTAGTCGGGTAATAAAACGTCTGCCAGCAAATCACCAAGTTCAGGAAGCGCCAATGCCTCCTCATTGCAACCCTGAGCGACAGATAGTCCCTGCAGGACAGCTGAGAAGCCCCTCTCGGCCCTGCCTTCATCAGCCCCATCCCTCAGGTGTCTCCCTCCCTCCCTCAGCCTCATCCCTCAGGTGTCTGCCTTGTTCCTCTCAGTCGCTCTCTCGCTCCTCCACCAGCCCAGGAAGAAACTGCTTCAAAGAAGCCTGCAGGGTGGCTTTTCCTGTCGGCACAGCTCTTCCGAAGCGCCCGTTCACCCCCACCCCGCCACCCACAGTTCAATCCAGTGCTCCGTTTTGCCTGCCTGCCTTCATTTCTGGTGGTTTCGAGCGCAGCTCCTCCGAAGCGCCCGTTCACCCCCGCCCCGCCTCGCGCTCAATCCAGTGCTCGTTGCTGCCTGCCTGCCTGCCTTCGTTTGTTTCGGAGCAGCTTCGGCTGAGTAAAAGAGGCGAATAGTTATTATTCTCAGCTGAAGCTGCTCCGAAACAAACGAAGGCAGGCAGGCAGGCAGAACGGAGCACTGGATTGAACCTGGATTGATTGGCGGCGGGGTGGGGGAGGAAACCGAAGCCACTGAGCCAGAGAGCAGGACAGGCTTTGGTTGCTTCCTCCCTCCCCTTCTTTCATTTGTGTCCTTGATCCCTGATCCCAGCAGCATTCACCGAAGGCGAAGAAAGCCGCCATTTTTATTTTATTTTTATTTTCTTTGTGGCCCGGTACAAAGTGATCCACGGACCGGTACCGGTCCACGGCCCGGTGGTTGGGGACCCCTGTTTTATACTATTCTTCTGTAGTAAGAGTTTTGTTCCCATGAGCTATTCACACACACGATGGGAGTTCATTCATTTTCTAATATTACCTAAAAATAAAGATCCTCCCCAGAGCGTTGTTATAGTGGTGCAATTATTTTTAATCCTTAAAACTAAAATTAGAGTTTGTTTTACAACAAATGATATCTAACTGAAATTATGAGTTCTGTCCTGTATGTCAAGCAACCTGTCAGCAGATTGTTAACATCAGTAACATATTAAGATAGTTCTTCTCAAAATGTGATTCAAGCTAATCAAATACAGGAAAGTGACACATAAGGTAGCCTGGTAATTTAATAATCTGAAGAAGTTTATTGGTGTGTAAGAGTGAGGGAAAAGAAAACACAATCAGGCTTTCAAGATTCTGTTATTATAGCCTATAGCAATAAAGTATAACGCACAGATCAATATATGTTGTCACTCATGGACTGGGGACAAGATGACAGCAACATAATAGGGACAAGGCAGAAAAAAATTGCTAGCAAATTAGATCAATTGGAAAGATTCTTAACCTTCAGTAGTATTGATGTGACGCAGAAGGCTTTCCAGTGAAAAGACATTACCAAACAGAGCAGGACCAAACATTTTGGCCAATTTTTCTTTTGCTTTGGCAGACTTGGGGAGCATTCAGAGAGGGATTTGGAGTGTTTCAGTTTATAGATTCTGAATGCTTCTATTCTTTCCTTTATATGAAGTATCATGAAATTTTTCCCATGCTTAATCTTATTTATTTATTTGTACCCCATCTTTATTATTTTTACAAATAATTCAAGGCAGCGGACATGTCAAACCAACCTTCCTCCTCCAATTTTTTTCACAATAACAACACTGTGAGGTGAATTGGGCTGAAAGAGACTGACTGGCCAAAAGTCACCCAGCTGGTTTGCCTGGCTAAGGCGGGACCTGACCTCACGGTCTCTCACTTTCTAGCCTGGTGTCTTGACCACTAGACCAAACTGGTCTAATGATTTTATCTTTCCAAGACCACAGTGACATCACAGCTTCCAAAGAGACCACGATAAATTTTATTTTCTTATTAAAAAATGAAACTTTAGGAAGAAGAGAGAAAAGCAGACTAGTTGTAATTGCATAAATAATTTTGCAGTTGCCAGAAAACACAGTGTATGTTGACTTTTTGGCTGCACTATAATATTGGAGAAACCAGAATGACCTCATCAACTCTGATCTCCAGAGTTTAAAAGATATTTTCACAGCTGGAATCCTTACTTGGCTAAAGCTACATATGACTTTCCATTGTCAAAATATAAAACTGTTGATTGCCCTGTTATACATTATTTAAAAAAAATATTTCTTTTGATTCAGCCATCTTTAACTTGGGAGGGAGGGGGGGAGGGAAGGAGGGAGGAAGGAAGGAAGGAAGGAAGGAAAAGCTGTAGGCTAAAATTTAAGACACCACTTAGTTTTAAAGGTAAATATTATCACTCTAGATTTAATTGAACAGCAGTTCTTTATTCTTCAGTTGGGTTTGTTTTACCTGTATTAGACTGAATCATATATATAATGTTAAAAATTACAAGGTTTGTTGAATAAAAATATGAAAAGACAGAAATGAAGATATTGATGTGCCTTATAACAATAATATGAATTTGGCCTATTTTCAGAGTGTCAGATTTTTCATTTGTTCCTAACCTGCTCAAACTGTAAATCTTACATTGACATTTTGCATCACATTGCAAAACAATATCCAAATATAAAATGTGATTGCACATGGCTGCGCCAAATGCCACGGTGTTGCTCTAAACACCACGGCAGCAAGGGAGAAGGGAAAGCAACGGTGGCGGAAGGTCTCCCGATACGAAGTGCCCCACCAACGCTGAGGTCAACATTCAAGCCGTCGCTACCCACCCACCCAAGGATGCAAGGCAGGGGGAATTAAGTCACCCCTGAAAAGATGGCCTGGCCGTTTTTTGGGGGGGTCAAAAAAAAAATAAGGCCCGGCCTTATTTTGTGAGAAACACGGTGTGTGTGTGTGTGTGTGTGTGTGTGTGTGTATGTGTATATATATGTGTGTGTGTGTATGTATGTATATATGTATGTATGTGTATATATGTATATGTGTATATGTGTATATGTGTATATGTGTATATATATGTATGTGTATATATGTATATATATATATATATATATATATATATATTAGTGTATCAGCTACTCAGGTCAGCATTATTCAAACTAACTGATCATGTCAAGTAGTATATCTGGTAAGCAGTGGCGGATTAAGGCTCACTTGTACACACACACACACACACAAATATTTAGATTCAAAGAAAAAATAATTCAGAGTTCACATATCCAAATTGGTGGCAGCTCCTTAAAGTATTTGCACACAATCCCAGAAAAAATGTTTCATTTAAGAATATGCTGGCAGATATAATGTGCATATCCTTGTGAGCACTGTGAATCCAGATAGCTGCACAGGTAAAATATTTGTGCTTTTATGAATACTGATTAGTTAAAAGTTTGAATTTAATCCATAATGGGCTTGCACTATGATCATTAGACCAATATATTAACTATTTAAATATTATTAAATATTAATTGAGGCATTCCAATTTTTATATTTATTATTACATCTAGTTGAACTGGAAATAAACTGGAATGTATTATGTAATATTCAAGACAGTACCTATAAAGTGTTCTTACCAGCTCAGTTGCTAGAGATACATTCTCCAATTCATCAATACTCTCCATTGATATTTCTGTCCCAGGCTCTGATACTGTTCAAAACAGAGAAACAAGAATATCAAACTAGGAGAACAAGTAACATCAACCCAGTAATCTGTAAGCTTTTTTAAAAATTACAATGGAAAATGTCAGTTGTTACTTCATGGAGGTGGGACTTTTGAAAAAATAACTATTAAGTCCTAGTGGTGAATTGGTTAAAATGCAGTATTGCAGACAAACTCTGCCCACAGCCTGAAGTTTGATCCCGAGGAGGCTCAAGGCTGACTCATCTTCTATCTTCTGAAGTTGATAAAATGAGGACCCAGATTATTGGGGGCAAAACGCTGACATTGTAAACTACCTGAGAGTACTGTAAAGCACTATAGGGCAGTAAATAAGCCTAAATACTATTGTTATTGCTTTAATCTGTATCTACCCATTGTCTCTATGTCTCCTGACTAAACAATTTCTTATCATTTTTGTTCGGTTTCCATATCTCCTTATTTTCTGGTTCTTTCTCTTATTACCTCTTTTTCCCTTCATTTTTCCCTTCCTTTTCTTATTCCAATTTTTATCCCCCTCCCTCTTTAAAATTTTCTTCTGTAATTCCCTTTTCTGCAGTTTCCTTTTTCTTTGTTTGGCTTTCAAGACATTTCCCTTTTTAATTGTCTCTTCAAACCTCCAAGTTTTAATTCCCATTTTCCCCACTTTGTTTTAATGTTCATTGCACCATTTGTTCATTAAAGCTGGCTTCTTCTTTAATCAGCTCCTCCCCTTCTGGCACTCCTTGTTCTTTGTTTTCCAGAATCGCCATTTCTATTAATTGTAAGGTAATACAGCATGATTCATTTCTTTCATGTAACATTTCCTTTATGTTTCTTAATGCCATTTTTAATTCCAAGAAAAGTTCTGCCATTTTTATACAGTTACTTTATATTTTCTTTATCCCTTTCTTTAGTATTTAAGTCCAAGCCAATTGTCCACTAGTTTAATTCAACTAGCGTCTTTGAAGTTTATTTCCAACAATCAACTTCTATTAATTCCTCTTTAAGTTTTTTTCCAAAATCATCAAATAATCCAATATTCATGTTTAAATTTGTGCCAAAATCACCAAACAGTCCCAAGACAATTTCTTCACACTTTTTTCTTTTATTTTAATATTCTGTGTTTTCACTTTTCAGGGTTTCTATTTTATTGTAACAAAGTTCCTCTTGCTTTGTATCAAGTTTCAATTTTGAAAGAACCAGACACTTTTTTTAAAAAGTCACTATAATTTTTCTTTTACCATTAAGTGGCATTCTCTGTTACATCCAAATTCCACCCTTTCCACATTTTTCCCCTCTTTATTTGAGGCTTTCAAGTTTCAAAAAATTCAATAAGTCCAAATTATTAATCATTTCCTTTTAGTACATTCAAGTTTAGTACATTTAATTACACCTATTTAGTGCCAGAATCATATAATTGTTCAAATTTTCTTCCAACTTCCTCTTTCAATTTAGCTCTGTCAAAATTCAAATCCTCTTTCATTTATTTCACCTTTCTTTTCTCTCTCTGGTCGCCGCTTTGTAATCCTTTTAGAAAAATTCTTTATACCTTAATTCCAGGGTATCTTTATGTCCATAAATTATGCCTGGTCTCCATGTTGTCCACTTCTTCACCACTCCAGCACAAACTTAATTCCCGGATAGCTTCCAGTCTTCAGGGCAGACATTAAAGACTGCTGCTTACTCCTGTCTTCAAGGGGAGTATACATAGCCAGGGAGGGGAGATGTGGCTCCCCTCGATCCAACTGGTGGTCTCCCCCTCTTTCCCCACCCTGCTGAGGTGGATCCAGTCCCGTTTGGGACCCTCCAATAGGGTAAACATGGATCGAAGCTGCGCACAATCATGGTCTCTGGTCCATCACCAACGGAAGTGCCACCAGAAGTCCCTATTGCTCTTGCTATTATATGGGGTTCTGTTTTTGCTTTAATCAAAGAAAAATAAGATTCCAACTAAGACAAATCCAACTCAACTTCAGCTTTCAAATTGAAAATGTAAGATGACTTCATTGTATAAAAAAGAACTAGGAAAGCCATTTTATATAACCTTTTTAAAAATAAAATCCACTTATTTGAAATTAAAACCCATATTGTCATCCTCACCAGTTTCATCCACTATACATGATTTGCATTTTCTGTTTATTCTCAGTGCCTAGAATTTAATTATTTCCAAGCATTGATTTATAACATTTTTCTCTAACTCCTGAGATAAAGGAGGGATACAAAGGTAACAACTAAATAAATGGAGCAATCAAAAAAATTACCAACAGATTCTGGTCCTTCTTGCTCAAATGTATGAGAGACAACAGACGGATCCTCTGCACTTTCTGTCAAAGTATCTCCTTGCAATCTAGATGATTAAAAACAGAAACATGGTGCTGCTATTAGAGAGACTTGCTATATGCAAATATCATGCAAGTCTGAGTTTAATAATGCCTTTATCTATTCCCCTGATTCTAAAGGTCTTTTATACATTGAGCCACTTAGTTCAGGCTACAGAGAAAATGCTATGTAATTGTGGAGCATATAGTACATCACTAGCAAACTCGTGAAATTGAAATGCCCTACATCTTGTGTACTTCTGAATTTCTCTTATGGATAATTCTACCTGCAAAGTGAACTTTTAGGAAAAAAACATTCTTGCTATAAAAAAAAACTCAGGAAGGGAAGGAGAAAAGGGGTAAGAGCTAGCTGCTATTTTTAGCATTCTTCATTGGTCAGTTTAAACAAATGCATATGAAATTATGTTCATATTCATTAAATGTGTCATTAAAGCAGATGGACATACTCCCCAGAGAACATGGCTACTTTAATGCTCCAAGGAATGAAGCTTCTTTTAAATGTTTCCTTCACTCTAGCACCCAACCACTGTCACTGTCTCCATTATTGTTACTTGAACTTTAGGCTTTCTCACATCAACACTTCATATCAGAGACTCTAAGGGAAAAGATCCAATGCCTGCCTTGAGCCTCCATCCCCTTTTGGGCTATGTGATTGTTAACTTTTTGGGACCATACAAAGCATAACATCTGTTTTACAGTTTTAATTTTTCCTCCCCTGCCCCCTGCCCTTTTCCTCAAAAGAACAAAAGTCAAAGTTAAACATTTCTATTGTGTCATTGGACATGACTGTGCAACTCTACGCAAAAGTTGACCCCTCTAATTTTTATAATCAATAAACATAATAATTAAGCTTAAAAAGATTTTAAAAATCTTACACAGATCTTAACATAAATCATAAACTTCCTTGAACAATTTTAAAACATTTCATAAAACTGAAGGCTAGTTGTATGTCAGAAATCACCTAGGCTAGTAGTGCACTACTTGCATTACTAATAAGTACAGCAAAACAAAATATTCAGAAACAAATATTCAGAAACAAATAGTGCTTATTTTACTTTTGAAAAACCCACCCTTTTGCCATTTTGGTTCATCATTAGGCCTAATTTTGTTAAAATTTGATTTTAGTAATTTTCTCTTTTTTCAAATCTGATTTTGGTCATGCATCAAACCTTGTAACATTTTAGAATTGCAACTTTTGAGTCAGAGTTACAGATTCAGTAATATTCCCCCTTACATAAGTTGTTATATGCATTTTAAAATTTCAAATATGCCAATCTCTAATGTGCAGAGACAAAACTTAGGGGGTGCTACTCCTCTGATAACAACGGCCATAACAAAAATGGTTCATTTTCAATTTTAGAGCCCTAAAATATAAAGTATAAATACTTTTCTATTTAGAAAATGTTAAATCAGTAAGCCTAAAAATACAAAACTTCAAATCAGCAGAAAATGCCATCAATCAATACAGCCTGGGACACCCTAAATCTTGAGCCCGGCACCATTTATATGCAATTTAAGGTATGATTTCTCTGATAATTAAACGTACCATTTATCTGTAGAAAAATAAGAAACATTAAAATTATTAATATATATCGTGAGACTTATATATTCATGACATTGAGATTATAACTGTTGTTAAGTTAGTAACATGGTTGTTAAGTCAATCTGGCTTCCCCATCGAGTTTGCTTGTCAGAAAGTCGCAAAAGGTAGTCACATGATCCCAGGACACTATAGCTGTTATAAATATGAGTCAGTTGCCAAGCATATGAATTTTGATCAGATAAACCATGAGGACGCCACAATGGCCATAAGTGGGGAAAATGGTCATGTCACTTTTCAGTGCCGTTGTAACTTCGAACGGTCACTAAATGACCTGTTGTAGGTTGAGGACTCTCCGTATAATGAAAGCTTTATATATGGTTTTCTATACACTGCTTCAATCAGTACGCTGCATAGAAGGCTAACTTTAAAGATCACTCAGACAGTAAGACTGGTCCAAAATGTGTGACCAACTTGCTGGTTGATACCCGTCAGCAGCATGTAACACCTGCTATGGGCCAACAGTAATCACCAATACATTTCTGGTTGCAATTCCGGTCTGGTGTATCATTACTCACAAAACCAGCTTTTCTCTGACCCAAATGCTTATCCAGAAAAAATTGGGCTGCCCACTTTCAGGATGTGAGAAAAACTAAAGTTGATAAGCATTATTTTTTAGTTAAGGCTTGCTCCTTAAAAATTAAATTGGCTCTTGCCTTGATATCATTCCATAATATGATAAAGACATTATTCTTCTGGAGAACAATATGACCCTGACTATAACTTATCTTTCACTCTGATTTCTCCCACCCCCTCATTTTCATTTTTATCTCACCTTTTTAAAAATATATATTTTGGGTCAAATCAAGAAGGTGAAGGTATCTAATACTCCTGCCTCTTATCTTTTCCATAGCAACAACCCAGTGAAGAAGGTTGGGTTGAGACAAAACTATTGACTCAAAGTCACCCAGCTGGCTTTCATGCCTGAGGAGCCTAGAACTCACCATCTTTGATTTCTTTACAACTTAAGATTCTTAAACAAAATTAATAATGGTTAGTAATGGAATCTAATCCCAATAAGATACAATGAATACTGGAAATAAACGGAGTATTGATTAAAAATATTGTTGAAGGTGGCCCTGATGACTTGTTTTTTTCCCCACGAAATAAAGTGATTTTTTATTTATAGGATGGACATAGCCTTTCCTCCCTTCCTTTCCCTTTCTCTTGTTTTATGGAATACTTGCTCTTTTGTACTATAAATTAGTTTACTTACGCCCTTCACAAGATCATCAAGATTTCTCTGGGATTCTTAGTGTTTTGTTTTTTTTCAAATGATGAAATTGGTGCTAATAACAAAAAGCTATTTTATATGATAGAAAACATATAAAATACTGCTATCAAATTATATGTTCAGGTTTTGTAGAAGCATTAAGTAATTATAACTCTTTTCATAATATTGTTTACCATAAGAAAATATATATCAAAGTTATAGGGTTTGGATAATAACTTATTTAAATACACAATAGTAATTATTGTTGTTGTCAGGGTATGGCATTGTTACATTAGCCAGGAGACCACATGCTATTGCAGAGTAGTAGTTTGGCTGGCAATTTACCAGTTCTGTTGTGGGACATGCTTGCATACTTCCCAAAGTGTGCCACAGAAGGACAAGCTCACTTTGAACCAGAAGGAAAGACCGGTGGCTCTTCTTGCAGTGTCAGCCAAGGCAATTTCATGTCATGGTGGTAACTTGATAAAATTCTTACGGGTTATCATTAATCGGTTTGAATCAGCCTGGCCTATTTGAACTTTGTTCACAATTCTTAGAAGATATATAGGGTCAAGGGATGGAGGCACTGCTTTTTTTGTAGCCGTGCCGGCAGTTTCATATGACTTTTCATTGGAAGTTAGACAAGTCCTTACTTCATCTTCCAGTAGCAATTGAAGTCAGAGCTCTTCCAGCAGTGGGTGATTGGAGCTTCATGCTTGTTTTTTGGTTTGCTTGGCTGAGTTGGTTTTTGGATTTGGGTTTTTTTGTGTTTTACTATAATGCATTCTGGATGATATAATGTTTGCATTATTGTGAAATTGCAAAAGGTACATCAAGGTCAAATGTGATAAGAAAGCCAGTTAGTGGTGAAGATGCTGGTTTAGAAACTGATTTGGCTGATCTGATCTATTGAAAAGTTACTATTTAAAATCTCAGTGATTTTTTTTTTTTCAGGAAAAAAAAGGCAAACTGGATTTTTAGATTTGTCTCCAAAAATAATTTGTCAAAACAAATAGAAAACATTCTTGTAAATTTGTCTTCTAAAAGTTTGAAACAAAACCTGCAAGTAGATAGATATATAATATATATTATAAAAGTGATAGACAGTTATTTTTCTTTTCCCCTCCAACGAGAGCAATTCTTTATGACAATCTCTAGAATGTTTTAAAACTGGGAATGTTTTGATTATCCCATTAACATTTTAATGTGTTATTTTTGGGTTTATTCAGTGGGAAAATGTGGTCAACTAGGGAAATTCCACGTCCCATGAGATTTTGATTAAGCCGCAACATAAATCTTCTCTCTTATTTCTCTACAATAAAGCTCAGATTTTTAGACATTTCTTTCACAAGAAAAATTCATAGGGTGTTCACCATGAAACTGGTTGAGCAGCATTGGATTCAAAATTACTGTTTTTAGTTCACTATACACATTTGCTGTTTAGCCACAATTTAAGCAAAAATACTGAGGTTAAAAAGACTTAAATGCATGTGAACAAATGGTTTATACTACACAATTACCTTATCTTTTACTTGCCTTAACCATGTGTCTAAGAAAAATGTTCAGTAAATTCAGAGATACCAAACTTAGACCAAGAAAGCTAGTCCTGTGCTTACTTATAGAGACAAATGCCCTTCTGAATTTATTGGAACATGTATGAGAAGTGATTTCTACTTTCTGTTTCATAATTCACTCACTCAAAAATGCCTCCACTTTTTATTTTTTCCCAAATCCCAAAAAGGTTTGATGTGATATTTAATATATAAATGTATAAATGACATCAAGTGAAGAGGCAATTAAAGCTATATTAAAAACATTTCAAAGGAAAAAAATACTGTTATCACAAAAATTATGGGATTGGGTATATCATATTTCTATAATATGTGTTAGTAATAATGCTCTGTATTTCTCTATAGACCAAATATTTCTAGAGGTAATCAGCATGCAATGCTTATAAATTTTCTGTCAACCATTCTCTTTTATACATTTAAACTATTGAAAATATGAAACAGAAACATCTTCTGGCAATAGAAATAATTTCTCTGAAACCCAATATTGCCCAGAGACCCAGCTGCAGGGGTTGTATATGAGAGCTGAGAAAACTGTACTGAACCTTTGTTCCCTTAAAGTCCACAGTTATAAGGACCAGTAAGAACTAGTGCTAGTGTGGGTCTGCTTTGACAACCATTTCCAGAAACAGCATCCACTTCTTCGTACCTTCAAACTATTTGTCTTAGAAATTCGGCAATAGAAGGACATGAAAAAAGATTGACAGAAAAAACTTGTAGATATCTTGCACATCACATCAAGTAATTCATATCTAAATGTATGTTAAACTTTGCTACTTGCCTAATATGTTAAGAGATAAAATAGAAATAATTTTTCCTAAAGAAATAAATATGCACAAATTTAACACTGATTATAAATCTGAGGTCATATATCTTACATGACTTGCAGTACTTCTATGTTCATTGGTATTATTGTTTATTATTTTTTCAAACACAACTAGAACAGTCTTTCTGTTGTTACTAAATGGAACTGATGATTTAGCATTGTTTGTGAAATGCAAATGATACAGGAGAGAACCATTATAAAAAAACGTACACTAATCTCTTTAATAATTACTGTCTAATATTTGTATCACATAAAATACAAATTGGCAGGAAATAACAAGACAATGGTAAAGACTACTTACCATTAATGTTTTTACTCATTTCCACCACTTACCAAAGTTGGCTAATACAACTGCTGAAAAGCCCTGCTTGAAAATGAAGTTTTGACAAAGAAATCAAAGGATGTGTAATTTTACCTTTTCAGTTGATTTTGCTGCTCCAAATTTTGGCTGTCACACTACATATGGAAAAAATAAGTTCCAGCTGCCAAAGCCAGAAAAACTTCATTCTGATTTGATCTTTCCAAAGATTTAGGATTATGCAGTATTTATAAGGCAACTTCATGAACTCCCAGAAGATATCCATGCAACCAAATCTTCATTTACACAGGTGTATTTCTGAGCCTGCATATACTTTAAATCATCCTCAAAGAGCCATGGAATGCAAGTTAATCAAAGTTAAAGGGGAAAAAATTAAAATAATCCCAGCTTGTTATGTAAGATTGCCTTGTAACATTTGGTATGCTTTTACTGTGAACATTGTAAAGTGTAAAAACAAGGCCACCAATTCTATCTCCATCTTTAATGAGGTAGTCCTCATTTAGCAACTACAATTAACAATTCACAGGTGAAGCAAAGTGGTTGCTGAGTGACTTTGCTCATGATTTTACACAGGAAAAAGCATACCATGTGACCGCAATGGCATACACCCGATTGAGAGAGAGATGCTGTAAAGCTTATCAATGTGGGTATTGGTTGCAAAACTACTTTTTCATCACCATCGTGACCGCAAACGGTTGCTATCAAGGCAGTCACTGTGAGAACTACCCATACATTCAACAGCAATAGTAGGAAAATGGTAGCAATAGCCGGAAAAGTAAAATACATCATTTGAAATGACTTCATCCGATTCAGTTTAAAGCTCCTCCTTCTAAACCTTCAGATCCAAAGAAAATCTCAAGTAATAAACACCACTGCCACATTTTAGATGAAAAACAATGCGAACCTGAAATAAAGGTTAAAATGGATAGATTCTGTACCCTTACGAGGTGAGCAGCATATAAATTTAACAAATAAGAAAAATAGGTCAGATAAAAGTGAATCTTTCTCTTTTCCAGTCCCAGCAGGTGGTGCTGTAAATTCCACTAAAGGCCTGTCTAATAATTTACCTGGCACATCTTGCACAGATATTCAGGGTAACTTTGGCTTGTGGTTCAGCTGTATGTGAACTTCGAGTTTGGTTAAATTTGCTTCCAGTAGATACCACACTGGTTACCCCTTCCATTCTTAAATCATCAAGATCTTCTGTAAAGGAAATGATTTTTTTAAAATAAAAGTACAGTGAAGAACTTAAATAATATAATCTAATATATTCATTATAAAAATCCTTATAGAAATTCTCAAGGTAAAACAAATGTGGAATCTGGACAAACGAGAGAAGAGGAAGCGATTGCTGACTGGGTGCTGCTGTCTGTTTCCTGAGTGCTGCAGATCACACCCTATGCTGCTGAGTGACACTGGTTGCCCACTGAGTGTGATCTGACAGTTGCTTCCTGTTGACCTTGAGGAACAAGGAAGAATGCAAGAAAGCCAGATTCTGGAGAGCAAGCAAACAGTGCAGTTTGGCATTTGAAAATCTTTCACTTAGGTTACCTTTCCATTCTTTCTAGAATTGCAAAGGTAATGTGGGATCAGGAATAAAGACAACCAAGGAATTCCCATCCTTCAACTAGCCCAGTTTGGTGTGTGTGTGTGTGTGTGTGTGTGTGTGTGTGTGTGTGTAGACAAAATAAACATCAAGCTCAATTGAGATAATAAACTTCCAAAGATCCAATCTATATTTTAACCACTTGAGATTAAAGAAGCAACAACATATTTATCTTTTGAGTCTAGGGACAAAAAACTATGAGAAACATTTCAAGAAGTAAAAAACTCAGGTTTTTTCTGCTTATGGAATGATGGATAGAATATGAACAATATCAAAATAGTAATTCCTGCTATGATTCTCTTTAATTTGGACAAAAAGAACTTTGTGTATACTCAAATGAAATTCACAATTACAGCAAATACTCAGAGATGCATAGTCTAATAAGAAATTTCATTTAAGTATTTGGAGGCTGATGCTTGATTAAGAAATTAGCTCTTTGATCATCCCTCTTAAAATAGGCTTTGGTAATACATGTCTTTATGAATTTTTTATGAGTTTCAATTTGTGTTATCTATTTAAAATGCTCTATACATTTTTATATTCTTACAATGTAGGCTAAGATTTAAAACATAAAATTCTACACCCTTTCCTTTCCTTTGCCAATTCTTCAGAACATACACTAAGAGACTATTTCTGACATGGAAGTTTTATGTGGAGAATATATTATCTTCACTTAGCAAAGGATATCAATCTCAGACATATTTCAGTAAGATTTAAATTTCATGAGAAAAGTCTAAACCTGCATCATATCTTTCAACAAAAGATTATAGGAGAAAATACAGTATATTTTTAGAAACACAAAGACTACTATCATGTCAGATTATAAAATCTTGTTTCTAAATGATTCTGCTTTTGAAACCAATCTACAGTAGATAGGTTTAAGTCTGCAGCCTATGGCTCAACATATTTTTCTTCAATACATTTCCTTCATAACATATATCCACATGTAATATATTTTAAGAAATTGTTGCCAATGAACTCAAACTCTGAATTACTGAATTCATTTCTTTCATTGTATTTTTAAATATATATCAAAATAAACTGAAAGTATTTACAGTGTAAATGAAATTTGTCATAGTAATTTTTTATGTCCTCTTCATTTAAATACCGTATATACTCGAGTATAAGCCGAGTTTTTCAGCCCATTTTTTGTGCTGAAAAAATCCCCCTCGGCTTATACTCGAGTCAGATTCCCCTCTGAAAAAAAATGGTGTGGAGTCGCTGCCGCCGGAGCGGCCCCAGTCCCGCCGCCTCGGGAAGGGAAAGGCAAAGCGCTTTTGCCTTTCCCTTCCGGCTGGGGCTGTTGGGAGTCGCTGCCGCCGGTGCGGCCCCAGTCCGCCGCCTCGGGAAGGGAAAGGCAAAGCGCTTTTGCCTTTCCCTTCCCGGCTGGGGCTGTTGGGAGTCGCTGCCGCCTGCCTTTCCCTTCCCGGCTGGGGCTGTTGGGAGTCGCTGCCGCCTGCCTTTCCCTTCCCGGCTGGGGCTGTTGGGAGTCGCTGCCGCCGGCGCGCCCCAGTCCCGCCGCCTCGGGAAGGAAAGGCAAAGCGCTTTGCCTTTCCCTTCCGGCTGGGGCTGTTGGGAGTCGCTGCCGCCTGCCTTTCCCTTCCGGCTGGGGCTGTTGGGAGTCGCTGCCGCCTGCCTTTCCCTTCCCGGCTGGGGCTGTTGGGAGTCGCTGCCGCCTGCCTTCCTTCCCGGCTGGGGCTGTTGGGAGTCGCTGCCGCCGGCGCGCCCAGTCCCCACCGCCTCGGGAAGGAAAGGCAAAGCGCTTTGCCTTTCCCTTCCCGGCTGGGGCTGTTGGGAGTCGCTGCCGCCGGAGCGGCCCCAGTCCCGCGTTGCCTCGGGAAGGGAAGGCCACGGCTTGAAGGCCGCCGCTGGAGCGGCTGCGCGCGCCGCTGCGCTAGCATCGGATCGGGCGCGCCGGACGGTTCCGACCGAGCCCGAGCGTCGTCTTTGGCGCCCGCCCAGCGCCGCGAGCTCCCTGTACCGGGAGAAGGGGAAGACCCCGGGCGGGGCAGGGAGAGGAGCTCTCCCTCCCGCCCCTCTTTCCGCGCCCACCAGTGTCCCCGCAGGGCGACCCCCGCCCGCAGTCACCGCCGCTTGAAAGAGACGGGCCGGGGTGGGTAGAAAGCGCCGGGCGCCCTTGGAGAAGGTCCCGCGTTCGCCTGTCTGCCCGCGGATGTCAGCGGAGCTTTGCCGCTGCTTTGTCCGGGGTCTCTGGGCAACACGTCCACCCGAGGGCTTGTCGCTCCGGCACGCAACGAGCGCTGCCCTCGGATTCCCTGTCCGGTTGCCCCTTTTTGAGGGCGATGGCAGTAAACTGTTCCCGTAGCAGTGGCTGCTCCGCTGACATCGCGGGCAGACAGGCGAACGCGGGACCTTCTCCTCCAAGGGCGCCCGGTGCCTTTCTACCCACCCCGGCCCGTCTCTTTCAAGTGGCGGCGACTGCGGGCGGGGTCGCCCTGCGGGGACACCGGTGGGCGCGGAAAGAGGGGCGGGAGGGAGAAGCTCCTCTCCCTGCCCCGCCCGGGGGTCTTCCCTTCTCCCGGTACAGGGAGCTCCGCGGCGCTGGGCGGGCGCCAAAGACGACGCTTGGGGCTCGGTCGGAACCGTCCGGCGCGCCCGATCCGATGCTAGCGCAGCGCTGCGCGCAGCCGCTCCAGTGGTGGCCTTCTGCCGTGGCCTTTCCCTTCCCGAGGCGACGCGGGACTGGGGCCGCCCGGCGGCAGCAACTCCCAACAGCCCCAGCCGGGAAGGGAAAGACAAAGCGCTTGCCTTTCCCTTCCCGAGGCGGTGGGACTGGGGCGCGCCGGCGGCAGCGACTCCCAACAGCCCCAGCCGGGAAGGGAAGGCAGGCGGCAGCGACTCCCAACAGCCCCAGCCGGGAAGGGAAAGGCAGGCGGCAGCGACTCCCAACAGCCCCAGCCGGGAAGGGAAAGGCAGGCGGCAGCGACTCCCAACAGCCCCAGCCGGGAAGGAAAAGGCAGGCGGCAGCGACTCCCAACAGCCCCAGCTGGGAAGGGAAAGGCAAAAGCGCTTTGCCTTTCCCTTCCCGAGGCGGCGGGACTGGGGCCGCGCCGGCGGCAGCGACTCCCAACAGCCCCAGCCTGGAAGGGAAAGGCAGGCGGCAGCGACTCCCAACAGCCCCAGCCGGGAAGGGAAAGGCAAAAAGCGCTTTGCCTTTCCCTTCCCGAGGCGACGTGAGATAGTGAGATCGTTTCCCAAATTAATTATTTTTATTTTTGAAATTTACCAGTAGCTGCTGCACTTCCCACCCTCGGCTTATACTCGAGTCAATCAGTTTTCCCAGTTTTTTTGTGTAAAATTAGGTGCCTCGGCTTATATTCGGGTCGACTTATACTCGAGTATATACGGTAACCAGATTCATGTAGTCAGGCTTTGCCAAGTTGCCAAGTAATCTACTGGAAATATATATAATTTTCCACTTAAAATGATAAAATACAGCAAAACAATTATGATTTGTAAATATAATAGTGTCCCATTTAGATCAATTCTTAAAGTCTTTAACATTTTTAACTGAAAGTTTAACAATTCATACCACAGTCCAACTCACCTCACAGGGTTGTTGTTGTCAGAAAAATAGAAGAGGAAGGTGTGTTGAATATGTTTGCTACCTTGAGTTATTTATAAAAGTAATAAAGGCAGGAAATAAATAAAATAAAATTATTGGAGATTGACTAATATGTACCTACAATATTTTTGTATGAAAACCAAATGCTAGATTATATGGACATGTTTTTATAATAATTTTATGAGTTTATAATGTAGCATTCAAAGAAAATAGAAAAGCACATACTAGGAAAAATAGGGAAGGAAAAAGGGAAAAGTGGGGGAAACAAACGGGGAAAAAGAAAAGGCATTGACTTCCGACTTCTTCCTGTGCAGTAAAATAAGGCATTAACATCAAACCTCAACTTTTTACTTTTACATAATAAACTAGCCATTTCTGTAACAACAAATCTATCTAATTGGTAAAACCCAAAATCAAAGTTTCAATTGTTTTCCACCCTCAAGCACAAAGTCTAGAATCGGTTTCCAAGTAGAAATAAAAGTATTTGTATTTTTTTCTCAATTTAGCCATCTAGGCTAACTCCATGAATTTTTTCAGCCAGTCATCCACTGTGGGGGTCAAGGTGACCTTCCATTTCTGTGCGAAGAGTAGTTTTTCTGCCATCAACATGTATAATATCAAAGTTCCAAATTTTTGATTATATGGACATGTTTTAAGAGTGAATTGAACAGCACATTCCTATGCCTTAAGATAGTCCTACAGTTACGACCAGAATTGGGACCAGAATTTTCATTTCTAAGCAAGCCAGTTGTTAAGGCCCATAACTGTAGGGATATTGCAACAGTTGTAAGTGTGAAGACCAATAGTAGGTCACTTTCTTCAGTGTTGTTGTAACTTTGAATGGTTGCTAACAAATTGTTATAACCTGAGGACTACCTAATCTCAAACAACTTTTAAGGGTCCAGATTCAAAATAATTTTATAATGAACACTGGAGCTGATTATCAAGCAAAAATAGCTCTAACCCTATTGGTGGATTGTGCAGGGATAATTCAGAATCTACTTTAAAATTTAAAAATTCTGAATTGAACTATAAGTTAACATAGTGAACATTCTAAGTATTGCAGGGTCCCATGGAAGCATAAAGAGTGGCAACTCTCACTTTGACTATTTCACAAATCTGGAACCCAAATTTTAATTTAAAGTCAACATTTTATACTTTTTCCCCTCATCAAAGATAGCAAAAATGCACAAGTGATATTGAAGACATTTACCTAATGCAAAGGATAAATTAACTGGAAATAGGCACATGAATACCAGAGTTGATGGGAGTTGGCCAGTATATAATGTAATAAATATAAAAGACAAAAATACAAACAAATTGTGTCACCATAGTTGTGGATATTTCCATGTAATTAATAAAGCATAATTTAGAAACTAGGACAAGTTTTGATACATGATCGGATATAGAATTCAAATACAATAGAAGAATCAAGACTAAAATGTTACAATTGAGCATTACAGGAGTCTATTTGGGCCTACAAAAAGAGCTATTTCTTAATATCAAGCGGTGTCTACATAATATTTATTTATGGTGTCAGCAATTATCTTAATAAAATCTGCAACTGAGAACATTTATCATTTGTGAGATTTTTCACTGTTATTTGGTTTTAATGGAATGAAAATGCTTGTCTTGGTATCTTTCAATACATTTCATTTGAATTATTAAATCATTTTCAATGTTATAGTTTGTTCTTTTTAGTGCAGCCAATTTTTCTTTTAAGAAAAAAAACACCTTTTAATATATCAATTGCGATCAGTTCTACATAATTAAATATATTAATCCCGGGTAAAATATGAAATAATCTATTCTGGTTATTATATCAATGTTTGGAAAGTATTTTTTAAATAAAATCAAATTCATCTTTGTATCCATAGACTAAATATCACTTTTTATCTACTGCATACAAACATTTTATATGAAAGATTTCTACATTTTTTTATATACTATCTGAATCCATAAGAAAAAACATTAGTGCCCTCAAGTGGCAAGAACTAGACAGAAATATATTTCTGTATCAAAGTTTCCAAAGACATTGTTGTGCTAGTCGAGGGAGGGAGGGATGGATGGATGGATGGAGGGAGGGAGGGAGGGAGGGAGGGAGGGAGGAAGGAAGGAAGGAAGGAAGGAAGGAAGGAAGGAAATGTGTGAGAGGGAAACTTGTGGTATATTTAATGTCAATCAGTTTTGCCATATCAAAAACTTCTTATCACAGAAATAAATTCTGAACACAGAGATGTTATAAGAACATGCTGTTGGAAAAAGTGGAGAATAGAATTGTTTTGAGGTCAGGTCAAAGAGAAGCAAAATAGTTTACAGAGCGGATTGTAAATAAAATCATAGTATGTGTTCTTGTCAGTCTGGTGCAGCAAAATCAATAAAGAATTCTGTAGTCCACAATGCTTAGCAACTCTCTTATCTCACAAGATTTATAGTACTCAGATAGCTTAAATTTATGTCATGGTCTGAAGGCAAAGGAAATGGGAATGAGGAAAAACGGTTACTTTAGAGATGATCAAACATGAAACAATTGCAATACTTGACAAGAAGCTCTCAGCCTTAAATAACTAATGACTGTAATATTTCAGGGTATCTTAGTCCACATCTGAACCATGAAAAACATATTGAACCTTCTGATTAATTTCTGTTCTTGCATTTCAATATTCAATCGGTTATTTTAATTCCTCTTCTCAAGTATTTGTTATTTTGATGAATGTCTTGCAGGTTTTTTTTAAAAAAAATCCTCTCCTGCTGTCCAGATACAGCCGTTTCCAATGTTAGATTGTGTTATTTTGTATTTTTGCCAATACATCTAATGTAAAGTTGATTGAAGATTGTTGATTGAAGATGGCATACTTTACATTGTAGGTGAAACAAATGTATAGTCCCCTAATATTGTTGAGAATATGGGGGCAGAATATTGTTGAGAATATGCTTTCTGTATTTGTACCATTACGGCACAATCTATTATTAATATAGTTTTCAGTTAGGTGGCTCAGCATAAGCCAGAGAATGAAAGAAGAGTATTGGAGTGGTATTAGCTGGGAATTGACAGCTATAGTGACAACAAGCAAACTTCTTTTGTCTTCTCAGTCTGTCTTGTACAATATTTCTGGGGATCTACGTAGCTTTACCGATATATTTTAGTTATTCATTTAGTTTACTGGGTAGATATTAAAGTTAGATAATGCCTGGTCTAAATTTTCATTTATGTGTCTCAGATCTGAATAGATATGGTTATATTGTAGGCTTAATTGTGCAGGGTGGATTATGTGATATGCTTTGGATTGAAGATGGAAGATGTAAGGAGATGTGACACTCAGCTGATTTTCTCTATTAAGTAGTAATTGATGCAGGTCTCCATCAACCTGTTATATATGTGGTGTGGGATATTAATATAATGGGATCAGTTTAATAAATTTAATTCAATATAACCACTTTTATGTACAGTCAATAAAAGAAAATGAATAATCTAAGGATCTTCAGTTCCACAGATGATGGTCTTAACTTTCCTCTAGAGCTTGCTCTGTATTGTGTAAGTTTCTTCATAAATCACAGCTCCAAGGTCCAATTTTCACCAGAAACCAACCATTTTATGAAAGAAAGCCAAAGCCATCTGTTGAAGATTGCAGCCTCTCCTTGCATCTACTGGTTTTTGATTACTGATGAAAATGTCAAAAAGTAGATTTGAAGGCTTTTACCTAGTCTAGTCTAGTGAAGAGTCTAGTGAAGAGAAGGACCAGGGGAGACATGATAGCAATGTTCCAATATTTGAGGGGCTGCTACAGAGAGGAGAGGATCAAGCTATTTTCTAAAGCGCCTGTAGGCCAGACAAGGAACAATGGATAGAAACTGAACAAGGAGAGATTTAACCTGGAAATAAGGAGAAACTTTCTGACAGTGAGAACAATCAACCAATGGAACAGCTTGCCCTTGAAAGTTGCGGAAGCATCATCACTTGAGACTTTCAAGAAGAGATTGGACTGCCATTTGTCAGTAATGGTGTAGGGTCTCCTGCTTGGGCAGGGGGTTGGACTAGATGACCTACAAGGTCCCCTCCAACTCTAATTATTTGTTATTTGTTACTTAGTCTCCTGGGCCTGTTTCTCTTCTGGCCTATTCTTAATTGAGAGAGTCTACTTTTAGGAGACAAATAGAAGTTCTTGTTTTTCTCTCTCTAAATATGTAGTTTAGCTAAAAGTGAGGCTTTCTATCTTAATAATCGCAATACTAATAGCACTTAGACTTATATACTGCTTTATAGTGCTTTACAGCCCTCTCAAAGCAGTTTAGAATCAGCATATTGCCCCCAACTATTTGGGTCCTCATTTTACCCACCTCGGAAGGATGGAAGGCTGAGACAACCTTGAGCCTGGTGGAATTCAATCTGCCAAATTGCAGTAGGAGTAGCTTGCAGTACAAAATAAATTCAATGTTTCCCTCAAATATAGTGAATATCTGTTTGTTGGATTAAACCTATAATCTGCATGAAAGGTAATATATATGGTGAATATTTTCTTCTCTCTTTAAAGACAGTTTTTTTTTTACTTAATTTTAGTTTTCTGAATATGTCCAGAAGCATCTTCTGTAACAAGGACTGCTGAATGTAAACCTCTAGCACCAATTAGAAAGAAATTTGCTATTTTTCTTCTGTCTGAAACAAGCATGGAAACTGAATTCCTGTATTAATTGCCCCACAACTCTTCTAGACTCTTCCTTTCCCCAAAGTGGCGTATGCATTTATGAATGATGTATGTTCCAAACTCAACCAAGTAGATCTTACCATGTTTAGAGACGAAAATAAAATGAAATCTCAAAGCAATTATAGCCTTTTCATCATATTATATAGGTGTCCCTATAAAGAATAGACAAATGCCACAAAACAAACACCATTTTTCTGAAAATATTAAGGGATAAGAGGAAATCTCCTCAAGTAGTGATTGCTTATAGTTTAATTAGATAAAGACAGAAAATAAATGCTTATCTCAGAAAAAATACTTAATTGCAGCCTGGTGAATCTTACTATTGTTTAACAATCTCAGGATTATGCCATAACAGTAGGGATAATGGGAATTATCTCAATAAAACCTCATTTATAGAGCTGGACTACCGAGAATTCAGTTTAAGTCAAGAACATTATTTAGACATTTTTATCCAACATAAATCAATGTGGTATTATAGAAAATGGACTCCATTTATTTGGAAGGAGCGGTCCCAAACAGAGCCAACATAAGCTTTTTAAAATAGGGCTTGTTTGGAAATGTAAACATATCTGAACCAACTACAGCCAAAAGCCCCATTAAGGTAATGGGAAACTATCTTTCCAGTGCTATTACAGAATCTGCCTTATTAAAACCTTGATCTTCAAAGTGCTGCATTGGCACAAGCCCCATTCATTTTGAAAAAGTTCTGCTTTCAGAAGGATTTTTCAGAAGTAGCAGCAGATTGCCTGATTATTAATAAGTGCCAGATCTTATATATTCACTGTGGAATTAGAGAAATATCTGAGAAGTGATGGGCTTGAAGGAGGAATAAGCATATTTTCTCTCTCTCAGTATCTGCTTGGGGAAAATTTACCCTTTGTTGTCATTCCCCATTGGAAAAGACAACCTCTGATTGAAAACCACATAATAAAAGATTAGGTTATCTCTGGATTCTGCATTCTGTTCAACCTAGCTATTGTTAGTATTTAATAAATCACATCATTTCATTCAATGTAAATCCTCCTCCTTATAATATTCATTATATAGAAACTGTCTGCATATTGACCAAAAGTCTGGAGAATGTTTGATGGAAGAATGGCAAAAGATAGTTTAAGATTATAAAAGATAGTTTAAGATTTAAGAATGAGAGCAGTGAAAAGGTCTTGTAGATAACAAAGATATTGAAAAGAAATATTTAGGCAGCAGTTCCAACCTATGACCTTCAATTATATTTGGACTATAGCTCTGGGTTCTTCTGCCTTTTGGCTATCCTAATTCAGAATTCTGGGGGTTTATTTTAATTATGCCATGTTATGAATGTATAAATTATTTTATCGAGACTCACACACAATTCAACAGAAGAAAAAAATAAATTACTTGAATCATGATGACTCTAAGTGTGTACAAAAGCAATAGTTGCTCTCAATGCAATGCTTCAGGAAGGCCATTAAGGAGAAGCTATCATCTCAAGAAGCAAGTTATTCCTACGGTGGTGACCCCTTTTGGGCTGCTTTCCTATAGTAGCTCTTCACAGATGGTGTACTTGTTTCTGGGTGGCCTTCAGGCAGACTCATATAAAGCAAATCACAATAATTCACACAGGAGAAACAAGGGCATAAGTAACTTCTTCATTGCCTCCCGTTCTAGGCTGCAACTGAAGTATCAATTCTTTCTATTCTGCTTCTTCAAAATTCAATTTTCACTTCCACAAATTATCACAGGGAACACTATTGCTCACACACTTGTGATCTTTGTTGATTTAGACACATCACAGCATCTGAATATGTTTTCCAAGGCCTTTATCACTAATCTAGCAAATCCTAACCTGCAAGTATTTGTCTTTTTGTTTCTTTATTGTTGATCATAAAAGGACAAGCTACCTATCATTTGTAGAGTTAGAGTTGTTGAATTATTTAAATTGCTGCTTTTGTGATATGATCTTGTAACATACTGTTACTTCATAGGGACTTTTTTTCCCAAGAATAATATTAAAATATGCACTTTAATAAATAACTTAATGTAGGAAGTGCTAACTGTAGGAGTATTTCCTATATGAATTACTTTTTCCCTTATTTTAAAATATGCACTTTGATAAACCACATAAAATAGCTATTTTGTAACAACTCTGTCTCCAACTAAAGTTGGGCTGCAGAAATCCAGGCAATCAGAAGATGGAAGAAAAGAGTTGGATGTACGTTCAACTATCTGTGGGAAGCTTTTCTCCCCCATAATTCTATCAGAATTTGCCTTCCTGTAATATGAGTCCATTATTCTGTGTCTTGCATACTGGAATAACTGAGAACAAGCGTTGACCTTTTAAGTAACATTAGTTCATATCCTGAAGACTATCTGCCTTTCAACCTTTTCTTCTCTTTCTAACTCCTTCAACCTCTTATCACAGTATTTAGTTCTCTGACCACTGCTATTTATTTATTTATTTATTTATTTATTTATTTGATTTGCCAATTGTTTACAAGATAATAAGTATAAGTGTATACATAGTTGTGAATACATGAAATGGGTACATATAAGAAAAATAAAAGAAGAATAAGAGAAACAATAGGACAGGGACGGTAGGCACGTTGGTGCGCTTATGCATGCCCCCTATATATTCTTTGAAAATTTTCTTTGAAATTTTTTGAAAATTTGCCATGTTGTCTCTGGATCCTTCTTAAAGTATAATGCCAAACCCAGAATAAAGTGGAAAAAGTACTTCTCGTGACTTGGAAATAATAGATTGGATAATGTTGTCTATAACTGTGTTTGCTTTTTTATATTTACATTACACTTGAGTCACATTTCCATATTTAACTGCTTGTATTATCAAGATTGTTTTGAAATGTACTTCTATCATGTAAGATATTAGTTATCCCATCTAATCTTATATCATCTGCAGATTTGAGAAGCATTCCCTCCACCTCTTCGGGCAAGTTATACTAAAAAATGTTGATGAGTAGAGGAACCTTTGAGATACTTCACTTAATATTCTATGCTACTGATGAGAAACTACTGTAGGAAGTTAGCATCCACCTCTCTCCTAGAAAAAATGAAATATCCTGGGAAATATTAAAAAGGCAGAATATTTGCTCTAAAAAGAGTGGAAACTCACCTCAGAAGCAGAAACTCACCCCCACCTTTGTTAATGGGTGGGCCATTAAGGCCTGGGGCCAGAATACTTTACATAACAAAGATCTCCAGGTAAAGCTACAGCAATTGCCAAAAGCCCTTTTCAGTGCATCATCATCCAGCAAGGCTCAACCAAGCCTGGAACTCAGGACAGCCTACAGACTTCCCTCTGCATGGCCCCATGGGAGTCTGACAACCAATCAGAATACAAGCTCCAATTCAAATCCCAACAAAGGCTATAAAACCCAGGCATTCTCAGCACCTCAGCCCTTTCTTGATTTCCTCCACCTTGAAGTATGTGATCATCCTTCCTTTTCACCCTAGAGCTCCAGGCCATGTGGTCCTGTCCACCATTAAACCTTCCAAACAGCCTCCATGTTTCCAGTGTCTTTTTCCCCACTTTTTCCCCAGTGAACCCAGAAGGATTTTTCTTCCAACACTACCAATAACATTTTTGAGCACAACTTTCAAGCAAGTGATTTATGTCCTTCTATCCAAACCACAATTAATTGATTTTCTAATCAGAAAGCTATATACTGCTTAATCAAATATTTTAAGTAAAAATATACTACATGTACTTCTGAAATAAGGAAACTGCCTATTCAAAAAATAAGATTAAACTGGTTAAAATGTTTCTTAACAAATTCTTGCTGACTTATAGTAATCATCATATTGTTTTAATAATCCTTAAAAATACATAGTTTTAAGATCAGTTTATAATCTTCACAAATATTAATAACAGACTGACCAGTTTGCATTTCCTTAGATCCTCCTTTGTTCCTTTCTTGATGAAAAGAACATTATTGTCCTCTTATTATCTGACACAACACTTTATGTAGACCTTTAAATATATAACATATAAAGATTCAATTAGACCATTTCTAAATTTCTTCATTATCTTAAATGTAATTCATCTGACTCTGGAGATGTAAATTTATTCAAAGTAAGTGGATATTCCCTGATTATAGTATGTAACCATCAATTTCCAGATTTATTCTTGCTCCTTAATAATTTCTTGGTAGAATAAATATCCCACTTTTCATAGAAGACTGAGCTAAAATAGGAGTTTGCCTTAAGTAATAATATTAGGCTTTTATATTCATTTTCCTCTCTCCCTCAACTAAATATTCCTTATCAGTTTGCATGAAGAATGACTAATCATGTTGTGTCTTTACTTTATCCTCTCCAAAGAGAAATATGTTAACAAATAAATTATTAATTTTTGGAAAAATTATGCTAGACAGAGTTTGTCTTGCAACAGATGTTGGGATAATTAAAATCTTACATCACTATCAGTTCTACTGATTCAAATCCTCCATCACCACTACTTTTTTCTCCTTGCTTATCTTTATTTTCACATTAATTTTCTTAAATACAATTACTTCAAAAACAATTACAAATCCAGGTAGTCCTTGAATTATTGCTGGGAGGCAGAGGCAGTTTTTTTCTTGTTTTCTTCCTCTAAAGTGTGTCTTATAGTATGGAGTGTCTTATAGTCTGAAAAATGAGGTACTTTTTAAAAAGCCCATTGACTGCAACATTTTATATCTCTCTAGACCTTTTAAACTAAGCTTATAATACCTAAGCAGACTCTTGGGAACCTGAGTTCAGATTCCAAATTGAGTCTCATAAGGATAAGAGCCATGGTGGCACAGTGGTTAGAATGCAATATTGAGGGCTACCTTGCCCACACACCAGGAATTTGATCTTGACCAGCTCAAAGTTGATTCAGCTTTCCATCCTTCTGAAGTTGGTCAAATGAGGACTCAGATTGTTGGGGCAATATGCTGACTTTATAAACAACTCAGAGAGAGTATTTACAAAGCACTGGAGGACAATATATAAGCCTAAGAACTAATCCTATAATCAGTTGAGGACACATTAGATAAATTAAGTTTTGTAATTACCCAGCAGTTCCATGGCATCATCTTCATTGTCGATATCTTCTTCTGTTACTGAAGGAGTTGTGCTGGGTAGAGAATCAAATGAATCTTGTGAAAGCATCGCAGCCAGCAATTTTTTATGTTGCTGCTGTTGATGTTTCAGTCCTTTAGTCTTCGGTTTCATCTTTAAACTAGAAATAATAGTTAATCTATTAGTCTTATTAATAGCAATTGTTTGACCAAGAGAACCTACATATTTGATAGATTAAATAAGTCAACCATCCATAATTAAGTCCTTTGGATTTCATGGGACATTAAAGCAATTTACAGGGTAAAGATATAATAATAATTAGAGTAAAACAAGTCATCCTGAACCATATAAGATAACACACATATGGCATATACTTCATTGTACCTGTAACTTTGTTATGTATACAGTTGCCATCATACAAAAGAAGCCTATCACTGGAAACACAAGCTCAATTCAAAAGAAAGATAATGTCAACTCCGATAGCTTTTTAGGGAGTAGGAAGATGTCTTCATCAGGGATCCCAATCCAATCATCATGGCAGACAAAATGTTGAACCCATCCTTTGGCCTACCATTATTTACTTACAAGGTGGATACTAAAATAGTAATTGTGTTCAGCTAAATATAGTAAAATATATTCACATGAAACAGAAGCATGCGAAGCCAATTTCCCCAATTGTGTAGAATTCAGCTAAGTAAAGATTTATATCCTAGGACCTCTGGATAAACAGAGCAAATCTAACTAGAAGGACTAAAATTGCCTTTACCACTTATCCGTTCTGAAACCCTATATTATGAAGTTTGATCACAGCAGTTGACATAATTTGCAGGCATAAGTCTAACAAAGAAATTTCCCAAGAAACAAAACAAGAAAATGAGAAAGAAAAGACTGCAAGTATACAGGGTATATCAATACTTAGGCCCCTTAAGCTAATCACAATATGTTTTATTAATTAATACTTTTTTTGAAACAATATTACTGTACTTAGGAATGTTCAAATGACTAAGAAGGTGTTTAGAAGAAAAAGGCAAGCAATATGAATATTTAATGTAAATTATATAATAATTATCTATGGCGACAGTGTTTTGGTATACCCTGTATATACAATATTTAAATGCCTTGAATTAAAATAATATATATCCATGTTATTTTTAAAGTCCTATGGTTTGATATATTCTCAATTGTTTTCAAGTAGTAACTATTGTTACTAGCTCTCTTCATATAACCACATGTATCATTAGATCATTTAATACAGTAACACTTCAAAGAATTAGATTGGAAGTATTTAATCAATAATATCTTTTTGTAACTAGATGACCGATGCAGTAAATATCTGAATAGACAGCCTAACTCAAAGATAAAACCTATAATTAAATTCTAGACACCTTTAAAGTTTATTTTCTATTTTATTTTAAAATATTTTAAATGTTGAATTCTAATTAGAGCAAAAAACGTTTCCCTATTATTGATGGACAAAGTCTAAAACATAATATCTCTTTTCATTCTCATTCTTGGTCAGCCCATGCCTTGACTAGGCACCTGCTTTGTGATTCCCTGGCCCTTTAATTTTTTTCATGCCTATTTTGAAACATAGCTCATTCCCCTAGGTTTGGTCTATTGGATTTGCACATAGTTATCTTCGAATGCAACATATAGTGTAATAGTGTTTTATAGTACATACAAATGCATATTAATGTACAAATTAGTGGTGGGATCCAAATTTTTTTACTACCGGTTCTGTGGGCGTGGCTTGGCTTGGTGGGTGTGGCTTGGTGGGCATGGCAGGGGAAGGATACTATAAAATCTCCATTCCTACCCCACTTCAGGGGAAGGATACTGCAAAATCTCCATTCCCACTCCACCCCTCTAACCTGCTTTCCAGCTCCGTTCTCCTGTGCAGGGCAACAAAAGAAGACCCAGCCGATCAGCTGGGAGTTGGGAGGCAGAGTATAGATGGGGGTGGGGCCAGTCAGAGGTGGTATTTGCCAGTTCTCCGAACTTCTCAAAATTTCTGCTATCGGTTGTCCAGAACTGGTCAGAACCTGCTGAATACCACCTCTGGTACAAATGGATATCCAGCTAAGCTATAAATGGGAGGGTGCTTTTCATCCTAGCAGAGAGAGAGGAATCTTTGCAAATGGAACTTATCAAGATCAGGCACATGATCCTGGCTTTCAAGACCTTATTTGCTAGTGTGAAGAGGACCAAACGTTTTCTTTCTTTTTCTCCTGATGATTAAGATAGGATCAAATAATAGTAATTCTGATGAGTACCACTTGATAAATGTTTATTTCTACATCTATTCCCCCCATCATTCTTATCAAGACTGATAAATTATCATCATAAGAAAGGGCAATTTCTTTCCCACCATTTAGCTTATCAGCGTTAATCCTATTGGCAAAGAAATAGGTACCTAAAGGTACCTAAAGCTGAACAGTGGAGACCTGAAAGCAACAAGCAGCCTATGAGAAGCGTGAGTACTCCAGATATGGTGTAGTAGACAACATGTTAATTTTTTACTTTAATGAAGTCTTATTTTTCTACTATCTGCATATGTTCTTATAAAGATATCTGAGAATATACTCAAGAAATGAATAAAAGATCCGTGCAAATGTCTGCTATGTTCCCCGTTCTGTATCTCTGTCTTAGACAAAGTAGGAAAGCTTCTTTTAACAATCAAATAAAATTAAATGGTTGTAAATGGGTATGACATGGGAGACAGCTATCTCCCATTATTCACCATAGTTGGAAAATGTACCTTCCTCCAGGACTGCTACTATCTTCACTGTCCCACTGTTCCATTTTGCTTCTTGGTACTGGAGGCTGCAACATTTCATCAGCCAGTGGATCTGCATCATTTTCTTCACGTCCTATCCACTCTCCAACTACCCGAGGCCGAACAAGTGAAGTATTAAATGCTGCCGTTTCCTATTAGGGAGAAAATGATTTATTGCTACTTATTGGCAACAATATGGATAAACGTAATAAGTGCAAGCAATTCAAAACACAACTGTATTTCATAGAAAGATACAATATTCATAAAGGAATCTGGAAGATACTGGAGCAGGTAAGACTGCAATATAACACTCAACTTAAAGAAAAGTTAACAGCATTTCTAGATAGCTAAAATTACTCTGTCATTATGTGCCATTAAGTTGGTGTTAATTCTCAGCAATCACATAAATAGATTTACTCTAAGTAGATCTATGCCAACCTGACCCTTTAGGTTTTTCAACAGGTTGCCCATTGTAATTGAGCTCACCCACTTTGTTGCTAATCATCTTCTTTTCTTTCTTGGCAACTTTACCAGCATTATAGGCTTACAACATGTTAAAACTGCATTTCTAGACTAGCTCAAAGAAACATCTATCCCTAAAGCTCCAAGATTGTGCTTTACATTGGGACTTGTACATTTCCCTTAGAAAATCAAACAGAGATTGCCCGATTTTCTTTCTATTTTGCTTTCCTTTTTCCTTCCTTCTTCTGCAGTGTTGTACTGTATTTGGAAACAAAGCAAGTAAGAGTGTACTTTCCTTCTAGATACTAGCTGCTCCTTACTAAAGATGTGCCTGTATTTGTACTTATTTTTCTGAGTCTGAACACCACTATTGTGCACCATTTCTTTAATGAGCAAGGTAGAATAAGAATACCCATGCTGGGTTTGTCTGGTGTGGACCCAAATACTATACTACCCACCACTAATGTATGTATCACTAGATTCTGGTTGGTACAGAAAAACATAGCATACAATAAAGCATCATAAAAGCATATGAACATAAAGTACAATAGCTTATCCAAATCATAAAGGGATATAAAATAAGAAACAGTGGAAATCCAATTACTATTAAACTTTGGAAGTCAGACTGAATAAAAATTGTTTTTATGGCCCTGCAAAATGTCAGTAATAAGAGGGCCAGTATGCTGCTCCCAAGTGTGGTGCCTGTCTACTGGTCCAGGTCCCACTTACCAAGGAGGCAGGACCTTGAGCAGGTGTTCTCTGGATGACCTGACACAATTATTTTACTAAAGATGATCTGTCACATAGCATTTTAAATGTATTTTATATATACTATCTTGTACAATCTATACTGAACCTGTCATATTGCTTTTCACAACCATTAGCTGAATGATCATTGTTACATGTTGCTGACAGCAAATTTTAGAATAGCACTTTGAATTTCAACAGACTTCTCCAATGTCTTCTAGATGTGATGGGCCTTCAACTTTCAGAAAATTATGCAGATGACTCTTCTCTTCCCAAATTTGTAATGCTATCATGAAATGAATGAAATAGTATGAGTTGAAATATACAGTATTTTGAATTGAGAATGTAATCTACCTAAATTAAATTCTGGTAAGAATATTGCCAATGTAGTCGCAAACTTCTCAAATTATTTTTATGTGCTTATTTTGTTGTGAGATTTATTAGTTTGATGTAATTTGCTAAACGTAATTCTTACCTTATTGAGTTCATCAGAAATTGCAATACCTATAAATAGAACAAGATTATACTTAATTATAAAGTTAAATAAATAAATAACGTATAATTGCTTGTAATTTAATGTCTAGTCAAGGCCTGGTTGAAATGTAACAATAGAATTCTATCAAATTATGGCTTTAAACTGTCTGAGAAAATATGCTGGCATATAATGCCTGATTACTCTCACATTATTCCCACAGCCTCTATCTACTTGTGGGAATACCTAACATTTTGAGTTCATTGCAATATTTAGAATTATTAACACATATAATTGATGCTCTCACAAAGTGGTTGCCAATGGGTGGTTTATCTATTTATGAGATGGCTGCCATCATAAGCATAACTAGTTATAACATACTGATTTATTAGAAAGCAATTTAGTTCTGCTGCTTCATGTCTCCCTTCTATCATTCCAAAGGATTTTCTACCATCCTATTTCTTTTCTTTTTTTTAAATGAGTGGGCCCCCCCCCCCCCCCCCCCCCCCCCCCCCCCCCCCCCCCCCCCCCCCCCCCCCCCCCCCCCCCCCCCCCCCCCCCCCCCCCCCCCCCCCCCCCCCCCCCCCCCCCCCCCCCCCCCCCCCCCCCCCCCCCCCCCCCCCCCCCCCCCCCCCCCCCCCCCCCCCCCCCCCCCCCCCCCCCCCCCCCCCCCCCCCCCCCCCCCCCCCCCAACCCCCCCCCCCCCCCCCCCCCCCCCCCCCCCCCCCCCCCCCCCCCCCCCCCCCCCCCCCCCCCCCCCCCCCCCCCCCCCCCCCCCCCCCCCCCCCCCCCCCCCCCCCCCCCCCCCCCTAGACAATAGGATTTCAGATTGTTCAAAGGAGGTGATTTGCAATTCTTAGAAAAAGGTTAAGCAAAGTGCCTTTATCTGGAAAGAAATACTGCCAGGAACAATTTATGATGCTTCATGCAAGGCTCAAATAAGAGAGGGATACTTTAATTATTCAGAGAGATTCTTCATATGCAAGGTGACTTAATAGACACATCCGCTGCCCAAAACCATTTACCATTTTTATCAAGAGTGCCTTCTGTAGTTCTGTTACTGGGGATTAGTGTTTTATGTCCAATTCAATATGAAAAAGTAAATACATTTACCAAGTACATACATTGAACAAAAACACTTTGCTTCCAGTTGTTAATCAATTTTTAATCCTGGAGGGATTAATTTAGCAATGAGAATACATTTCTAATTCTTCAATCTCTGCCTCCAGTGTGGGCACTTGCAAGGAGTAGAAAGTAGAATAAACTTTTAAGACTTTATTTGTTCAGAAAGCTGAGTAAACACACCACAGTAACCTATTTTTGGTCATTTCTACATATGATTTCCCCCCAAGCTTTAAATCTTTGTTATTTATCCTTTAAGGATATCCATTATTCCTTATTTCTCAATTATAAAGTCACCATTTATTTGGGTTACACAGTGTTCTTACACTGATTTCTAGGATCAAGCACTTTGGTTTCATAGATCAGTTTTAGGTTCTAGCTACCAAAGACATGCTAGTTTGCTTCTGCTGGTTCCTCTTTCAGGGATACCCACCAAATCAATCTGCTTGTTATTAACGTACCCTATCCTTATTCTAAATCATTGAACAAATACATTGGGTGTATGTATTAGAAACTACGAAACATAGACCCTTATAACTGTATTTAGTTTGTCTTTATTTAAAATAAATGTTCATTTAATTATTTAAATTAAATATTTATTTTGAAAATATGAGTTCAGAGTGGGATTTCCACGAGCCACAGTTCAAATAACTGATAAGATAGCTTTAATACAGTAAGGAAATAAAGTGCACAATCAATTAAGCTCTCTGTATCAGTATATTATCCCCTGATGTACAATAGAACGGCTATTCAGAAGGCACTTCTCTGAAATATATTACAGCATATTTTTCTAGAGGGAAAAAGGAAGAAGAGACCATAAGCACTACAGAGTTCTATAAAGAACACTTAACAATAGTGTCTATCTTTAAAAACTTATTAATGTACACTCCCTGCTTTAATAACTGTATTTATATACATTAGGAACATTTTCCTACTAACAATTAATTTCTATGTTTATGCTTCTTCAACTTTATTTACAAGATTCACATAATGTGTCTCTTAAAATGAAAGAAGCTTTACTTCTGGAAGCCATTTGTGGTTCATTACCAAGGGGCTTACTTTCATCTAAATGCAGGTGAGTTTAATGTAATTCCGGTGATTTTTATCACAATAGCAGAAAAGATATAAGGGGCTTATTATATTCCCTTCTGCCATGATATTTCAAAATGCATGTTCCTCAGATGGTATCCCTTTTATTGAGAACAAAAGGCTGATCTTGATGTACTTTTCTGAAATGCCAGCAGATGGCCTTATTAAAGACTGGGTGTTCCTAAATCTGTTGAATTAAACATTCTGGTTTAACAGTGCAGTTAGGATCATTTTTGTCTTTTCTCTTTCAAACTGATTACAGTCTATGAAAATAAAATGGATCATCAGTATTTGACTGTAATATTACCGTACTTCTGATACATTCATTTTAAGATTGATTTTGTCTGTATCCAAAAATCTGTAATTCAGCAAAAAAAAAAAAAAAAAAAATCAACAGCATTATATTCTTATATAATTTATTTGGGTGCAACTGTATAGAACAGGGCTGTTAAACTCGATTTCATTGAAGGCCACATCATGGTTGTGTTTGACCTCAGGGGGCCAAATGGGTGTGGCCAGGGGGCCAGTTCAATGTTCTGCAGCTCTCTGCCAGTGAAAACGGAGCCCAGGAGGGCTGGCAGTGGCACAGTGGGCTGGTCCTTCGCTGTTTCCAGGGTGGCCCCTCGGGCTGGATCTAAGCAGCCCGTTGGCCAGATTTAGCCCGCGGCCTTGAGTTTGACATCCCTGGTATATAGGATATCTGTAACAGAAATGTGGGAGGAATGGCAGAATCTGGGAGGAGTCAAAAGAAGAATCATCTCAGAATCTTTACATAGCCACAAATGGACCACAATGGTCCAACCTTCTTGAATCCCACAGACCCTTATCTAGAGCCAAAATAGTGCTGCTAGTTCAGCAGATTCCTATGCACAGGCATGAGTAGCAATGAATCAATTTAATTGGAACTTCATGTTTCTTTCATGCCTGATGATAAATAAAGTTTTAAGTCTTCTTCAAGCATTTAAAAAATATGCCAGCATTTTGCACAAGGACGAGAGTGTGAATAATCATGTTAGCTCAATTGTAACAATGTACCAATTTCTCTGTGGTTCCAGTGTGCTTCTTCCCTTGCCTTGTATCAATACTCAAAGCACCCCTGAATGAAAAATAGCAGAGCTATTGATTTATTTATAACATGTATGCCTATAGTAAATGAAAAAGGAATCCCTGTAAAGGCTCACATGAGATTCTAGCAAAGACAAAATAAGCTATATAGAATATGCCCCCTATTTTGGTGGGCAAATATATGGATATGGAAAAGAACTGCATTGGTGAAGCTAATTACTATAAACCTATGGCTCTATATATCATTATGGAATATGGCTCTCTTGGTACACATTCATATGAAAAAGTATTAACACTACACTTGTGGCAATCAAAACATATGGAAGACATAATTGCTACTGTAAAGCAATAACTTAATATGAAAAGTTGAAGATATTTGAAAAATGGTATTATTTTAATTCCTTATTGCAAAAATTCTTGTAACATTATGCTGGCATAGTGCTCTGGAGAAGTTCAAAGAAGTATTAGGATTTAGTTGCCTTTTCAATGTTGAGTTCCAACATGGGTAGTATTAAATCAGAATGTTATACTGCCATCACTTCTTTAATGAGACAACAAGCTTATTACTTGCAATAATATTGGCACATGCAATTTGATCTCTGTCTGAAAACTGCTCAGTCAGCCTGAATAAACCATATGGATTTTATAAACACGAAACATATTCAATGCATAATACAAATAAAAATGAAGTATTGCATTAAAAATAATACTACACTTTAGTAACTGCAACATCAAATTAAATTTAGTTTACTATAAAATGCATTATAGCAAATTTTAGCAATTAAAAATATGCACAAAACTGACAGGACAACAAATATAAAAACGAATACATCCAGAGATACTAGAAATCTATTACAATACACCAATTTATCTTTAAGATTATTTTAATGAAACCCTTGTCAAACGTGTATTGCCTTCACTAAAGTTATTTCTAATCTTTATGTCATAGGAATATGCTTCCCTCAGTACATGCCTCACATGTTGATCAACTTACTTTGAGAAAGATTTTCAAGAGCTTTGCCAAGTTTCTTACTTTCTTGAAGGATATGATTTAATTCATCGAAATCATGATGCACTGACTTTGACTTCCAATCCCATTTCAGGTGCCCTACTGATCGCGGCACTAAATAAAATAAAGCACAATTTCAGATTATAAACATCTGGGGAAAATATCTGGCTTCCACCTGTGCTAAACTATCTTCCCAGTGCTCACTTACAGGTTGCTTAGTCAATATTTTAAAACTGAAACTAACGTTTGTAGCTTTGTTTCTATAGAAACTGGTTTTCACATCTTTATGCGCATGCAATCATTTCTAAACATGCTAAATTTAAATAATTAAAACTCAACCTTTCAATTATGTTACAATGAAAATTGAAGTAAGTCTTCTTTTCAGAAAGTCTTCTGCAATGTATTCTGGCGGAAAAAACACTGCAAGAGAGTTCATTTTTTAAGAAACAAGACAGAGGTGGTATTCAGCAGGTTCTGACCAGTTCTGAAGAACCGGTAGCGGAAATTTTGAGTAGTTCAGAGAACCAGCAAATACCACCTCTGACTGGAGATTTTACAGTATCCTTCCCCTGCCACGCCCACCAAGCGACGCCCACAGAACTGGTAGTAAAAAAAATTGAATCCCACCACTGAAACAAGAGCTTTACATACAGGGGTGGGCTGCTGGCGGATGACAGGGATTTGGGACAGCCCCTAGCTAAGATTCTGTGCTGTTTGGAGAACCCCCAAATCCCACTCCTGGCTGGCCCTGCCCATCCCACACCTTCCTTCCCAGGAGTCCTCACACGGCCCATTTTAGATGCAAGTAAGTGCAGGGTATGCACGGAGGCTCGGGGAGGGTGAAAAACAGGACTCCTGAAAGTTTGGGGGACTTGGCCGGAAATGGGCCCGTTTCTGGCTTCCAGAGAACCTTCAGAGCCCAGGGAGGCCATTTTCTCCCTCCCAGAGGCTCAAGGAAAGCCTCCAGAGCCCAGGGAGGGTAAAAACGCCTCCCCGGCCGTGGTGCAGGAGGCCAACTAGGCCACGCCCACCATAGCCATGCCCACCCAGCAACCAGGCAGAGAACCCCTTGCTAAAATTTTTGAAGCCCACCCCTGTTTACATATATTAAGAAGCAAATTTTTAAACCATAATGTTTATTTTTATCAGTGAAATCTGAAGTGAAATATTGCAGTGCTCTTGCTAGTTAGATGTCATTTCAAGATTCTCCATGACATTCTTCCCTTTCCCAATTCATTATTGGGTCGTCCCCCCCGCCAAATCAATACCATTCTCTAATTACTGAGTGTGCTCAATCCTCATTGACTTGTTTGGGAATTGTTAAGTAAAATATATATATATCCAGAAATATTTATTTATTTATTTATTTATTTGATTTGCCAATTGTTTACAAGATAATAAGTATAAGTGTATACATAGTTGTGAATACATGAAATGGGTACATATAAGAAAAATAAAAGAATAAGAGAAACAATAGGACAGGGACGGTAGGCACGTTGGTGCGCTTATGCACGCCCCCTACAGACCTCTTAGGAAAGGGGTGAGGTCAATAGTAGACAGTCTAAGGTTAAAGTTTTTGGGGTTTGGGGAAGAAACTACAGAGTCGGGTAGAGTATTCCAGACATTGACCACTCTATTGGTGAAGTCGTATTTCCTGCAATCAAGTTTGGTGCGGTTAACTTTGAGTTTGTATCTATTGTGTGCTCTTGTGTTGTTATGGTTGAAGCTGAAGTATTCATTGACAGGTAGGACATTGCAATGTATGATTTTATATACCATGCTTAAGTCAGACCGAAGACGGCGTAATTCAAGGTTTTCTAGTTCTAGAATTTCAAGTCTGGTGGCATAAGGTATTCTACAAACGAGTAGAGAGTGGAGAACTCTTCTTGTGAAATATTTCTGGACTTTCTCAATTGTGCTAATATCAGATAACGTAATGTGGGTTCCAGACCCACATTTAAAATATGTTTTAAAGTAAACGTACAAACAAATAAAATTAGGGTTTATTCCCTAATATTTTGTCTAGGTACATGTAACATTTTTCCGTTGCTGATTTCATCACTGTAGTTTTGTATGTAATAGTTCATAGGAGTTTTCATCATTAAAATATGATGAAATGGGATTTACATGATGTGGGATTACTGGCACAATAGTAGGTTCTTTTTTATTTCAAAATAATAACCCACTTCTCTGGTTGGAAATTACTTTGGCTTTCTTCTTCTTTTCCATTAACTCAGCAAAATAAAAGTCCAATGACCATGAGATATGAATCCATGGGATAGGTCTTCTCCCCCTTTAACGCTTAACTTCAAGGAATTGGGATGACAATGATATAAACTTTAGAAGATCCTGAATGATGAGACGAGCCCATCAAGTCTAGTATTCCTGTGACTTATAATAACCAAGCTTTTCTAGAGAAGCTCATAAATATGGACAAGATGGCAATAGATCATATCTACTGTTGCTTTCTGTCTGCTAGTATTTAAATTATGATGCCTGAGATTATAAAGGCACTAAAATAGTGATTGACAGCCTAATCCTCCATGAATTTGTTAAATCATTTACATTCCTTTCTCTGATAGCAGAATATTCAACAGTTCAAGAAGTATTTCTTCTTATTCCTCCTAAATCTCTCAAATACTTACATTTGTAAATAGGGGAGGGAAACTCTATTCGCATTTTTCATACTACAGTACCCACAAATTTAAGTAGAAGGAATAAAAGCTCCTTTCACATGACTTAAGGTGTTTTAAATTACTCCCACAAATAAAAATAACCATGAGACTGCAAATCTTTTATTGGCAAAGTACGGGATTTTTCTTTTTCTTTAATTCACAATTTTAAATTAATTCCAGTTCAAGTTTCAACTGCATGAAGTAAAATGCCTTCAACAGCACCAGTTCATTCAGATTTCAATGATCACTATAGTATTTTTACTGAATGGCTAGGAAAACTCATTACTAATATTTTTTTAAACTTTTCCTGAATCCTATTATTCAGCATTTATTATAGCCAGCACTGAAGTTGGTTAATTTTCCTGCTATAATTATTGAATTATTATCTTTCACATCAGGTACAATGCCTCCCAAGTAATATAAGAAGCATAATGTATTAATATCAATAAGGAATTTTAGACCTTTCCTTGTTTATTATTGTAACAAATGACTTTATTCTTTTTACATTTTTTTCTATGCATCTACTTCGGTTAGGTCTTTTTATTTCTAAAAATTCTTATGCTATGTGGTTTTCGATGTGAAAATCATCAGATTATAACTTTGATACATAATGGAGTTAACAAAACCACAAGGTTTTCAAGAACCTACAATGACATTCTACTTCCAATATAACCATAGGCCAAACAAATATATCCATATTCTCTAAAAGGAAAGTAGAGGCTGACCTCAGTTGGACACTTGATACTTGAAAAAGTACAGTATGTCTATCCAAATGCATTATCTGATACATATCCAAATGAATATGTATAACATGAATCCTGCAGTCTGCATATTGATTAGATAGGCAATAATATTTGAACTGCACTTTGTCACAAGCAATAGCATTGTTTTATTATTCTACATGATTCAGGCCGCTGAAAATCACAAGGTAGGGCAGGAATACATTTATTAAATAAATTTTAAAATTAAGTTTATAGACACCCATACAGAAACATGAAAATCAAAATATCAGTATAGAAACTGGGAGGGGGGAATCACAAACTATATTTAATACTTCCTTACATGATTTAGATTCTGGAGATGGAGGAGAAATGCTGGATACTGCAAGGTCACTTTTTGATTTTTTAGGCTTCTTTGCATTTGTCTTCCAGGGTTTATCATAACTTCTGAAATCTCTTCTGGCTCCCTTATGTTCTAATGGAAAAATGTATTTGCTTAAATTTTTCCAAACATAAAGAAATTATAACTCCACAAATAAAATTAGAATAATAATAATTATTATATAGAGCTGTTTAATATCATAACATTGCTATGAACAAATATCTTCATTCCACAAAATTATGATTCTCTTTTGATTTTCATTTATGTATGCCTTTGACAGATGTTCATGGAAAAAAAAAATAAACTACGCAGTCCAAAACTACATTTGCATAATAGCCTTTTCATAATCCACAATATATTCAAGTAAAGAGTAAAGAGACATGAAGGACTCTTTTTGAACATAACCATGTAATCAAATAACCATGTAAATCACTACTTCTTTAATTTTTTTTATTAAAAAGCCTCTTGGCATTTATATATCTATTCATAGGGTAAAAAGATCCACAGTTAGAATGAAATACTGATCTATGTCTCACCATTATCAGATGGCCAGGATGGATTGGAAATTTACACCTGGATGTTAGAAGGGTTATTCAAAGAACAATTTCTTTAAGAATACCTATTAATATGTGACAACTTCTTCTGACTTGGATTCCCAAATGAGCAGCATCCAAATTGTATGGTTTCATTGCAACTGATGAATTAATATGAAGATATTAGGCTGAAATAAAGACTACTTGATAAACCCAGGTAAACTTTGAGATAGGTAATTTAATAAATTAAATGTAGACAGATGTAAGTACTTTTATGTATGGCATTCAGCTTTGTTCGGGTATTTTCCCACGTCATTGTAGTTGTGCTTTTAAAGTTGTAGCAACGTTTCGGCAGAATCTCATCTGCCATCATCAGGCTGAGATGAATCAGATGAGATTCTGCTGAAACGTTGCTACAACTTTAAAAGCACAACTACAATGACGTGGGAAAATACCCGAACAAAGCTGAATGCCATACATGTAAGTACCCGTGAAAACTTAAGAAAACATGTAAGTACTTTGAATATACAAAACATATGATCTCTAGCCATATAACCTCTAGGCAGATAAATAAGGTCTAATAAAAACATAACAATTCTGATACAACAGTGATCACAAAATTGTGTTCACTTAGAATTCCCCAGTGAATAATTCTTGTTTTATACCTGAAGCTTCACTCTCTGCCCAGAGAGCAGCAGATCCAGACAATGTTCTCTGAATGTGGCTCTGGCTCCCTTGTTTGGATTGAAGATGGTCAATGAGAAATGGAATTGGATGATCAGGAGTCTCTGTTATTAGCTTGGTCATCAGTTCCTTAAAAATATCAAGTGAAGATGTGTCAAATACATGCTCTAAAGTTCATCTTGTTTCAGTGGAAGTTTGAAATATAATTAATCTTCTCATTAATCAAACCCTTTTTTGTGCAAAAAAGCTTAAATATTTGAATGCCTGAAAGTTTATGACAAAATTATGTATTATTGAAACCACCTCAAAGAGCACAAAGCTGCCAAAGAAAAACTGAATCAGAAGTGCAAAATTCTGATCCACGTAATTGATTTTCCACCTTAAAATAAAAGCAAAAAACCTAAGAATGCTTCTCCTTTAACCATATGAAAAGTCCAGAAGTTATTTAATTGGCAGAAAAGGCTAGCTAGATTTAGTACATTCTTTGTTTAAATATGGTTTGTTGTATAAGTTTCACAGAGCAGGAAGTCATAAACCCTGGTTTAAAGCCCACTTTGATTAGAATCAAACATTCAACACTACATCCAAGCACTTGGTGTAAATCCAGTAACCATTCAATAACCATTTAATAATTCAACTTGCTTGGTTTATGTATACATTATTTTTATTAAAATCATATACTTTTCTTCATTTGTATATTTTTCAAAATCACTCTACAAAATCTTCAAATAAATCATTTATTATTTAATAGGTACCTGACAACTTCAGCTCCCAGGATAGAAAGGACTTAGTTCTTTGCATAAAAGTTAATTATTCCAGATAATTATGTAACCTTCTCCTTTATTGCAACATTTTGTTCACTGGATTTCACCTAGTTGAAACCACTATCTATATGCTTTTTTTAAAAAAAACCTAATGCTTTGAAAGGATTTTTGCAAATGTGTTTCTCAATTAAAGTGTTTTATTGTTCTCTTTAGTAATCTTTTCCCTTTATCTTTCAACATCAACAACCTGTAAATAATCAAGAAGGTCCAGCTCATAACTATCAAATCCCTCAAACTGACTTAGTTCAGCTAGTTATAATGTTTTCTACATATAGAATCTTGTGTCGAGTACATTTAATTTAAAATATTACCTTTCTTCTTTTTAAAAATGATAGTTTGCTCTGATTTATTTATGGTTTTTATAATTTCACAAGTAATAAAATGAAGCCATGCCTACACAATTATTCTTAGTGAACACATGGTACCCTAATGTTTTTTTTCATTCTTGGAAGAAGAACATTGCAGTAGTTGCTGATTTGTTCAAATGTTCAGATATCTATGGAAGTGAGCATATGGGTGCACATGTTTATGCATACACCCGCCTGTTGTGGCTCTGATTCCCGAACCTGTGCTGTTAGAGGAAGAGGACTCGGAAGATGAGGAGGAGGAACTGGGAATGCCTTCCTCCCCAGGACCTTCCTCTCTGGCAATGCCTTCCTCCCTAATAATGTCTCAGGTTTCATCAGACAACCGAGAGGAACAGCCTGAGATTAATCAGGAGGAAGGCATATCGGAGCAGCCCCTGACAGGGAGTCAAGAGGAAGAATGTTGGCTTGATCCTAAGCAGCGTCGTAGGAAGAAACGTGAGCAGCCACGTAGGAGGCATGGGAGGGTCAGAGAGTGAGCTGAGTCATTGAGCCACACCCCACAGGGGATAAAAGTGGGTGTGTTGTCGGCTGGAACTTTGTACGGGACAAAGTTTAATCTTGCTTCAGGTTTTCTTTGTGAATGATTTTATGGTCTGCCTTGTAATTTTCTGGAAGTAGCTTTTTACTTGTTATCAGTTCGGACTTGGCAGGTAGAGTGTGTTGGAATGCCAAGGACATTATCAGTTCCAAAGAATTAACTCTGTGAAGTCCGAGCCAGCTTGCCTGCCTGTGTTTGTGTGAGTTTGTACTCTTTCATCTTTTGGAAAGAAGAAAGGTGAGACAGAACACCCGCCCACTAATTTTCCTTCTCTACACTGGGCAAACACTGCATATCCAAAAAGCATAATGTTGTATTATGATTATTACTTTCTTCTACCTGCCTTTCTGTCCTTTATGAAAACAGGAGGAACAGCATCCATCTTTCTTCTCTTGGCTTAAGAAAATTACAGTATATTTTTAAAGGATGGAGTTCTGCCTACCAGAAAGCCCCAAGAGAACACTGCTGTCATGCCCCTGTCGGAATCTGATTCTGAAGGGGAGGCTGAGCAGCTTACAGGGAGTGGGAGTGTGGCTCCCGTTGGCTGTGGAAGAAACTGGGGAAGGGCAAAGACCAGGGGAGAGATAGAGCAAGGGAGAAGGAATTCAGAGGAAGATCCAGGCCCACCCCGTCTTCATCCTAGGGCATGCAGGGAGGAATGGAGAAGGGAGCAACGTGAGTTGCGTGGCTTATGGGGGAGGAAATGGCCCTTCATTAGCTGCAGCTGGGAACACAGTGTTTAAAAAGGGAGTTTGCACACAGCAACTTGTTGGAAGCAAATCGTGAGTTATCTTTTATTGTCAAGGCTTATCTGGGTTCCTGGCATCTTCCCAACTGTGTGTTTTTTGTTGGCCTTTGAAGTTTACAATTCCTTATCCTGCCTTGTCCAGTTAATTGCTGCAGCATGGTTTGTGTGCATTTTTATTTACAGTTTATATATATGCTTGGTTTTCGGACTGAATTTCTTCCACTTAAGACTGTTCTTGGGAAAAAAATTTCTCCAGCCGAAGGTAACTGGACATTGGGGGCAAAGTTGGAAGTATTAAAGGGACTTTTCTTACTTATGTGACTGTGTTGCCTTTGTGCCACGACCCGGGTCATCACACCTGCAATGTATACAGAATCTAACCATCAGCTTTGAATGACAATGTATAAGCAACAAGAAAAGAGAAAGGAATGGATTGATAAGATAGGGAAAAGAATAGGATAATAGTGTTGGATGAACTGAGATGAATATACAAGCAATATCCAGGGCAGTTATAATATGCATACCATTGTAACACTTGCAGTACTTCCTAGAAGTGAACACCCAGCCTAGAAACATGGTATTTCATCTGCGCTATTCATCCAATTAATTGAAAAGAAAAAGTGATTCAACTGTTTCAGACATACAACTATTCTTTCATTTCCCTTTCTCCTAATATTATATTTCCCCCATAATTAAATTGACAGGTAACTTCCTTTCAGCAGGATCTTGAAACAAATGTCTAAACATCCAACTTCTGAAATTGTGCAGTGAAAACAAATGTCTATTACTACAGAAAGTTTTGCTAGCCTGAAGTGTTTCATATCTGACCTTGTAAACCAGGGATGTCAAACTCAATTTCATTGAAGGGCGCATCAGGATTGTGTTTGATCTCAGGGGGCTGGGGTGGGCGTAGCCAGGGGAGCATGGCTAGCTTGACATCACTCATATCAGGGCGCCTGTGGTAGCCCTAACACTCTCCCAGCAAAAATGGGCTCCCGATCTCAGTTTTTGGCTGGGATGGCCTCCTGCAAACCTCTGCCAGCAAAAATGGAGCTCAGGAGGGTCGCGCTGGCAGAGGCAATGCAGGTCAGTCCTTCGCTGTTTCCAGGGCAGCCCTGCGGGCCAGAACTAAGCACCTCCACGGCCGCATCTGGCCCAAGGGCCTTTAGCTTGACATCCTGTTGTAAACCCAATATGCCAGACAGGCTGTCCATGAAGTACACTCATGTTGGATGGCCAAACAATTTATATAAATAATTACTGGCTTGTCATACAGACAGCCAAATGTTTGAACAATATTTGGCATTTCTGATTACCTATTGAGTTCTTCCCAAAGACCTGGGACAGGCAGATGCTATTCTTCAATGGTGTTAAATGTATTGTCGCAGGATATAAGCTATTCCAAGAAAAGCTGCTTTTGCAATTGACGGATGATAATTTTGTCAATGCTGATAGTTTTCAAGCGGTGATTTAATTGTTTGGGGAGTTCACCTAAGGCATCTATTATTGTTGGTACCACCTTTGCTTTCTTTTGTCACAGTCACTCTATTTCTATTTGGAGGTCTTTGTATTTTGTGATTGCTTAGGAGAGCAGCCAGGTATTCAAAGCATTTCAGAAAGTTTCATATCTCTAATAAATCAATGTAAAACATGTTAAGAAGTTTCTTTCTCTCTTAGCCTCTAAAACATCCCAGAAATATTTCTACTATCAGCCTCGGGTACATTGGTTTCAGCTTTTTTCTGACCATCCAAAATGCTATTTTTAGACTGAAGAAGAAATGTGAAGATTCTGGCTTCAATGTGTTTCTAAAAGCCATTACCTCAGCATCCTGCAGGCACAGAGTTTTGCTCTAAAAAATATTTCTGATGCTTTCAAAGTGCTAAATGAAAGAAAAATTAAAATGCAAATGGTTCAGAATTGAATTTCACATAGAAATAAAACCTCATTAATTCTACAATAAGAAAACCATTATCAGTTCAGGAAAAAACTGCAGTCTTCCCATTAAGCATGTCCTTCAGTTCCATTTTCCTAAAAAAAATAAAAAATGAAACAGACCCTTTAACAATTCAGCAAATAATAGATAGGGACAAAAAGAGACACTTCATATCTTCTACTCCTAAATGTAAAACTACACTTGGATGAAAAAGTTTAAACATTCCTGGTCAAACTAAATGTTCTAATGTATCACTGCAACATTTAATGTCAACAGTGATGCCTAAACTTTTATATACATTATGTGTATAGTTTATATCATAACATTTCATTATTTATATGTGAACTGGTCATTTCAGTGTTGAGATAAAAATACAGGGAGCTATTTCACACTGAATTAGAAAACTGATCACTCTTGATAAATAACTTGGTAGCATCTAGATTTCTTTAGTAGCACAAGACTTATATACCACTTCATAGTGTTTTAGTTATGTCTAAATGGTTTACAAAGTCAGGATATGGTTCCCAACAATCTGGGTCCTCATTTTACCAACTTCAGAAGGATGGAAAGCTGAGTCAACCTTGAGCCAGTCAAGATTGAAGTCAAGTCTGTGGGCAGAAGTAGCCTGCAATACTGCCTTCTAACCACTATGCCAGCACAGCTACATTACAAATCCCACAATTCTTTGTACTAAGTCATGGTAAAGAAGACTAGTGAGAATTAAAAACTAAAACATTTTGGGTAACCGAGTTCCTAACTTCTGGTCTACATTTATTTGCAAACTTTTCTTGCCTATATCCCACTATTCAGTTAGTATTGATTGACATAATTCCACCATATACTCCTATAATCCAAAATAATGTTATAGTCTTATGGCAAGTTCATTGTGAGGGCATGCAATTTACAGATATATTGCGAATGCTGATGTAGGTCCTATCAACAGGTAGAGAGCCAAGATGAGATTAAATGAGTAAATTTAAGATATTTAAAAATGATCAACAGGAGAACAAATGAGATTAAAAGAAAAGTATATTATAAAAAGTTTTTAGCTGGCAGTATTTTCACAAGTATCACTGAATTCTTCCACACCCTTGTACCATTATTAAATTAATTTAATATCTGCGTACTCCATCTGGTGATGTTCCCTAATAAGCATTGTTCTGATTGTTCCAGGACTATATTAGTAATAAATCAATGATTGGATAGTAGAAATAAATAAGCCATTGTTCTGCTTTATTTCTGTTTCCTAGACCATATAATCCAACTATATTTTCCTCCTTATTATTTCCAACTTTGGCATTCCAGTCTCCAACCACAAACAATACAATGTTGTTCTTCCAATTTCAGATTGAATTTGATTATAAAAACACATCCAACTCCTCTTCGGTCTTAGTGGTTGAAGTATAAACCAGGATAATCATGATATTAAAGGGTTTTTCATGAAGTCTAATTGATATTATTCATTGCATTGTAACCATGTGTTATCCTTGTTGCATTCTTCTTGACCACGAAAGCAATGCTGTTCCTTCTTGTTTTTTGTGCTCTAGGTAATAGACAAAATGATATTCTGATTGAAAATGTCCAATGTCCAATTTCTTTAATTCACTAATGCCTAAGATTTAACCTGATATTTATTTATTTCATCTTTTACTATGCTGAGTTTTCCCTTGTTTCAACTTTACGTTCTATGTTCCCCCATTACTTCTATCTTTAGCTTCATTTTTTTTAGCATGGCAACATCAGCAACTAGAAATCCTGAAGGCTTTAATCAAAACACATCATAAATTCCATTATTACTCTGAAAGATATTCAGCTATTCCTCATTAGCATGTTGAGTGCCATCTGACCTGATTGACCTATCATCCAGCACTATATCATCAATCATTTTATGTTGTCCACCTATGTGGTTTTCTTACTAAAATACAGGAGTGGTTTACTGTTGCCTTTTCCTGAACAGTGTAAAACCATACCTTTGCCTACATGATCATGTTCCTCCAATGCCTTTCTATATCACTGTTGCATGGCACTAGTCACTCATCCTTCCCAGGAATGCACAACACACACACATACCTACATACACACACACACCTGCTATGTTGAGGTATAATAGTTGACTCCTTCAAATAGCAAAATCTTTTTTTTTTATCACAAAATGGTTATTATATTTTGTATAAGGCTAGACTTACCACCTTAAGGATGATATGCACACAAGCTACGCTCCTTTAATAATTCACCAAGTCTAAATTATGACCACTGTCTACTAATGTAGACTATTTTTCCATTCCAACAGAAAAAAAACCTTATACGCATATTCATGCCAGGCTTCATTACAATGTGCCAATTATGGTACCTTCTAGCATTCATCTCTCCCTTCGCAAAGTCACACTGAACAACTACAGTGCAATATAGATAATATTCTAAAGCATCATTACAAAAGATGTTTCTCACACTGAAGAGGTTCACAGATATGCACAAATGTTTTCCTTTATTTCTTTAGGTCTCTGGTTTTCTAAGTCCATATTTTCTAACTCCATATTTTCCATTTTTCATGTTAGGGTTACTTTCTAGTTACATTATATTTCCGAGCCCATGTTCAGGTCAAAAATCTAGAGTCAGACTTCAAGGCCAGCCACCAAGGGAGAAATGGTTGGAACTGATGAACTGGCTTGTTCTAAAAAATATCTATAGCAGCCAATGAGCAAGAATAAGAAGGAAATATATCAAATTAGAATTATGAATAAGGAGTATGAGAACATTCTCAGTCAGAACTTCAACGCATGTCAAAGCCTGAGTAAGTGCTGCATACCAGCCAGCTTTAAGGGGGGCACCTGCTTTTTTTCAAAGTAGGATAGGTGGTTTCCAGGCAGAAGAAAGGACCTGATGTTACTCTTCCTGTATATTATTGTCCTTTAATATATTTCTCATCTAAGAATTTTTATTTCTGTCTTTTTCTCATTCATAAAACATTCTATTGTTCAACTTTCTGTGTGTTCTTTGCTTCTTAATACTATAATTGCTGTCCATAACCTATTGTGGCAAAATACATTACTTAAACCTAAATAGTTTCCCTGAAATAGGTCAAGATTGGTAAACATGTATATAGGAATATATTTCTTTGTTAGAGCTGTATCCTAGTGTCAATTCAGGAGCTCAAGAGGCAAAGATAACACTCCTCTAATTTTTCGCACAATCATCATACATGAGGTATGTTGAGCTGAAAGAAATAATTGATCCAAAGTCCAGTGAGTTTCTAGGCTCAGGTTGACTTGAACTTAGTTGAAAGAACCCCAACTGATTTAAACAAACAAAAGAGAGTAGAAAAATGGTTTTCAAACCATTTCTTCAAGTCTATAAATGCAAAAGACTCATAAAGAAAGAGACAATAAACTATTGTGGTCATTTTAGGTATTTATTCCATGAGTAGTAATCCCAAATGCACCTGCAGCAAAAGAACCACTCAAGGAAAGAATTATGGCTCTGAGAGAAACCATCAGACAGTTATATAACTTAATTAAACCTACATAAACATTAAAACCGATGAACAAGCAGTTTGCCTAAGTTTCATCATTAATCAAATCTTGGATGAGAGAATGAGATTCATAATATGTCATCTAAAGCAATCAAGACACATGTATTTTGCCTGGACACTCATGTATATCAGGCACCATTAGGATACTTCAGGTTGGATACTAAAAGGTGCCTTCTCAGGTGCCTCCAGCAGCCGATGCCAATGGCTAGGAAAGATGCAGCTGCTTTAAAGAGTGTAACCAGTTTCCATCCCACTCACACACAACATGAAAGCACATTTTTAGAATAGACCATTTCACTTTTCTGAAACACTATATAACCCTAGTCACTATTATCTTCAGCCCAAATTTTCCTCCCCTAACAACCAGTATATATGTTAGTCACTGACAATTTCTCAAAGCTTCCAATTACTTTCTTAGCACCAATTTAGCTCTATTATTTATTTTTCAGAGATATTTCTGCTCATTATTCCAAGCCCTTAAAACATATAGACCTATATGAAATTCTCATATTTCCTTCAATGTTAGTCAGTAGCTGTTTTGCTCTTTCACAGAATATTTGAGGTTACTTTTTTGACTAATTATTTCCTAAGTGGAGTTGTCAAGATTTCTGTGTAATCCATGAACCACAATCAGAAACAATGAAGAATTTTTATCACATTATTGTGCTAGCTAGACAAAAGTTGGATTTCAATTATATGTTTTCTGGACTGCAATAAATAAAAAGAGAATTAAAAAGCATGCATATGTCATTCTTTTCTCCTAACGTACAAAGTCTTTGATAGCATGATTTTTTTTGTTTTTTGTTTGCAAATAAGCAGTAGTAACAAAAATAAGTAGCCGGAGGAAAAACCAGCTACTTAAATCTTTTTTGGAATAGGTCAATCAAACTGGAACATGTTTTAGAGCAGTGTTCCCCAAAATGCTGGCCCTAGTAGTGCTGGGGGGAGTCACTCTGTAGAATGCAAAACGTGGTGCTCATGGGTTATTGGTGGCCTATGGGCAGGGCTTTTGCACCAAAAGGTCTTCTGTACTAGTTGTTGGTTATCAATTCAGGTTGCTCTGGTACTCATTTCATTTGTGGGATGATGTAATGACACACATATTACTTCCTCATTTATATCCCCCTACTTGCCCAAGCAACTAATAGGATACTTTCTTTTCAGTATTTTCTCACAGAACCACATAGACCAGTGGTTCTTGACTTTTTCTTCACCCTCTTTAAATACCTTTTGTGGACCATGACCCCGGACCCCATGTCTTAACTCAACCATAAGATTTCTTCAAGCCTTTGCAGATCCTCTGTGACAACATCATGGACCTAGGGGTCCATGGACCACAGATTGAGAACCACTGAAAAAGACAATGGGCCTATACAAAGTTTAAATTATTTGCAGCCTGATGTTGACATATACTCCAGGTGGTTTTTCTGATTCTTTGCAGGCAGGTCAACAGAAAAAATAATCAAAGGAGGATTTTGATGGCAACAGAACTAGATATACATAAATGACAGCTCAACTGTATTTTTTCAAATGTCAAACAGATGAAGCAAGTATGTCTAGGATGGTATCTTTAGGCAAAGGAGGGGGCTAAAAAGAACTTCAAAGCAGACAAAGTGTATGTTGTGTATACTGTGAAGGGGGTATGAATGGGAGAATAAGAGTTGGGAAAAAAGAAAAAGTACAAAGCAGGTCAAGTCATACAGTAAAGAAGGAATGTACATGTTAATAGGTGAGAGGGCATAATAAATGAAAAAGAAAACTGATGACCACCAGGCATTACATCTTTGCAGTGACATAGGTTATACCTACTCTACCGGAATGGAAGCAGAGGTTTACTTCAAGTCAAATAAACTGTCAAAGAAGAAAAGCAAGCATTAGCTAATTATTTAAAAGACAGCCAAGGATTGATGCAAATTAAAACTTGGAACTTAATGTACAGGGAACAAAACATGAATATTGAAATAATGTAGTAAAATCAGGAACGGAACACTGGCAAGGATTGCATGGTCAATTTCTACAAAAGATCAAAGTAAAAGTGGATAAAGAAAAAAACGTGACAATGGCTTACAACTGGAACATTAAATAAAGAAACCAAAGAATTTGGCTGCTTAAGAGGAAGCTATTCAAACTAGTATAACCAAATCCAGAACTTAAAAAAAAAAAGTCATCAAATGATTAAAAATGCAAACTGTACAAAGAGACAGAAGAAATGTAGATCACACACTCAACTCATGCAAGTAGATTGAATCAACAGCTATCAACTATAACATCAAAGTCATCAAAATGATTCATTGGAACATTTGTAAGAATTATAATGTGCCAAATAATGAGAAACTGGTGAGAATATATAGTTGAAAAAGTAGTTGAAAATGAAGATATTCAAATATGGTTAGATTTCTTGATACAAATTGATAAATGTCTTGGCACATAAATGTCAGATTAAACTGATGAAAAGAAGAAAGTGTGGATATTTGATGTGGCAATACTAACAGATAGCAGAATAGAAGGCAAAGAATTGGAGAAGACCACAGAGTTACCCTGTTGGTGAGATGGGCAATAAATAAATAAATTAAAATAAATAAATTAAAGTAAATAAATAAATAAATAAAAAACAAAATATCAAGATCTGAAACTCAAAAGTGAAATATTATGACATAAACCAGCCAGCTGATCCCAGTACTTATTGGTACACTGGGTACCATACAAAAAGCCTTTGGCAACACTTATAACATCTGCACACTGACAAAATTTCTTCTGTCAATTACAGAAGGCCACACTGCTTGGATTTGCACGTATAGCATGCCCACACATTGCAATATCCTAGGTTCTTGGGAAGAATTCAATGCAAATGGAGACTAACACCAGCTGAAGAACTGGCAGCTATGACTTCACATTGTTTTCTATGTAATAATACTTACCGAGAAACATAGGTGGTCATGAAATGTTACAAATACATCAGATAGCTGAAGAAGAAACAAAGGCATTGGAAGAACATCTGAAGGACAGTGAAAAAGATGCAATGAAATTAGTACACCATGAACGTTTGCTGAATATGGATGAGACCAAACTAGCCTATAAAAAAAACCAAATTAAGAACAGAAATGAGATATTGCAAGGCAAAGCATGGCTGATACGTCCACACACAAAAAGCAGGCAAAGCAGAAGACCAGAAGACCTGGCAATGACTAAGAGCAGGAAAGTTGAAGAAAGAGACAGAGGGACCAATTCTGGCTGCACAAGACCAAGCTTTAAGAATAAATGCATACAAAGCCAGAATTGAGATGACAGTAACAACAAATGGTGCCTCTGCAAAGTAGCTGAAGAAACAGCATCTACTTAACTGCTGCAAAAGGTTCACACAAATTGACTACGAACAACAGCATGAAGAACTGCAAGAAATACTGCTTACCTGCAAGGAAGAACTGGGAAGACCATAAAATAGACAAAGTAACAGAAAATTAAGGAGCTAAAGTGTTCTGGGACTTTAATATTCAAACAGGCTAGCACCTGCTGCATAACACCCCAGACTTAACAAATGTCAACAAGAAAGCCAAAAAAAGTCTGAATAATGGGACATGACAGTACCTGGAGACAGTAGAAGAGAAGAGAAAGAACGGCAGAAAAATCACAAAATAGATAGACCTGCAAATAGAAGTAGAAAAACTGCAGGGAAAGAAACCAAAGATAATACCAATAGTGTTAAGTACTTTGGGTGTAATTCCAAAACACACTTGCACACCATTGGCATTGGCAAAAGTTACCATCAGACAGCTGTACTTGGGGACAGCATATCCTGTGAAGCATATCCTTCAATGCCACCCAAAAACTTCTGTCTATCCCTATACCTGGGAAGGGCTTGATAGGTAGATAAAAATGCCAAGTCCATTCTAACTATCTGGCTGACTGTGCAAATAATAATAATAATAATAATAATAATAATAATAATAATAATAATAATAATAATAATAATAATAATAATAAATAACAATAACAATAATAATAACTATTATTATTTATTAAATTTGTATTCTGCCTCTCAGTGACTGTGGACAGCTCATAACAATAAAAATATTACTATAAAAATCAATAAACCATAAAAAATAAATACAAAGCTAGAAAATCAGCATTACCACTGCTGCTTTAGGCATTCCTAAAATGCCTGAGCAGATTGTTAGTAATGTGATTTATTATTATCAATTATACAGAACTGCACTTCGGAGATTTTCTGCCTATACTGCCCAAATAATTTGACCAATCTGAGCTATTAATGCCTGAGCACTGGGGAAAAGGCAACTGCCGGTCCAGAAACGGGAGTCATAGAGCACATGCATAAAAGGAAGGGGGGGTGGGGTTGTAGGATGGACAAAAGACATTTAAATAAAGAATAATGCTAAAAGTTAAGCAAGACTTATGTGTCTCTCCGCCAGAGGAAGCTTGCAGTACTATTGCTGGATTCCTTGTGGGAGAAGCTTCATTGTCTGGAGACACCAAGGGAGTCGTAAAAGTGAGAACATCAGAAGCTGTATGACAGGAAAAACCGAATTAGGTGGTAGAAATATTACTACCTCCCTTCTGTACTGTCTTTAACAGGGCAGGGCTATGAGAGCATGTCACCGATCTGATTCGGGTGGAAAGGGAAAGAAGCAGCACACAGGAAAAGAATGTGTGTGGTGGGGGGGAGGCGTGTGCGCGCATATATGCCTGGCCAATTCTTTAGGTAAAAAAAGCACGCTGGCCCGCAATCGGCACGGAAGAAAAGAACGACCAGCAGTGAGTGGAAGGACTCAGTTGAGGTAGCAATGCGTGCACCTTTGGAAGACCAGGTGAGGGTCCGAGCGTCAAGGAGAAAAATTTATCTACCCGATCGCTAATAGCCGACCAACGACTTGAATCATTCACCAATAGGTAAACACCCCCGCACCGCTTGCTTCCAGCAGCAATTGCGATTTCGATTAAAGCAAACTCGAAGTAACTTGGTATTGACCCGGCGCGCACTTGCCCGGCCAGCCGCTCGCGCCAAGAAGACCCGAGCGCTGCCGCCTCGGTCCAAGCCCAGGAAGCCGGAGGCTCGGAGGGGCTCTTACCTCGAAGAGGGGCCCGATCTTGTTCCTTTCCAGGTAGGCTTGAATTCTGTTTTGCTGCCGAGACGCCATCAGCTTGCCGAGGAACGAAGGCTGGTGTTCGCGTGCTGCTTCTCCGGCGACTCCTGCTATCCTTTTTTCCCAGCTCGCTCCAACAGAACGAGCAGGCTGGGAACAGCAGGGCAGGGCGGGGGACTGTGGTCGGGAAAAGCCCGAGGTCCGACGAGCGACACCGGTCCTCAACTACCTGGACGCCCGGTCCCCTGTTAGAGCCGAGCTCGAGCCAGGAGGCAAGAAAACCCTGCCATCTCTCCCTCGGCCGTGAAGGTTGGAGCTGGGGAAGGCGCGGGCTGGTGCGCGGCGAGGAGGACGCGGCGGGAAGAGCCGTGCGTCGCCTATGCAGGCGGCCGGCTCCTTGGTTACAGGGCGCGCAGCCCCGGCTCCGCTTGAAGCCACCTCGCCAAGCTGCCGCCCTTAGCGACAGCGCCTCTCGCAAAGCCAATAGCAACGGCGCGGCTCTTCCCGAGCGGAGCCAGGCGGGGGACCCGCTTCTCTCTCGGACTGCGACGACACCCCGCGGTTCTCTCTCGAGTCAGGGGAGCGGGGCTGGAGGAAGCCTCGGGAGCGCACCGCAGTGACCGAAATCGTTGCCGGCTGAGCTGAAATGCGTGCTGAAGCGGCGGGGTGCGCTAACGACTTGGCGGAGGCTGGAAACAGCGCCCGTTCCCGCCCAGCTTCGGCGACTACACGGCCTCTCTCACGTGGTTTGTAATTCTTTCCGTTATTTCTTTCAGCTCTCGCCCCGCTGCTGATCTATATACTTGGAGGCGACCGTGACGGAGGAGGGGTCGAATAGCAAGGAGGGCGTTATTAAAAGGGAAGGATGGGAGCCTTTGGAGTTACGTTTCTTGTTCCTTGGGTGCTAGTATCGGTCGTAAATACGCACCTCCCATCCAAGTGGCAGCTCAGAACTGTCCCGTAACTGTTACTGTAGTGAAACCTTCGTTTATTTGAGATTAAGCCCCACTAATGTCTCTAGGTTTGTTGAGGAGTAAGGATTCTGTGGCTTTGTTTTTCTATACAAGGATGAGATTCGTTTATTTGAATTTATTTTTACGACTGCCCAGCCCAGACTTCAAGGAAATTAATACACAAAAAACACAGAGGTTGAATAAAGAGAAAACAAGTAATTTACCAGTAGAATTCAAAAATCGTACAAAAATTCCTTATATCCTATAGTATACAGTACATCAATGCTGATGTAAGATAAATAAATACTCTGTAAAGCCAAGAGGTGGATGGTTTGATCCTGAGTCTTGGACAAACTCTGCAGTCATGATTTTTACAACCATTAATATATTGTGGGAATCAGAATACTGAACCAGATTTTTTTAAAAAAATTGTTGGACAAGCTGTAATGGCCTGGTTTGAATATGATACTTAAGTTATAATGATGGATTCTCCAAAGCTAAAATAATAAAACTACATTTTGGATCAGTATGGTGAGGAATATCACTGGCTAGGTTTACATATTGAGGGCAAGCCATAACATGGTTCATTCGGTTTTAGTTTAGTATGTTGTGGGGAACTAGCCATTAAAGTATATAAAGGACATTTTATGGCTTAGTGTTTCTTTAGCAAAATATAAAGAAATCACAAACTTAGCACAATGTGAGATCATTTACTTGTACTTTGTCCTGTGGTGGTGAAAATGTTTACTTTTAGTCTGTAGGGAAAATAATGAATGTTTTGCTGTAGGTGTTTGGAAGCTGTTATTTATACATCCATTTACTGGGACATACAAGCTGTGTGATTCCTATATTTTGTTCTTCATGAATTCCAACTCTGTGGGGGAAATGGGTATTTGTGATATAATTATTTTTTCTTTTTAGCATTGTTTTTTTTTTCCAGAATGTTTTGTATTCTGAGTAGAGTGACAATATCCAAAAATATTATCATTTGTTTAACAGTCATATAAGTTGTTTTTGTCATTTAGGTGAAAACAGAAGTCCTCAACACTTTGGGATTGATATATTTATAATGTTGAGAGTGTATGGATAAATGTTCCTTTATTTACACTACAGCTGCCCTGCGGGATATATAGCCAGAAAATACTAAGAGTTATGCACAGCATTGATTCCCCAGAGCACTGACACAAACGCAACCTTTGGAAGGCTTAGCAAAGCTACTTTGATTGCTTTTCCAGATTGATTTTTATGTGCAGCCACAAACAGCTCCCTCCGAGAATGCCAGTAAACTGGAGTGACTGCATGGATTCACTGCAAAAACAATCAAGAACAGCCTTTGAAGTAACCTTACCAAACCTTACCAAGCTCAGTAGCCTCAGTGTTTCAAGGACTTTTAATACCAATTCACTTTGAAGTGTCCCTTCAAATGTTGTGCACAGCGAGGCACTGATTTGCCAGAATAGTTCTGCCCTTGGATTCCTCTGTGGGTATTTCAAAATGATAGTTACTGTCTTTTCTATGATGAAGATATATTGTAGGGAAAAGTAGTTCATTTTTTGTTAGATATTTCTCCAATGAGAGCCACAAGGGCTCAGTGGTTAGTGGAGTTTAGACCTGAGCGTTGCTCAATGGAGTGAGCTTCCATTCCTGCCCCACTGGCCCTAGCTCCTGCCCATTTGGCAGGATGTAAATGCGAGTAGATTAATAGATACGACTTTGGTGGAAAGGTAAAAGCATTTTATGTGCCTTTCATATATAGCTATGCTAGCCACATAACCATGGAAAATGTCTTCAGACAGTGGTGGCTCCCTTGGCCAAGAAATGGAGATGAACACCACACTCTAGAGTTGGACACAACTGGACAGGGGGAAAATATTCATCTTTACCTTTATTTCCCCTATGGTGAACTGGGTCTTTGGGAGGAAATCAAGCAAAAGTGTGTGTGCAAAGGGGTTGGTTAGAAAAGATATGACTTCAGCACATGTCATGTTGCCAATTTGATACACGATTGCCACCAGCGGATACCAATGAAGTCAAGATTTAAAGATATTAAAGGGTCATTAGATTCCCCAAATTTGGAGTTTGTCTGTTTAGGAAGAACTTTGTATATAATATGCGTTGACTGTGCAAAAATGACTCGATATACTTGGAATACATGGCTGACTGAATTGGCTTATTGAAAGTTATAAACTCTCAGCCTCTGGAACAGCTATATATTAGCTGACAGATAAGAATAGATAACATAATTCCATGTGACCTAGGATTCACTTGTCAATTAAAAATTGACTATAATAGTTTTACTATTGTAAAAAATGAGAGATATCTTGTGCCATTTTATTTATCACAGGTCACTCAACAACTGTTCAAACAGACCCCCAAATTACTTACAACACTGTTTCAAAGTTAAGATGGCTGCAATATCCCTGAAGTCATTTGCCCACAAGTGACCATGGAGATACTGCAGCACCCCCACGCCACTTTCTTCCTCCATCAGGATTCCGCTTGGACCCAGGCTGTATAGTTTTAAACTGCAAAGCATTTGGATTTGTGTCAGTCAGCATAGATTCACTAATATCAAAACAGTGATTGTATTTCAGTTGTAATAAAAATACAGGTGGTCTAACTAGATCAGTTGTAACTGTTTGGATTTCATTTACAATTTCATCTATGTAAATTGGTTACTACATAATTACCTATGTTTAATGTAGTTATCTTGTGAGAACAATGCTCTCTTTAATAAGAAACCAGTGAATGGAGATAAATGCAACAAATATTTTTATTTGAATGCACTACAGTGATCACTGGGCTTTTTGCCAACAGACTGTAAGAGAGCAAGCCCAAAATGAAACAACTCTACAAATGATATATGTTTGGTGTCTAATACCACGGAAAGATAAAAGGAATATTTCAAGTACAATTACACCAGAATGCTTTTTATAGATAAAATATTGAAATGACCTCCGTGTTATTTTTCACATTAATATTCCTTTTAAATATTACCAACATGTACAATAAACAGCATTTTTTAATTGTATACACATCCTTTCACACCATACCATTCATATTTAGAAAAGAGAGCCATCTGGTCTGTTATCCATCTCCATTCTCGTTTGTTATCTATCTGTCAAGGTAGGTAAAGAGCATCTACTATAATTCAAACCCAACTCTTCGGTGAAAAAAAAGTCCACATTCCTAAGCCACAGTCCATCAGGAAAAGATGGAAAGTCCATAGTAGTGGGTCAGCAGCTCTAAATATCTATAGTTGTTCTTTCCAAGACTAGGTACTGCATGTCAAAGACAAGATGGTTACTGGCTAATACAAGTTTCATGTGACCCAAACAGTGCAGCAATACCACTGCTGGGCTGCTTTTGTGCTACCACTGCTGCCAGTCCACTGCTATCAGAATGCTATCATCTGCAAGGGAACTGCTCTTATATGATCTCCTGTGGCCAACGGTGCTCTTGCATGGCAACATCCACTAACAAAAACATTCCATCAAATTCCTCTAGCATTGCCAACTCCGTTTTCATCACTGCACTGCCAATGCTGGTGTCTTTCCAGAGGGCTCCTTTGCCATCTCCAATGACTAGGAGACAATCAACAGGTACCCTCCTTCTCGAGGCACCCAAGGACCTGACAAGAGCCCCAATCGATGTTGAACTGATAAAAAAAAGTTATTTGTTCCTGTCCCACATTGTTTGGCTCTTGGAAAGCTTGGGGAACCCACATATCCATACCATTCCAATTCCATGTGCAAACCTATCATCCTAATATTATCCAAAACAAAAACCACCCATAAAGAGCTTTTATTTTTATTTATCAATGTTATGAAACAAAAGTTGAAATACATAATACTATACTGAAGACATCAGAGAAGCTATTAATATATATTGTAAATGTTTTCATATTCTATTTTTCTTTTGCAAAAACACAGCAGTGTTCTAGACTTCTGTTTGAGTAATTAAAAAAATATATTCTTCTGCATAACCTAATTCTGCTAAAACAAAAAAGGGTTTTTATGACAAATGGCATAAGCATTACTTGATTTCTTACACTATATACATACTACAGATTAAATATTGCTGTGATATTTTCAAATAAGGAAGAAATCTGCACGAGGTATAGAAATATAGTCTACCCTATAGTAACAATATGGCCATAGCCAAAAGCCAGCAAGATGTGGGTTAAAGATAGAAATATTTCAAGGCACTTTAGAATATAATAATTATTTTATTGAACTGTAGGGCAGTTTTTTTTTTTAATCTGGAGGGAGACTAAAAGGCAAGATTTCTATTGTATGAAAATACTTCTAACCTGAAAATGGTTCTTTCTATCACATCTGAGGAATGCAATTTTTGTAATGAAAAATACATTAACATTTTAGAACAAGAGTCTACAAATGCTGATGCTGCAACTTCTAAAATAAATTATGCAACTCAATCTACCCAAATAACCTAGAACTAATCAGGACTAGGGTTGAATACGAGCCAAATATACCAATTAAAGATATGTAAAGTTTATCAGGCTCCCATGACTAAGGCTTATTTTATACCATACTACCAGTAGATCATATTCTGTTTTATCATCAAACCAAAACATTTCCATTTTGAAAGATAGAAATTTTAAATTAACAACACATCTAATAAATTATAAATTTGTATCCAAAGGTTACAAATACAGTACTACTTTCTGAAACAGAAGTTACCAGAAATGTCAGGGGTGGGGGGGTGGGGGGGGAATGCTGCATATGCCAATACTTTTGAGAAGGACAAATCCCTTCTGTTGGATTGTCCACTCAAAGTGGAAACTAGGAAACTAACTTCAAGGGCAACTCTTTTACATTTCAGGGGTTGATATATTCTGTTTTAGAATTTAAATGCTGCAAATGTACACATTTAAATATCAACAAAATTCAGATTTTTAAAGAAGCTTATGCAAAGGATGCTTAAAATTCAGTAAGTGAATCATACCTCTTGATGTTAAAAAATAAAGTATTTGTTTTTGAACTATAAGGTATCATTCAAACTCTTTAAGATACATCATTCTTGGATCTGGACTTCATTATGTTTGATTTTATAATACATATATGAATATGAATTCCCATTGCTGTTCAATATTTCCATATAAGCTTTTTACTGTAACATAGTATTTTTAATCTGCCATGCTTTTATATTCACTGTTTGCTATTGTACTAATAAAGAAGGCAATATAGCTATGATGAAGAAAACAATTTTATGCAATGCATTCGCTTTTGAATAGAAAATACTGCACTGCTTCCTTAGAGTGAAAGAATATTGTGACTGATTACTTGATTACATTGTTGCAGGACCAGCATTTGTATATTGTGATAATTTTCTTTTATCCAAAATGCACATATATATATATATATATAAACTTTGCCATTTGTCTTCTTGTCATTCAAGAAAATGCAGGGATAGGAAGAGATAATTATTAATTATTACTTTCAAGTTCTTTGGAGAGCTTTTTGTTGATTGAATTAAAAATCATTACAGGAAATCAGTGCGACAGCATGAACTAATAATGCAGAACTATATTGGCCTTTTGTCAAATAAAAAGTGTATTATAACAGAAAGTTTACAATTCCACTGGGTTTTTTTCCTAATTAAAAATTGGTGTCTGACCACTTCACTGAATAAATACCAGAATTTATGTTATTTTTATTTATTCTCTTTCATTCCTAATGGATATAACCTAATAATAGCAATAGCACTTAGACTTATATACTGCTTCACAGAGCTTTACAGCCCTCTCTAAGCAGTTTACAGAGTCAGCATAAGCATTTAATATGGATTAATGTAAAACACCCAACAATTTCTACTGGATCAGACAGAGGCTTGTTCATTTGTAATCCTTTACCTATTACTTGGGACTCACTGAATTCAGGGGAACTTTATTTATTTTGGAAATATATACAATTGCACTTTCAATCTAGATCCTTCTTGACAGCAAAATCTGTTTTTATGGAATACTGCTATTTTTTGCATCATTGTTACCTATTGCTTGAAACATACTGTAACACATTTACACAATTATCACAATGTGGCTTAATGTTAATTAACTGTAAATTCATTTAAGTCAATGAAACCCAGACAACAGAAACAAAGGTAACCCAATTTTTGATAGATGTTGTATAATTTGTATAGTTTTTCATTTATGTAAAAAATATCTGAAAAAAAAAAAACCAGTTGTGTACTCATTGGATTTCAAGGTCTGCATGTGGAATGGGAATGCTAACTTCCCTTACTTCATGGATTTTTAAAACAAAACCTGTTTTTTCTATTTTGAGGTTAATCCTAATACTCTAGAGAACTAATGCATATTAGATTCTAGACCCATGATGGCGAACCTATGGCACGCATGCCAGAAATATCACGCAGAGCCATCTCTCTGGGCACATCAGCCGTCACCCATTGCTCTTCTAGGTTCTGGCATGCGCATGCATGCCAGCCAGCTGATCTTTGCGTGCACAGGAGCACTGGAAACCAGAAGAGCACCTCCCTGGCGTGAATGCACGCACCAGCCAACTGATCTTCATGCATGCATGCGCGTTAGAAACCAGAAGACCAGGTGGCCAGCGTACATGTGCATGCTAGGTAGCTGAGCTTCCGATTTCCAGTGCTCCCGTGTGGTGCACCAGGGAGCTGCTCTTCTGGTTTCCGACATTCAGCTAGACTGTTGTTAAGATAGGGCAGCCTACAAAAAACAACTTACAAAAAGGGCTTAAGGCTTTTCTTTTTAATCACAGTAGATTCACACAACACAGTAAAGCTAAGGCAAATTGTATATATGGTCCCTGCAAATCAAGTCTTGTGTGTTGGGGGAAGAATGGAATATAGCTACTATTACATTATTTTAAAAAATATGCCTTATTTTTAAGACTCTTATAAAACATTCATTTTTCAGTTAGTTTGACAAAAGATAATTTTGAGTTAAAACAAATATGTTAACTGTTCTTAGTCAATGTTTGTGATTTCATATAAACAACTGAGGTAGAAAAATGAATAAGATTGAATATCTCATTTGAATTTTCTACAAATGCTCACCATGATCAAAACTTTGCTATTACAGGAAAGATTCCTGTCAAAAACCATTGAACAACTTATGAATTAGAGCACTGAACATAATTTTGATTCATCAGTTCCATCTGTTGTTTCACCTCAATTGGAACAAATTGGATTTCATACATTAAAATTTACCGTTGCCAAAGCAGGCAGTAGAGTTTCTACGACTCTTTGAGATATGCATTAGGAAACCATTTCAATATAGAATATCTCTTTCATCAGAGCATTAATTTAATAAATCATGTTATGGATGAAGATGTCGCTTTTTTGAAATAGTATGATATAGTGGTTTTCCAATCTTTCTCTTTTGTTTTCATGTTCTTGCCCATACTTTGTTGAACAATTGGTATTGCTGAATCAAGCACTTAAAAACAGCCCAAGGAATACATTCACAGAACATGCACAGTAAATCCAGATATTATTTTTTCCCCAACAGAAGTCATTAGTCTTTACACAGTCAAGTTTAAGAAGAAAGGGTCTGTATCCATACTCAAAAGACTATTATACTTCTCTTTGTGAAAACTGGTATATTGATTAATCCATCTTTACTCTTCTCCAACAGGTGGGGGTGGCTGACATAGTTTGTACAATCTGCCAACACAAAGAACAATTATAATAGCTCCTGTGACATGAAAAATGTTCAAATATTTTTATGCACTGTGCTTTTTTCCATTAACTATACATCGGTTGAATCTGAAGCAAAGTACAGATTGTAAACCAGAATAAAATTACTATTCTTAAAGCATGCATAATTAATTTTTGTAAGAATTTTTTGTATTAAAATAGTTTTGCACTGATGTAAGTATAGTTATATTAGTTACTATCTGGCTCTTAGTAAGAAGCATAATTTGTTTTAAGAAAAAGGAAATGTGTATATTTAGTTAGTTAATTAGTTAATTAGTGTATGTATGTATGTATGTATGCATGCATGTATGTATGTATGTATGTATGTATGTATGGTTGCAAGATGACATGTTCCCATAATTAACACTCTAGGACAGGGGTCCCCAACCGCCGGTCCGCGGACCGGTACCGACGCGGAACAAGCCTTACCGGGCCGCTGGTTGCTGGGCGCCGCCATCTTTTTGGTAAAAAGCGCTTCTGGTGAGCTTTTCCGGGTGAGAAAGCCGCCGGGCGCTGTTTAAATCATAAAAGATGGCGCGCCAGCTGCTTTCGTGAGCTTTTCCGGGTAGAAAGCCATTTCTACCCGAAAAAGCTCACCAGAAGCGCTAGCGCCATCTTTTTATGACGAAACAGCGCTTCCGGTGGCGTCACGGAGCGCCTTTTCGTCATAAAAGATGGCGGCGCCAGTTGACGCCGGTACCGGGACGCGGCGCCCAGCTGATGTCGGAACCGGGTCGCGGCGTCGAAAAGGTTGGGGATCCCTGCTCTAGGAGATTCTCATCACATTTATTGGGGACCACCACTTCTACAGAGAGCAATCCAAATTTCCACCCTTTCTTTAAGTTCCAGTCATGACAATAACAAAAGATAAGATAGGCTAGCCTTTTCTACTTTGTTAATATTGTAATATCAAATATCACAATATATTTTATGTTTTAGGACTAGGAAGAACATTGTAGGAGAAGGAATGGCAGACTCCGGTAGCAGAGTCAAAAAAGGAATCAGTGTAGAAATTTATGTCGCCACAAAGGGACCAAGTCCATCTCTCCCCCTTTGAATTCTATTAATCCTTATCTAGCACAAAATAGTGCTAATTGTTATTAAGTAGATACCCATGTATAGGCAAGGTATGAACAATAAATCAGTTTATTTGGAACTTCATGTATGGTCCTGATCTTTTGCACCTGACCGATAGGGAGAGATTACCCATGTGTTCCTTTGGATCATTGAAGCAAGTAATATCTGTCTCTTATCCCTTTTTAAAAGACATTGTCTTAGAACTCAAGGCAAATTTATGTTTTCTAGGATAAGGTTGCCAAATTCAATCTGGGTTGGTATCAGAGGTTTGAATAAAAATGTATTAAAAAATAAATAAATTTCCCCAAGAACTAAAAGAAAATTTTTCCAAAAAATTTCCCTGAGAATGAGTGTCAGCATGAGTCTGAAAGCGTGGAAGACTAAATCTCTGTTCCTGGTGACCCAATTGGAACTTATCTTAAACTATATGTTCTAAATTCAAGATTGGGGTGTGTGTGTGAACCTATTTATCTTAAAGGTTATCTCTCTGATTGACTGAGGCAAAATATGAATTTTGCTTTGGAAATGGGAAGATTCTATATATGCAGTTAACATCACAGAAAATCAACTTTTTTCTGTTTAATTTTTGTTAAACATAAAACCTAGAATAAATGTTTCAAATGGAGAGATGTAGTGAATTTTGTATCAAAGAACCTTTTCAACAATGAAAGAGCAGTTAAATATAGGGAAATTTAATCAAACCTAGTCATTATAAATTTGCTTCAAGTCCAAAGCAATAAATGAAGCACACAAGTCTCTACATAAAAAGACACAGGCAAATGTCTGGTTCTTCCATGAATATAATTTACTACAAAATAATTAGCATAAAAGCATGTTTCTTTCTGTTGCTCAGCAAGTAAAATAAATTCAATATACATTAAGATGTCTAAATAATTCACTAAGCGGATATTTCAAAGATAAACTTTGTTCCATTAAACCTTATTATAATTAAGACTCTAACTTATGTCTCTACAAATACAAATTAATTATTTTTCAATACAATTATTACATTTCAATCTAGATAGAGAAGGGCAGTCTGTAAGCAAAATTGATTGTAATGATCTCTGTGGGACAAGAGTATAATTCAGTCTTTAGGACTTGTCCATTTAAGTTTTATATGCATTAATTCATCACTGCATGAAAATACATTCTCAACAATCTAAACTAATAATACTTTCTTTAAAAAAAATAAAACAATATATTCTTGGACAATATTGATCCAGATAAAGATACAGCAATAAAATGTAGCACTAAAACCTTTTGCATGAAATATAAAATCAAATACATATGAAATAACTATAATATTAAACTTATATTCTAAATAAGAATTGTCATACTACTAAATAAGATCCAAGGTCTACCCAATCCAGCACCATGTTCGTCTGAGATTCAAAGACCTCATGGGGGCATTATCATTCTCCCTTACAAGTTCTCATGCTACCAATATTCAGAGCATTCCCATCAACTTGATTATTGCCAAAGTCTTTTGATTAAAATGGATTGACTAGGCTGCCTATTTCTAAATGTGTTAGGATTTCAGAGTGCTGTAAAATCAAAACAGTTGACTTGTTTACAAGTTTACAATGCTTGTAGACATTGGTCAATGTTCATTGCCTTGTCAGTAAAAAATGCCTTGTTCTTCTCTGATTAATACCAAAGCACAAAGAAGAAAAGATAGCTGATGCTGTTGGCATGTGTGCTCATCATAGTGTCAGGATCAGGTCTCCAGGTAGACTTCACTGACTGACTGCCTTCTGCAATGACTGTTTAGAGTTATGACAATGCTAAAAAAAATAATTTTGTGACCAAAGCGCATATTTATGACATTTGTACCATCTTTCTCTTTCTCAGTCATTACAGACAGCAAGTATATTTGTGCCTGACCTATTTCCCCCCCCTTCCCCCCCGTTTTCTCCCTTTGCAGAGTGAAGAGATTGGAAAAGAAGGAGTTATATGAGAATAAGCAGGCATCCAATGGAGAACACTCTGGCTATCTGCCTAGCATACTCACAGTTTTCAGCCCTGAGAGTGGTAGACAAACAACCAGAGTCAGCACATTTCTTTTGATGCATTTCCCATTATGTGCCTGCTTACTCTCTTATAACCCTTTCCTGTCCAATTAATATAAGCATTAATTTCCTTCTTGTTAACTAACCCAGCACTAGGATGAGCATTCCATTGAGGGCAGGTGTGGGGAAAAAGTAAAGCTGAAGTAAAATCATAAGCACAGTCACAGTCCTGTGATTTTCCATTTAGTGACCTAGTTGCCAGTTCCAATTATGGTTGCTAAACGAGGACGACACATATGTCAAGCCCTTTAAATAGTCCCACCATTATAATGGAAGGTAATAAAAGCCAGACATCTCCTTCAAATTCACACAATTCAGCCCCAGGCAACACAGCAAAATTTGGCAGTTTCAGCTTGTAATTCTCATTATTTGAAAACATGTTTTGTAGGATAGTGAGAAATTGCAATTTTATTTTTGGGACTTGCAATAGTGTCACAAGATTAGTAGGAGGCTCATGTTGATCCCCAATTAGATCTGTCACCAACTGAAATGATCCTCAGCTAGAGAATTCTTCAACATTTGATCAGAGAATAAATGTATATTTTGGGTTTTCCCCCCATGCGTCAACATGTTATTCCTGTATTTATATATCTCCAATGGCATCTCTTAATAGCAAGTAGAAAAGAATGCAAAGAAGATTCTGCTACTGCTTTTCCCAATTCTGCCCCTAATTAAATGGAAGGGATCACTGTAGTTTAGGAAGATGTCATAACCAACATTTAGTATTTATTTTCTACTTTAGAAATTTACCTAAACTACAGAAATATTTGGAGGCTTCAAAATACAGCTTTAATATGAATAATTCTTTCAAAGATTCACTGACATCTCTTCAGGATGTAGCTAAGCACATTCTGTGTTGTGAGCAAGATGTAATATTTGTGCTGTAATATCTTTAGTATCAAGAGTTCTTCGTGTACTAGTTTTAATGGCCTCTTTGTAAAAAAAACATCACTTTTCTCTAGTATTACATTTCCTAAACTTGATGATGTTCTTGAGAAACCAATTGCTAAGTAAAAAATAATTACATTAAAAACTGATTCTAAAAGGGGAAAAAATTCTGTATTTAAATATTATTTCAAATCCAGGAAATATACCTGGCAAAAATTGTTAAAATTATTTCAGGAAAAAGAAAAAGATTGAAATGTTAAGTTACCTTGGAGCAGACGGTGGTGTTCGGTCCCTAACTCCTAAATTCTTTGCAGTATTTTGAACTCTTGCTCCCTGTAAAAATGAAAAATAGTTGTGCTGCCCATACAGTTTTTTAAAAAAACATTTGCTATGGTAATTACCAAAACAACCTTCAAAAAGGAAAAATATATAAATAATTATTTTTACTTGTACATCAGAAATATATGCATAAAAATGCTGGTAGAAAGTGTTGTTATGTTCTTGTCCTGCCCAACTCTCAGTGTCTCTTTAAAGAAACCATCTTTTCTAGGACTTGTATCAGTGGTAGTATTCTACCGGTTTGGCCTGGTTCGTGTGAACCGGTAGTAAAAAATGTTACTGTTCGCCCCAACCAGTAGTAAAAAACAGCTACCGGTTCAGCCAAACTGGTATTTCTTTTTTCCCCCCCTCTTAACGATCAGCTGTTCTGGGATCCCCTTCGCTGTCTTACTGCTTCACCCAGGAGGCTTCCCTGGAGCCCAGGAGGCAAAAAAACAGAGTGCAGGGGGTACTGAAAAAAAAGCCATGCCCACCCAGTCACATGGCTACTCCCACCTAGCGACGCCCACAGAACCGGTAGTAAAAATATTTGTAAAAAAAAAAATAGCTGCACAATTTCAAGAAAATATGCATTTGAGTAAATGAGGTGGGTCAACACTGTACCCATGCCATTCCAAAATACCTTGTAGCACATGCTGGTACTTCTCTAATTCAAACATGTAATTTTCTGTTATTGAACCTACAGTTCTTTAAGGAAACATTGATAGGTATAGCACGCATGCAACTCCAGAGCACTTTCTTGGTTTTCAATCCAAGTACTACATATTTTTAACAATATACTTGACAAATATAGGCTAGACATCCTTCTAATTCAGTGAGTATATTGCTGGCTTGAAAATCCATTCAAATAACACTAATCAATGGTTCCTCATCAAACTGAAATGTGAGGCCACAGGATTCAGTACTGAGTCCTGGAATGTTCCATATTTTATTGCTGATGGGTATTAACAAGTAGAAGGAATGTGGAACCAATAATTCAGATAATTCAAAATGGCTAGACAGCTTATTTTATTTCTTCGTTATTTGTTTGTTTGTTTGTTTTCTATAGTCGCCCATCTCAGCAAAAGATTCTGGGCAGCTTACAATTCAGAAACATATATTACAATTAAAATCTTTAAAACATTTTAAAGCAATAAAAATAGTAAACCATTAAAATACTGAAAATCATTAAAACGTTTAACTCGAATATCTTAGAAGACTAACATGAAATTTTAAATGATCTTGCTAGGGCAGAGAAATGAATTGAGAATAAAGAAAAAATTAACTGATAATTCCAGGTTGTTACAGACATAGGATATGGGATCCTTGGCTTGGTAAGGGCACTTAAAAGCAAGATGCTAGAATAATAATTGATTGCAAACTGAATACGAGCCATGTAGTTACAAAAAAAAAAAAAAAAAAGGCAAATGCAATTTTAGGCAGAGAATAATTTCCAAAACAGGAATCTAGGCTTAGGGAAATTGCAAGAATTTAGAGAAGGGCAATGAGCTCAAGCTGATGGCTAGAACTATGGTCCTATGAAGATAAATACATTAAAACAATTGTATCTCTTTAAGTTGTGTATGTATAACCTTGAAAAAAGACCACTGAAGAGAGATATAACTTACTTGCTTGCGCATCACATCTGTAGCTTGGAGGATATAGCGAGGAGGTAAACCATGACTCCGAGCAAGAATGATTGCTTGCTCTAAAGTGATGCTCAAAGTGCAACTAAACCAAAATCCGAGAAATCAATTAATATTATATATTAAACAAATTTATAACTCACACATAGGTGGTCCCAGGTGGCTTACAAACACATTCAATGTTGGTATTTTTAAGGCTATCTATAAAGTTAATGCATTAACCATAAGTCAGATAAGAATTATAATGGCATTATAATTTGCTGTAAGCTGCTTTAACATTTTCATTTTCAAATTTTTATGTCTGATAATAAATCTAAACATGTTCCACATAATACTATAAGGCTTAAAAGGAAGAACTATATATTACAGTGAAATATTATGGTACAAGAACTCTTTTTTGCATTTTTACTCTGCTTCTTTTTCAGCTGTTGGATATTAGATATTTAATTCTCTTCCCTGAAATTAAAAAAGTATCAAGAATCAAACCAGCAATTAATATCCCAGTCATCTGCAGCTAGCCAAGATTATGCCCAAATAATAAAACATGTCTAGCAATGTCATGATGCACTCTTCCCCTTCAGGCTTATGTCACAAAATAGCACACAAGTATGTAAGGGGCAGAGTTTGTATCACAACATTGTGATGTATATTTTATCACTTCTTCCCTTCCCGACTTCCATAAAACTCTCATATACGCTTCAAACAATTATAACTAATTATACTTTTTACTGAATAACTTTAAAAACTATTTAAAATATTAATTTTAGATTTTATATTCTCATTTGCTAAATAAATATCCTACCAGCTTTTCCTTCTACTATTTACTCATTCTATTAACTTTGCTGGATTTCACTTATCAATGACCTTTAAATAAATTAGGTTTTTCATGAGAATGTCAATTATATTAGGATTTTATTCAAAACACAGAGATTTCCAAAACTCTGTATTATTAGGCAAAGGGAAGTAGCCTGTGTAACAAAATAGTTAAATATTGCCTCTAGAAGTACCATGCAACCATACTCCCTCAGAGATATGTACCATCTTCAAATATTTTATTTGAATGCATATATGCATATACAGAAACCAAAACACAGACTAAGGTATCCAAGAGTCCTAGATTTCATGGTCCCAATTTCAAGAAGTCACAGAACATTTAAAGAATTCGAGGTTTTATTTCAGTCTTTATTTGCCATCCATTTCAATATTGTGATAGTTTGTTTTATATCTACAATTGCAATAGTTAATAATGCAGTTTTTCCCGCTAAAACAACCTGCCCCTAAGGTATAAAACCTTCATTGCTGTCCTAATTTCTAGCATGCACTTTATTTTTTCTTTTAGATATTGAGTGTTATAGAGAATAATAACAAATCTAGGTAATGAGAATCAAACAGAAAAATTGAAGTTTATATCAGAGGCAGTTTAAAAACAATCTTATTGTTATAAAATAATGAATTGTACTAATTGCAATTGACAGTTATAATTCCAATATAGCCATTATTACTTTTTCTTTTTTTGGAAACCGAGCAAAACTATTTTAATACAGAGCAAGAGCCCAGTGGGAAAGATGGCTCAAATTGTGTTTTATGAACCAAAAGTGAATCCATAAACTTATTGTACTGCAATTGTATAAATAGTTCATTTCTATTTTCAAAAAGATCTCCACTAAAGAAAGATTGATAGATAGCTTCTTATGTTCCTGGCACTTATTCTGGAAAACTGGGGGCCTTTCATAAGCTAAGAAGTCAGAAAATTATTTTATAGTTCTAGCCACAAGTAACTTAATTATTTGTACATCTATACACTATAAAGAAAAATTAAAAGAATATGATTCTGTACAGGCATTACTGTTCATGCTTAAGACATGATATGGCTGATATTCAGTATAAACAAGCTTCAGGGCCACGTCGTATAATACTCCTACTTTCTTGTCAAGATATTCACATGGTTAATATAAAGATCTCTGTAAGGTTTATGAGTACATTTGTCTGCTTGTTATAGTTAAAATAGCTGAATGACTTAATGAGCCATTTCTAACTTTTTAAAACAAAATGTTCTTTTTGGCAACCCCTGTTAGGTATAACATTGATACCAAATATGGTTTGGGTGAATAAATATATAAAACTTAGATATCATGGTTTAAGTGCTTATCACTTTAAGCACAATGCTGCAGGCAATTAGCCGATTAAGGGTGCGGTTAGAAGTTACAATATAAGGAAGCATTAGAAGCTGGAAAGCTTACTGTGTGTTACTGCGACTAACTGTGTGTTACTGTGATTAACTGTGAGTACTGACTGTAACTGTGCCTGTGACTGAGATGATTCTGTCTGCTACTGTTTGCTGATTTACTGCTGAATTCAACTGTTCTACTGTTTGAGCGTCTTGCTGAATATCCAGCGTTTGTTCCTCTGGAGAGAGGCACCGGAGGAGGAGAAGATATCTTTATCGGCTGATAAAGATATTGTAAGGACTCTTAATTTGGACTGTAATAGTGAGTCTTACTGGATGGAAATATAGTGAATGACTATTGGACTGAATGACAATGCTTTAAACTCTAAATGGATTAAAAACTATTTAAACTACAAACAGTGTTTGTGTTCAGTGTGTGTATACTCTGGGGCCCTTCCACTCTCGTTTGGCTGCCTGGTTTGACTACTGCTGCAATACTCTGCTAGGGGTTAATCCCCAAACACTAACAACCCCATCATAAATACTGTACATAGCTCACAACGTAAAAAGATAGTGAATTCCTTTCTGTAACAACGTACAACCAAAATTCCTGGCTCATTTGTAAGTTAAGATCTATCTGTAACAGATTTGGATAAAAGGCATACTGATGGAACAGTACAATAGCATCAAATGCAAATGTAATTTTTGAAATGTGAAGTACTCATTGTTGCAAAATAAAATAAGGCCTGGTTCTGAGTTTATTGGGGTAATCCAGATGAATGTTAGAGAAACATAGTCTACTATTGTTTGCTAAGGAAAAAGAATAATTTTAGATAAGGTTGGAAGCACTTAGAAACAGTTTCAGAGCAGTTTTTGTTATACACTATGTCTTGAGTTGAACCTAAGGGTCTAATGCAGGGGTGTCCAACCTTGGCAATTTTAAGACTTGTGGACTTCAACTCCCAGAGTTCCTCAGCCAGCTTTGCTGGCTGAGGAACTCTGGGAGTTGAAGTCCACAAGTCTTAAAATTGCCAAGGTTGGACACCCCTGGTCTAATGCAATATATAGAATGACACCTCAATCTGTTGAGAGAACTTGGCAATATCATCATGTATTGAAGAATTCTAGGATATGCTTGTAGAACCAATTTCTTTTGGCAAATGTCAATTCCATTTTAAAATATATATTTTATAGAATATGAAAAATGCTACATATTATCATGATGGCCCAATAGAATTCCACTCATTCTATTGGAATTATTTTACAATTTTCTGTGAGACAGTTCTATATTGCTAATGACCGGAGGAGCAGCATAAATAATTGCAAGGTAGTTATTGATATCCATACCCATGTTCTTATTCTTGAATCTGGACTGCAATTATTAGTAATTTTTACAAAAAGATAAATTACCATACCGATGAACTCCACTGTTGCATAAGACGATGTGGCAAGCTCCCAGCCGGCTGCAGAGTTCTGAAGAGACAGACAGTAGTCCAACTCCAGAAGCACCACAAGCTGTGTAGGCACAAGCTGCTGTGCGCTTGGATCTTATGAAAGACGCCATTAATCGGTAAAGCTCATCCAAAGAATTGACAGGCCTCATTAGCTGCCAAGTAAAATACAATGCTATTATCATTAAAAGACAATATACTGAACATGTGGGTTCATTATAAGTTCAACAAAATTTTGAAAAAATGCAGCTGTCTTGAACATCCTATAAGGATGAAGTCCTATTTTATTCTTTCTATAAGTCATATGATGACCATTTATTAACCTTAAATCCTGCAGTTCTGACTATACAACACCTACAGTAACCGATAACAAGCAAAAACATAAAATATAAAATATACAAGTGAAATCAATGCAATACTATTAAAATCAGGCAAGATTAAAATCATTAAAATTTACGGAAGAGATAAGTGATTGCATTACATTACAAAGCCTGGGAACCACAGAGAAAAGGTTTTCTCATATGGGTCTAATTTTGTTCACCATGCCTCTTTATGGCAATCTCTTAGGCATTATCTTTCACTTCAATTCTTTGGCAATCTCTTAGGCATTATCTTTCACTTCAGTTCTTTCTTAATAGCTTTTCACTGCACTAGAGTAGTTATACTATTCTATCTAGTGACTCTAATAAACACATATGACAACTAGACATTAACTGTAAATCTTTTACTACAACATAATTTTTTTCTGAAAACATTGACCAGATTAAGGCTTAGCACAGTCCAACAATGGTGCCCTCAACAGACTGAAAATCTCATACCATGAAATGAAAACAAATGTGATATCTGACATCTTTAAACTTACATTTTAGTCATTCACCATGCCAAACAAATTAATTGCAGCTGTAAATCTAACAGGCTTGGAAGATAGATGGGACCTTTCCAATTTCTCAATATTCAGCACTTAAATTTGATTACTGTGGGACAATGAAGGTATTTCATGCAATTTAAATTATATTCATGTATATGAAATATAATGCATTTTTGTTCCTGTAGCAGCATGCACTGCTTCACAATACAGGTAGACCTCAACTTACAACCATTCATTTAATGATTATTCGAAGTTACAACAGCACTGAAAAATGACTGATGACCGTTTTCACACTTACGACTGTTGCAGCATCCCCATGATCTCACATGATCAAAATTTGGGTGCTTGGCTATTTATGATGGTTGCAGTATCCCAAGGTCATGTGATCACCTTTTGATATCTTCTGACAAACAAAGTCAATGGGAAAGCCAGATTCACTGAACAACTGTGTTACTAACTTAACTGCACTTATTCACTGAATAAGAGAAAAAAAGGGAATAAAATGGGGCAAAACTCACTTAACAACTCTCTTGCTTAGCAACAGAAATTTTGGACTCAAATTATGGTCACAAGTGAGGACTAACCTATACAGCATATTCAAATGTTACTTTAATCACATCTATTGATTTACCTTATCTATATAAGCAGCTTTTGATGATGAATTAGGAGGAAGATTTGATTTGTCCAGATAAAATGCTCTGGAAAAAAGACCCCCACAATATATTAATATTTCTCAAGAATATTTATAAAATAAATGCATTCAGTCTCTTTGTGACATGTTACAAGTATTTACAACCCGGAAATTGCAGGAGATTAAATATGAACTGCTTTATGAATCCCTATGTGAAATGATATTGTGCTAAAAAATAATTTTGAGGTACTCAGAGCTGAATTAAAAGCATTCTACCACAGAATACAGACAAATGCTCAAGAGACAGTAAAGAGAATAGAATTTTAAATTATAAAATTCTTTTTTACATGTTTAGAATTCATGATGTTCATACAGGATTTGATTACAATAACAGCACCTTTTTTTGCAAATCACCAGAATTAATAAAATTTGAGAAACTGCTTATGCATGCTGCCAATAGTAGTTATAATTTCATTTCAGCATAATTAAAATATATTTAATCTATATGGGAGTACCTTTTGGAGTTTAGGACTTGCACTACAACCTTCAGGAATATAAGGGCCATTGGGGACAAGGCAAACAAGCAATGTGACCATAAGTCATGAACTTGGATAAGACAGGATTTTGTCATCTTATTCACCTTATGTGTAGGAAACTTTCTGAATTATGCTAAATCTATTTATGCTTGCAATTACAATGCTTATATTTTTTTCCAGTTTAAAATAAATGGCTAATTTTAAACAAAACTCTCATATTGTATAGAACCAGGGGTGGGTTTCTACCGGTTCTGTCCACCTCTGTAGAACCGGTTGCTCCGAAGAGCAGCAGACATAGAACCGGTTCTATGTCTGCTGCTGTTTTGGCCCACCCGTCTGCCTGGGCTCTTACCTGACCTTTATTTCCTGCTTTTTCAACTGCAGCTGATTTGCGTGACACAGCTGCAGTTGAAAAAGCAGGAAACAAGGGCTTTTCCAACCGCTGCGCACTTGCCTACAGCGCTGCTCAGCTGTCCGGGCAGCTCAGCAGGTTGTAAATTGCACTTGCGCGACTCGTGCATTCACACGTGATGCTAATAGACAGAACCGGTAGTTATACCAATCGGATCCCATCCCTATGTAGAACATATAAAAAAAGGAAATGACATTTCCCATCATATTAATCTAATAGAAAACTTATTTTTAAAATACATTTCAGTTAAAAAAGATTCGTGCCATCAACAAATCTGTGACTCTTAAATGTATAATTGTCAGCTTTGAAATTTAGCTGCCACATATTTATTTTTAGAGAGTTAGAGGAGTTGAAAAGTTCGAGGTTATTCTGTGTGTTGTATTAAGAATTTCCAGTTGCAGTTAATTGGTTCTCGTGATTTATGAAGTGTAGAAGTGGGAGGAGAGAAGGGAGGAGAGAAGGTGGATTCTATGTAACACACGAAAAAGCTTTCACTTGGGAAATTGCTTTTGAACATGCCAGATCTGTTCCTAATAAATCAATTGGAGAGATAATGTCTCGGAGTGATTGATATCATGGATACTTTGTGGATGCTTGACATTTATTTCCCAAGTCTAACTTTTATTTTTTGAATGGGCTTGACTGATGCCCCGGAGTTCTTTTCCCAGAAATGGACAAAGGGCAGCAATCAGCCGGAGTTGGAGGTGTGCAGGGGGGAGCGGGTGGGGGCCCTCCAGAGCATTAATTGAACCTGCCAGCCCTTGTTTGGAGGAGATGATGGATGCTTTCAGGATGGCAGTAGGAGAAAGAGATTGGGAGCTATACTGAAGCGTTTCTACTCAAGAAGTTGCTATAACCCTGGGGTTACCCAGCTGTCTGAAGAGAAATCTTTCTCTAGCCCCAGGCATATGGCTATTCTGTTGGATTGGAGGGAAGAGAGACAATTGGGGTCGGATTTCTCTCAAGAAGACAACCCCCAGATTATTCCTGGAAGTCCATCAAGGGCAGATTTATATCAACAGTTCCAGAATTTAAAGATGTCAGATTTGGTCTCATAGTCTGTTTGGACGGGTGGAAGCTTGAGACCACCCATATTCACTTACCCAAATATCATGAGGAACGAGGAGACTATACAGATGCCAGTTGGAGGAAGCCAGAAAGAAGCATCAACTAACAGAGGTATGTTGCAGCCTCAGAGGCAATCCCTCATTTCCCAGAAGGAATTTTGCCCCCTGCAGAGAGTATCCCTCCAGGGTGGGAAAACTGTTTTTAACTGCCCTCTGGGTAGCTTCCAATTCAAAGTCATGCCTTTCGGACTTCAGGGGGCTTCTGCAGTGTTTATGCAGCTCATCAATGAGGTGCTACACCCGCACCTTTACCGGGGGGTCCTCGTGTACCTGAATGACATCCTTATCTTCATGGAAGAACATGTTCAATTGGTCCGACAGGTTGTAGAAAAACTTCTAGCCGCCAAATTATGTGAAACTCTCAAAATGTGAATTCCACAAAGAGTCGCTAGACTACCTAGGCTACCGAATATCCAACCTGGGGGTTGAAATGGACCCCGGAAAGGTGAAAGCGGTGCTGGACTGGCAACCCCCCCAGAACCCGAAAACAACTTCAAAGTTTCTTGGGGTTTGCCAACTTCTATGGACAATTCATTCCATCCTTTGCTGAAGTTGCCCTCCCGTTGACAGAGCTATTAAAAACGGGCCCATCACCCACCAAATCAAAGCTGAGTCAACCCCTGGCTTGGACTATCAGAAAGCTTTCGAGACATTAAAATGCCTCTTTGCAACGGAGCCCATCCTCAAGCACCTAGACGCGACCAAGCCTTTTACTGTCCAAACAGATGCAAGTGATGTAGCGGTGGCAGCCGTTTTGCTGCAAAAAGACTCTTAAGGCCGACTGATGCCTTGCGCTTATATGTCCAAAAAGCTGACAGACGCAGAGCGAAGGTGGGCGGTCTGGGAGAAAGAAGCATTTGCCGTATGATGGGCTTTATTGACTTGGAGGCATTTTCTAGAAGGGGCGCCAGAGGCCTTTGAGGTATGGACTGATCATAAGAACCTCGAGGCTCTAAAGACCCCTAGGAGATTATCGCCCAAACAAGTCTGCTGGGCCCAATATTTCAAGCAATTCAATTTCAACATTAAATATATACCCGGAGGGAAAAATGTACTGGCGGATACTCTGTCCAGAAAACCTCAGTTTGACAGCCACCGAGAGGAAATAGTACAAGCCTTAATTTCGGATGCTCAATTGGCTGGCCAAGTAACCACTAGAACCCAAGCTAACCGCAACCCCAAACTCCTGGAAGATAAGCTGACTGCGGAATTGAAAACGGCCCTATTGATCCTTGGTTCCTGGACCATCAAACCGAGTTGACAATGAATGATGGACTAGCTTGGAAAGGGACTAGGCTTTATGTACCCAGAACCCTAAGACTACTGGTACTAAAGCGTAGCCACGGCTTACGGCTGGGAGGCCATTTTGGATTCCAAAAAACCCTGCATTTACTAAGAAGACAGTTCTGGTGGCCAAAAATGAAACCTGATGTCGAAAAAAGCATGTAAAAAGTTGTTCAATTTGTGCCACAATGAAACACAGAACTGGAAAGCCCTCTGGCCTCCTGTAACAAGTTGCTGAACCTACCCAACCTTGGGAAGAAATCGCAATGGACTTTATTGCTGAATTACCTAAGAGTGAAGGGAATACGGTCATTTGGACTATAATTGACTTATTCTCTAAACAGGCCCATTTTATAGCCTGCCAAGGGCTTCCATCTACGAAAAAACTTGCAAAGCTGTTTGTGAAACATATCTATAGATTACATGGTGTACCTCACAGAGTAATATCAGACAGAGGGGTACAATTTACTGCAAAATTTTGGAGGAAATTTCTGAAATCCATTGGCTCCTCTCAAGGGTTATCCTCAGCTTTCCATCCTCCTTGTAACGGAGCAGCGGAGAGAGCTAACGCCATGATTGAACAATACATTAGATGCTATGTAAATTAACAACAAGAAAATTGGGCTCAGTTATTACCTTCTGCAGAGGTTGCTTACAATAATGCAGTACATAGCAGCACGGGATTGACTCCATTCCAAATCAACATTGGATTGGATTTTGTCCCAATGCCAGAGTTACCTAGGCAACCTCCCTCGTCCATGTCCCTGACAGAATGGATGAACTCATTAAAGAAAGGGTGGGAAGATACAAAAAAAGCTTTGAACGAAGCTGCAAAAATTTATAAAAAACAGGCGGATAAACATAGATCCCTTCAACCGCCTTTTAAAGTAGGAGACAAAGTATATTTGTCGACCCAGTATCTTAGGTTGAAACTGCCCTGTAAGAAGCTGGGTCCAAAATTCTTGGGTCCGTTCCAAATTTCAAAGATAATCAATCCGGTCACTGTCCAATTACATCTTCCTTTACTATTGGGGAAAATTCATCCAGTGTTCCATCCATTGTAGTTTACTAAAACCAGCTACTACATCAATGATAAGACCACTACCACTGGCTCCCCCTAAACCGTTGACAGTACATGGGGAAACACATTATGAGATTCAAAAAATTCTCAATTCTAGATTATACCATGGCCGATTGCAATATTTGGTCTTATGGAAAGGATACCCCCCTCTCAGATGCTAGTTGGGTAAAGAGTTGGGATGTTCATGCTGATCAATTGGTTAACCAATTCCATGAGGATTTTCCCCACAAACCGAAGGGTCCTCGTGGGGGGAGGGTTAAGGACAATGTATATGTGTGGTTTTTTTCTTTTCTTTTAGGAGGAGTTTTCAAGGGAGGACGCCTGTCAGCTTTGAAATTCAGCTGCCACATATTTATTTTTAGAGAGTTAGAGGAGTTGAAAAGTTCGAGGTTATTCTGTGTGTTGTATTAAGAATTTCCAGCTGCAGTTAATTGGTTCTCGTGATTTATGAAGTGTAGAAGTGGGAGGAGAGAAGGTGGATTCCGTGTAATGCGCAAAAAAGCTTTCACTTGGAAAATTGCTTTTGAACATGCCAGATCTGTTCCTAATAAATCAATTGGAGAGATAATGTCTCGGAGTGATTGATATCATGGATACTGTGTGGATGCTTGACAATAATAACATAAAGTTTCAGAGTTCAAAATTACTTTGTACAGAAACCAAAAGTGTATTCAGAATGTTTGAAAGACATACAAAATAATCCAATTTCAGAGCTGTTCTTAGCTTCAGATTTTGTCCAAAATCTCATGCATCAGAAGAATTAAACTACTGCACATTCTATGAAAGTATGATCCAAATAATTTAAAAAAACATATGCACCTTTACTAGGGAGTAAGAACCGCATTGACTTGGGATTTATTTCTTGGTTAAATATTTAGAAATGTAACTTTTTCTCCTGGTTGATGTTGGTACAGTTTTAAATATAACATTATTATATTTAAAAATGGACAGAATGGGGACAGTGTAGCAAAATATCACATATTGTGTATGTGAATGCAGACATGATTAATTTGGAGTAGTGCATACTTCTACAAATGTAACTTCACTGTTTTCTATAGATGGCCACTGTATAGGTGCTGCTGGGAGAGTCCTTTTTAAATATTGTTCTGAACTTTTTTTCAGCACATGTGAAAAAATGACAGTTGGCTTTGTATCTAAAGCAGGACTAGAATTCATCATGGCCTCCCAGTTTCTGGTCCAGTGCCTTACTCACTACATCAAAATGGCTATGGAGGTAAGGTTATTCTTCCCAAATGCTAATTAGAGTTTTAAAATATGACATATCAAAAAATTATTTCTTCCTTAATTAGCTGACACTTGAGTGAAAACTGATAGAACAACTTCCAGTGGCTTTTCACAAAAGGATATTTGTGTTTCTGAGAACCTGGAAAGCTGTGGAGAGCATATAAATTTGCAAAGCACTTCACTTAATTATTAAATGCTTGTTGAGAACTTCAATCAGATGTTATGACAATAGCTAATGGAAAAGTTGGCACATTACCTGAAAAAGACACTATTTTTTAATCTACTTAAAATGATAAGGATGAAATCTTAATGCTTATGCATATACAGAAACTGTTTGCTTTATAGCTTTTAAAATTTAGTAGATATTTTTGAGGTGGTTTTTGTGTGTAAATGTAGAGTACCTGTATATTGACAGAGAAAAGTTGGTTCTGTTCTACATCAAGGTTGGCTTGTCTGACTTGCTATCTATCATTCTCTGATTGAAGGAGCAGAATTTTAAACCTTATGTTGGTAAACCCAGGTTACTTAATGTAAGAGGTTGAGTCTGCTACTGTATACCAACAGCTGCTCCATTTGCAAATAATGCTCAATGCATTTTAATACAATTCACATTTCCCCCAATTGTCCTCACCATCTGCAGTTCAAAATTCTCTGATGAAATACAGAATTCCCTTGCTTCACCACATTTGACAGGAGGCTAACTGCTCTATTTTCCTTCTTTGCTGTTCTACCTCTCTCACTGCATCTTAACTAGTACAAAAGGAAGCTGAATGTTTCATATTTTCCTCTTATATTTATATATTGTATAGTAAATATTTTAATGTTGTGTGGTGGGGGAGTTGTTTGTTTACTGTTGCATCCACCCTGTGTCGTATTGGTTCAGTTGGACAGCTTTATAAAAATGAAGACAGGTTTGCCATCACTTTCTTTCCATCCTCCACCCCAACCCACATTTCCCCCCCTTTTTTTAATGTGACTTTCAGCTTTGCAAACCTGGGATTAGGGAGAGAAAGCAAGAGAAAAGGCTGGCAGGAATGAAAATTATATCTTATGTAGGGGTGGAGTTCACCTCTCTACCTTTCCTTTGTGTTGGGAGAAGTTGTGTCCACAAGGATAAAAAGAGTATGCATTCAGCTGTCTTTGAATAAATGCATTATTTAGCTTTGTAGTGAAGTTAGGAAAAGCAATGTGAGGCTTCCCTCCCATATCACTCCCCCACCCCAAACAGATATCAGTGGTTTGGGAGTGAGGAAGACTGAATGCATACAAACTGGAGTTTCACTTTGCATTGCAGAAGCTTTTCTTGTTCCATTCCTCTGAAGAAAAGAACAAAAACAAAAAGCTGTTTTGCAAATCTGGTTTGAGCGGGAGTTTTTCTCCTCTGTCAAAACACTAGGACCAGGATTGTTCCAATGAAGCAATTGAAGGCAATTTAGAACAGACAAAAGAAAGTACTTATCCATGCAGTACATAATGAACCAGTGGAATCTATTGCTGCAAAATGTGTTGACAGATCTTAACATAGGATTATAGAATGTAAAGGTTGAAAGGGATCTTAGAGATCAATTACTCCAACTTCATGCCCCCTACAGAGATTCTACGTTATCCCCCCAAAATAGCTGTCAAAATTCTGTTGAAAATTTCCAACAAAGGACAATCGACCTCCTGTGTTTTGTGGTTATGCTAACAACCACTGTTTGAGACATCCTTCTCAGTTGCTATATATTTTAATTTTTTGTATTCAAATTGGTTTTGAATTTATTAAGATTGTTTGTCATCCCATGGTTACTTGATGGGATGGCCGCTTATGCAAATTGAATAAATAAACACATAAAATGAGATTTCAACTTGTATTATATATTATTTTATTTTTTAAAAATCCTCAGGCAACACTTAAATTGATAACAGGAAGAGTCTAGTAAAACTAACAACCCTGACTTTCACCTAATTATATCACTACAATCTAGGACTGCAAATGAAGTTAACTCCTGGCCACATAAGGATCATTCTGGAAATTTCTTCTGATTGAAATCATCTTCCAATCAACCCAGATTCAGAATAAATAGATACTGCTAAACAACCTTAAAACAGAAAACAATATGCAATTTTTTAAAGTGCCCTGAAGAAAACAGAATTAGCAAAGACTAATTACAAAATCCAAGTGCCACCTGGCAGAAAATTTGATGAACACAACCCCTCTTGAAAATATCTTTTTTCAGAATTTTGAACAAATCTAAAATATTTGTCAATAAATTCTGTCAATAAATAGTAGAGTAATGCTGAGCTTGCATGAAATATAAAGCATGAAAATTTTTGAACCATGAAGCAACTTTCATAGGTAAGCCTTTTCAGGTTGACAGGGAATTAAACGAATGGAGATTAGAAAAACAGATTTAGTTCTTAGAGCTGCAGTCTACTTTTAACAGATCTTTTAACAGATAATCAGAGTTGGAAGGGACCTTGTAGGTCATCTAGTCCAACCCCCCGCCCAAGCGGGAGACCCAACACCATTTCTGACAAATGGCAGTCCAAGCGCTTCTTGAAAGTCTTAAGTGATGGCACTCCCACAACTTCTGAGGGCAAGCTGTTCCATTGATTGATTGTTCTCACTGTCAGAAAGTTTCCCCTTATTTCCAGGTTAAATCTCTCCATCCATTATTCCTTGTCTGGCCTGCAGGCGCTTTAGAAAATAGCTTGACCCCTTCCTCTCTGTGGCAGCCCCTCAGATATTGGAAGACTGCTATCATGTCTCCCCTGGTCCTTCTCTTTACTAGACTAGTTAAGCCCAGTTCCTGTAACTGTTCTTCGTATGTTTTAGTCTCCAGTCCCCTAATCATCCTGGTTGCTCTTCTCTGTACTCTTTCTAGAGTCTCAACATCTTTTTTGTAATGTGGTGACCAAAACTGGATGCAGTACTCTAGGTGTGGTCTTACTAAGGCTTTATAGAGTGGTATTAGTACCTCCCTTGATCTTGATTGTATCCCTCTGTTAATACAATTTAGGATTACATTAGCTTTTTTGGCTGCTGCTGCACACTAAACTAGAACTTTGTCTTAGTTTTATCATTTGGCATACCATGGGGATATATTCAACCTGAAAGGAATTGTGTTGCATTGTGAAAACAATATAAGAATAAGCCTATTGTCTGGAAAAGGACAGAAGGGAAATATAATAAAAGAATGGTGCATGAATGACATTACAGCTGTTGCTAACTCAACAAATTTGTTGATAAAGTTGGATTCACATAGAAATACAATTACTTTGTACAATATAAAGTAATACTTTTGTTACTAAGAGGAAAGAATGGAAGATAATATGCTGTTCTGATGCACTGTGGTACTGAAAGAAATTTACTGTTATTTGTCTTTAAACTGTCCAAGCAATAAAAAGAATAAGTTGTAAAGCATTTGGAAGGAAAGATGCAATACAAATTTTCCTTCTAATCTGAACATCTATATTAATTTGTCAGAAAAATATGAATTACTGGTTTTTTAAATCACATTACTACGTTAATGAGAAATTCACTACATTAAAAACTAATCAGCAACATAAATAAGTTATCATGTTCATAGGAGATGATTTGGTATTATATGCCCATCAATCTTTTTAGTAAGACTTAGATTCACTTCCATATCTTTAAAAGAGGCAGTTATACAACAAAATTATCTTGATATACTTGAAGGTTCACAGTACTAGAAAAAATCAAATTGTGGCAGTGAAATAATAAAGCAAAAATCATAGTTCAGAATCTCATATGAAGTACCAAAACATGCAAGTAAAGTTGGCTGAATAGATTATAGGGATTATACTGGAAATTATATTTATTTATTTATTTCTATTTGATTTGTTAATCACTTACAAGATAACAGGTATGAGTATAAACATAGTTATGAATACACGAAATGGATACATATAAGAAAAATAAAAAGAAACAATAGGACAGTGTGATATGTTCAGATGTTTGTCTTTATTTTCCCTATATAATCAATCAAAATATTAACTAGACTGATGTCAAATTGGAAAAAAGAAAAATCTGAATGTGTTTGCACACTAAAGCAGGACTTTTGCCAGTATTGTTTTAGCATCGTGACCCAAGTTCGTGCTTAGAAATAATAGCTATTTACTCACCTGAGTTTTTGGTTATACTGTTTTACTTTTTCCAATGAAGCTGTATTAATCTGGGCTTGAAATTCTTCTACTGATACATTGTCTCTATAATAATATCCTTCCATACTTTCCAGGGCTATAAAAGAATGCACAGGAAATAACACAGATTCATATCAAACTGATCCATTGATTTATTTATTTTCCAGTTTTCCTATACAGATACTGTAATTCTCCAAATATAATATTGCTTTTTCACAGCTAACACAAACACACATGGGACTGAAATGCACATGGTCGTATTAACTAAAATTAACTAAAATTCCTTCATTCCTGAAGGAAATATTTTCTCTTAAGTAGAAAGGTATCAGAAGCTTGTTCTTTTCTGTACCTTTAAATATACAGTACTACATGTTAAGTAAGAATGTTGTGCATTTCACTGTTGCATATAGAGGACATACACATTCCTATAGTAGTACATCTTCAAGTTAAACACATAAGATCAGATTTACCTAAGTATTGGCAATAGCCATTTTCAACCCAGTAACACATTTCTTCTTTATTTATTATAAGAGTTTATATTATGCTTTCAGAATAAAAACATTCCAAAACCATATAAACATGCTCCTTACTGGCAAAATTTGAAAACAAATTTTAAATTTTTAGATCAGTGTTTTTCAAATCTGGCAACTTTAATGAGGGTGGACTTTAACTCCCAGAATTCCTCCAGGCATATTTTTTAAAAAGAAACATTTTTACATCTTATCAAATTCAAACGTGCAGTAAGTTATCCATCTAGACAAAATTGTACAAACAAATGAATATATTAAAAATAAAGGTAGACATTAGTAAGATAAGTACAATAAAATATTCAAATATGTATAATAACATACATGCATTTTATTTATGCAAGATGTGATTTTCTTCAACATATTGCTGTATCCATGAATACCCCAGAATGCCAGCAATTATGTATTATTTTTCATATAAGTTAAACAAACTAATTAAGAATAGGTAAACTTGAAAATATTTTACCTTGTGCAAATAGAACTGGGTAAAGTTTAAAACCTCCACCATTTTTCAGCCTTTGGGGAAGCTGTTCAAAATTGTAGCTATCGAGATAAAAATAAATTTTCATAGCTTGCCGACTTCCTTCTGCTTGATATGTGATTGGCATATCTAAAAATAAAATAACATTTTAGTCAAAATTACCAGTCAAAAGTTTTTCAATTTTTCTTGCAAAGATTTACAAATATTTTGAGAAAGTAAAACTAAATCAACCATCAACCAAAATATCACAATTAATCCTTGTGGTGCCATAGGAAATACAATTTAGATTAAAAATCTACACTGACCCACTATCTGAATGCCAAACATTGAATCCTTCTGCCACAATGTTTGTTTGTAAGTAAAAATACAAATTCTATGTCACAGTATTATCACATAATTAATTTCCTTATGTTATACTACTGTATAAAGATATGAAAATACAGTGATAATATACTACATGGAATAATGGAGACGTTAAGAGGAAGCATTAATTGATTGGGTACAAATGAAGTCCCAATAAGAATACTAAATGGGCCGATTTCAATTTTTAAACATTTATTTTTTTAAAATGCATACTTTTTAGTGTCTAAAATCCTATAAGAATTCTTGCATGTATATTAAAAGATTTCAGCCACTTTTAATTTTAAAAGCTTAGTGAAAATGCAATACTCCCAATCAGGGAAAGACTTCTTCATCTATAGTTTCTTTTGTAGATACCATTACATTTCTAAGATAGCTTTAAGAAAAAAATGAAATTGTGACTGTATTCATACATTGTGTTCATAGTGAAACTTGAATAAAGATTTGCTGCCCATCTTCTTTCTATTTTGTGCCTGGCTGCACAAATAATTCTCTTTTCCCCTCTAACTTGTACTAATGCCTACAACTATCATAACTAACATTAAACCTACTGTCTTTGCTAGGTGCTATGAATAAAGAAGTGGCATCAAGATTGAAGTAAGATTGGAGAACTAGTTTGGTATACATGTAAAGGTGTTGGCTTAGAAACCAAGGAGACCATGAGTTTTAGTCCCACTTCAGGCATGAAAGTTGGCTGGGTGACCTTGGGCCAATCACTCACTTCAGTCCAACTCATCTCACAGAGTTCTTGTTGTGGAGAAAAAAAAGGAGGAGGAAGGATTATGTTCGCCATCTTGAGTTGCTTATGAAGTAAGAAAAGTAGGATAAATATTGTATACCATATTACCATTCTCCTCAAAATGGTTAAAAGTTTAAAATTTTGCATATGCATACAAAGATGTTTACTATACAAGCAAATGTGATACAAATGAGAGTGTGTAGTTATATCCTCTAATATTTTACAACAAATATTGAAAGGGGAAATGTAAGTATGCTTTACAATACTCACTTGCTACTAAAGGTTCCTGTTCAGAATGTTTAAAATAAAATGTAACTTTCTCCAAGTCAAATAATGCAATCAATGTGTCTTCTAGCATAGCTTGTTCATCAGTCTGCAAATATATACATATAGACAGAATGTAGTAATCGTGCTAGATTGATTATTATAAACATTAACTGCAAATGGTCATATCCTCTTTCACTGAAGCAATAAACTGACTCATCAGTAAATTAATATGGATTGACTTCTACTAAATTTTACTCCATCTTCTCTTGTCAAATTATTAGCAACAATATATACAGAAGAGAAAGTTAATTACTGTGTTGCCTGTGTAATTTAATTGCACAGAATTTTAATTGTTCAAGTGAGTATATTTAAAATGTGTGACTACAAACCAAGCTTAAGTGCTTACACTGGCTTTTGTATGTTACAATATTTAATATGCTGAAAATAAAATGAAGTTTTGTATTAGTGTGGCTTCTAAAATAATGTATAATTTTCTCACGTTGCTAACAAAGAAAACATTAGCATAGAACTATAGCCTAATGAAAGGCAGAATTATAGAACTTAGAAGAAAAAAAAAATCAGTCAAATGTAAAATAATGCAGATGTATCACAACTTCCAGAGACATCATTAACCTATTAAAGATTAGCCACCTTTCATCAACCTAATGTTGTTCAGTGTACAGTATAATGACACTTAGAATGCTCAGCCAGCATGGACAGTGTTTATTTAGGAATTTTGGGAAGTATAGTGCAATATATGTGTACAGCACAAAGTTGGGAAAGGCTGCAACTTTTTGATTCAGAAATCCCAGATTTGTTGGCTTAATGGACATATCTCTGCTACAGTCCCCATCTTGTGATATATTTTCCCCTTGGAGATTAGAATCACTCCAACTCTGTGAACTTTTTGCAAGGCTTTAAAAACCTGGCTATTTACATTGCCTAGAATTTTAATTGTTCTTCAAATAAATGAGTATATTTAAAATGTGCTACTGCAAATCAAGCTTAAGTGCATACCCTAGCTGTTGTAAGTTAAAATATTTTATACTAAGTATTGAAAAGAAAATGAAATTCTGTATTGTGGCTTCTAAAATAATTTGTAAGCGTCTCACATTCCAACCATGGGGCTCTTAGTTAATTATTTTTACTGTTGTTTGTATTTCTTTTCTGGATGTTTTTACATTTGCTAGCTTAGTTCTTTTATGATTTTAGAATTTAAGCAGCCCAGAATCACTTGGTTGAATTGGGCAGAAATTGAATGAATAAATATCTGAAATTCTGAAGACAAATCATGGCTACACAAGAGTACACACAAACAAACACAGAATGGCATGCCACGGCAATTTGGTTATTCAATTTCATTTGGATTTCATTTGGCGGGTTTCCAGCATCACAGTATCCATTTACAAGAGATATACATATGAAATTGTTCATTGCTTCCCCATAAAATCTCTTCAAGATTTATCTGTCTACATTCCAGACCCAGATCATTCTTGAATATTTTTTTTCTGTAGAACACTTTTCCAAACAAACAACTAGACTGAACCTACTTGCCATTTTTATTTTCCAGCAACACTTGTTGTACACAGGTATAAGGTTGACACTTCATTCGTAGCATTTCCAAAATTTCTTTGCTAATCAAAATAACTGGTTGAAAATTAAGCTCAGCTAAAAAGAGAGCTGATGGGTGCCAAGAGATCTCTGTGGACACATTGGTGGCCTGAAATATCATGCTGGGGAAAACTGCTTCAAAATTGAGGAATACAGGACACTGATATAAAACCACAGAAATTGAAAAGAATCAAAACTCAGTATTATTTAAGAAGAAACTATTTTCTGATAGAATAAATTAAAACTACAGGGTATAAATTGAACTCAATAACATTCAACAGCATTAACAACTATAATATAATGTGTTCACTCCTGACAGAACTCCTATGAGAACTAGGCTATAGTCAATTTAATGAGTAAGCTGTACCACCACTTTCATTGAAACTAAAGTGAAACTAACTAGATTCAATCCAATGGATCCTGATATCACTGGTTACAAAACAAGTCCTGGAGAAAATAGGACTGAAGCCAAATCACATATAAGGGAGAAGAAACAGCACTTTCACATAAGTGAGGGCTTAAGGATTGTAGCTAATGGTATAGAGCCGGAAATGCTATGTCTAATAGTCTCAAACTTTTCCCAGTTCTGACTTTAGTGAGCCCTTTAAAATTAAGAAAATGATAATAATTAGAAGCAACAAAAAGATCTAAAAGGCTATAACTAATTTTGGATATTAATATGAACTAATTGGTTCTTTTACTTTGGCACATTATAGACTGTTGCACATTCAGCCAGATGTTCAGACTGGATCTGGCATTTTTATCCACCTATTGAGATCTTCCCAAGGACCTAGGATAGACAGGTGTTAATGTTTGATGGTGTTAGAGATATAATTGAAGGATTATTATTAGTATTTGTTAAATTGATTTGCTACCTAGCTCACTATGGGGACTTCCTGGTACAGTTGATCTGTTGGTTTGATTTACAAAGTCTTTAGAATAATACAGAACATTATCAGTAACTATTCAACAGCATTATTGAAAAATTGCTCTTTTACAAAATTTTATTTCAGGTTTTGTTCAGGATAATAAAGTATTGGTCAATATTATATAGACATTTATAGGATTTCTCACCAAGTTTGGTGACAGCAGTGACTGGAAGTAAAGGAGAACACCTGCAGTAGATATCTGTTCCAACCATCTCCTACTGGCCTCTTGTGTTTCCATTTCATATTCCTTGCCATTGTCAAACATTTGATTTAAGGCAGCCATTAATTGCTCTGAAAATGCACAAACTGTAGCTACTAGACTCTGGCAGAAGACCATGTCTCTCCTGAGCTGTATCTCACTGTCTGAAAAGAGTATAATTGGAAAAATAGGTGAAAAATTATCTAAATTGATGAGCAAGTAAGCATAGTCCTATGCACTGATTTTGTTTTCTGGGCATAAAAATGGCTATTAAATACCAGATAATATATATACTTGTAGGTTCTTTTGATTGCACAGGCTGATGAAAGAAATGCCATGCTATGTCTATATAGTAAGCTTGTAGACTATAGATACATCATAAATGAATTTAATTACTAAATTATTCTACCTTAGTACATATCCAAGTGTCAAAAACTGCTATTCATTGTGGAATCTTGTTTAATGTGTATGCTATAACAGTGATCCCCAACCTTTTTATGCCAGCCCGGTACCAGCATCAGCTGGGCGCGCGCCGGTCCCGGCATCAGCTGGGCGCCGCGCCCGTGTACCGGCATCAGCTGGCGCCGCCATCTTTTGATGAAAAAGTGCTTCCGGTGAGCTTTCTACCGGAAAAGCTCACGAAAGCACTTTTTCATCAAAAAGATGGCGGCGCCAGCAACGCCCAGTAGGACTTGTTCCGCGGACCGGTACCGGTCCCCGGACCGGTGGTTGGGGACCCCTGTGCTATAATACTTTTTTATTCTGCATGTACATATAATACATATCCACAAGTTAGCCTACTTTCATGGCAACTACCTTTCTGTATGATAAATGATCAGTTACCTCTTTATGTCACAATCTTATACGTGCTTGCTCAGAAAGTCCAGTAAAATGCATGGGTTTTTCTTGCTCATGTATTTATAGAGGAAGTCCTTGTTAGCAACCACTTATTCAACAACTGTTCAGAGTTATGATGGTGCTGAACAAAGGGGGCTTACGATGTTTCTACATAGTTGTAGCTGTTACTGCATCTCCACAGCATATGATCACAATTCAGCTGCTAGGCAATCGTAATAATGTGACAAAATCCTACAGCCACATGGTCACCATTTGCAACCTTCACTGTCAGCTTCCACCAAACAAAAATTCAATAGGGAAGCCAGCAGGAAGTCATAAATATTGACTATGTGACATACTTGCTTAATGACAAAGAATGATTTGCTTAACAATGGCAACTAGAAGTGCTGGGATTTCTGTCAGTAAGTGGTGCAGCCACATGACATCACAATTTATGACTGAGTCAGTTAGCGGTATAAATTCTGGTCTCCGTTGCCATTGTTAAATAAGGAGCACCTGTAAATGGATTTATGTGAAAAAACTTCCTGGTCATGTTTATCATCTGTTCCTCAAAAATAAGTTGTTAGTCCAGAGTGTAACCTTATCCAGATCAGATTAATATCAATTACTAAATATTATTAAACTATTTTACTTACTTAAGTACCAATAAAAAGAATATTTGTAGCACAGAGTTGGAACTGTGGGATCCTTGGTCATCTCTGACCTTGGTTGTTTTCTTATAGATGTTTCATTATCAAACATACTTATGGTGTTACTTAGTTTGGTAATGAAACATCTGCAAGAAAACAATCAAGTTCAGAGAGCACAAATGAAGACATTTGCAAAAGTTGGTCAACACTTTTAAATAAAAATTACCTGTATATTCAAGAAGTGCCAGAAGGACTCTTGCTTTTACCTCTGGAAAAAAAATAGAAGAACCTGAAGAGACAAAATCATGTTTGGCACTCAGGCCAGGGACGGATTGTCCCTTTCTATTCAACCTTAAATTTCTATTATTAAGCAATATATCTTTCAATCAATAGGCACAGGAACAACAAGGATCTTATATATAATTCTTATAATAAATATATAATTTCTATTCAAAATTACATGGTTATCAATGAAATACAAAGATTATATAAGATAAAATATTTATACCATCTAAAGAAAAATCAGAGAAAACAGTAAGTCTACCCTGTTTCTCCAACAATACGGCCTCCCCCAATAGGAAGACCCAGCATGTTTTATAGGCATGAAATGAAATTAAGCCCCTCCCCCAAATTAAGGCCTATATTAAAACATGCGAAATGGGGGAATGGTGGGGGGATTTGCTGTTAGGAAGTACTTTTGTTGCACACCCGGATATGGTGCTGCCTGCGTTGACCCCGATACGAACTGCCCCACCAACGCTGAGGTCAACATCCAAGCCATCGCCGCCCGCCCGAAGATGCAAGGGGGGAATTAAGTCACCCAAAAGACGGCCTAGCCATTTTTTCGGGGCTCAAAAAAAAATAAGACCCGGCCTTATTATATGAGAAACACGGTAGTAACATTGCCAACATCTTTGCCATCAAACACCATTTATTATTTCAGGAATAACTATTTATAGTACATGAAAAAATATTTAATCGTATATGCCAATATGGCACATAGACTCTGAAAATAGACTAAAAACATAGCAAAACTGTTCAGTGAAGGTTGGAATTTACCATGATTAAAGTATTAACAAATTGCTAGAACAATAAAAAAAAATGATCTCTGACTAGAAGGGGAGACCTTGAAAGAATTTGAAGCACTTACTCAAACCAAGATCAGCTATTGTCATATCTACAAATTATTATTAAAAATGAAAAGGTGATAAATCAAAAGTTGATTTAAAAGTTAAAGCAAAGCTTCTAAGAAGTAATCATAATATAACAATGGGAAGAGTTATGAAAGAAGTCAATAAAATGTATTTCAAGTTATAATTTAAGGGAAAATAGGTATAAAATGTTTTACAGATGGAATCTACAGTAACTTCATCAATAATTACCAAGTTAAATAAATAAGGCAAAAATAAATGTTGGAAGTGCTACAACAAATAATGTTTTATTATTTATAGTGATCATGTAAAAAAAATTCAAAAGTACGAGAAATACTTCAAAATATTTGGAAAAGTTAAAAATTAAAATTGAACTGAAATCACAAATTTTTATTTTACATACCATTGCAAAAAACCTGAATGAAAAATACCACACTTTATTAAGATAGATGCTAAAAGCTGCAAGAACAAATTTGGTAGAACACTGTAAAACAGAAACGTTCTCAAAAAAAAGGGGGGGGATTAAGCATGATTCCTTCTTGGTTTGCCAAAAGATGCTACTGGAATGGAAAGGGTCCAGATGGATTGTGGAACAGAGGAGATTGCAGCTATGGAAACTAGGAACTGGAACTGTATGATGCAAGACCAGAGAAAAGATACCATGAAGATATCTGAGGCAGTGGACTCCTGAAAAAGAATGGTGGGCTGAAAATGGCTCCGCATGATTACAGTTAAGTACAAGGGAGCAGCTGAGTAGATCAGTTCCTTCAACCCTCTCTAGAAAAAGAGAGTATGTAAGGTTCCCCAATCTGTACTCTATATGATTGTATCTCATGAGAATAATGCAAAGAAATAGTCTCCAGAAAGTTAGAGAACTGGAACCTGAGAAAATTTTCCATACTTGCTCCAGCCATAATTTTCACATTTTCTTTACTAATCATTTTTGGAAATTGTCTATTAATTGTTTTAAAGACATTAAATCCCTTCAAAATGACAAGGCTGGATGAGTTCTTTGATCCTTGAAAATGAAGCTCCATCTTTATAACTTTTAAGAATTTAAAACAACAAAAAGCAAGACAAGGTTTTCACTATAGAAAGTTTTTGATGAACTAAGGCAGGGGTCCCCAACACCCAGCCGGCGGCCCACTTCCAGGCTGTGGCCTATTCACAACTGACACACATCAGGCTAGTCACAGGCTGGCACACATGCGCGTGTGTGTATGTAGCCCAACTCATGACAGCGGCAGTGAAAACTTGCAGTCGACCTGTGTATATATGCGCATGCACTGGCCCACACAAGTTGACCTGTGCACACACATGTGCCAGCCTGCCACTCACATGACCCGGTTCCCCTCTTCCCCGCCGGCTCAGCCACCAAGCAGCAAAAGGCTCAGAAAAAAATGGAATATGACTTTGAAACTAATTTTAAAGAATAAAGGCACATTAAAGGCACAACAAGACAGGCAACTTATAATGATGTTCAAAGGAATTTCTGAGGAATTGCATCAGGACCTTGAATCAATAATGTCAGCTGTGCTGGGTCTTCTCAGGAACCGTCTGTTCCCAGAAGAAGCTATTACAGAAAAAGTAAAAGTCTGTCTGTGAACAAAGTGAACAAGAATTTGTCATTATATATACAAATGTATATATCAGATGGTGCTTTTAAGAAGGAAATAAAAATGTCAGTACAGAAAGCTATTGGAATTATGTATTTTTGCTAGACTTACAAAAGAGACTTTTTGATATTCTGAAGAAATTCAAAATAAGGAATGATAATCAGCTGAATGAATTAAATAGCAAAATTATTGTACATTTTAGAAAAAGAAACACAATGTTGGTTTATTTGATCAGAATTAAAATGTTATTTTGACATGTTATCTTGGATGGTTTTCTTTAGATTTCTGGCATCTGGCCTGAAAAAATGCTGGATATACTTACAATTAACATGATGTTTAAGCATTTTTGCTTAAGTTACTTTATGTAACCTAATTTGAGAACATTTAAATTGATTTTATGTTTAATTGTCTTACAAAACACATATCCTCTTTCTTTAAGAGGATTATAATTGGCTTATGATCCTCTTAAAGGGATTTTTGTGAGCTTGTTCTCTAAAGGAAAAATTATCTCACCTTTTCATATCAAATTTTAGTCTCTTCATACTAGATTACTGGAACCACTTTATATCTTCTAAATGTGGATGTGCTTATAATCAAGAGCTGAGCTATGGAATGATCAGTTTTATACTTGTTAATTAATATTATTTTAGGGCTCCATTTTGCTGACAACTAGATTGGAGAAGATATTATTATTAAATTTGGCTATAGTTAAGATTTGAATTATGGGGTGATGAGTTTTATATATTTTAATTAAGATGACTAGATAGTGAAATTGTTTATACTTTTTCTTTTTTGCATTATTTATTCTCTATTTCCATTTTTCTTTTTTAGTCGGCATTATTTTTTAATAAAATTTTATTTTAAAAAAGATATCTCAGAAAGATGAAGCCAAGAAAAGGAATCTGAAGAAAAACATGGCTTTCCTTTTAAGTTATTTCATTAAAATCTATTAGTATGCATAACAGTTAAAATTTGTGTAGATTTAGATTTATGTTTGTGCTCTGTCTGTCTCTTTCTCACCCAACCTACCCATCCACACACATAAATGATTTGCATTAAGACAAATCAGCTACCAATAGACACATAAATATAAATCATATTTACACACCATTCAAAACAGACAATAAAAAAATCTAAGAAGGAAACAAAAGACCAGAACCGAATCTCTGTAGCAGCCAACACCCAGATAAGCAGAAATTAACACCAGCAAATGATCAAGCAGAAAACAATACCCCAACAATATTGGGAGGGCAAGCTACTATATATAAATGGAGTAATTCCCCACCCTTACTTGCAATGATGATACTCTCAATTGGTTAATGAAACATCTGAAAAGCTATCAAAGCATTCTTTTATATTTCAGAATTTCTGTCTAAGAACCATACAACAAGAGTTGAATTACTAACCTTCAACAAATTTTCGGATGCTTTGAGAAAGGTTTTGAACACTGCTGGGGAGGTTCCAAGGATCTTGTTTAATGTGAAGCCTCAGTTTCTTTGGGCAGTTCACCTTAAGTTCAATTTCTTGCTGAAATTCTAGGCAAAATCAGAATTATTAATTTCACTACAATATTTTTACCTGATTGTAATGTTACAGTATAACCTTATAGTATACGAGGGCTATCGACAAAATAGATTACGTTTTTCAATAGAAAAAAAAACAAAGTGTAGGAAAAATTTTTTATTATATACACTTGAAAGTGACACTTAAATACTACTTTTCAACATATTCACCGAACAAATTGAGGCACTTATCATAGCGATGAACAAGCTTTGTAATTCCATTGTCATAAAATTCAGCCGCCTGAGATTTGAGCCAGTCAGTCACGCCCGCCCGCAGTTCCACATCGTCGTCAAAGCGCTGTGTTCCAAGCCAGGTCTTCATCCTCGGAAACAAGTGGTAGTCGCTTGGTGCAAGATTGGGGCTGTAAGGTGGATGAGGAAAAATCTCCTCCTTGAAAGCATTGAGGACTTCTCGAGTGCCGTAGTTCAGCCATTTTAAAACTTAATGCACCATTAGCGCACTCCACCTTCAGTGATGATGTTGTCCCCGTACACTTCACACAGTTGCCGAAAAATTTCAATTGGTTTATGGTTTTTTGCCAACAAAAACCTTATCACTGATCGCACCTCACAACTCGCAGGATTTTCAATTGCAGCACACATTTCAAACGTTTGCTGTGAAATAACGGGCAACGATACGAACCTCCCACTAGCACTAGATGCAGACTGAGCGGCGGACGCACAGACCAAAGATGGCCACGCTAGCTCCGCCCCTTCTTGCTACAGACGAAAACGTAATCTATTTTGTGGATAGCCCTCGTAATTATAAGGTTATACTGCTTTCCAGTTGTACATTTGCAGAAGAATGTCATCCTAGCCTTGCAACATTGAACAGACTTTTACAAGTCTCCCTGGACTCCCATATTTAGGAGAGAATTCAGTTACACCTTATTTTCTAAGTCAATTTTGGGTTGGGGATTGTATTCATGCAATCGTTCTCACTGGGCCTAAGTACAATTTATTTATACCCAAAGAAGAATTTAAGATGATCTTTCCTAAAAATGAAGAGCAAACAGAAAACAAACATTTCTTTCCCACTTTGTTATCATAAAATTGACAATTCAGTTGAACTGAATTTTGCCATTTCTCTCCTTCTACACACACACACACACACACACACACACCACGCACACATATAGGTTTATGTATGTCTGAATGAAAGTAGATACGGATATTAATGTTGAGACAAAAAAGATACATTCTTGCTTGAAGGCATACTCATAAAAACGGAATAATGGAATAGGGAAAAAAAGTGTCTCCGTGTGACAGAGAGTGCAAGAACTGCTTAAAATTAGTTAGGTAGCCTATTAACAACATTAAATGATTCTGTTAGGAATGATAGTCACCTAACAGTTGGGTTGGAAATATATAAACCAGGATAGTTATTTAATACTGTATCTTTAAGAGAATGCTGTAAGTGTGATTGGCTGAGGTTCCTTCAACGGCCATAAGATGGAACCAGAAACCTGGTTTCTTTCTCCTTGCATTTCCTGTTTTGCCGTATTTGCCTGATCATCGTTCTACTTGGATTGCTGTGAGTTTTTGTAACTGTTAGCAAACTCCATTTACTGAACTCTGTTTATGATACTTGACCTCATTTTTGGATTATCCCTGGACTGATACTAACTGCTTTGACCGTGTATGATTTGGACTGTTTGTTGGACTTTGTTTACCCGTTTACTGGAAGTAAAACCTACATTTTACTATTCAGTGTATCTGTGTGCTGGTCGTATGTTATTCAACATCACTCTCAATATGTTTCCCTGAGTGCACTCATTCTCCTAACAGGGAATACCTCAACACTGGTTATGAGCCCAGTTCATGCCAGGCTCAGATAACTGAGAGTTAGTGTGAATACACAGTACCGTATACAGACAGCTGTTTACTGTTTAATTGTGGGTTACTGTCCTGGTAAAGATGGCACAAGATCCGTCAACAAGTCTATCACTGATAACCCGGTTGGATGAAGCAAACTATGTTTCCTGGTCTATGAAGTGCAGTCTACTTCTGTGTAGGGAAGGGTTATGGGCTGCAGTTCAAGATCCACCGGATGTAAATGCTTGGGATCCAGATAATGAGGATGATGCCAAAAAGTTAGCTGACTTTAAACGGAACAACAAACGAGCTCTTTGTATAATTGGACTAACACTGAGTGACCAACAGCTAGTCCATATTCGTGGAGAAGAGTCTGCTGCTAGGCGTTGGGAGAATTTGAAGAGGATTTATGTTCGTGACAGTGTAGGTGCACACATACATCTTACACGTAAACTGTTTAGAGCACGTCTTCTGAAAGGTGGACATATGTTAGCTCATTTGAACTTCATGAAAATAACTTCTCAAGAGCTACATGAAAAGGAACTGATTTTTTCAGAACTGCATCAGGTTTACATCATTCTTTCCTCATTGGATGAAAGTTATGATGATTACGTATCTTCACTGGAAGTCCTGAAAAGAAATGAACTGACACTGAGTGACATAGCTGGACGATTATTAGAAGAGGCAAGAAGAAGGCTTGAAAGAGACCAACTGAGAGAGAAACAACCACAAGAAGAGGATTTGTTTTCCACTGCCTATACTGTTAGGAAATATTTTTCTTGTGGGGCTAGGGGACAACATATAGCTAGATTCTGTAAGAAGGGAAAATGACAGAATACTGGTAATCACCAGAAGGCTAAGAAGAATGTTAATTTAGCTATGTCTAGCAATTCAATTGTAAACCATGATTTGTGGGTAGTTGATAGTGGAACATACTAGAAATAGTTTTTTGTAAAGATGTCCACGAGTAAGCAACATGTATCATTGGCAAACGGATGGAAGATGAAAGCATCTGGTCAAGGTACTGCATATTGTTCATGTGTAAATGACCATTTATCTATGTTATATGTACCAAAACTGAAATTTAATTTGTTATCAGTAAGGGCTTTAGTTAATATGTAGTAACCTAATATTAGTAACCTAATATGTAATAACTGTATAATAGAGAAAGAGGGTAAAAGTGTTACTGCTAATTTAGAGAATGATTTATATGTGATACATGATGACCAGTTGCAGATGGCTAACTCGGTTTATAACAATGTTAAGCCACATGACGAATATATACATTTACTGCATAGATGTCTGGGGCACATTAATTTCAAAATGCTGAAACAAACTGTTAAATTGTCAGAGGGAGTACAATTAAAACCCTGTAGCAAGTACTTAAACTGTAATGCCTGTAATCAAGAGAAAAGCAAGGTTACTCCAGCAAACAGACTGAATGGGTTTAAGACCAAAGAACCTTTAGAGGTTGTGTTTGCTGACATAATTGGTCCTAGGAAACCCAGTGTGGGAGGTGCCTGCTATGTTTTGAGTATAATGGACCATTACTCATGGTACGGTTTCTGCTATCTAATGAAAAACAAAACAGAAACGTTCCAACATTTCTTTAATTGGCTAAGATTTGCAGAAAGAAAAATGAAACATAAGGTAATTACTGTAGTTACTGATAACGGGACTGAGTTTATTAACAATAGATTTCAAACGATGTTAAAATTGGCTGGTATCAAGCATAAGTGTTCTGCACCTTACAGGCCACAACATAACTCAAAGGGCAAACGTTACAAGCCATGCCTCATACTATGTTATCTGATTCAGGTTTGCCTGAAACACTGTGGGGTGAGGCCATAATGTGTAGCAACCATGTGTTAAACAATGTGGTGAACACAACAACTGGTGAATTGCCATTCACTCGTTGGCATGACAGAAAACCAAATTTAAGTTATCTACATACATTTGGAGCTCCAGCATGGGTGCATATTCCCTCACAAGGAATATAATTCTGTTTATGATACTTGACTTTATTTTTGGATTATCCCTGGACTGATACTAACTGCTTTGACCATGTATGATTTGGACGGTTTGTTGGACTTTGTTTACCCGTTTACTGGAAGTAAAACCTACATTTTACTATTCAGTGTATCTGTGTGCTGGTCGTGTGTTATTCAACATCATTCTCACTACGTTTCCCTGAGTGCACTCATTCTCCTAACGGACAATACCTCAACAGATTCCTGTTGGCATATACCAACCATTGTCTTCTGTGCACATATAATCACTCTCACACATAGAAACATAGAGAAACACACACACACATACACACACACACACTTCCTTCCCTTCTTCCAGCAGAGTGGCAAAAATGGCAAAAAAATGCAGATTATGAAAAAAAAATCTGGAAAAATGAAAATGTGATCTGTGAGAATAATAAAAAATATTGGTCAAACTTAGACTGCTGTTTAAAAAGATTTATTCAAAATGTTTAATATTTATTGCATTTACTTGAATATATCTTCCCCAACACAATAAGAACCAATGAATTTTTTCATTGGTTTTTTTCTCACAATCCTTCTGCCACAGCAATCTGTGTGCTAAAAAAAGGCCCATAAAATGTTTACAGCCGGTGGTTCTCTAAATATAATACAAAATACATTTCTAATTTTTATTTTGTGTTTTAAAGAAATGTTAACTATAATACTGCTAATAAAAGAGCTAGAAACTACGCTCACTGTCATACTTAGCTTTGCAAAATTAATACCTTGAAAACTTCGACCGGGGGTGAAGAACTTGGTTTGCTCAAAAGCTCTTGCCACTGCTGGACCTTTCAGTAGATTAATAATTGAATCTACCTGTTGGTTTCAGAAATGATTGATAAATATTAAAAAGTTTATTCTGATAATCCTTTCAATCTGATTTAAAATATTATAATATATGCTAGATCTAAGGGAAAACCTAGGCATTTGTTAGAAGAAACTATAAACAGAGATGTGGGAGATCCACGATTATGAATTTTGTTTGAACTCAATTGGGGGAGACAAATCTGCCTCCATTTTTGGTCTTAGCAGACAAATCAAAAATGTCAAAACCAAACAAGAATCAACATCTCAATAAGCTTGCCTATGGAAAATCACTAACCACTCTTATGTTTTCTCAACCAGTGTCAGGTCTCAGCTGATTTTAGTTCCTTGCAGTCAAATGTGATTTATTTGCCTTGGTTTAGTGTGCAATTGAAAACTATGATTATTCTTGGTTGTGACCTGTGAGCTAGTCTATTCATAATTGCTGCTTAAATAAACCATAGCGTAGTAAAAGCATAACAGAAACCAGCATGGCTTACTTTACTCATGACTCCCTTTTTGCCTGTTCACTTTGCCAGACAGTTACTGACTTTGCTCACCTTGATCCTAATTTTATCCAATTCCTTCCCAACACTTTCATAATTCTGTCACTTGTTATAGGGCAGAAAAAAAACTGAAATGAAATAGCTTACCTGACCAAAAAGATGTTCCAAGCAACCATAAAGTTTATCCTGCTTATCATGAGAAATGAAGATATTCTGAGGAAGTTCATCACCTAATAAGACAATATTTGAAATCATTGTTGACTTTAGATCAGAGATATTCATATTCCATATTTTAATTATCTTGATGTTGAAAAAGATCTAGAAATAGAACTGGGGCGCTAAGCTTGCTACCAGAGAAGGGGTTCCTCCTCTTTTTGGAAAAAGGTAATTACTTCCAGTCTGACTTTCTTCATTTGACTCAAGTACCTATAGCTTAATTGACAGTTTCATTCAGATTTATAGTAATATTCCATCCAACATATTTCATCCTTTACTGTAAGTGTTTAGAGTGTTTCAGTGGGATAAAAAAAACAACCAGATGTATGATAGTAACTCCATCTTTTGTTTTTTCCTTCTTTCTACAGCCTATAGAAAACTATCCTGATTTTCAAGTATAATTTGTCTGCCCCATAGATGGGAGTTAATGATGGGTAAACTAGTTTAATATATCTCGCCTACCCAGTTCAATTAAATGGAAATGAAGTTTCTGAATAAAGAAAATACTTGCAGCTAAGTGAAAGAAGGACACTATTTCCAACTTCATCACATACATTAATTTTGGGGAAATCTTTACTTCATTGCTGCTTAATTACTGCTATAATATTTTCAATGAGTGTTATGATGTGATTTTTTTAATTGTAGTGTTTTATGACTTAATTTGTCACAAATGTGTAATTATGACAGTACACAAGTTCAAATCAATCAACACACGTTCTAGTAAGCAAAAATCACATACATTCCCCTAAATAACTACAGTATATAAATATGTACACATAAACACATTTGAAAAGCACCTGAATCCATTTCATCACTATGAAAATAAGAACTGCATTGGCTACTGCAAATACTGGTGAAAGAAGCAGTAGAATTTCGGTTGCTGTTGCAATCACTAAAAAGAAGAAAAATGTAAGAGTATAAATCCTTCAAGAATATACATATTTTTAGGCATTTAATTCAAATACTTTATTAGCACGATTTGTACAATTAAATAAGCCATACAATAAATTTTGTGTCTTGGGATTAAAAAAAACTCATTAGTGCTGTATATTTTTAAAGCCTTGCAATGTAGTGCTAAAAGCTACAATTGAAGAGGAAAGTGGGTTTAAGTTCATTGAAAATGTATTAACAGCTGAGTCCTCTAAAAAATCCTCTAAAAAGGATAATATCTTTCAAAACAGAGGAATGGCTGTGACAATGGGAAACTCATATCAGTATATTAAATCAGAAGGTACACATTTGGCGTGTTTGCCTCAAAGTATACATTAAACAAGTATACATTATTTACTTGGAAAGAATGTATTATTAACTAAATATGTATTACTTAATAATGCTATGTAACGATATGTATTACTTAATAACGTTATGTAACAGACTTTTTAAAAATTAACATTATATCATTATATACAGTAAAATTGTAAATTTGGTGTTTATTATTAAATTAAATGATATCTTAAATGATACATTACCTATAAGAATCCCGGTTGCTTATAGTGTCATGACCAGAATCTTCCTGCTCATCACATACTACATTGAAGCATACTTTTTTTCCATTGCGTTCTCCTTTTTCATTATCATTGTCTGTTGACATTAACAATTCATGATTTCTTTGTTGTGAACTTGGAGAATATGTTATTGAAGAGAGAAGGCTGAAATTTATAAATGTAATAAAGATAATTAAAAATAATGCATCCCTCTAATTTGTATGAAAATCTGTAAATGCAGACATGGCACACTCTTAAAACAGAAGTAGGAATCTAATGTGGCTAGGCTCATACAGCATCAAATCATGGATTACTCTGTGCAAATATTGTTCAGTAACTCCACACACATAATATTTTAAAGTTTTAAATTAAAGCCAGAGTCTGTTCCAACTGGAAGAAATTCAAAAGACCAGAGTTACTTCTATTTGTTATTAAAGTTGTCTTAATGAAATGAGAGTTATTGAATGGTTTGATTTATTTGAAGTATTTTTCCAATCCACAAATATCAAGTACTAAATATGCAAAGGCAGCATGGTAATGTTTATCACAGACTTATGGTTCTCCAACAAAAATCCAAATGTTGAAGCTATAATTCTAGAAAGCTAACATATGTATTAATATCCCAATACATAAATCTTAAACCTTAGGATTACTTACTCATCTATTTGAAAAACACAGTTTTCCACCTCCTTTAATGTACTCTGTAATTTGAATAACAGTTTCTGATAGATATCTTGTGTTTCTAAATCTTCTTCTTTTAACAGGTACCTTAAACCATGGCCATCCTGTTGACCTAATGAGTGACCTGATGGAGCAGCCATGGTTGTTATAGTATGTTGTATATAAACCATGGGATTCAGTTTACCTAGAAAAAGTATATTGCATAAAATGCTGTATTTAGATTCAATATAACTCAATTAATTTAAATGCAAAAAAAAAAAAAAATCCAGCTCTCTTCATACATTCAATAAATAGTTTGCACACATTCAGAACACAAGCAAAACATAATGCTGAAAATCCACACGTGATGAAATTAATTCATTTTTACAAGCATAATTCACTTTTTAACATTATCCACAAGTTAATGAAACAGAATAATCTGAATTAAAATAGAAATGATAACACAATATAAATACTGGAAAAAACATGAATTTTTGAAAAAAATTATCTATACTTTAGCAAAAACTAGAGACAGAAATAGACAGCCTGACATAGACACACAAATTATTATGATTACTTCTCAGCTGGCAGGGGAGTAAATTAAGCAAACAAACAATGCCCTCAACACCCCTCTTTTCAGTGCTTGTTCAATGATTACTTCAAAAGAAAAAAATGTGCCACTTATTTAGCAAAGATGGCACTCACTTTAAATAGGACACTTGCTCTGATGAAAAAATAGCTGAATTAGATAAACATTCGCAGCTTCCTGTTACTACAATCATAATGTGACCATTTAATTATTCAAGGAAGAAGAAATAAGCAGTAATTTAGATGGATCACAAAATAAAAATCCTTCAATACTGTAGTGATTACAGAGTAAATTTGGCTCTGACAATTAAATAAATAAAATTAAAATGGAAAATCATATGTATGGATGTGACTTAGCTCTATGTATAAGTCTGCAATTACCACTACACCAAACTAGCCATTATGGAGTGTCAAAGTGACAATTTCCCATATTATATATATTTTCTCTTTCCCAAAGAACAAGCTAATGAGTTGGATGCTTGAAAGTTTCGGAACTCCTCCAAAGGACTATAGCCATTGCAGTCAATCTCTGCCGCTTGCTCTTTAAGAGGGAGCATCAGACATTCCTCCATGTAGATAAACAAGACAACCTCAAGGAGAAATGCCTTGCACAATGGATTCCCCTCTTCATCAATTCCAAGTAGAAAAGGCAGGTGAAAGGATGGCAATGATAGTATTTGGTTTATAAAGCAAGAACAGTCCAAAATTATTAGTCCTTGAACAAAAATTTCTTCTTTACCTTTAATAATGGTATCAGTTAAAACATTCCATACCTCTAAATTAACTCAATCTCTTCATTTCTTGTCATGCTAGGAAAGAAACAAATTTTTAAAGATAGACATTGCTGTTTACCTTGCTCCGTATGTCTGTTTTCTTTTTCATATGAAAAATGTTTTCTGCTATCAAGTTGAACACCAAAGGCACTACCAAGTGAGGTTGACGTTTTAGGATATGAGACTTCCATAACATTGATATGACAATTAGTTGGACAGAAATCACTGCTATGCAATGGTGAGATCTTTGACTTAGCTTGTTTGAAAGTAGGCCAAGCTCGATTTTTTAGGACCCGTGAAAACTACAGATAAATCCAAAAGGAAAACGTATGAATCTAAAGATTCCAGTTTGAACTACACAACAACTTTAGCAACCCATTTTTCAGATGTGAGAAAAGTATTGTTTCAGGCTCTTATTTTTGCACATAGAGTTTGTTTCTACAACACATACCCCAAAAATAAGACCTATCCAAAAAATAAGCCGTAGAATGTTTTTTACTTGTGCACTGAATATAAGCCCTATCTCAAAATAACACTACTTAAAAACCTATGCAGCCGGCTGTCTGGCCATTCCTTCTGGTTGCTTGCAATGCTGCAGCCACAAGGCAAGGAGCAATGGATGTGGAGCTGCCCCATGCTCTGCACCGGTTTACCTCAGGGCCCCCGCAGCCAGACCATCCATGCCCCAACACCTGACTCGTGGAAGCAGCAACAGCAGGTGCCTACATGGCCGCTGGCCCACTTCTTCTTGTCCGCAGCCTTAAAGGAGCAGGAGGCCGAGCGGTGTGGTGGTGCCGAGGCCATGAGGCGAGGCAGGTGTCAGGGTGTAGATGACCTGTCTGCAGGGGTCCTGAGGTAAGCCAGTGCAGGGCACATGGGGTAGCTCCACCCTCTCCCACTTTGCCTTACAGCCATGGCACCACCACAAGCAAGCAGAAGTGGGCCTCCCGTACAGGGAGGGGAAACAAGACACCCCCCAAAATAAGTCCTAGTGCTTATTTTGGGGCCCAAAAGAAAATAAGACCCAGTCTTATTTTCAGGGAAATACGGATAATTCTGCACACAAAATTATATTCTGCATCAAAATGAGTGAGAATGGCACACCTCTGTTGAGTTAAAGATAATATCAGTTACAAAGAATCAAATGTAGCATCCACAACAGGAATTTGAACATATTCTATGTTTTCATAAGCACAAATTATACCCACTTCCCAACTCATATAACTATAATAGAATGAGCTACAAGCTTCATTTCCGAAAGTGAGAAAAATAACCAATCACTCATCCATTCTATTCTCATTTGATATCCATATCTGATTTGTTTTAATCTGAATATTCTATAGCCCATGAAATTACAAAGTTATTTAGTTAAATTGATGCTGCAGTAATAAGGTAATACTAAAAAGTCATTGCGTAATTATTTATAAATTTCGCACTTTTACACTGAAACTAATGGCACAATTAATCACATTCTTGACAATCTGTTTCCATCTGAAAAATAAAGATAAACTATCCTTAGAATAAGACATATTCCAACATCCAACATCAAATAGAAAACATTCTGAAAAAAATAAGTATGCATCATGTTCATAGATTTTCAAAGATCTTATCCGAGCAGATGGGGAATATGTGGGTTTACAACTAGTTTGGTAAATATGTCTACCTCCTCCACATGGTTGTAACAGTATACTTGCACTTTGTCCAATATGCTCTTGCTATTCATATTCTGGACACTACAGATATTATTAAATTTTTCTATAACACACCAATATTACACCAGTAATATTTTATCTATCACAGAAAGTTTAATTGCACAGGAATCACAGAAAACATAAGGCCAGTTTGTTGCTAAACATTTTTTCTGATGTCATCCTGTTCCATTTAACAAGTACACTCTCAAAATCTACTTTGCGGAATTAGAAACCTTCCCAAGGATACTTTGAAGTATACTTTATCATAAAAATTCTCTCTAAATGTATTCACTTTGATTCTACATATTTACAATTGTAATTGTAGCATAATTGTTTACCCATACTTAGTTCCAGTTGAATATTTTTACCATTTCTTCTAAGCAAATTAACAACCTTTACCTTTTTATAACTTGTAATTCTTCTACAAATGTGCTCTATTTTTTCACTGCAAATGGCACTGAATTTGCTCTGAAGATTGGTAGGAATTACTTCATGTATACTATTTAAGCTGCTATAGTTTTGCACAAATTGCTCGTCACTTTTTGCTAGAGCTTCAAGGATCTATTAGGACAAAAATAATTATTTAAGTTTATTAATTCTCATAGCACACCCCTAATATATAGAATAGAATAGAATAGAATAGAATAGAATAGAATAGAATAGAATAGAATAGCTTTATTGGCCAGGTGTGATTGGACACACAAGGAATTTGTTTTGGTGTAAATATTCTGTTTACATAAAGAAAAGGTACATTCGTTAAGAATCAAGAAATGTCATAACGTACAACATTGAATGACAGTCATAGGATACAATCAACAATCAAATCATACTAGGAAACAGTCAATATAAATCGTAAGGATACAAGCAACAACGTTACAGTTCTACAATCACAAGTGGGAGGGGATGGGTGATAAGGAGTGATGAGAAGATTAACAGTAATAGTAATGTAGACTTTGTAAATAGTTGAACAGTGTTGAGGGAATTATTTGTTTAGCAGAGTGATGGCTTTCGGGGAAAAACTGTTGTTCTGGGGTGCAGTGCTCTATAGTGTCGTTTTGAGGGAAGGAGTTGAAACAGTTTATGTCTGGGATGTGAGGAATGTGATGAATCTATCCTTATGTATTGATCATGTATTTAATATTTATTTTTTTCTTCATTGGGTACATATTGATATTTCAAAATACTAATATTTGTGAAACCAACTGCTCCAATTATTATGGCTTAAATTTTTTTTAAAAAATTAATTTATTAAGCAGGTTTCAGATTTGGATTTTGAGACTGTGAGCAGTTTGTCCTAAGTTTGAGTTCCGTCTATTTTACCATGAAAAAGATCACATAGACAACTTGAAATTCTTGGATTAATTAAAACTCTTGTGAGCAATGACAGAAGCATTCTGCCTTCTAGGACATGATTTGTAAGTGGTAAAGTGTTTGTGCATTGTGAACTCAATTGTATCAAGCATTGAAGCCACTGAAGAGAAATAGGCAATAGAACTGGAGAGAATGCTCATGTCAGCTGGTGCTCCGTTCAAAATCCAAGAAAGAAATACTTAGACTCTTGCAATTAGAGAAAAGATATCTTTTACTGGAAGTCAGTGGTAGCAACAAGAAAATTCTGAATCTGGGGAAATAGGCACGTACATCACATATATCAAGGGAGTGAAATGTTCCCACCCCCAATAGTTCAAACGGTTCTTCCAATTAAAAGTTGTGAACTTCATCATGTGGACATCTCCAGGTGGTGATGATTAGTTGACCTTGGCTTACTCAGATAAAGGTTTGCAGTTGCGCAGAGAAGATAAAGCTAAGCAGGAATTAGAAACCCTCCCCAGTTTATACAATATCAGTTAGTAACACTTTCAGCTCACATCCCATACATTTCCCCCTTCCACCCCGTTACTCATGACAGCCAGAAAGAAGCAAAGGAAAGGAGGAAGATCTTGAAGTCTGACAGCTCCTAGAAGGAGGAAGAAACATCTAAGAATGTAGTAAGTACTAGTAGAATCAGGAAGGAATATCTGCACAATAGATTGACTAGTGGAAGAAACTGAGCTTTATTGGGAAAAAAAGTCCGAGAATGACAACATGTAGAAACATGACCAAGGTGCTGGATATCTAAGCAGTTCAAGAAAGTGATTTGTCCTTCTTTCTATCCTCCTCTCTAATTTAGCAAAAACTGTCTATAGAAGGAGTTAACAGAACAAACAATTATTAGTTTAGTTTACTTTATTGTCATTACACCTCGTACAACGAAATCAAACATCATCTTAAGTGCCTATCATGACCATGACCATGAAAATAAACATAAACACACATCCTTCACTTTCCACACATTGAACCCAAAACCCCTAACACCACACCAACACTGCACTATACAGAAGAATTTAAAAGAATATGTATAGGAAATAGGCAGATAAGGGATGGAGCGACTGAAACAGACTTGTAAAAACCTCTGTATATATTATGACGTATGATATATTATGCAAACATTCTATTCTTAAACTAAGGCCATTTATATTAGAAATATAAGCAAATAGCATTTATTTTGACTCTTAACAATATAAATCAATTCAGCTGGCCAAACACTGTGTGCATGGCCATTAGTCCTGTCCATTTCCCATCCTTAGATACATTCCACAAAAAATCTTTTGTAAAAATAAGTAAGATTCATCCAATATCATACTTGCAGGAAGCAGTTTTTTCCATCTCCTCCTTTCCTCAGCATCATGCAAAGGTCTACATAGGAGACAAGCCAGTGTAGCACTTTCCAAAGTTAAGAAGCATGGAGATGGCAGCTGCAGCAACAGCTCCCAGAGTCACTTTGGAGAGTGTGATGGGTAGCATATAAATTTAAAAAAATAAATGAAAGGTGACAGTTAAAAAAAACAGTGGCAAGGTTCCGGTTTGCAGCCCTTCGGCGGCAGGCAGGAATCCGTGATCGTGCGCGGTTTCTGCCTGGGCTCGCCGCTGGAGTGCCCCGAGCCAGTTGGCTTCGGGTCTAAGCCACTCCATAGAGGTGGTGAAGACAGGGGAGACCCAGCGGGGTTTGAGGGGAGCCGCACCTCTCCTCCTCAGCTGGCTAAACTCCCTTTTCCGAAGGCGGTAGAAGAGCAGTCAGAAATGGTCGCCTCAAAGAAGCACTCAGCCGGAAAAGAAAGTGCAGGAGGAAGTTAAGAAGTGAAAGTTTTTGGCTGACTGGGACAAAAAGTAACAACTAAGATACCCTGGAATTTAAATTTTGCAAAAGATACATCGCTCCCAAAGAAGAGCTGGAAGCAGCGAACGAAAGTGAAAAGGGAAAGTTTTTTTTCCTTCACTCTCCTTCCTCACGCTGACAACGAGAAGATTTGAATAAAGAAATCGGAAAAATCCGCTTTGGCACCAATTAAACTGGAAATATAATTAAATGCCAAAGGGACAATAAAGATTTCTGAACACTTAAAAATCCTTTTTTTGCTATAAGTGGGAAGGGAGAGGAAAAGAATAAGGGCAGGACTTCAAAGGAGGAGACTGCTTGGAATTCAAAAGAATTTAAAAGTTAAATCTTAACAAGACTTCTAAAGGATACATTTTAACTGGAACTTTGCAACTAAATAGTAACCCCAAGAAGGGAAAGTGAAAAAAGAAGAAAGTGTTAAAAGAAACAGTTTTGTGTATTTGGATTGTTTGGTGACTTTGGAACTTTTGGAAATCACATTTGAATGGCTGAAAACAATTGGGTGGTTGTTTAAAAAAGAAAAAAAAACTCAATAATGGCATCACTTTTGGATGAACTGAAAATTGAATTTAAAAAACTTAAAGAACAGGAACAAGAAGGGAAGGGCTCCTCTGGTTCCATTTTTAAATTCTTAGAAATGGCGATTGGTGTTTACCAGAAACAGCAAGAAAAGACTGCGCAACAAGAAGACTGGGACAAAGAAGAAGCCATTTTTAATGAACAAGTAATTCTATCTGGGGAAGAAAAGGGAAAAGGGGGAAAGAGAACGGAGAATCTAAGACCTAAAAAACAGCCAAAAAAGGGGAAAATAATGTGAAAAGGGGATATAATGTTGGAAAGCAAGAGAAAAGGGGAATTCAGAAGAGGGAAATGGAGGAGAGACAGGGGGGTAAAAAGGTCAGAGAGAAGAAAGGGAAGAAGCAAGGGAAGAGAAGTTACGAAGGTTTGGAGCAAGATGTAAAGAAACAGGATTTATTCAGAGATAATGGGTGAACATTTAACTGAAAAAGGGATTCTGTAAAGGTACATAAGATTGTGTTGTTATATTTGTAATAGAAATAATGTTAGAAAATTGGAAACAACATATGATTAAAAAGTGAAATAAAATAGTTAGTGTAATTTAGTGAAACTTTTGTGAATAAAATAAATGAAATGAAATAAATGAGATAATTGAATTAGGAAGGAATGGGAACATTTTAACTACTCAACGTTTTGTAAAACATAAGTGAAGTGGGAGGGAAGTAATTATGGAAAGCTTGTAAGTGTTCTCATAGAAGTATGATACTTATTTGAAAAGCAATGTGTAAAATGTTTAAGATTTAAATGAATATCAACATTAATGATAGAATTGAATTGGTATGGATTGTTGTTTTATTTATTTTATATATTTGTAATCTTTTCCTTTTTAAAAAATACATTGTGTAGTTTTAGAATGTACCAAGCAGAATCCGAATGGAAGTTATGTATTATATTAAATGTCATAATTTTTAGGGGAAAGATATAAAGGCATCATACTCCAATCAGTGATTACAGGAAAAATTTTGGTCAATGAGAAAAGATAATAGACAGCTGAAATAGGACAGACAAAGAATATAAGTATGATGATTTAAATTGAGATGAAATAAATAAAATAAAATAAAGGAAGTTGAAAGAGGGGTGAAGTTATATACAAAATGGAGAATGGTAATAAGATATGGAATGGAATATAAAAATGAGCATGAATTTGAATTTGTGTCTGCACTAAAAGATGTAACCCGGGATCAGGCTGCTTTCAAAAAAGATGTTTTATGTTTTTATGTTCTGTGTTTTGTTTGTTTATGTTTGTTTTTAAAAATCAATAAAATTTTCAAAAAAAAAACAGTGGCAAGAAAATGGAGGCAACATCACAGTACATTGAGGATGGAGAGAAGCAGCAGCAGCAGTTGCATATATTGTTACAATCTAGCAGTTGAATAATGTTTTGGAGTAAGGACAAATTTCTTAAGTCTGTTCTGAAGTGTTATTTTTTCATGGTTTTCAAATTCTTAGAAAAAAGAATACCAGTAACTCTGCAAACTGCATTGACTAGCCAATTATTTTTTGAATTCTCGTCAAATATCAAATGTAGAGAGATCCTCTTACAATACCATTTGAGACTGAACAGAAGAACTGACAATTTCCACTGATGACGCATACTATAGATAGATATAGATACATCCCTATTAATGCCAGCAAGCTAATCAAATAATGGACTTAATATTGAGAGAAAGAAAAAGAGGGCAAGACTTTTCCTTTGTGTGAAATGAAATCCAGGACTAATTAAGGAGGAATATTATCTGCATATATAATAATATAGTCTTTCTGTGATGATTTAGATAACATTGAGACAAAGGGGAAGGTGAAACAGGTACTTTTTCTTCTTTAGCATCTTAATTCCCTTTATATGATCTATATTTAGAGCATTATATTTGATCATATACTAATAACACCTTTGAATTGAATGTATCTTCTTCCTTCTAGTACTACACAATCTCATCCGCCTTGTTTATTAGATAAATTATTTGTAGTTGTGTTGTTATGAAAACAATCAAATTAGGAATTCTTAATATATAGAAGAACTGAAAATCTTTTTTGTAACCAACCATGTTCTCCCACCTATGTTTTGCCAAATGATATGATAATTCTTAAATCCTACTATTAAAATATTTTTAATAATAATTCTTAAAACTACTATAAAAATACAATGGGGTGATGAAATTAGCTCATAATTTTGGGAAACAAATAAAATATATTCAGGACTAGTTTGATGCTTAGACTTTTTTGCATTTATCATTTTATGATTTGAATTTAGTAGATAACCATGATTCATAATCTTAAATAAATATCAAAAGTGCACAAAACACTGATTTGAAATAATTTTAAATTTTATAATTTTAAATTTTCTTCAGTAAGAAGACATAAGACATAAGACATAAGAATTTATTTGTCATTACACTCGCAAGCGGGTGCAATGAAATGAGGTGCTCTTCCACAAGTAAAAGTGGACAAACACCACTAAAAAAGAAAAGAAAAAAAGAAAAAAAATTAAACTAAACACAACCAACCATACAATAATCTCTATACAATTTAAAAATGTAAATACCCCACTACTCTCAGCCATTAGACTCCACAAAAATCTTATGACCCTGCATTCAGACTCAAAACTGCACTTGGATAAAAACTGTTCTTAAATCTGGTCATCCTTGTTCTTAATACCCTAAATCTCCTTCTCGATGGTAATAGTTCAAAGAGCTGATGTCCCGGATGAGAGGAGTCATTCAATATGTTAAGTATCTTCCTCTTACATCTATTCCTATACAGTTCTTCCAAAGAGGGGAGTGAGCAGCCAATGATGTTTTGGGCCGTCTTGATCACCCTCTGAATTGTTTTCTCTGCCACTGTGCAGCTCGAGAACCATACACAGAGACAGTAGGATAATATACTCTCAATTGAACTCCGATAGAAGGTAGTCAATAGACTCTCAGCCAGTTGTTGTTTCCTAAGAATCCTTAGTAAATACAACCGTTGTTGTGCCTTCTTAATTAAAGCAGCGGTGTTTGCACTCCAGGTCAGGTCATTTGTAATGATGGTCCCGAGAAACTTACATTCAACCACCTGTTCCACACGAACTCCCTCTATATACAGTGGCTGAATGTCTGCTCTTTTTTCCTATAGTCCACTATAACCTCCTTAGTCTTCTTAATATTAAATAGAAGATTATTATTTTTGCACCAGCGGGATAGCTGTAATACCTCATCCCGATATGCAGACTCATCAACATATAAATACATACATATATACATATTTTATGTATCATACCTTTGCAGTCAGGCTGAAAAAGCCTTTTGGTTCAATCATTTTCTCTAAAACATGGCATTTTATTCCAGCAGTACTGTCATACTCATAAACAACACCATATTCCAGATGAACATTATCAACAGTCAGACAGACATGATCCTTTCGTCCATCAATTATTGCCATAGTATTAAATTTATCAATTGCTTCTAAAAACAAACAAACATCTATTCTGTAGATTAATCAATATAGACTACCTCTGAAACACATATTTTTATTGCAAAGTCATTTAATAAATTATTATGACCAAAAATTCAGGCCCTCGTGGTTTTCTACTGGCTAGCTAGTGCTACATATTTTCTAAGATTCCAATTAATTCAAAAGCAAAATCATAGATATCTAAAGTATGACTGTATTTCTTCATTCCATACTTTACCAGTTACTAATTCATGTAATTGACAAAAGTAATATCTGAATACGTCATGCATTTCTAGATGGTTTAAATCCCAGCTGTGCTGGCATGCATCTCACTTCAAGAGAGATGTGCAATCCCCTTGTTTTGCTCTGGTATGCTGTACTTGCTTCTAATACTTTAAGAAATATTCAAATTTTTATTTTGATTAATAATAAAAGTAAAATAATCCCACCTTCAACTTTGTAATTAAATGCATCTCCTCCATCCTCACCCAATGGTTTAGTATTCATTTTCTGAAAATCCTCCTGAGCACTATCAGTGTTGTTATATATCCACTGAATAGAATCTTGCTGTAGAATAACAAATAATTTATAAGGCTTGTTAACACTTTAATACATATAGGTTTTGAAAAACAGAAAAACTGTGGATTTAGTTTGCATTTTATTTCCAAGGGGGAAGAGAGGACTGCTGCTGGAAACAGAACAGGGTTTATTTGTTTGTTGCTGAAGTCTATGGTTCATTTTTCATTGATTATATGAAGCTGTATCTGAGAGAATAATTTAAAAAAATCAAGTTATTTAAATTTATATAAATAAGGGAAAAATCAAATACTGGTTGGCAGAATTATTATTCTTCCCACCCACACAAATTTGCATTCTGACAAATTTTAAAATATATAACCTAAAGAGAAATGTGAGGAATAAAATGAGGCTCAAGCACCAGTATCAAGTATTACTGCTTTTTACAACTGCAGCATTGAAATAGATTCCTTCTCAATATAATTGAAATTATATTTGTGAAGAATTCCTAATTTAGACTTAGATTCTAACACAGTCACATAGAATGATGTATCATTGTATCATCTCTTATGTTTAGCTTTCATTTCACAACAATTTGTTATGAAGCATATCAACAGAAATTGTTTGATAATAATTAAAAAGAGGCTAATCAACCAGTGTGTTATAGGACTGTATTTTAATCTCAGTGTTGTCCATTTGTTTAATAGTAAGCAGGATTTATGCATCAGTGGAAGCCATGACTGATCCCATAACTCTTTATCCAGTTCTTTGCTCATAAAAGAGAGCCATTTTGGGGAAGTGTTGCTTGCCTAGTCTCTAGTTAGGCATGAAAAACCAGCCAAGTAACTTTTAGGCCAGTCACTCTCTCAGTCTAACCCGCTTCACAGGGAAAATAGGAGGAGAAAGACAAGCATACTTTGTATATTTGCCATCTTACTTAAAAAGTAATAAAATGAGATCAAAATCAAATAAATAAACAAGAACAAGCATGGTAGTCCATTCAAAAGTCCACCATTAATCAGGAGGAGCATAGAGTCATTCTCAATAATATGCAATTAGTCAGAGCATAAAAGTTTTTGTTTTAGATGGATATCCAATCCTCCACTGGAAGTTTTCCATTTTAGTTTTGTCACTGATATTCTCATAAAAGGTTTGTTTGTTTGTTTATGAAATTGATATGCTGCCCTTCTTACCAATAAAGTGAGTCTGAGCAGCTATCAAACAAACTTAATGCTAGGTAAAATGCCTCTATGTGTTTTTTTTCTTTTCCATTTCCACCCTGAATATATATAACAACAGGATCTCCATTAATTTAACTTGCAGATTGTACCTGAGTAATGGAAAAAGAGTATAATATTCAAGGATGGTATCCCTTCAATATTTAAGTTTTAAAATGTGTGCTCTTTTATAGAACACAGTTTTAATTAAGTCACAGACTTTTTCAAATAGCAGGGCAAATTTTAAAAGTTGACATGGTGCGTGCCTTCTTATGAATATCAATATCATGTGAAAGAAAAAACCCATTCCATTCATTCATGGTGAAGTGTTATTACTGATTATGCTTTTCCATGAACTGCCAAAAATAGGTAATAGTTATGGGACCACTGAAATAAAAACAAGGACATATGTAATGAACAAAATAATTAGCATTACACGCATTGGACGTCTGTATTTCCGGCAGGCTGTCACATGGGCAATAACACTTGCATGTGTTTCTTTGCTGACATTAATTCCATTTACTTTGATTATGCACTGTCCAGGATGAAGCCCAGCAGTAGCTGCCACAGTTCCTTTAAAATAGTTAACAATTTAAGTTAGAAATTTACTTAGAAATAGGGAAAAGCCATATTACAACTGATTTTAATGACATTCCTTTTCAATTCCAAATTATATTAAATTGAACCAACACTACATTGTTAAAGACAAGCCAGAAATACATTACTCTGAATCATTGAATATCATGTAAGAAAAAAATTATTCCGTTTTCCTGGGAGCTATCCTAAATATGTAGTTGTCCAACCTCTAAAAGGTAAAACCTCAAGATACAAACATTGCATTTTGTTGGTCCACTCCCTTAGATGAAAAGCATAATCATATTTTAAGGATTTATCCTATAGAAATCTATACAAAATTAATGTGATTAATTATGGGCTGCAAACAATGCAGCTGAATAAGATTCAAAAGGATAAATTCTCCGAAGATGAATTTATAGCATTGATCCCATGCAGTCTGAAAGCAGTTATTTATAAAACCCCAAATCCTATGTCACACTAAATTACCATATTAGAACCGTATTAATTTCTCATGCTAAATTAAACAGCTTTCCCTCATGAATAAGTGCCTCTTCCTCTTTACAGAATTTCCGAAAAAAGGTAAAAAATTAGCTCTTGGACTTTTTAAAAAATCTTATTTTGCTAATTCCGGTTATATGAAAATATACCCAGTGTTTTCATAGTCAAAGATATATCAAGATATTACGTTTCCTATTATGGAAATCTTTTACTTAAATACTCATGGTTTTCATAAAGAAATATACTCCACAAGGTATATCTCAGTGTATTTTGCCTTTATAAAACACATAAGTAAAATCAAAACAGGGAGCAATAAACCCTTAAGCCAAATATCCATCTTGTCACATGATCCTCCTGACCAAGATCAGATCAATATATGCTTGTTAGGTCTGCAATTAGAGGCTAAATCCCATCCATCTTGTCACATGTTCCTCCTGACCAAGATCAGATCAATATATGCTTGTTAGGTCTGCAATTAGAGGCTAAATCCCACTATTCCCTTTATTATTGGTTGTATGAGCATCAAATTTCTTAAGTAGCTATATATAACAATAGAAATCACTACTAATTCTTTATACGTAAATTCAGAACCATGCATCAAATTCTGAATGCTCCTCAAACATCAATATCAGGATTCTGGTTGTTTGTGTATTTATTGCATTTGGCCAACTATTCATAAATGCAGGTTACTTCATACCTTTTCCAACAGCATGAACAACAGAAGGGCCAAAGCCCCGTATTTGGAATCCAAGACCATCCACAGAATCAGGAATCTTAACTGTCCTTTAAGCAAGATAAAACCCACAATGAAGCATCTAACACCAACATTTCTGTTTATGTCTCAAATTTTATATAAGATTAAAATAATATAATGTACTTAATTAAAAAAAAATAAAGCTTACATTAAGTGAAAAAATAACAACTGCTTTTAACATAGACTAGCAAGAAACTTCAAAATAATCTTGAATTCAGTGAGGTTTGCTTCTTAGAAACCTGGATCATAGCTTTAAACATCATTAGCTAATAACCAGCATGTATATAGGCAAACCTCGCTTAGCGACTGCCCTGTTTCACATGCATTCATGATTACAACAGCACTGATAATGTAATTTTATGACCAATTCTCAAATTTATGATTGTTGCAGTCACATGATCTTCATTTACACACTTCATAAACAGGTTTTGACAAGCAGATTAACTGGAGAAACAGGCAGTAAAATTGCAATCAGAGTCATGTGATTTCCTGCTTGACAACTGGTGGTAATGTGCTTAGCAACTGAATGGGAAGTGATGTTGTAATTCCACCAAGTGACATTTCATTTAGTGACCACATCACTTCGCAATCAAGTTGCCAGTCCCAATTGTGGTTGCTAAGCAAGAACTACCTGTATTCATTCTGAACAAATCTTGGCATATCAAGCAAAAAGATAAATAAATGTCATTTCTACATAATATGCTACTGAAGAATAACAGAATGACAAATATAATGATTTCTTGATATTTTGGTATTATTAAATGATTAATGGCAAAAAGCATTAGATAAATATATTGATGCCAGCCACCCTTCAGATGTGCTAGATTTTACCACATTGACTGAAAAGTGTGATAATTAAAATCCAGAGAGAGCCAAATTGAGGAAGGCAATTTTATATCAAGAACTTAAATTTAAATTCAGACACTAGTTTTTCCATCCAATGAAGTTATTCAGAATGAACAGGAGGAGGAGAAAAAGCCACTCTTTCTTACTTGTTTGGCACAAAGGACAACATCTCCTGCACTATGCCAGACTATGAAATGCATTCTTTGGACTTGCATTTAAATCCGTCAATGAACAGCTAAAATATACAGTATTTCTTTTGTTCAGCTTTTAACTACTGATATTTCTGAATTGGTTCTAACTTATATATAGTAAACATTCAAAAATATACCTTACATTTTATTTATGTTTAACCACCTTGACTGCATAAAATTGAGGGGAAAGGTAGGATATCATTAAAATATATGAAATTTAGTTAAATTATTTCTAACATAATAATATTTATGCCTATACTTTTGTAACATATTTCAGTTACTATTTTTATAATTTCTAAAACCAAAGAAACAACTTACTCCCTTGGTTTTGTGCTCACAAGTACCCTGAGGGGCTTTTTACTGTTTAAACATGCTTTCAGAAAGCTATCCACTTCAGTGAAGGGCCTTAGAAAAACTAGGTCACCATTAATGGTAAAGATCTTTTTCCCAATTTCCAGACCTGCCACCTAGATAAGAAAGCAAAATACATATATAATCAATAAGCATCACAACATCAGTGATCCTTTATTATTATTTACATGCACAGAAGAAGAGCTTCAAACATTCCCATATACGGTACCTATATTTACAACTGTGGAATTTATATAACCTTACAGAAAATACCTTTATGAAAAAAACTAATCCTGGCAATTCAGTATTATTGGAAATATCTTCTGTATTTGTAACATTTTATTATTTTTAAGATTTTTTCCCCAAACTTGACAGCTTAAAGTTTAAATTAATAGTGGATTTAAATAGATTCACTTATCCATTTACCAACACAATTCATCTAAGAAAAATTCATATGAAAATGTATGACTTAAATTAATAGTAAGTTTGTAGATAAAGATTTCAAAACCCTGGATTAAAATATTTGACTTGCCACATTATAAAAAAAATTACATATCCAGGTTAAATTTCCTTTTGAACAAATGGACTTACTTAGGAATACTCATCAATTTATTTAAACATTCAAACACTCAAAATTTTATCCCTGAAATTCAGTTTCTTTTTCAGCATTAATCTCGGTTCACAAAAATGCAGAAATGAATGCTAAATCGAATGTTAAACATATCAAAGTGCATATACACAATGTATATATGCTGATAAATTTTGTTTATTGTTTTTTGGGGGGGGGGATTCACACAGCTACTTCTTCAGAAGGAAGAAGTCAACTCTTCTAATTAGGCACAGCCAGAACTCCAGCTATTTAATGGAATCTACAAAGCTTTCTTCCTTATAATAAATGGCCTCTTGTTTACAGACCTGTATTTCCTTGACATGTCATTCCTAGTTCTCCTGACCACCATTTTCATATAGCATTTTGTTTTAAAGGATGTAATTTCTGACTAGGAACAGCAAGTAACTCCACAACTTTTTCTCTTCATTGCTACAGGATTTGAAGTGGGGGTGGCTCAATAATATGTTCATTTGTTAACTATTCTATGTTTTCAGCAGGTCAAGTGTTAAGAAATTGTTCTCCCTCAGATGCAAAAGAGGATGGTGCTTAAACTTTTCTCAAATCTGGACCTCTAAGGCTCAAACAATCCCTAACCTCCTTGTTTCCAGCTTAATATATAGCTTTTCCTTTGGGGATAGGGTAAAGAGTGAATCTTGCATTTATAATTCTGTAATGAAACTATTATGGCACTAGCTTGAAAGGTTTTGTAATTGTTTTTGTGTTTTGTTACCTAATTGTTATCTAGCCAGTTATTTTAAATAATATAAGCGGTTAACAATTTTTCATTGATATGCCTGCACAGAGGTATAGTTCTTTCAGGAAACATAAGAGGCCTTAGATATTGTAAGAAGAGACGATTCTTTATTACAAATGTAACTGAAAGCCTTAAGTTCTTTTTCCTAATAAGAAACTCATATTCTTCCACATAATTTTTAATGAAGAAGATTGGTAGATCATATCAGTATGATATATTATATATATCATATTAACTCAACATCTGCTAGGAAAATAGTGACTTTGATTAATAGGCCTTCAAAATGTAAACTGGAACAACAAATTAGTAATTCAAAAGGATATGTTTTAATATTGTTAATTTAATATTCTAACAATCACATAAGATTTATTCATTTTAATAGCCCTACTAAAGACTATCCTGATATGGGGGAGGCAATGGAAGATGCCACATTTTTAAAATATTATTGGTGGATCAGATAATCCTGAATGACTATTTTAATACATATTCTTTGCTAGACCATTCCCTAAGCAACATTAATTTATTGTATACGGAAATTTTTACATGCTTATCCATGAACCTACTTTTAAGTAGCTATATATAAAATTGTATTGCACAAATATATTTCTTATTCTGCAAAAATGATTCTCAAAGTTCTTCATCTAGGTAACCTTTAAAAAATTACCTGCAATATGTAGCCTTATACACAGCAATTTTCTCAGCTCTCTTAAACTTCACACACCTAATAATTCTCTATAGTTCTTTATAATTGTGAAATTAGAAATGTGAAAAGTAATGTTTCTTTCAATAACTTTAAGATATCAACGTTTAAATTTTTAGGAAATTACAATTATTGACTGTCTACAAGCTTAAACATGAAGGTGTAAATAGCTGATAATAATTGTCTGTACAGAACTCCCAAGCACTATTCTTGCAGCCCTAATAAGCCATTCTAATAATTGTTGCTGAAAATCAGGAGCACACCTACTCGTATTTTGAAGTATAAAAAGTGAGAAAAATGTAATGTAAGTCTCAAGTAGGTTTAACATAATTTAAAAGAAAATATTAAAACTCTGATGTGAAAAACTGAAAATGCCAGCCCTGCTACATAGCAGGGCCATATCCAGTGTTGGCCATAACTGGATTTTCACAACATGTTATGCTGAAATTAAAAAAAAAAACAGTATGGCTTAATTGCATTGTGTGAAATCATCCATATTGTATGTTTTTAATCTCTACATTATTAAAATAATACAAATATTTATATTTTACAAATGCTCTGGGATAGTCTTTAATAATTTAAACACATACACAAATCAATTAAAATTATTAAAATAAAACTTTATAATTGAAATAATTGTCAAAATACATGTAAACTTTTCTATGAGCAGAAATGTAATAATTGGGAGTTATAAACAAGGCTATATTACCTCAGCATTTGAGCACTTTTCCACTATTTTTACAATTGGTGCTTTGTTTTTGTCTTCCAAACCAAAACCATAAGTTCCATCACTTGATCGGATCTGAAAAAGGAAAAATTGTAAATCAATATGCTGAATAAATATGGCTGACAGGCAACTGTTACTACTATATGATTGTTATCATTGTGAACATTACATCTGGCAAATATATTAATCTGCATAAGCTGTGACATTAATCTTATGCATTTATTTGAGCATTGTATGAATATTTAACCAATACAGACTAACTTTGGACTCTATAAAGTACCTATATGTTGTTCTTCAGTAAATATATATTTTCCTCACAAAACTGAAGAGTACAAAAAACAGCAAGAGAGGTCTAGCGGATTAAAGCTGATGGACAATAGCAATAACTACAAACTATAACATTGTCTATGTGCAAATAATAGGAGTTAGCAGCATCAAAATCAAACAAACGTATAGACTCCATTTTTAAAAAACTTACCAGCAATGATTTTGCTATTACATTTTCCACTACTTTTAAGTCATGCTTCATAAGTCTATGTTTCATGTTGGAGCCTTCCATTTCTTCATCCGCAAAAAACCGAAATAGAAGTGGTTCATCTTTGAACTCACTTTTTTCCAGCACTATTTGACAGAGAAAAGGTTAATATTTGTGTAGCACCTATAGACATATTGATTTATAATTCAACGAAAATTTTATTTACTAAATGGTTTATTAAATAACTGCATCTACCAAAACAAACTGAACTGTCTGATAAACTCCTTATCTCTTATTAATAATTCCCACTTCAGTGAAAGGGAAGAGCTGTATCTCAGAAAGAGTTATTTTCTATTAATAGAACATATATTATGGAATATTTTCCCTCCTGAACTTAGAGCAGCACCCATTCTAATGACATTGTGAAAATAGGTTAAAATGAGGTTTTCCAGAAAGTGTTTGTAGAATGGTGAAGTGTCATCATATTTGGCTTTATTGCACTGTAACTTACTACAACTTATTGTTCTTAATGTAATTTTGTTATACTGTTATGTAAGTTATTTTTATGTTGTTAACTCTAGGAATCTTCAAGGATTATGCAAGTATATAAAACAAATAAGTAGATACTGGTAGTATTGTATTTTTCACAGCTATTAACAAGTAATTTTACAAAGAAAACAGTGTAGAATTTTATGATAAACAAGAATGGACTCTACCTGTAACTATACAGCTTTCTCTACCTGTACTCTATCTGTAAGCTGTACAGGTATTCTAAAGAGGTTCTTAATTAGATAGTACTTTTTAAAGTATAAATCACAGAACAAAAGTTATAGTAACAAATCAATAAATGCTACATACTGCATATCCTGGGGAAATTATTTATCACAGAATCGATATCAGTTTCTAAAGTTATATTTAAAAAAACATTTTAAAAACTTATATAAATTTATAGTTTACCATGATGCATAAATCCATTGTCACAAAGTGCTATTCCAAAGATCATTGCTTCTTCTCTTGTTCTGCAATCTCCCTGCAGATATGATGTTTATTAATATATAAAAATAAACATGATCATTAAAATAATTTCTATATTTTGGCTTATACATGCCCATTATTTTAATTTCATAACATAAGTGATATTAAATTTATAGTTTAATACTCGGTATGTTGCATTTACTTTGGTATTAAAATAAAATATACTTGTATAATATGATCTAACTTTTTTTTTAATGGGCAGATAAATAGAAGAATGCTTAATACTTTAAAGTCTTTCAAAAGATACAAGGACTTTAACACATGACCAATAATATCCAAATATTTGTAGCTTAGTTAATATATAAAAACAAAATTATATGATATAAAAATGTTAATTTCTAATGGAAATTTATTTACATTTATTTCATGTTACTAATCAAATTTATATACTTCGGAGCACTGCCCTACCTGTGCAATTAGCCAGTCTATCATTTTATTAGCCATTATGACAGTTTTGTAGGTTCTTAAATGGTAATCTTTATCTCTGAGGAGAAAAAAAACATAAAATAGTTCATCCTCAAAATATATATTCTACAAAAGCTGAATATTCATACATTATACCCCAAATATAACCTAAGTAATTCCTTATCTATTCAAAAGTATTTTCTGTTTGTATTACTTCGTAATAATAACACTTTATTTTAGTTAAAGTATTGTGTATTTTGGACAAGGTTCAAAGTGTATTACAAAAATTAAACCTCCCATATATCTCCAAAACTAGGCTTTTTTATTTATGGAATTATCTTGATGAGGGACTAAAAGAAAATGTTACAGTATAATATTGAATGTTATACACCATAGATGTTTCCACATGCAATATGTGACTTCTGGAACTGTATCTTTTAATACTCCTACTTTCCCCCCTCTTTCTACATATAAATATTGATACAGACACAAAACACAAAACTTACTATTAAGGAAATTTGAAATAATAATACATTTTTAATATCTTTGCTTGGCTGATTAATTTATATCCTGCCTTTCCTGCACAAATTGAAATTGGTTTATCTAGAATCTCCCTTCATTTTATTCCTACAGCAGGCCTGTAAGATAGGTTGGGCTAAGAGAGATGATGATTACTCCAAAATAATTTAATGAATGGCTGAATATGTACTTATACCACTAAGAGCTTCTCAGTTGGAACAACCCTTTGCTTTAATATTTTTTATTTCATAACTCTACTCTGTATTCTTTGGAGTTGAGCGACATATATTATGTACATGGGACTATGATTAGGCAGATTAAGGAATGTTTTGGGTTTTTTAAAATAAAACTCACAATACAGAACAATATCAAGACAGGGTTATACCTAAAAAGAGATAAAGCAAATATGTACATTTCCAATCATATGAATCTAGAAATGCAACTGCTGCTTATTGTTTTATCACGAAAATGTAATAATGACTAGTTTACTTTGCATTATTTTTGCTTAAATTAATGTATGACATTTTAAAATTCATTCTTTTTATTTCGGGTATTCTGTAGTTTGAGAATTGCTTGCTACTTGTTTATTATATTGATTTTATGTGGTACATTTAAAAAAAGTACTATTTATGTTTTGTTTGGGTTAAGTTGTACATGCATATTTTGTGGAAAGAAAAAGCAACTGAGTTTGTTTATTACCAGAAAGGTTTATGTAAAAGGTATAGTAAGATTCCTATTAGTACAGTAAGAGAGGTACGAGTTAGAAGGTATGTCTATCTCGTATTAACCACAATGCCAGAGTGCATTGCCTCTCAAAAATATGTTTGGCCCCAATCCTCCTTCCAGACTAGTCTAAATATTGTAAGTAAATAAATAAATAAAAGTAAAATATAAATGAGATTATATATACATATACTTACATGCACTCAAACATTCAAATGTGTCCTAAACACTTATTTAGAAATTGACAGTTTGAAGAAACAGTTATCTTTACATAACAAGCAGAAATCCAGTGGTTGAACTTTTGTCCAGAATAAAGATGTCATTTTATTGCTAAAAACCTGCTGGCTTTCATAAAACACAAAACTTTTTGTGTGGGTGACTTCATCTTTTAGAATTCTTTTTCATAGGAAACATGCTTCACTTCATTCTCTGACTATTATATGTGGTCCTTGAAGACTAGATTGTTTGAATATTTTTTAAGGAATAGGCCAATACTTTCAAACTTGGAAGAATGTTAAATTAGTTTCATCAGATTTAAGACTGGTGCATCAAAATGTTCTATTTGAATTTATTGGATGCTCCAAAGAATGTATTTGAAAAGAGATTTTATCTATTAGCACTGCAAAAAATGTGATGAGGTATTAAATCATGATTTAGTGCTGTGAGTTATGGGTATCTTTTTGGAATAATATTTTAATACACAGTATATAAGTAGATTTAGGGGAAAGTCTTTCAGTAGTAAAGATACTAATGTCACATTGACATGTTTTAAAATGTGGGACACTTCACTGTTGTTTAAAAACTTTGGTTATATCTGGAGTGAGAAATTGGAAAAGCATTAATTTTCTGGACATCAAGGACTAGATTCAAGGTACGTAATTTATCCAGTTTGAAAAGGCAATTTTTTCCACTGATCAAAACAATGTAGTATGTTCTCTGTGATATACATTTCATAAGGTTTATTATTTAAAATGATGATTGTTTGATATTTAATATATAGGTGACATGCCAAGATGGCTTAAATTTTTTCTTTCAGGATTTGTATTGTTTATTAATTGTTTTTCTCTTATTCTTAGTTTGCATTGGAATGAAATATTGTATGCAATGCTTTAACTAATAATTTTTATGCTATTATTTATGTCTATCTATGAATCCACCAGTAGGCTTCGTGCCTATACATACAACATGCATACACACACACACACACACCGTGTGTATGTATAATGTGTGTGTGTGTCTGTGTTTGTGCATATATGTGTGCATATAAAATGTTTCTATGCTTGTCTGTCTATTGGAAAGGGAAATGTAGATGCAAATGTGCCTTGCATTAGTATTACACCATTTATTGAAGGCTTTGCTGGTCAATAATCAAAATAAAATGACTGATCGTTTTTAAAAAAGGTTGCTTTCTAGCAGACTTTCTATGCTTATAATTTCAGCTTAGTCTTCTTTATTAGAACAATGAACAATTATTGAGCAAGATCTACATAAGTGGATAACAACTACTAATAACCTTATGAAACTAAACAACTGAAATTCAAACTTACCTTATCACAGGAGTAAACAGACTGTGCAGACGACAATATAATCTTACACCCTGAAAAGTATATGAACAATATTCAATCTAAATTACTCAATATCAAGTAAAGCCCATATATATTTATACAGGTTACTGTCTCAAATAATGGCAATTTATGGCCTTAATTTAAATAGCTTTATAAAATAAGAAAGAGGAAAATTCCTTCAAAAGCATATTTGAAATCCAGGAAAATTCCACATAGCTATTTCTTCAAAAATAAATATTGATTCATTTGTTCTTTTAATATACCAGCAACATTTCAACTGTGCCCTCTTATTCATTGACACCTAAACCAAATACAAATCTGAGAAAAATGATAGCTTTGTCTAATGAATTAAAGAATATTTGTCCATACTTCTTGCTGAGAGTTGCTTCTACTGTTTAATAATCAGCATGATGTTTAAAGTGTAGTCCTGAAAGCGGTTATGCACTTCTGGTCACAATACTATGATAACGTAGGATTTATAGTTTATTTAGTACAATGCTCTATTTTTCCTACATTATTCATTCTTTCACAAGAACAGATACATAAATCAGACATTTTTTTAACACTTTATTATACCAGGATCATAAACCAAGATTTAAAACAGGGTTTGTTAGTTCATAAAGTATGGCTTGTTTGTCTTCCACAAAGCATTATCCTAGACTCATAACATCACACTTAAGCAGTGTTTCTCGATTTCAGCAATTTTAAGATTACGGACTTCAACTCCCAGAATTCCTCAGCCAGCATTAAGGTTGAAAAGCGCTACTAAGGTATTGCTGCCCAATTTATTTACTGGGATTAAATGAAGCAAAAGAATGATTGGAAGGATGTATATAATTAATGCACACAGTGAGCTTATTTTTAATGAATTATTGGCCTGCCTCTAGCAAATGAATATAGCATGTTATTCATTGAAAGAATACTAACATTAAACTAAAAATAAGAGAACATAGATAATATTGCTAAATTCAATCACATTATACTCACCTATTACATTATATTAGGTTTGAATATTATATTACACAACACTGTAATTTGTCTTTCATTTCAACAGCTCAACAGAACATCATTTTATCTCCTTATTTTTGCACATCAGGAAAACAGCAAATTTACCTTAATTTATAACACCAATTTTATAATGCCATATTTTTAGTTTTTAATCAGAATGTTTGTATGTTTAAATAGTATAACTATTTAGTATGTTTGTACCTTTGAGATTACATCCTGCATTTCATTTCTTGGATAATATGTGCCATCATCATAACGGAATCTATAGAGCATGTGTTCAGGTTTAAATTGATGTTTGTCTGTAACTAATGCAAAAGCAAACATAAAAATATGTTAACGTAAAGAAAATACATGAAAAGTGCTAGAAGTATTCTGTATCCTAAAATTGGCTGTAATGGGTTTGCCCTTTTTCATAATAGGATTAATGGGGTATCATTATGCTTCACCATATGCTTTTATTTTGTTGTTTGCCCTGAATCTGATTAGCAAGAATTTTATTTTGTAAAGAATGATATACATCACAAGTGTCAAACTTGTGACATCACATTGTCATCACGACGTATCACAACTTTTCCCCCTTCACTAAACCGGGGGTGGGCGTGGCCAGAGTGTGATGATCTGGCCCACGGGCCGCAAGTTTAACACCCCGGCTATACATCATAGCCTTTCTCAAAGACTCAAATGCCCCATTATTCCCAGCTATCTTTGCATGGGGAAAATTACAATTGTTAAAGAGTTAAAATAGTAAAGGCATAACTTATGAACCCAAAGCTTTCCTGTAACTTACCAGATTTATTCCAAAAGCGGTTGCCAAATTAGAATATTTAATATGAATCTTTAATCCCTTTCTCTCATTCTTTAGTAGCCACTGCCAACTGCCTGAACTGAAAATAAATCCTTTTCTCAAGAACAAATCTCACAATGTCCTCATTATCAAGCTTCATTAAAAAATAATGTGGGAGTATTACAAGTATTCCAGCAAGTCAACAATCCTCCCCTTAGTAACAAACAAACTATTTTTTGTGTATGTCAGGTCAGGAATTTGAGTCTTTTCTCACAATTTATTGGTATAATATTGAGGATGTATATTTGTTCTTAGATGCAGCTTTGGGATGTTTTAGCATTAGCATTCGTTTCAGCATTAGCTTTTGGTCTCCAGTTGTCTTTTACTGACTTTTCTTTCTTATAGTTCCACTGACTGCTGGAGGTTCGACTCTGAAAAGTTTTAAAACCTAAACACAACTTAGTATTTAATGAAGGCTTGTATCTTAACATGCATCATATCCCTATCAGAATTTGGAAAGGGGCAATGAAAAGCAAGGCATTTTTCTAAATAAATGCCTAGTAATGTTTTTAAGTCACTAACAGCAGAGTGCAATTTAATGACTATGTAAATACTATATCCCATGTCATGTTATATAATCTCTTTCACAGACACCTTCAAACACATAATTACAATTCTAAAACAATCCAATGCCTATATAATGATACACAGTTCTTTTAAGATTTTCTTAAACCTGATAAACAATTAAACTGAAAAAGAAGATTTTCAAACAAACTTAATTATGCAATAGCAGAAAACAAAAAAAAGTACAAAAACATCATTTTTAATTGCAGCATCTGGATATTTTAAAAAAATTGATCTACAAAACAGGAAAAAGCAAGTTGTGTGTTGATCATATTTAGTCTGTACCAACAATTAGTCTGTTACCAACAATTAATGAGTTTAAGTTATTTGAAAATCAAACAAAAATGCTAAAATTCATATTCATTGATATCTATGATTGAAAAGTTATAAATTTATAACTTTTGTATCCTTGAATCACTTTGTCCTTTTGTTTGACTAACAGAACAAAAATATTAAAGATTTAATTAAGATATGTTAACTTCTGTTTTTTTCAGATGCATATCCTTGTCTGCATTTGGAAAGTAGGCTGGTTTGTACTTAAGATGGGAGAACTACAAGGAATCCCAAAGCTGTTTGCTAGGTATAAAGCAAAAAAAACCCAAACAAACGAGGAAGACAGTGAGCTCCCATTAATTGCCCCAGCTTCTGCCATCCTAGCTGTTCAAAAGCATGTAAAAATGTAAGTAGAAAAATAGTGACCACCTTTGGTGGGAAGGTAACAGCGTTCTGGGCGACTTTGGTGTTTAATCATGCCAACCACATGACTATGGAATTTTCATCTGATAGCACTGGTTCTTTGGCTTAAAAACAGAGATGAGCACCACCCCCTAGAGTCACGAACAATTAGCACATATGTGCAAGGGGAACCTTTACTTTTACCTATTGTCTGTCTGCCAAAAAAAACCAAGATCACTTTGAACTCAATAAGAGTTAAACTTGACTTGAAGAAAGCTTTAATGCTTACTTTCTTCAACTGTTCTGGTATGAAAAGCATATATTTTAGTTATTTATTATTAGATAAAGAGTATGACCCATTTAAAATTTCAAAAAGAAGTGAATTAAAAAACATCCACAAACTTCACAGTGGTTTTGAGTTAACCAATTATTACAAGTCAATAAAAATAATATTGAATGAATAATATCAATAAAAGTCTGTTAATGATACTTAAAGTGGAACTTGCAAATGCAGAAAATAACACAGTTATAATTTAAATCTAAATTGTCTCTCACATGCACAGTGATTTTCTGAACAAAAACAGATGGGCCATTCAATTTTATTTTAAGAATTCAGTTCCTGTGGAAACACAGCTGGATCTACATAATAATAAGTAAATATGTAAGTTCCTTTATTTTGGTCAATAACAGTATAAAATAACAACAAGACAAAAACAAAAACAGTAAAGTGTAGGACAAGGTACAAAAGACAAAAGAGAAAATATCAGATCCATATAAGTTCTTAAATATCATTTGGATACAACATGGATATAATAGATACAATAAAACAGGTTGTTATTTAGGCTAAATCTGAAAAATAAAAGCTAGAACAAATAATACACCAAACTGTTCCAAAGATAGTGATGATGTTATCTAGTCTGGTAGTGAAAAGTTCATCAGAAAACAATCGAACTCTGAGCATCAAAGACCTCACTGTTCCAAAGACTTATTCTGTTACTTTTGGCTACAATAAATCAAGGGTGGGATTCAACCAGTGTTACTGCATGCGCGCATGTAAAAAACCTTAAGCTGTGCCACCCGGACAGCTGAAAAGCACTGCGCGCAGCTGCGCAGCATTTGAAAAGCCACTTTCTTACTGCTTTTTCAACCTCAGCTGTGCTGCACAAAGCAGCTGAGATTGAAAAAGCAGGAAATAAAGGACAGGGCAGGCGGGTGGGCCAAACAGCAGCAAACACAGTACCGTTTCGGTGTCTGCTACTCTTCAGAGCTACCAGTTCTACACAGCCGGGCAGAACCGGTAGCATCCCACCCCTGCAACAAATGTCATTCTCATAAACAATTATGTACTCTGTACATCTACTGGCAAGTAAAAAAAGTTAAATGTTTGTAAATAATTATTAGAAAAGATAACTTATTTACCATGGTGTATAATGCCATTCTCCAACAAAGCCTGACCAAGATGAACACCTTCTTCTGGTCTGTGAATCTCTCCAGTTTCCAATAACCAAGATACAAACTCACTAATTAAGAAAAAAAGCAGATAGACAAAAATTATTTTAACATATCAAAGTTAAAGGTAGTAAAAAAAGTAAAATTCCTAAAAAAAAGCAACAGAATACATTTTGCTCATTGATGGGGTAATCCAATTCATGTCTATTCATGAATAAGCTGCTCTGAGTACAATGTTTCTGAGAGAAGATATCGGATTAAAATCTAAATTTGTGTTTGTAGAATTCATATTTTTTGTTTCTTTAAAAGCTAGGATAGAGTAAGGGTCAATAAAATGTTGATGACCAGAGCTGCATTTAATATTATTGGAAGAACTGAAAACTATAATGGATGAACTAATAAATCAAAGTTAATGGCACCAGGCCAGGTATTCTATTCTATCTGCACCCCTTTTTTCCTGAGGTGCACTGGGGGAGATTTCTTTGTTTTTTAATTATGGCAAGTCATTTTACAGTTCACATTATAATTTTCATATGTACCCTGTCTCAAAAGGTAAGGGAACCACTGTGCAGAGTTCAGGAAGAAGGTATTAAGAATTATGTGAGAGTTTATGGTTACAAGTGTTACAAGTCTCTGTTCCTTATCAATTCTGATCTGATCAGACTTCATCAATGTCCACAGGTACAAACTGTTGCTAGAACTTAAAGCTTGTTTTGCATTGAAAGTTTGGTAAGGCAAATGTCTGGGCTGCAGGAAGAATCTGATGTTCCTAGAAGCAACATTCAATCAGTTTTATTATACAATATATTTATTAATTAAATGAAATAGCACTCATCTTCAGTATGATACCTGAAACTATATGCATAAAAAGATGAAAAATAGATTGTGCGTTATGTATGTATGTAAGTATGTATGCATGCGTATGTATACACACACACGTGTGTGTATATACATACATACACACAGAAATGTTTATAGGCCATGGTTATTTTATCTCCTTTTAATACCATATATAAAATACTACTGTATATTTTATAAAACAATTTTATATTTTACAAGGCCAAAAAAGATATATTTATGCTACTCTATCTTGTTGATCCATTTAAAAAAGTGAACTGTAACACATTACACATTCTATTTAGTATTCTAAACTATAGGACAGAATTCTGTTCATATGAAAGACAGAAGCAGTTCACCAATTACTTTTTCACATGTAAAATAACATTTATAGTTTCAATACTGCATTTTTAAGGCTTGGAGGACAGGTAGACAGATAGATACCATTGTATTTATTTATATCATCATTCAAAAAAAACGGTATATTTATATAATATCTGCTGGCTTTTTTTTTTTCAGGAATATTGTGTAAAACAGTCAATACCCAGTCTGGCTTAAGTAATTTGCTAGTTAGTGTCAAAGTGAGAATATGTGGACTAAAGCAGAAACCCTAAATAGTCTGACCATTTTATTTATCAAATTTGATAAATAATAACTAAAATAATGAGACAAATTTTTAAACTCAAATATTAAACACATACCTTCCAAGGAAACATTTTGGAAAAGTGGTTAATTTCCTCTTTCGGTCTTTGATCAAATTCCCTTGCCTGCACATCATTTTGTAAAGTTTTTCTCCTTGTTCAGAGATCATCACCCATGTATCTTGTTCCATACCAAGTTTTAACCCTGAAAAGCAAATCCCAATATAATAATTTTGAAGTGTTTCCAAATAATATATTACTATCAATTGTGGGGCATAAGGGGTGTCCTTCAGTTTTCAATCCTAATAACCTTAAATGTAAAATAATTTGTGATTTACTTGAAAGACTTTTAAAATTAGAATAGTAAACATTACCAAGAGCAGCTGGACAAGTACAAACAAATCATTCCAGACATGATTTTCTATAAACAAATACACAGACAGGCAGACACACACACACACACACACACAGAGGAAGGGGAGGGAGGGAGGGAGGGAGGGAGGGAGGGAGGGAGGGAGGGAGAGAGAGAGAGAGAGAGAGAGAGAGAGAGAGAGAGAGAGAGAGAGAACTAAAAGATTTAGGTTAAAATTTCTAGTATAATATATTCAGTGTTAAGATGATCTCAAGAAACAAATCTAAGAAAGCTTCCTTTCAAATATACAATAAATGTGAAGATCCCCCATTCACGAGGACTTTTATCTGAAAATCATTTCAAAAGCTGAATGGACTAGCCAAATAGTTGTCAGGGAAACTAGGGACCCAATAGTGTCATATTTAACAAATTGGATTATGAAGACAAAGCCTAAACACTGGCAGTAATACATCCACATAGCGCGTGAGCGCATGGATGCACACACATCACCTCCTAGTACTGAAATAATGGGTAACTCTTGGTCACATTAGGCTGACACTGAAGTGCAAATCTGCCTGAGTAGGGCTGGATTCAACTTGCAGTTTTCTAGAAAAAGCAAGGGTTTTATTTGCACTGGTTTAGTTCATATATTATGGTAAACCTTATAGTTTGTTTGGTTTTGGTTTTGTCACCATTGCTATTGAACAAATGAGACCATCATGCAGTCATGGGGGGGGAGGATTTTTACAAGAGTGCTTTTCAGGCTACCCATTTCGAGGTCATTGTGATTGCAGAGAGAACAAAATATTTTATGTACTATTTTTAAGCATTAAAATATTTGTGGTTTTTATTTGTAGCATTTTCATCAAATTTATTCCATCTTTATATTCACAACATATTCAAAGCAGCTAACAGATTGAGTGTTAAAATGCAGTTAAACATGAACTGAATTGCAAAAATAATTCAGTAATATTCCATTGTGATAGAATACACACAATGCTCAAAATCTATGAAGAAAGCAAGCTAATATTTTTTAAAATCTTTTAAGATCATAATCTTACTACTTCAGAAAGACAGCTAAATTTCCTTTTCACTTATATTTATGTAAACTTTTTCAATTGCTTTATATTCATGAATGTGAATAGAATTATAAAATAAACAAAAGCTCCTTTTTATTCATAGTGAATGGAATGTTGTTTACAACTACTTTTAGGGAAGGCATTTGAATTCTGAAAACTGTTTTGTCCATGAATCATCTGTTATTCCATACGTAATTAAGTCAGTGCATCCTGACTTTAAAAGAGTTGTTTACACAGATGTTTTGGAGATGGAATGACTGGACTATACACATAGGTTATCAAAAGAAAATCCCTATACAAATGTTTCAGAACCTTTCATTTTGAGAACTAATGTGATAAATAATCTGACTCTTGCTCTTATTTTGGTTCCCTCATTGTTGGATATACTTTTCTACAGTGCCTGAGGACCTACTTTGCTTATCAAATTATCAATGTAAAAATATTCATGTGGGACCAAAATTACATTCTCCCACCCCAGTCTCAATGCCCTGGATTATTCTAGTGTTCTCACCAATTATTGCTCCTTGCTGAATAATATTACTACAAACTTTGATTTATCTGCACAAACTTTTATCTGTAAAACTCTACAGCTATATGTTAGAGAGCGGTAGGGGTAGAAATAGAGAAAGATTATATTTCAAGTAAGAATTTTTTCTACAAAACTTTGCCAGCTTACATCAGCATTAACTGCTCAAAATTGAAGAGTCTGAGAGTTGTTGGGTTTTTTGCTTTCAAGTAATGTATAGAAAGAGTAAATAATTCCAAGTCTAATATAGATAATTACTTTGTAAACATTAAACAATAACCTGGATAGGATTTTTTAAATTATTTGGGAGAGGGAATCATTTAAAAAAAATCCAGGGGGTTCTGCTCTGTTGAATTTTTAATGACCATCTCTGCTCAGGTTAAGTTTCTGAGAAGTTGTTAGTGGGGGCATGGGAGGCTTCTTAGTGGCATGGTGGATTTAACTCAACCAGAGAGAAGTCATTGGCTTCATCTTTACTGGAAACACACAATTCATGTCTCTAGACATCTAACTCCACTTCTTTTTTATCCTTCTCATCAGAGAAATATCCAGCAGGATCATAACACTTCAGGACCTTATTCACTTACTAGATCTTGCTGGGGAAAGTAGTTGGTGTTGTCAGGAGGTATAGGAACAGAGGTTTCAAGTTACTGCTGTTCTACATCCTTCAGATGAGAAATACATGGAAAAGGAATTAACAGAATAACAGAATTGAAAGGTCTTTTGAGGTGTTCTAGTCCAACTCCCTGCTCAAGCAATAGACCCTATACCATTTCAGACAAATGGCTGTCCAGTCTCTTCTTAAAAGCCTCCAGTGATGGAGCACCCACAACTTCTGAAGGCAACTATTCCACTGACTAATTGTTTTTGCTCTCAGGAAATTTCTCTTGACACAGTACTTCCTCCAGGTGTGAGAATGTATAGAAATAAAATTCATGTTCTCACCTTTTCTTCTTTCCCTTTCTTTCAGGATAGCTTCAAGCCATTCATGCTTTTCTTCAGATGTTTTGGCCATACACACAAACCATTTATTCTTTGCTGTGTTGTGTATCTTCCAACCATTGAGAACAATGTGACCACTGCTGTGATAATCAGCTGAAAATTGATCACAGAAAGGAATATCTAAGATGTACTTTCCATCCAATGGCTATCAAATGCTCTGAACTGTACAAAATTGCTTCTGATCTCACCTTAAGCATTACAACGTGCTCTTACTTAAGGCAAAACTTCCCCAGATAAATGCTATGCTCCATGTGCTTCCTTCTATGTTTTATGAAAATTTTTTAATGGTTTAAGAATCAGGAGGATGTTATAATTCATTTAATTTTTGACTGCAAGCTCAAAATTATGAATGTAATCCTGCCTAGCCAAACCAAATCATTGTCTTTCTGTTATCTAAACAGAAATGATACTCTTAGGATAATCCATCCATTTACCAAAATATTAAAATAAACAAGCAAAAACAAAGCATGTCCTAAGTAACGTTGTAATATAAACAATAGTTTCTATTAAAAAAGAGAGCCATTCACGCCTTGGAAACTTCACAACCTGCCTTCTGCAATGTGTTCTACATGGTGCTGTAATTCAAGATGCTGCTCTTCATGTCATAGGGCCTAGTTACCTAAAACACCATTTATAGTATCTGCCAAGCGAATTGGATTGGGCAAGCTAGATGGATCCTTGGAATATGCTGCTTCATTACAGTTTCACACACAATTCGGATCTAATAAAAATCGGGGGCCATTGTTCACAAATAGGAACATAAATTTCTTATTTGTATAACCTTTGGTCTTCCATTTATGCCAAATTTATTTACATCAAATAACTGCATAAGTTATTGAAACTGTTTACACATATTCCTCATTTAACAACCACTCATTCAGTAACCATTCAAAGTTATCATAGCGCTGAACAGCACTGAACAAGGAGATTTATGACTTGTAGTTGGGGCTATCGTAATGTCTCTGTAGTTGTGGGATCATAAATCAGGTGCTTGGCAACCTGCTTGAACTTACAGCAGTTTCAGCATCCCAGTATCATGATTGCCATTTGTTACCTTTAATGCCTTCAACAAGCAAAGTCAATGGAGAAGCCAGCAGGAGGTCGCAAATAGCAATCATGTGATGTCGCGCTTCACAGCCCTGCAGCATTTGCTGAACCAGGGAAATTGGAACTTGTGCAAGCTTTGTTGTACGTTGGTGCAGTCATGTGAAATCACACTTTACAACTGCAACGCTTAGTGACAGGGTTGCTAGTCTCAATTACCATTTTAAGCGAGGATTACTTGTATCATTATATGAGACACAAAGTCAACATCTAATAGATAACAATAGTTAAGAAAATGATGTATATTCATATACCTGTGCCATCATCAACATTTTCAACTTCCATCAACTCTGTATTTATTCTGCCTCGGAAAAGGTATCGATGACCTTCTGAAGATGCTTTGCTGTTTTTCAATCGTCTAATTAAGGAAAAGAATTGTACAAATATTAAAAGTATTAGCTGCACTTTAGGTTCACCAAGATTGTTTATTAGTATTAGCAATTATTTATACACCTAGAAATGAAATATCTAACCTCATTTTATTTAATACTGTTGCAGATAAATTTATAATTTAGTAATAATTATAAATAAATCAATAACATTTTAATAAGAAATTTTGGTTGCAATGCAAAAAAAAGCATCCTTTGTAATCTTAAACTTTTATTCTAAAAAAATTGTTGTTTTGCATTAGATGGAACCTCATACTTCTAGAATTGTCATTATCTGAGCATTAAAGTAATTAAAATATTCAAATATATTTTTAAACATTTAAATTCAGGTAATTTATATACGTTCAGTCTTGAAAGTATAAATCAATGAATGTGTCTCACCTATGCTTTCTTTTGCAATAGACCAAAAGATTGTCAAAAAGAAAGAACACTCGTTCTTGTATATTTCCTGCCGAGATTTTCAACAAAACACCACACATTAACATTTCTGTGCAAGTGTCTGTGATGTTAGATCCCTAGTGAAGAAACATATGAAAATAAGAGTTATGTGGACCCAAAGTCAACAGACAAACCCAGTAAATACTCAGTCCTCTACATACATAATGCATTTAGCTAATCAAAACATCAAAGCATTTAGAAAGCAATCTTAATCATGAATTCTCAGTCACATTATCTATCTATCTTGTTTTAACAACTGGTTTATTATGCAGACTAATGTTGCATTATCTGGAAACATGATCTTAATAAAAAGGTCCTTTAAAACAAGGAAACTAAATTTTTCAGAGGATCCCTTTAAGCTCCTCTCATAAAGAAATTTTATATCATTTATTCCCAATCAGAGAACAAAGAAATTAACTCAATACCACTGGAGGAAGAAGATTGGGGATACTGTCTTAGAGATTGGTTGCACTGATCAGATGCTTCTCTCCAAAGTTTCAGAAGTTTTCCCTGTGTACCATCAGGTCCCTCCATTCCAATTGCTCCTGATATTTTTATATACCAAGAGGGATTTTTTTTTACCCAATGCATGGGTTCAATCTCTGCCCCCCACCCCCCCGCAAAAAATCTGGAAACTGCCTTAAGATGAGTTTTAGCTTTGTTCTTGGAGACGTCTTTTGAAGAGATGTTTTCAAAGAACTGTGTATGCTTTGGAACTGAAACCATAACAATATGGATATAGGAAAATGTGGACTGCACATCTAAATAATTTGGTTAAATAATCCTTCTTGGAAATCATTGAAACTTGCTTTAAAATAAAAAGGATTAAGCAGAATATTTACCATAGGTGCCTAGATCAGAATGAAGAAATAAGTTCATTCTGAAGAAAGCAGAATTTTGCTGACTTAAGGATTATGACATTCTAAAAATAATGGGTAACATTTTTCATTGATGTAATTGCAAAGACATTCTAATAGGCTCTCTTGAGAAAAGGTTTGCTGCAGGCAGTATGTTTCTTAGTGCTTTCTTGGAGGCATCTGTAAACATATTAGCTATTTCATACTGCTTTGTTATAGCACAAAATAGTATATAAAACTTACAGGATACTATGAGTCATGAAATCATTAGCATAACTAATCAAATTTGGCTTGTCTGTCCTCACATCACTGTGTAAATATTTATTCACATTATATCTTTGCCTAATCACCTAATAGTTTATCTTTACATCCCAGCTGCCAAATAATGGTTAGTGATTCCACCAAATCAAAATTACAGAAATAATTTCATCCTGATTCTGCACAAGTTCCTTTTTCCTTGTGTAAATATAACAATTATCAATTTGCTCTCCTGTTTGAGATCCTCGAAGTAGAAATTCAACTAAGTATGGTTTATTATTAACTTATGAAGCATAAGCAATCAATAAAATGCCTGCAAAGGATAAAAGTAAAAGAATCATGTGTTATTGTTTATAGAAAAAAGGTTCAACCTTCGGTACAATTTTTCTTGTTTAAGTATTCTGGCCCTCAGTCCTCTTAGAAATGTATCAGTTATATACACTGTTGACATAATTTTTACAAAAATAACAACCAGTAAAGAACTCACTTAAAATAGAAAGATATATCTATTTTATACATAAAATAATTCATTTCCAAAACTAATTCAAATGCTACTTTATATGAAACTCAAAGCAAAAACATAAAATCATGTTATACACAACATTTCAATTTGATTTAACATTGCTTCCTATAGTACATAGCGATTGGTTAATTTTCTATTTTTCTAAATTTACCCAATTTTTTTAATCTAAGGATTAAATTGGATTTTTAGCTACTACAGGTAGTCCTTACTTATCACCAACAATTGTCACTAAGCAATACAATCATTGTGAAGCATTATGTGGTCATGCCTGACATATGGCCACACTTGGAATACTGCATCCAGTTTTGCATCACCACGATGTAAAAAAGATGTTGAGACTCTAGAAAGAGCGCAGAGAAGAGCAACAAAGATGATTAGGGGACTGAAGGCTAAACATATAAAGAACGGTTGGTGGAACTCGGTATGTCTAATCTGATGAAAAGAAGGACTAGGGGTGACCTGATAGCAGTGTTCCAATATCTCAGGAGTTTCCACAAAGAAGAGGGAGTCAAAGCTATTCTCCAAAGCACCTGAGGGTAGGATAAGAAGCAATGAGTGGAAACTAATCAAGGAGAGAAGCAAGTTAGAACTAAGAATAAATTTCCTGACAGTTAGAACAATTAATCAGTGGAACAACTTGCCTCCAGAGGTTGTGAATGCTCCAACGCTGGAAGTTTTTAAGAAGAGATTGGATAACCATTGGTCTGGTGTAGGGTTTCCTGCCTAAGCAGGGGGTTGGACTAGAAGATCTCAAGTTCCCTTCCAACTCTGCTATTCTATTCTATCAGTCCTGTAAGTTGTAGCCATTTAGCAATCACCCATGGCCATTAAGCACCATTTCACATAGCTGTGAAGTCACTGCCAGCTTCTCCATTGACTCTACTTGTTAAACCAGGTATGAAATGTTCAAATGGCAATCTCATGACCACAGGGAAGCTACCATGGTTGTAAGATCAAGAACTACACGGTAGTTGTAAAACTGTTAGTTGTATGTTTGCTTAGTCGTTAACTGAGAAATATGTTATTTCATGGGCCATATAACGACAGATTTTTTAAAAATTTTGGTCATTTGTACAAATAGAACATTGTAGATAACTGCAGAATGCAACCCAAAATTGAAAAAGTTTCCAGTATTCACTCTTTATTAAATTAAATAATAGCAAAAGCCACTGGAGAAAAACAATGAGCCAACATGCTCAAGCATAAGTAATTATTAGAATCTACCTTTTGGCAGTCAAGAGTACCAAATTATTTTTCTGTTGTTATCATGTTCACAGATAGCCAGGGATGCATGGCTTGAAGGACTATATATATATGGCCATTGTAAAAAGTATTCTAGATATCTAGTGTATAACATTACTATAGACATCTAGCACGTAGTTACTCAAATCCACTTTGACCTAGATTGTAGCTATGAAAAATCATATGAAATTTGATGGGACATGATCTAGCTGTGATATCTGAAAAGTGTTTAAGTCTATTTGTCTTGGGGAAATAGAAAGAGTTCTCAGAACTGGGAGCTTGGCTATCTATATGTTAACCCATGTTCCTACTGGATTCCTAAAAGGTGATATATGGCTGGTTCTGGCCAGTAATTTAATCCTTTAGTAGGGGGGCAGGTCCTCTCGGATTTAAAAATGAAAGGCTACCAGAATGATATGGGAAAAGATGCCCCATGGAATATACAAAAGAAATTGACTGATGTCTTAATAATTAAAAGGAATAAATTATATCATTTACTATATCAGATTTAGAAAATAGACTTGTTAAAGTTTTGAATAATTTTGTCAGAAAGTACTAAGGAAAACTGAACAAAATCAAGTTTAGGAGATTGTTTGATGGAATTAAAAATCAAGATTGTTAAAAGTAAAAAGAAAAAAAAATAAAGTTGGTTGATTAGATTAGATTAAATCTAATTAATAATCTTGTTATCTCTGGTAAACCTTAATAGAATTTTTGCTGAACAAGACTTTTAAAGATTTGTTTATAGCTAAGATATGAGATATAAGAAGAGATAATTTGTGTATTTTAAAAGAAAGTGGTAAGTTACTAAAATTGTTTATACTTGTGATGAAGGAGGAAGTTATTTATTTCTTTTTCTTTACTATTCTTTTTTCCCCATTTTTATTTCTGTACTTTTTAGTTTTAATTCTTAATTTTCCATCCTCCAGTTGGTTCCAGTTGATTGAGGCAAAATGGGGATGGGGGGGGTGTTAAAATTGAGGCTCTTTTTTGTGGAGTTCCTCAGTGGAGCTCCACCCTCTCCCCACTCCTCTTTAACATCTGCTTAGAACCATGTGTGACATCATCTGCTGGCATGAGGGAAGTTATCAGCTTGCATTAATTCAAAATATCCTATTTTTTTCTGTCAAGAAGTCAAAACAAAAAAGTAAGTTATTTTAACAATTATGATTCTACAATAAAAACACTCACTCAATAAAACTGTTTTTGGAGAGTGTACCATTAAAGAAGAAAAAAATAATTTTTAAAATGTATTTTTAAAGTTGTCCGTTTTTCTACAATTGTCTAATTATAATCATTAACCAAGCTCAATTTATGACCTTTTTGCATAGGAATTCAAGTCATGCTTTGATCCTACATCAGATGCTAAAAATAGTTTTTTCCTAAGTAAGCAACATGCTAAACGAGCTGCATTTTCATTGACAGAGCGGAGCTCGGGAGCATGTTTTCGCTGGCAGAGTACTCAGGCCGCCACAAGCGCCCCAACATAAGAGACGTCGAGCTGGCCACACTCCCCTGGCCCCACCCTCCACCCAAGATCAAACACAACCCTGATGCGACCCTCAATGAAATCAAGTTTGACAACCCTGCTTTAACTAGTAGCAGCTATTTGGAGTCACAACAGACATTCCAGAAACCTCATTACAAGTTATCCTCATTTAGTGACCACCTTGTAGAAGTGTTTACAGTTATGATGGTGCTGACAAAAGTAATGCATTTATGACCTCTTGCATTTATGACTCCTTGCATTTATGACCTCTGCAGGTCTGTAAGCAAAGGAAGGCTGAAGTAAGATCATAAGCACAGTTGCTGTTTTACTTAGCAACCACTTCAGTAATTGTCAATCCCAATTTCTAAACGATGACATATATTATATTTTAAAAAGAAAAATTCAAGATGCCAAGGATTGAACCAAGAACTTCTATATGTAAAGCAATTATTTAACTACTAAGGTCCCTTTAACATATGAAAACTGCACTGAATGTTGTTCCCTATTCTAAGCTACTGATATATATCAATGGTCAACATGCCACTTTATTTCCATCTATTTGGTTGACGGGAAAATTTGCATTCAAAATGATCTGAGAGATCATAGATTTATAAATATATTTTTACTATTTATATATAAGATACAGTATTAGTTGATTTCATGTTTTTATTGCCTACTGGTTTTGTTTCTAATTGTTGTATACTCAATATAGAATAATAAGTGAAATGAGAAAAAGGAGGAGAAAATAGCACATGAATTGTATTCATCTTGATGGAAAACAGAGTAACTGTTCATTCATTCACAGACTCAGCTAAAGAGAAACCAAGCTGATGATGACTGAGTTCATACATCACACAAAGGCATGGTTTGCTGAACTGCAATTTCATTATAAAGTCATTATTGACTGGGTTTGGGTTAACACTAAGCTAAAATCTAATAAAAATTGCTTAGCAGCACATGAGAAAAAAACTCTACAGTTTCATGCTTTGGCCAACACAGATTATTTCTTTTCTGCTTTCATAAAACTTCTATTTGATCAGGTACTGTGATTCGCTTCATCTATTATCCCCTTCTGCTGAATCCTCTATTATATTCTCATCCAAAAATATTCAGCCTTATTTTGTATCTTCTTTGAAGTAATTTCTTCTAGATCAGTTATTTTCACTTCCAGTCTTTGCTTCGTAATTCTGTGATAGCATAAAAACTAATGCAATGGTTGCATCAGGAACTTACTTACCATAAAGTTTTTAGCTTTTCTTCTTGCAAAAGCATGTGCCTCCATTTTAGCTATTTTTTAAAACACTGCTTCATTATTGTTTCTACTACCACAGTGAAAACATAAAAAAGCTTCCCCCAAAAAAACCTAATTCAAAAATTCCTAACTAATATAAGGATTTTTAGGAGTCATGTCCTATAAGCAATAATTTTGAGAAAGAGGCAAGAAAGAAACATTTTTTCCTCAATATATGCTTCTCTATTTATTCTGAAAAAAAAATTACTTGAAAAGGAAATTCACGTTATTTAAAATCTCTGTCCTCCACTCAGTGGAAAATATAGTTGATTGTAAGGGAAATTTGTGGCTGTCCTTTATCCATTTTCCACTTACTCAGTCTTGAAATTTCTACCAATAGAGGAGAATATTTCTAGTTCAGCACTCTGGCATTCTGTACCAGTTGAAGTTTCTGAATGCTCTTCAAGGGCAGTCCCTTATAGTCCACATTGTAATAATTCAAGGATGAGGTAATAAAGGACTGCTGATACAGGAAAGGCTGCAACTGGCATACACCTCAATCTTTCATTCCCATCAACACCAATTGGGACTGGCTTTGGAGAAAGAAGTCAAACCAACACAAAACTGTGCTTCCCAGCCCAGACTCCATAGGATATCATAGTCGATGGTAACAAAGGCTGCTGAAAACTCAAGGGGAACAAGGATAGTTGCACTACTCTTATTCCGCTCTCACCAGAGTTCATCCACAAAGGCTGTAACTGGGCCTGAATCCTGACTGAAAGGGGTCTATATAATCAGTTTCATTCAAGAGCCTCTGAAGTTGCCAAGCAACCACTTTTCTGCCACCTTTTCTAAAAAGGGAAGAAGAGAAACTGGATAAAAATTGTTCAGACAGGCAGGATCAGGTGATGGTTTTTTGAGGAGGCAAATCAGTGACTCCTTAAAAGTCCCTCCAAGCATCCCCTCTTGCAGTGAATAATTTATTATCTCCTGAGCCTGCCTATTAGTCAACCTCTTGGAAGCTTTCACCAACCAAGAGGAATAAAGATCTAATTGGCAGGTGGTTGCACTTACAGGACTGAGGATCCTATCCACTTCCTCAATTCCAGCAGGATTGAATGTTTCTGTTTGAGCTTTTTCATTGTCTCTTTTGGATAGTTGTTTATATGTAGATTTAATCATACTTTCAACTAGAAAACTGTTAATATATAAACCAAGCTAAGTCCAAAAATGCTAGAAAATTCCTGAAGGCTTGGCACCAAAAACTCTTCACTTGAAATTTCTGTTATTAATAAACCAGATGTAGGTTGATCAGGTGTCACAAAGATAACAATCTACAAAGAAAAATGATGTATTCTAATTGTGTATGATAATATCCTGTGCAAAATATAAGAATAATTGTGCAGAGTTCTTATTTCTTTCACATTTGCTAAAATACTACATTTTATGACATTACCTCCCATCCTTCAATGTGAGACTGACATTCCTCTAAAACCTCTAATTTTTCCATCTGTCTCTTGGCTTCATTTATGTTGGAACAAACAGCTTTCATTGTTTGGAGAGCTTCCATTAAGATAGAATAGTCACTGTGCTTTTTGGGAGTGCGCTTCAACAATTCCTTTAAAAAAAAAAAAAAAGAATAATAAAATCAATTATTATACTCTTCTCAAAATGGAAGTCAATTATTAAAACTTCACTTTCACGATAAAGCTATAAAACCATGTCTATTCATTTGGTAATAAATTCTGTTGAGGTTATAGGCACCTTAAGATTGTGATATCAAACTAATCATGAGATTAAAGCTACATAATTAGTATTATTATCCATTTTCATTAAATGCATAGTTTCCAATTCCAATCTTTAAGATGCTTGATCATATTTGAATCCTGTTTCATTTGGATTCATATTTTCACTATTTTTATAAGAGCTATAATCAAATACCAAAACATTCAGTTCTAATATTTTATAACCGCAGGAGCCATACAATGAATATGGGCATTTATGCCTACATACGATTTGTCTTGTTACTGCACCTGCAAATAGCCAACCAGGAACTCTATTCAAAATTATTCAGTGGTAAAAGTGAGTAGATTTTAAGTAGGCTACTATATAGAAGTACAATGACTCCAGAAATGATCCAGCCATACTTGTGGACAGAATTCCATTTTTCCATTCTATTCCATTTCATCATTCGGGACAGGATTCCAATTTATATACGCCTCTCAGAGTTACTTGTTTATTGAAATGGACAACTATATAAATTGGTCAAACAAACGAATATGTTGTATTTTCCCATATGGAACTCCCTCTTTTCCTAGACTCACAGCTCCTACTTCAGCAGCAGATGTAGTTAGTGACGAAGAAAACCTTTGTTTATTACTTCTTGTGCATAACTATAACCCCATTCTAAACCTTGAGGCATTATATAGCACCACTCATCCCCTTGTCACCTCACAATTGGATAACTGTAGGCGCTATGATTCCAAGAGCATTTTTACACAAGGAAGGAGATAAGTAGAAGTGTAGTCCCCTAAACCCTAAATAGCTTTCAGCTATTTTTCCAGTTGAAATAAGAAAACTTATAGGCACAAAGAAGTTTTAGCAATAGCCAAGTATTTTTTCCAAAAATCTCCATCCAGGGATCTTCATTTTATAGAAAGAATCTCAATAGTGTTGACATACTATGTAGATTCCATCTTTTGTTTCTGTGCATAATGGGTATTATTATACCCTTTAATAAATAATAATCTCATTTGTTTGTGCAAACAGATTTTTATTTCCAAATGACAAACAAAATGCAGAAAATAAAACAATTTCCATGTAAAACATATTTTCATACTTCTTCAAACAAAAATATATACCTTCAAAAGAAGAGGATACTTGCATATTCTCTGGATTGGTGTTACCAAATAACCTTCTAAAGGTACCTCTGTACTCTTCCGTCCTCCTAACAGCATGCAGTTCTAAGAAAGGAATTAAATCATATATATTTGTCTGTTTGGCTACATACATCACTTAGAGATAATTTAAAAATATAACTGAGATTTGGTAGACTTTTGCCTGGACATACTTCCTGACTATCTTTCATAGACAAAAATAAAATGAAATAGAACAGACTTTAACATTCTACCTGAGGAAAATATAATTTATACTTGATAAAATAAAGTATACCTATGTTATTTATAATAAAACACTGAAATTTTAATTAACTGCAGAGCAAAACTTTGTATCATTTCATACATATTATGGTAAAGTTCTGACCTACTCATCCTTTGCTTGTTAAGGCCAAAGATAAAGTGCTGTTCAGTGCCGACATAAAGTCAAGGTTATAAACTCAAATTCAGAACAATGGACAACACATCTCTTAGCACATAATGAGTTTATAGGATTCACAATTATAAGATCAAGTGATCATATACCATTTTATTGGTCTACACCATTTTATTAATAGCTGTTAGCCACATTGTCTATACGTAACATCCTCATTAAGCTTTAGTGTAATACCTGTTGCAGGGTAGAAACAGGAAAAGATGTTATGTTGTTGATTTGAGCTCTGAGCTTAGCAATTTGGTTGCAAACGTTTCGTCCCCGTTCGAAGAGACATCTTCAGAGTGTTTTGGATTGTGCTTGTTGGGGGAGCACTGAAAGATATTTAAAGGCCAGTGCTCCCCCAGACAAGCGCAATCCAAAGCACACTGAAGATGTCTCCTTGAATGGGGATGAAATGTTTGCAACCAAATCACTAAGCTCGGGCTCAAATCAACAACATAACTACCAGCCTGAGCTACTAATATTCAAAGACATTTCAGAAAAAGAATGTATTGAGCAGAGGACAAACTTCCACTACTGAAAACAAGACACTTCATTTCTATTTACTGTGTTAATTGGGATTAATTTAAAAGTTAACAACATTTGAATATCTGTAAATTCTGGGAAGTAGGATGATGAATAAAGTGGGCATTTATTCTATTTATTTAGCGTTCAAAAACTTACATATCACTTGGTAATGTGCGTGTGCATGTGTGTGTGCGTGCACACCTCTGAATCATTGCTGACTCCTGGAAACTGCCTAGATTAGTACCTGAAATTTTCTTGGCAAGATTTCATAAGTGATTTACCTTTCCATCCTTTCTAGGGCTGAGAAAAGTGATTGGCCCAAGGTCACACCGCTGGTTTTATGCCTAAGGCAGGAGTAGAATTCACGGTCTCCTGGTTTTTAGCCCAATGCACTAACCACTATACCAAACTGGCTTTCCTTAGAAGTAAATTGCAATCAAATTACCACCCAAACCAGAAGACAGAGATATAGAATACAAAACAAATATATATTTACCAGTAAAAATGTCCGTACTGTTTTTATTTTGTTAAGTTCAAGCAAAAGCTTTTGTGCCTTTTCATGATTGCTGCAGTATTCATCATAGATACGAAATCTGTCTCTCTGAATAAAAAGTTTTTAGATTAGTTATTTTGGTCATATTTTAGATATTTTTAAAGGAATAATATAAATAAAAATAAAACTATAAACCAATACAGTGTCTGTGAACTAATATAAAACACAATTGGTTTACAACAAATATTTACATGTTGACAAATCTATTTATAAAAAATCAATACAAATCAGTTTATTTAAAAAGTCCTTCATTATTATTTTTTGTTTTATAGTTAGGTTCAAGGAAGTGTTTGTATCTTCTCATGGTTAAAGACCAAGCTCCCATATGGTACCTATAGCACAATGAATATCTAGTGTAACTTTATAGAACTACGCATTTTAAAGTCAGTGAAATTACTGCTGTTCACTTATATGTCAAATGTATTCTAGTGGTGTAAAAAATGTTATCTGCATATTACTGGAGGGGAAAGTTATTCAAGACAAATGTAAAAAAAGTGATTATTGTTCAAACATGCTAGGCCTGATTCATGAAAATCATGATGACGCCTACTCTTTCTACTGAATAGGCTGCAAATTCGGCTTCCAAGTGTCCTTAAAAGATCTCATAAATTATGCAATCAAGATCATTTTGTCCTCTAAGTGGAGTATACATGAACTACCATGCCAGCAATTATTTTTTTAAAAAGGAACACTGGAGAAAAGAATATAATCAATTACATAAAGCTTATATTACTGGTTTTGACATACAAAGTGGAGAAAGCAGGATCCCACTTCTTGTTGCGAATTGGGTTCAGGATGCAGACATTCTTCAATCTTAGACAGGAAGTTCTTGTGAACTTCTAGAATATCTTCAATATTTGAGAACAATGTCTGTAAGTAAGAAATCCAGAGTATAAATAAATCAATTTGAGAAACAATAAAAAGGAAGTGAAAACAAATAAGAACGAACCTTAACCGTTTCCTCTGTTACATTTTTATCAATCTTAGTAATAGCACACTGCATTATTCTGTGAAGGAATGCCTGGATAGAAGGAAAAAGAAAAAGAAAGAAATTAATAAGACACTAAAGTATCAGACATGTAGACCAGAACAGCTAAATAAATAAAGTGATACATTTTGACATGAGGGTTAGCATCTTTTTGCAACAATACATACATACACACACACACACAAACAATTAGCAAAGATCTCAGACTCACCAAATTATGAGCTCTCAAATTATTAAGAAATCTCATAAAATAATGTAAGATTGTGTGATTTCATAAAATTTCAAAATACTTAGGTCAGATAAGTATCATTCTGTTCATCCCTGGTCTATGAAATCACTGAATGTAGATGATATATTATTGTAGTTTGAAAAAAAACACATAATACATCCTGAAGCCAAAAAAAAAGTTACTTGCAAATACCTAAAATTATTCCAGCAGCTCAGGATGCCATTCACTCATCACAAAACCAGTTCAAAAACCTCCAATTCAATGCACAGCTGCTGAGTTTTTATTTGCTAATATAAAGCACAACATGGAAAAAAAAACACAAGAGACCACAAATAATATATATCCTTAGCCAGCTGATGTTGACACGATAGATATATTTTCAACTGAAAGCAACAGGAGAACTTGTCCGTATTTGCATTTTTTTTCACGTAAAAAGCTGAAAAGATTTTAAAGCCCTGGATGCTAAAACATATAAAGAACAGTTGCTGGAATTGGGTATGTCTAGTTTAATGAAAAGAAGGACTAGGGGTGATATGATAGCGGTGTTCCAATATCTAAGGGGTTGCTACAAAGAAGAGGGAGCCACCTTATTCTCCAAAGCACCTGAAGGCAGGACAAGAAGCAATTGATGGAAACTAATCAAGGAGAAAAGCAATATAGAACCAAGGAGACAGTTAAAATAATCAATCAGTGGAACAACTTGCCTCCAGAAGTTGTGGAAGTTTTTAAGAAGATATTGGACAACCATTTGTCTGAAATGCCTGAACAGGGGGTTGGACTAATAGACCACCAAGGTCCCTTCCAACTTCTGTTATTTTGCTCTGTTAGTCTTTATACTCAAAGACCATTGTACATTTAATTTCGTTGTATGAGGTGCAATGACAATAAAGTAAACTAAATTATGTTACTGAACTGCACATTATATTATCCAGAGTAGCTCAGTCCTTAGCTAGAGATTTCAACAATAGCTATATAGCTTTGTTTCGTTTATATAAAGCTAAGAATAGCACCCAGATATTTCTTTTCCTCTTTTTTGATATGCATTGAGATACTGTTTTGTGAGATGATCGTTTTTGCAGACCAGAGTAAAATTTGTCCAACCATATAAATAGTGATGTAAAATCTAATACATTTGACAGGTATTAACTACAAAGAGCACAATATTTTTTCTTTCCCTGTTATTTTTGTGATATATGCAAAAAGTAAGCAAATATAGTTTGAAGATTTTTTTAAAAAGAATAGTTAATGCTTTAACAGAAGAGGGTGGAGATTTCTTTTGCTTCTACAATAGGCAACAAACTTAAATAGCCATAAACCATCTGGACTTATGTATTGTTTTTGAAAAGCTAAGCTTCTTTCCAGAGAACTACCTGACATATAACACACGATTTTTGACAATTAAATGTATCTCCAATCACCAACAATTAAAATGTTTAAGAAGGAGCAAGAGAGTCAAAATTTGAAGGAATATTTAATCTGACCAAAAATATATTACTACTTTAGGAAACTATAAATCTATTTTATTGAAGCCTAACTCCAAAAAACTTACTATAGGTTCTTCCCTCACAATAACTATGTTGAAAGATTGAATTATCTGAGAATATACCTCCTCTGTTTTTTACATTACATCTGGTGCAGTATTAATGGATGTCGGTAAAACAGTTAGGAAAAAGGTGTATTTCTCCAATTATTTTTGGCAATCATGAATAGCAAATAGCAATAGCCTTGTCTACTAAAACATTTCCTTATATATACAGAGTATTTCCTTATACCATCAGATTATTTTTCATAGAGTCAGCATTGCCTATTCTGTTTTCAGAAGTTGTCATTCCAATTTGCAGAGACGAGAGATTTTTGCACTTACACCAGCACAAATACATCCAATTAGCGCAAGCATGTATAGATGTGGACTCAGCTATTAACTACAGTGAAACAACTCTTGGGAATAACCAAAGTAATTTGGACAAAAATATGGTCAACATATCAAATAAATAAATAAATACATACATACACATATTTTGCTTGTGATTACAAGCAATTGTAGATTGAAGCAATTAGTCCCTGCTCTTTTTCAAACAATCCATTTTTCATCAGCAATATTTTCTTCAAATGTTTAAAATTATTGCTAACTTTATTGATATATTCCATTTCCCAAACTTCATTCAAAGGGTGTGTGTGTGTGTGTGTGTGTGTGAGTGTATAAATATATTCCATTTCCCAAACTTCATTCAAAGGTGTGTGTGTGTGTGTGTGTATCTGAATACCATACATATAAGTACCGCAAAACTTAAGAAAACATATATATATATATATATATATATATATATATATATATATATATATATATATATATATATATATATATATATATATATATATATATATATATATATATATATATATATTCTTACATTTTGCGGGTACTTACATGTATGGCATTCAGCTTTGCTCGGTATTTTCCCACATCATTGTAGTTGTGCTTTTAAAGTTGTAGCGACGTTTGGCAGAATCTCATCTGCCATCATTAGGCTTCTGTATAGTGTTCATCTGTGAGTCAGGCTTTTACAGTGGTTTCAGATTTGAATTTGGGGCAGCCTATTGCTGTGCCAGAATGGTTTTTTCTTCATCCTGATTGGTTGAGAGTCTTGGTCTATGTTTATTGGTCTTGGAGTTTGCTGTGTTCTCCTTGATTGGTGTCTCTAATATCTTCTGTCTGGTTTTTTTGGCTCTTTTTGAATCTTGATTGGCTGGCAACATTGTGTTACTTTATTGGAGGCCTTTAGTGCAGCTTGGCTCCGGGTAAATGGACAGCTATCATTAGTTAGGAAGCTAGGTTTCATCTGGGTGCCTGGTTGGGGTGTGTTTGAGCTGGAGGTATCAGGGGGGATCTGTTTGTGCCCAGGTGTTTGCCTGGCTTGTGGTGTGGAGATTTTTTTGTTTGTGAGTGCAGGCTTCCAAATGATTGACAGTCTGGTGGAATCATCTCTTCTGCTCATGCTTTCTGGTCTTTTTTTCAATCTCTATGGCTTCTCTGATGATTCTGTGGCTGGGGTTTTCTATAGTGGCTAGGGTTTTGGTGCCATTGAAGTTGATGCTATGACCTGTGGCTTCCATGTGTTGGACTAGTGAGGAAGTGTGTTCCAGCTTTTTGACTGCATTTTTGTGTTCATCCAGGCGGGTACTTATTCTTCTATTGGTCTGTCCAATGTATGTCGCCGGGCATGATGCACAGGGGACTTCGTATATGCCTTGGTTTTCCAGGTCAATTTTATCTTTGGGGTTTCTGAGGATGGCTGCTATTTTTCTGTCTGTTTTGAAGGCAGTCTTGATGTGCTGTCTGTGTAGTATCTTACTAATTTTGTCTGTAGTGCCTCTTATGTAGGGCAGGACAGCTGTTCCATAGGTCTGTTCATCTTCTGGGTCTCTATTATGTCTCAGTGTGTTTTTGTGGATCAAGCCGGTGATTTTGCTTTTGTGGAAGCCGCTGGCTGTCAGTACTTTGGTCAGGGTGCATAGTTCAGTCTTAATGTCTGTCTTGTCTGCCAGGCGTTTGGTTCTAGTAATTAGTGTTTTAGCCACGGAGTTTATCTGTGCTGGGTGGTGGTGGGATTGGGCGTTGAGGTAGTGGTTGGTGTGTGTTTCTTCTGGTATATGGTGTGTCCTAGTGTGCCATCTGTTTTTTTGTAGATTAGTACATCTAGGAATGGTAGTTGTTTGTTTGTTTCTGTTTCCATGGTGAATTTGATTTTGGGGTGTGTGCTGTTTAGGTGTGTTAGGAAGTTGTTTAGGTTTTCTTTTCCATGGGGCCGAATCACGAATGTGTCATCGATGTATCTTAACCATAGTTTGGGTTTGTGGATGGCATTGGCCAGGGCTCTGGATTCGAATTCTTCCATGAACAGGTTTGCAATGACAGGTGACAGTGGTGATCCCATAGGGGCTCCTTCAATTTGTTTGTATCTTTGTCCTTTGTATATGAAATATGTGTTGGTTAAGCAGTGTTCTGTTAGTTCCATGAGGTGTTTAGCTGGATGAACACAAAAATGCAGTCAAAAAGCTGGAACACACTTCCTCACTAGTCCAACACATGGAAGCCACAGGTCATAGCATCAACTTCAATGGCACCAAAACCCTAGCCACTATAGAAAACCCCAGCCACAGAATCATCAGAGAAGCCATAGAGATTGAAAAAAGACCAGAAAGCATGAACAGAAGAGATGATTCCACCAGACTGTCAATCATTTGGAAGCCTGCACTCACAAACAAAAAAATCTCCACACCACAAGCCAGGCAAACACCTGGGCACAAACAGATCCCCCCTGATACCTCCAGCTCAAACACACCCCAACCAGGCACCCAGATGAAACCTAGCTTCCTAACTAATGATAGCCGTCCATTTACCCGGAGCCAAGCTGCACTAAAGGCCTCCAATAAAGTAACACAATGTTGCTAGCCAATCAAGATACAAAAAGAGCCAAAAAAAAAAACCAGACAGACAGAAGATATTAGAAACACCAATCAAGCAGAACACAGCAAACTCCAAGACCAATAAACACAGACCAAGACTCTCAACCAATCAGGATGAAGAAAAAACCATTCTGGCACAGCAATAGGCTGCCCCAAATTCAAATCTGAAACCACTGTAAAAACCTGACTCACAGACGAACACTATACAAAAGCCTGATGATGGCAGATGAGATTCTGCTGAAACGTTGCTACAACTTTAAAAGCACCACTAATATGACGTGGGAAAATACCCGAACAAAGCTGAATGCCATACATGTAAGTACCCGCGAAAACTTAAGAAATATATATATATATATACATTAAATAAATGTTGACATTAGAATCTGTCAATTTAACTATAATACATTTCAGCAGTATCCACTTCGCAATAATTAGATTAACTTCAAAGCTCATTAAGTTTTAGCAAAACGAATGTTCTTCTTGAATTCTTCAACAATATAAATCACCACTAGGAACCAAATTCAGCACACTAATATTCATCTGAAAATTCTGAAAATGCTATATTCTTGGCCAATTTCTAGAATTATAATACTTAATAAAACTAATAATGTAAATTTTAAACTGTTAATAAAATGATACAACCTGGTTTTTGAAAAGGCGGGCAGGAAAAAGCCTGTAATATCATATTATAAACAATACATTCAATGCTCAAAAGACCTTTCTTGGTATTTATTATTTTAAAAAATCTAACTGAACAATTTTTGGCAAGTATATATTAGCAAATTAAGCGAGGTCTTTGTTGTGGCAAGAGTAACTGGCTGAGAATGGATTGAATATAAAAGAGAGTGACCAGAGGAAAGACACATTCATCTCTTGCAATTAACCTACAGGTACTGACTCTTGCGGCTACTCATTGTTATGTAAAACAGAAGGTCTGGCTATATTCAACATGTAAATACTGAATAGCTAATATATATATATATATATATATATATGGAGAAATGAAAGTGGCCTGTCCTAGGAAAAACATCTATGCTTTTGGAATAGAGAAAAGGCTAGAATATTTTAGAAAGGATCACATATCTGAAATACATTGAGTAACTTTAATTATGTCAAGCCCTTTTTTGAAGACAAATCAAGGGGAAAAAGCCTTTGTATCACTGTCCAACAGGCTGGGAGGAAAAGTAGATTCCCCACCCCCCCACAAATTTAGAAGAAATAGCAGGATTTCCTCCTTCATTGTACATATAAATGGGACTCCCCCTATCACTTAACCTTCATACAACTTGTATATATGTAGCCCAGTTCTTCTCCAGACATACGGTACATCTATTTATTCAAAAATAAATATGACCAAACCTCTTTATTTTGCTAATTGTGCTTACTGAATCATAACTGAACCTTGAAATATTTCAAATCACTGTCTATTACAACTCTTGACTTCAATTTTATTTCAGTTTTATTTTTTTCTTAGTAGGTTGTGTTTATTCCCATCCAATTTTAGTGCCATTATGATCTACTCAGAAGACCTAAAATCTGTACTTCTTTGAATATAACAGTATACTTATTGTTTACAAATATATGCATCAAAGTTCCATTGGGACTGGCCCTGAGGCCCTGTCATATCAAAGAATTAAATCAGGGACCACAGCAAGACTTCAACTAGCAGAGTATTACTGAAGGGAAGGCAAGGAAGGCTTCACACATTTCAAACAATCAAAAACTTTTCTTAAATTTAGAGAATTTGAGGGCTACTAGAATTTAGGACCATGAAACAAAATTAGATGGCAACAAATTGAGAATTCTATTTCTCTTTCCTGACATCTAGTGATTATTTGAAGTTCTGTAACTTAGATCTGGTAATTTCATTTCAACATTTGGGATTTTTCCAGGACCTCCCTGAAAACCAAATTTTATGTAAACTTCTCACATTTTCTTCAGAAATCATCTTTTTAGAGTCTTGGTCAGCCTGGATTTATGATACATAATTTTAACTTTATTATAAGCTAATATAATTGGTTGCTGTAATTTAGACATAGTAAACCAGCAAACAATATCTTCTGCTTCATTGGCTAAGATGGGAAGATAGCATTGTTGACATAGATAAATTGATATAATTCTAAACTTCAATTCAGCAAATGAGTCTGGTAATGTCAATAAAAAATTCTGCTTTGTTCTGATCTATTTTTTTAACTACAGTTCAGTTTCATATGTTGTTGTAATGTCCTAAAACTGCAATTTGAGCTCCTGTTCTTACTTATTCATTCATTCACACATCAATGGTTGCTTTTTTCCAGGACTTTATGTTTTAGACTTCACTTCCCACCAATGATAAAATGCTGCCAAATGGTAGTCTCCACATTGTTGGGCTAAAGTATTCATGAGCAGCATGCTCTGCTTCTTACGTTATACTAAAATAGAGATACAATTTCTTCTTTCAACGGTAAATCAATTCTCAAAGATTGTGCTATCATTGGGAACAAGGCAGCTTTATGGTACTTGTTTAACTTGGATAAAATAACTGTTTTTCTCTTCTCTGTCTAGTTGTTAGTGATGAGAAGAAGCCAGCATCTCTTAAGTCAAACTGTAACAGCTGTCCAAACATTAGCCACTATTAGACTTACCAGGCTGGGTAGGAAAAAAATCTATATCACCACTAGACAGCAGCAAAGTGATGCTGTATAGAAAACTCTAATTTTTGCTGCCTTCTAGTGGTCATCAAGTTCTTTTTTCAACAGAAATATGATAATGTGCTGACCACAAGCATGTAGAAATATTGGAATTTTGCATCCAGTTTTGGTTGCCACAATATAACAAAGATGTTGAGACTCTAGAAAGAGTACAAAGAAGAGCAACAAAAATGATTAGAGGATTGAAGGTTAAAACATATGTTGAACTGTTGCAAGAATTGGATATGTCTAGTTTAATGAAAAGAAAGACTAGGGGTGAATGACAGCAGTGTTCCAATATCTAAGGGGCTGCCACAAAGAAGGGGCCAACCTATTCTCCAAACTTGTCCAAAGCATCTAAAGGCAGGACAAGAAGCAATGGTTGGAAACTAATCAAGGAAAAATCCAAGGTAAAAACTAAGGAGAAATTTCCTGACAGAATAATTAATCAGTGGGACGATTTGCCTCCAGAAATTGTGGGTGTTCCGATACTGGAAGTTTTAAAAAAGAGATTGGACAATTATTTATCTGAAATGGTATACATTTTCCTGCTTGAGCAGGGGGTTAGACTAGAAGACCTCCAAGGTCCCTTCTGTTATTCTGTTAAATCTCTCAGTATACAAATTACTATAAGGGAACAGTTTGATATTAAAGACTTTATGCACTAATATAGCTTTGATAGCCCATTAGTGACTGACAGCAATACTTTTCTTATTCCGAGATCCAAAAAATACCTGAAGCTAAAATACAATATTATTTACCAATGCACTCCTATTTTAAACCTACTGTAAGTAACATGCTTTTATAAACAGATACCATCCTGACCATATGCATCCCTCTTGTGCAATTTTACTACCATAAAATAATTCAACTACCGTGTTTCTCACAAAATAAGGCCGGGGCTTATTTTATTTTTTTTGGCCCCTGAAAAAACGGCTAGGCCGTCTTTTCGGGGGTGACTTAATTGCCCACCCTTGCATCATCGGGTGGGCAGACAGCGACAGCTTGGATGTTGACCTCGGCGTTGGTGGGGCACTTCGTATCGGAAGACCTTCCGCCACCGTTGGGCCGGGCAGAGTACAAAGAGATTCGCCTGGGGCACCCAGTGCAGCTGACAGGCGGGCCCTCCTTCCCGGCAGCAGAGCTCTCACCAAGGCAGCGAGCACCTCCCCACCGGACCCTCCGCTCATCCCGCCAGGGCCGCGCCAGAGCCATGTGGGCTGGGCAGAGCCAGGAAAGCGAGCTGCGGGTGCGCGCCCGCCTGCCAAGCAAAAGAGCCAGGCCGACATGAGCTTGGCTTCCTTCCCAAGTCCCTCCAGCGCGAACCCGAAGGGGCCACCGGGAGAGGCTGCCCGAGGCAGTGATAGCGCCCACCAGTCCGCGGACAGGGAGGCGAGGTGATGACAGCGCTGCTTCCCTGGTCGGCAGAGAGAGCCCGAAGCCGCCCGTCCTTTCCACCCTTCGCCCAGCCCGTCCCCGTCCCCGTCCCCGTCCCCACGCATCTCCAAATGCGCCGGCAGCTCCAAACGCTGCAGCGGAATGGGCATCAAGCAGAGGCGCTGACTTGGCGGGGCTCAGCTCGGAGGACACGGTGCAGGCCGTCACCTTGCCTCCCTGTCCATGGATGGCTGGGCACTATCACTGCCTCGGGCGGCCTCTCCCGGTGGCCCCTTCGGGTTCGGGCTGGAGGGACTTGGGAAGGAAGCCAAGCTTGGGTCGGCCTGGCTCTTTCGCTTGGCAGGCGGGCGCGCACAGCCTCCCTGTAGTCATGTGATTGAGAATCAGGTGCTTGACAACCAGCACACATTTACAACAATTACAGAGTCCCATAGCTTTTTGTGGTTGTTGTGGTTAGCTGGCAGCAGGTGCAGACGGCTGAGGACAGCAAGGACTCAGATGAGGAGCCAGGACCATTAGGGAGTGTACTGCTGCCTTCAGAGATTGTGGGGGCTGGCAGCAGTGATGAGGAGGTTCCTGAGAAGCCTGTGCCAAGTGCACGTGTGCACAGGATTGCTCGGAGGAAAGAGCAGTTACAACAGCACGGGTGACTCGGGAGTAAGGCTGCGAGGTAATGGCTCCTCCTTCAAAAAGATAAAAGCCAGCTGTGAATGAACGTACTTTGCAGAAGGCAAAGACGTTTTGAACTCAGCCTCGTGGACATTAAAATTGGTATTTGAAGACTCTTGTATTGTAAACTATTTCTTATCTGTTGTATTTTGGCAGACTTGCAAAAACTTGGCAAGGTTCTTTCTTGTCAGACCTAATTAGTTGGAAGCAGCCTTTTATCTGTGAAGAAACAGAATTCTTCGCTGAAACATAAAAAGGTTGTACTGCTGCCTTTGTCTTGTGTTTGCTCTCTTGGAACCAGGTTTGGGTCAAAACAGTGATTAGCTACCTTCCAACAAGCAAAGTCAATAGAGAAGTTGTAGTAAAGGCTGGGATTTACTTGCTTCATGAGCAGGTGTTGGAAGAAATATCCTTCTGGGTTCAGTTCCAAGTGGGGAAAAAGACACTGCAAACATAGAGGCTGTTAGGAAGGTTTAATGGTAGACAGGACCACGTGGCCTGGAGCTCCAGAGTGAAAAGGAAGGATGATCACATGCTTCAAGGTGAAGGAAGAGATCAAGAAAAGGCTGATATGCTGAGAGTGCCTGGGTTTTATAACCTTTGCTGGGATTTGAATTGGAGCTTGTATTCTGATTGGTTGTCAGACTCCCATGAGGCCATGCAGGGGCAACTCTGTAGGCTGCCCTGAGTTCCAGGCTTGGTTGAGCCTTGCTGGATGATGATGAAAGGGCTTTTGAGCAATTGCTGTAGCTTTACCTGGAGATCTTTGTTATGTAAAGTATTTGGTCCAGGCCTTAATGGCCCACCCATTAACAAAGGTGGGGGTGAGCTTCTACTTCGGAGGTGAGTTTCTACTTCTGAATTTCTACTCTTTTTAGAGGAAATATTCTGCCTTTTAATATTTCCTAGAATATTTCAATTTTCTAGGATAGGGGTGGGTGCTAACTTCCTACACAGGTTAGCCTCATCTTTACTGTCCTCAATGGAAAATTCATAGAAGTCCATGTGGGAAGAAAAATATATTTGATTTTGAGTCATCAATCATTATTCACAACTCATCAAGGTTTGAAGATAACAATTATTATTTGATGCCAGAGTTGAAATTTGACACCAAGATACCAGTTCAGATCCTATCCTTGTATGTATGAAATTAAGACTGCTTGCCAAGTGTTACATTATGCTTTTTAAACTAAACACCAGTTACCTTTATAGTACCCATTCTTGAACATTGGAAAATATATGTTTATGTTTCAAATAAAAACAAAAGTTTTGGGGAAAAATAACATAACAATAACTACAACATAAACGTTTGGAAAATCTATGTTTATGTTTCAACCACTCTAAACAATTTTAAGCACTTCTTAAAGCATCTCTTTTCAACTCATTAAAGCAGCTCCAGGCTTGCATGGCTGGAAGGCAGCAAGGATTAGCAGCTGCATAAGGCTGGGAAAAGCTACAGATTTTTCAACAGTTTGACAGAGATCAATTTGAAATTTATCTCAATGAATCTGTACAATACAAATTACTTCCTGAGTGCTATGTAGAGTCACGTCCTTTCTAGTTAATTCCCTAAACCACTAACCCATTTTACAGTAATTTAGTCAACAGACTTGCTATGTCCTGAAAATACATTTACTAATTCTAATGTATCAAAACTCTCTAATTTCTTTTACTCTATCAAGAATATTATAATAATTTAAATCTCTAGTGCAGTATTATGTAATAGCTTTTAGTGCTGGGTATTTGGGCAGGTAATCCTCACTTAATGGTAATTGGAATATCTGTTGCTAAGCAATGCAATCATAATGTGCCATGTCACATGATCACATTACCTACCAATGGCAATCCCAGCAATCCCTGTTGCCACTGTAAAGCAAGAATCGTGGGTCATTAAGCAAGGACTGTCTCACAATTTCTGGCGGCATCCAACACCAAAGTCAGTAGTGAAGTGACAGAAAGTTGCAAGTCCCAGGTGGTTCACAAGCAGCCAGAAGGAGGTAGGTGGCACACACAGGGAATCTGGGTATGGAGATGGCGGCTACCAGAGGGGGAAGGGTGCATATGTAGTTGCACATACGGGTGGGAAAGACTTATCTGAGCAACTTATGACTTCAATGGTGGTCCCCACATTCACCTTAATTGTGGGAAGCTAGCAGGTAATGTCACAAATGGAGATCACATAACTGCTGTAATGCAAAAAGTATAAGCCAATTTTCTGAACACCCAGATTGGTATCATATGACCATGGGGTGCTGCACTAACTGGAACTTCAAGAATTGGTCTTAAGTACCTCATTCAGCATTGTCGCTGAACTAATGGTTCAAGTTTACTACCTGTAAACAGTATTTAAAACACACACAAACACACACAGACATGCACACTTATATTCTGGTCTTACTGGAAATGCACACACACACAGGGGCGGACGGAGGGGGGGAGGAGAAAGAGAATCTGGAAATAATAATATGCAAAATTATTATTAGGGACTGTCACTGGCTCAGTCTAATGTTTGTCATTTTCTAGGTGAACCACAGCCCAAAGTTCAGAATAAAAGGATTTTCTTTTGCACAAATTTAATTTTATTTTATTTTAATGAAGAAAACAACTAATTCTAATTTGGTACAGAAAACAGGTGGTGCTACTGAAACTTAATTCTGAGTCACCAAATATTCATTCATATTTTTCCCACACACACAATAGACAAATTAAGAACAATACAAACTAGAAGCAAATTGAAGAGATTTTGACTTTCTATGGTCATTGTGCCTCAACTTCCGTTATATTTACAAGATGCATCTGCCATACAAATGGCATGTTATGAAGCAAAGGAAAAGGAAATCACACAACCTTATCAAATAGCACAGCCCTCTGAAGTTCTTCCTCTCCATTTAAAACATTCACAAAACATGAAGTTTTGAAAACTATGTAGTCATCAATTACCATACAAATTATTCATATTTTTCTGAATAATGTTTATAGATTGTTGATATGGAACATATACACATATAAATAATATACTGTATATAATGTAAATTTAATTCCAGGTTACCTTTGGACTTAAATTAGGAAAACGGCTTGATAGATTAAAAAATACATTGTATTAACATAACAAATTTGGTCCTCCATTTCTGTGTTATTTGGAAACCTACTGTATGTGTTCTTAATAATTCATGTTGCAAAGGGGAAAATGCTTCTGTTCACAAAGGTGTTATTTATTATTCTCTTGATAACTCTCTTTCAAAAGAGCTATTTTTCAGAATAACCCCATCAACACAAATACATTTGTTTTACAGATCAGCTCTCATACTGTCATGGAATAATGTATCTTGTCTCTGGTGTGCTATCATCTGTGGACTTCATTACTGATCCTGACACTGTTATTAAGAGTTGTATTGAACTGCCCAATTTTTACATAGCATATGCCCATCTACATTAAAATAGAGATTTTTTTAATTTTTTTATCAACCTTCCCATGATCCAACTAGGAAGCAGTTATTTTCACTGATAATGGAGAGGTTGACTGCTTGCAAAATTATCTCCTGAATCTGAATCTACAAATCAGCTACAATACCATGTACTTTCCAAATCTATTGATGCACAAAGTTCTCATAGGTCAACTTGGACTTACACAAACTAAACTATTTTTCCCAATGTAAAACAATGGAAACAGTGGTGGGATTCAATTTTTTTTACTACTGGTTCTGTGGGCGTGGCTTGGTGGGCATGGCAGGGGAAGGATACTGTAAAATCTCCAGTGAGAGAGGTGGAATTTGCCGGTTCTCTGAACTACTCAAAATTTCTGCTACCAGTTCTCCAGAACTGATCAGAACCTGCTGAATACCACCTCTGAATGGAAATCATTATTTATTTTCTTGGAAACAGCCTTTCAATCTGGACTTCATTATTCACCTACTAGCCTATTTGTCAAGCTATTTTTAATCATGGGCTTGGTAAATGCTTCTCATGTGCATTTGGAATAGAGCCCAACATGTCCCTTCCAAGAATGGAATAGGGAAGGACAGGTTGCCACCTATCCTCTTTTGTCCATTACACCAGTGATCCCCAACCTTTTTATGCGTCCGCGGCCCGGTACCGGCATCAGCTGGAACAAGCCCGGACCAGTACCGGCATCAGCTGGGCGCCGCCATCTTTTTGATGAAAAAGTGCTTCGTGAGTTTCCGGTGACCTCACCGAACCACTTTTTCATCAAAAGATGGCGGCGCAGCGCTCGTGAGCTTTTCCAGGTAGAAATGGCTTTCTACCGGAAAAGCTCACCAAGCGCAGGCATGCCATCATTTTTGATGAAAAAGTGCTTCCGGTGATCTTTCTACCGGAAAAGCTCACCGGAAGCACTTTTCATCAAAAAGATGGCGGCGCCAGCAATGCAGCCGGCCCGGTAGGAAAGGTTGGACGGGTACGGTCCCGGACCGTGGTTGGGGATCACTGCATTACACCATGAGATACATCTTGGAGAGCTGATCTTGTTCCTGTTATAGTTCCTTGGCCAGTTTGTACAACTCAGATTCCTTGTCCACTATGGTCACCAGCAAAGTTTAAAAAAAGAAGACATAGCTAATGCCAGGAAACCAGACAACTGCCTCATTTGGTACAGTGAAAGCCAACGCCTGTCTCTCAGGCCAGGGAGGGAAAAGACAGTGCATTGTGTGCAAGTCACTCTTTCCTCAATGGGCTCAACCTCTCTGATTCTATTGTCTAGAAAGTGTGAGAGTTGGAACCTAAAGGAGGCAAGTAAGATTACTCTCCTGCAGAAAACAATAACTCAGCACTCTCCTGGACACTCCCCATTGTCATGTTGAATTGTCTCTGTTGAACATGCCAAGTAGCAGTGGACATTCCAACCTTCTGCTCCAACTTTCCTAACATTCAGCCATACATGGAAAATCCGAAGGAAGGCGGCAGTTTTCTTTTTCATCAAACTGAAGCAGAGATCAACAAGATCCCTTAAGCTGCGGAATCATCCTACTGCTACATGAAATATAGCAGCCCTTGGCTGGCAACATTATACAAGTACACAAATACAGATGCTCACGCAAACAATCAACATCTTGGTAGCATCTGAGAAACATAAAGCAACAAGTTATTGCTGGATGGATTTATGTTTTAAACAAATAAAGAAAAAAAATGCAAGTTTTTGAATCACCCAGAATTCAAAAGATTTGTGCAAATTTCTCTCCTGATGTCTGGGGCTAACTCTCTGGTTAGGAAAAGAATACAAGTATCTTCAAATTTTAATTATCAGACTTTTTTCTAATAAATGTTATTAAAGGTGCAGTAAAATTTAACTATAATCTCTATCAACATACTTATATAATCCCTCTTTCCATTTAGCCCAAATTTGCTTCATCACTCCTTGAACAATTAAACATTGTAAAACAATTTTAAAACTTTTAAACATTATCAGAAATAATAATCTCTTATTCAGATATCAAAAATAGATGTAAATATTACAAACTAATATAAATTAAACTAAAATACTTAATACTGTTGAATTTTTGTTTTAAAAAAACCCACCTATGTTTCAATATCAGTCTTACCTGAGAAAAAAATGGTTGGTTCTTTGATCTTGCATTCTGGGAAAGAAGTTCCCGCGGCTCTTAGATATTCTGCCTGAATGAATTCACTAATAAATGAGTACTAGAGCACAGGTAATCCTCAACTTACAACAATCCAGTTAGTGACCATTCAAAGTCCCAATGGCACCGAAAAAAGGGACTTATGAATGTTATTCACCTTACGACCATTGCAGCATCCCCAAGGTCACCTGACCAAAATTCAGATGCTTGGCAACTGACTCATATTTATGATGGTTGCAGGGTCCCGGGTCACACAATCAACTTTTGCACGACAGACAAAATCAATGGGGAAGCTGGACTCACTTACCAACCATGTTATTAATTTAACAAGTGCAGTGATTCACTTAACAACTGTGACAAGAAAGATCATAACATGGGACAAAACTCACTTAAGAAATATCTCACTTAGCAACAGAAATTTTGGACTCAATTGTGGTTGTAAGTAAAGGACTACCTGCATTGGCTTATTCAACTTCCAAGATTCTTATATTAACCCCTAAACTACTTGTCAATAAGCTTAATGAATGAAACTCATTGCAAATCTTTCTTTCTGGGTCCTATTCTGCTGATAGGGACTTGACACAACTATTTTTGCTTGCAGCTTAAGGGAAAGAGGGACAGAACTTTTGGTTGAAGAAGCTGGAATTGAGTACTGGAGCTAAAGAAGTAGAAGTTGTGATTTGTTTTGAACTGGGAAATCAAAGTTTCTAAATGCCAGGCTACAGGCTGCAAGGTTGCACTGTGATGAGGTCCAAAAATAAAAATTAGGAATGTAAAATCTCATATGCCTCTTTTTTAATCTTCACAATTTGAAGTTATCGAAAACTTAAACCTCTCTTAAATTTATCTTCCCACTATTCCACATGAAAGACAGTGATTGGTAGAAGTTTTTTTCCTGTCTCATGACATTCAGTGCAAGGAGAGAGAAATAAATTGGGACAATTCACCAGTCCTTTTCCTTAACTTTCTTTGTATATGAGGATGCCACATTTTGACAGCATACTTCCTGTGGCAAGATAATAATCAACAATGAGAGCCACATTTTTTTTTAAATGTTAGTGTAGCTTTGCAAAAGATTCAAAGACCAGTGGACAGTATTTCAGAGGAGCTGCGAGGAACAGCTTTTAATATGAATTACAAATAGAGGCAATAAAATAGTCCGGGAAGCGCAAAGAATGATTGAAAGCTTATCTTGCCTGCTCTAGGACATTTTATTCATTTGATTGATATCCACCTTTCAAAGAAATATTCAGGGCAGAAAATGTGAATGATGCAAATGATACTGACAGAAAGCAATATGTTTCTTCCATTTAATTTAATATAAATGTTTATATAGCTCACATAAACTTAAATCTTGAATATTAGCTAGTTAGGTATCCACTAGCTGCATTCACCTGACTATTTTGGTCCAGTCTAACACTACTCCTGCATAAATACTTAACCAGCACTAAAAGGTACCCAATTTAACAGGAAGCATCTATCTTGGCAGGAAGCCCAACAAACACAAGAAAAGGTTTCCTGGTTTAGTTTTGTTTGGGGAAGGAAGTCCCTAAACCTCCTCCTTCCAAATGCAATGGGAAAATGTCTGCTCATCTGCATTCCCTTTCTGTCCACATCACAACCCTTGTGACAAAGAAATAGGACTGCATGTGTGAAAAGCTAAAGCAATCAGAGGGACAAAACGTTAAATCAGCCTTTTTTTTTCTTAAGGCCTTTCTAGATTATCTTCTCTGTTTGCAGTAGAAAGAACAGGTAACCCTATATCGTTTCTATATGCTTTTATGTGTCCTTATATAGTACTTTGATTTTTGGTGGTGTTTTTTTAACTTGAGATGGACAACTTATATGTTGAAATAATAAATATAAAAATAAACAATAGAATAAATTATCTCCTATGTGACATGGCTGACTGGAGAAGTTAACCAAAAGCTGGGTTGTTTTGGATTAAAGTTAATTTTCCCTAAATGTATTTATTTTATTTATTTATTTATTTTTATTTGTCAATTGCTTACAAGATAATAGGTATAAGTAAAAACATAGCTATGAATACATGGATACGTATAAGAAAAATTATACATACATACATACATACATAGTTTTCTTAAGTTATATATATGAAACAATAGGACAGGGACGGTAGGCACGTTGGTGCGCTTATGCACGCCCCCTACAGACCTCTTAGGAAAGGGGTGAGGTCAATAGTATACAGTCTAAGGTTAAAGTTTTTGGGGTTTGGGGAAAAAACCACAGAGTCAGGTAGAGTATTGCAGACATTGACCACTCTGTTGCTGAAGTCGTATTTCCTGCAATTAACCTTGAGTTAACCTTGAGTTTGTATCTATTGTTTGCTCTTGTGTTATTATGGTTGAAGCTGAAGCATTCATTGACAGGTAGGACATTGCAATATATGATTTCATATACTATACTTGGATCAGACTGAACGGGGCGTAGTTTTAGGTTTTCTAGGTCTAGAATTTCGAGTCTGGTGGCATAAGGTATTCTGCAACGAGTAGAGGAGTGGAGAATTTTTCTTGTGAAATATTTCTGGACTTTCTCAACTGTGTTAATGTCAGATACGTAATGTGGGTTCCAGACTGATGAGCTGTATTCAAGTATTGGTCTAGCAAATGTTTTGTATGCTCTAGTTATTAGTGTAATATTACCAGAGAAAAAGCTACGTAAGATTAGGTTAACAACTCTTAACGCCTTTTTGGCTATGTAGTTACAGTGAGCTCTAGCACTTAGGTTATTTGAGATGAGTACTCCAAGATCCTTGACAGAGTTTGGATCATCAACAAGGTCTTGACTATTCAGCCTGTATTTTATTTTCTGATTTTTTTTTTGTCAATGTGTAAGACAGAGCATTTATTTGTTGAGATTTGAAGTTGCCATTTGTTTGACCATTCTGATACATAGTCAAGGTCTTTTTGAAGGGTAGCAGTATTGTCTGTGATGTTGAATAGTTTTACATCATTAGCAAAGAGAACGCAGTTGCTCTTGGTATGATCACAGAGGTCATTTATATAGAGTATGAAAAGAGTTGGTCCTAGAACACTGCCTTGGGAGACACCACTGTTGACAGGTACAGAATTTGATAGGACGCTCCCAATTTTGACCATTTGTTGTCTGTTTGACAGGAATGCTTCTATCCAGTTATGCAGGTGTCCAGAGATACCGTAAGATTTTAGTTTTAGGAGTAGTTTGTCATGTACCACTGAATCAAAGGCTTTACAGAAGTCTATGCAGATTGCATCTATTGCTTTGCTCTGATCGAATTGTGTAGTCCATATGTTTTTGCAATGTAAGAGTTGCAGATTACATGATAGCTTTTTCCTAAAACCAAATTGTTTATTAGAGAGTAGGTTGTTTGTTTCTAAGGGGAGGATAATGGATTGGTTAATAATTGATTCTATGACTTTACAGGTGACGCAGCATAAAGAGATTGGTCTGTAATTTTCAACTAGGCTGGGGTCTCCCTTTTTGAAGATGGGGATGACTGTGGCTTGAGACCATAGGTTAGGCAAGGAGCTGGTCCTGAAAGATTTTTCAAAGATTATGCTTAGAGGTTCGGCTATGGCAGTGGGTAGCTTTTTTAAGAAGTAGTGTCAGCCTTCAAGATTTTCTCCCTTTGCTTTGCATCTTTTGGCTGTCATAAGTAACGGTGGGAGGAGGGGGGAATGGTTATGGGAAGTGAGCTGGAGGTGTTACAAACCAGAACTGTATAAGCTGGGGGAGGGTACATTCTTGCTTAGGTTTCTATCCTATGCTATGCGCAGCTGCAACTCTTTATCAAACTATGTCAAGGTCAATGGACAGAAGCCTCATCACCACCTGGAGATGTCCACATGATGATATACACAACTTTTAATTGGATGAGCCAATTGAACTATTGGGGGTGGGAACGTTGCCATTACTTTGTATACGTGATTTAAGCGCCCATTTTCGCAGATTCAGAATTCTTTTGTTGCTACCACTTGATTTCCAGTAAAAGATTTCTTTTCTCTAATTAAAGGAGTCTAAGTATTTCTTTCTTGGATTTTGAATGGAGCACCAGCTGACATTATTCTGAATCTCCACATTACCAGCCCACCCGGAGAATTAATAAATTTTCTTCCGAGGGGGTCTGTCAAATCCAGCCAGCGACCAAGAAGACCTGGAAGCAACTGGAGGACAAGATTCTCTGCTGCTAGAGGAAGCAGGGGAAGCCGACTTGTTAGCAGAACTAAATCTTGGGGAAAAACCAGCTGTAAAACCCAAATGGTCCCTGGGAGTCGGCTGGAAGGATCCTGAGGAAAAGCCTCCTCCAGGAGTGACCACTACCCGTCGGCGTGGAAGAGAGGAGCCATGGCAAGAGAAGGAAAGAAAGAATTTTTTACTAACTCAAGCCATACATCTTCTAAATGAAGCTATCAGAGAACCTCAAACTGATTAAAGGTATGAGGGAGAGGAGGGGGAGGCAGCCCCAGCCAGAAGAATCAGAGCAGCCACCCCCATAAATCAACCTGGGTTAGCGCACCAGGCAGCAGCAGCCCTGGTGCTGCTAGAATCAATTATTAGTGCTGCTAGAATCAATTATTAGTGGGAGGAGTAATTGCCAGAAGACATAGAACTCCAGAGGTGCCTCTGTTGGAAGTAAAATATGGGGGGGATCCCAAGGAGTTAGGATTCTTCCTGGCACAAGTCTGGAGCCATATGGAGGAATCTGGAGGGGATTTTTCCTCAGAAGCAGCCAAAGTTAGATGTGTTACTAGGGCTCTAGAGGGAACAGCCGCAAAGTGGATGGTGACTTTGCATAATGATAATGCCCCTCAGCTGATGAATTATGACTTGTTCATGACTATGCTGCGGGCCGGGTTTGAAGACCCACTTGCTGAACTTAAGTCCAGAATTAGGATGAAGACCATAAATCAGGGGCGGAGATCAGTGTCCGACTACACCCAGGAATTTAGAGAGCTGGCGTGTCATATTCGAGGCTGGTCCCAGGGAGCCCTGATAGAAGCTTTTAAAGATGGGTTGAATGAAGATGTATATCAAAGCTTATTGCCAGAAGAGACCCCAGTGAGCTGTAGCTGTGGTACATGCTGGCAGCAGAGGTGGAAATTGATCTGACCCGAAACAAACGCCGGGGGGGGGGGTTGGTTGGAGCAAGTCCTCTCCCACCAGCCCTCGAGAAGCCTTAAAACCTCAAAAGGGAGGAATGGCGGCAAAACCCAAGACCACTGCATGTTTCCGATGTGGGAAGGAAGGTCACCGGGCTGCAGATTGCCGTGCCAAGCTAGAGCCAAAGGGGGCACCAGGAGGAGGAAGAAAACCTGAAAACCCTCCAGCAAAGCCTCATGAAACGGCGCTTAAAGCAGAGGAGGTTGTAGAGATCACGCCTCCGAAAGGAGAGGAGGAGCTGGGAACTCCAATCTCTTCTGAAGAGAGTGAATCCAAATCGGAAGACGACTCACTGGTAAGTCCAAACAAGGGCCCTATGACCATTCCAGTGAGATTAAGGGTACCCACGCCGGGAGCCAAAGGGGAAATGCTGGCCTTGTTAGACCCTGGGTGCACAAGGTGCGTAATCAGCTTGGAGGTAGTGGAGAAAATGGGCTTTAGGCTAAAGACTTTAAAAACACCCATAGCCTTTTGCCAATTGGATGGATCGGTAGCTGGGGGCGGCCCTGCACATTTCATAACGGAACCAATAGAAATGACGATGGGGAAGCATAGAGACTTTGTGTTTTATTGTGGCTCCTGGGATGGAGCGGCCCCTAATACTGGGGTTGCCCTGGCTCCGGAAATGGAACCCCCACGTTGATTAGAGGAGAGGGTCATTGCACATATGTATTGACCAACACCCGAAGGGGAGGGGCAATCTCAACTGAAACTCAAGAATCCCACTGAACTGGCCTCCACTGGCAACGAGAGCCTGAAGGGGGAGGAGAAAATTCTGGAGGAATATTGGGACTTAAAGGAGGTATTCAGTGAAAAGGCCTCGGATGAGCTTCTCCCCCATCGCTCAACAGATTGCAGTATTGAAATTTTACCCGGGGTGAAACTCCAAAAACCGAAACTGTACTCGATGACACCGCGGGAGCTAGAAGAGCTGCGGTCATTTATCGATAAGAATTTGGAATGTGGTTTCATCCAACCCGCTAGACCCCGGGTAGCAGCCCCAGTATTGTTCCGTGAAAAGAAAGATGGCTCCCTTTGTTTATGTGTTGACTACAGAAACCTCAACGCTATTTCAGTGGAGAACGTGTACCCCCTCCCCTTGATGAAGGATATGTTGGCCCACTGGGCCAAAGGGAATTTTTTTTTACAAAACTCGACTTGAGAGAAGCATACTACCGAGTTCAAATTAAGGAAGGGGATGAATGGAAAACTGCTTTTAACTGCCCAATGGGTTGTTTCCAATTCAACGTTCTTCCATTTGGCCTACAGGGCCCCCCTGCAGTATTCATACAAATGATCAATCAGGTGTTGCATGAACATCTATACAGAGGGGTGTTGGTTTATCTTGATGATATTCTTATCTACACGGAGAGTCGTGATGAACATGTGAAACTAGTGCAGTCAGTTCTGGAAAAACTTCAAGCTGCTGAGCTGTATGCAAAGTTGTCCAAGTGTGAATTCCACCAGGAAAAAATTGACTATTTAGGTTATCGCATCTCACATGATGGCATAGAAATGGATCTGGGGAAGGTTCGTGCTGTTTTGGAATGGGCCCCTCCCCGCACCAGGAAACAACTTCAAAGTTTCTTGGGATTTGCTAATTTTTACCGTCAATTTATCCCTGCTTTTGCGAAGATTGCAATGCCTATCACAAATCTCCTAAAAAACAAAGGGGAGGTGAAACCGAAGCCAAGTAAACCACTGAAGTGGTCCATGGAATGTCAAGCCGCTTTTGAGAAGCTGAAACGACTGCTTGCTGCTGAACCAATACTCAAGCACCCGGACATGGACGCTCCTTTTGTAATCCAAGCCGATGTGAGTGACGTAGCAGTCAGAGCGGTGTTACTACAAGCAAACGAGACAGGGACTCTGCAACTGTGTGCATATACTTCCCGTAAACTAACTGAAACCGAAAGAAGATGGGCCATCTGGGAAAAAGAAGCTTTTGCAATTCGCTGGGCTCTGTTAACCTGGAGGCATTTCTTAGAAGGGGCAAAACACCCATTTGAGGTGTGGACGGACCATAAAAATTTGGAGGCTTTGAAAACGCCTCGGAAGCTGTCTCCCAAGCAAGTTCGCTGGGCACAGTATTTTAAGCGCTTTAATTTTTCATTGATGTACATTCCAGGGGGGGAAGAACTTCATGGCGGATGCTTTATCTAGATTACCTCAATATAATAGTGCTCGCTAAGAAGTGGTACGACCGTTTGTCCCAACCAAACAGTTGGCAGCTCCAGTGGTTACCAGAGCCCAGAAAAAGAAGGAGGTTGATTTATCAAATGATTTGACTGCACAATTAAGAGATGCTCTAAAACTTGATGATTGGTTCCTTGCTCACTCAAATAACTGTACGGTTAGAGATGGATTGGCATGGGTGGGGGCCAAATTATATGTGCCAGCAAAGCTGAGAAACCAAATATTACAGCAAGCTCATGACTAAAGCCATTGACATTTTGGATTCATGAAAACCTTACACTTGGTTAAAAGGCAATTCTGGTGGCCTACCTTGAAAAAGGACATTGAGACTTATGTGGCTAGTTGTCCTATCTGTGCCTCAGCCAAACGGCCTCCTGGTAAACCAGCAGGCTTACTACAAAATGTGGCTAGACCAATGGCTCCATGGAAGGAAATTTCTATGGATTTTATAGTGGAATTACCTGAAAGTGGGGGGGAATACAGTTATTTGGGTAGTAACCGATTTGTTTTCCAAACAGGTACATTTCATACCTTGTCCGAAAATCCCATCTGCGAAAACGTTGGCTAAACTGTTTATTTTACATATCTACAGGTTACATGGGGTTCCTGAACGCATAATCTCAGACAGGGGTGTCCAGTTTACCTCAAACTTTTTGAAGGAGTTCCTGTTATTGGGCTCTGCCCGGGGCTTAAGCTCTGCTTAAGCTCCGCCCACCACCCACAAACCAATGGGGCTTGTGAGAGAACTAACTCGGTATTGGAACAATATCTTCAATGTTATATAAATTATCGGCAAGATAATTGGGCTGACCTATTGCCATTCGCTGAGGTGGCATACAATAATTTGATACATAGTAGTACTGGGTTTACTCCGTTTAAAGTGGCTTCAGGACAAGACTTTGTGCCCATACCCAAGTTTCCATGGGAGAAACCTAACATTCAGTCATTAGATGAATGGATAACACAGCTCCAGCTTACCTGGCCGGTTACCTGTAAAGCATTAGATGATACTCATCAAGCTCATAAAAAATTTGCAGATAAAAAGAAAACTCCACAAAAACCGTATCAAGTGGGTGACAAGGTATTTTTATCCACCAGGTATTTGCAGACCACACAAAAGTCAAAAAAGCTTGGACCTAAGTATGTTGGACCTTTCTCAATTGAACGAATTGTGAACCCTGTGGCAGTCCAACTGAAATTACCAAAAACTCTTCGACGGATCCACCCTGTTTTCCATGTTAGTTTGTTAAAACCTGAACATACCTCCGACTTGTGACCAACTCAGGTTGACCCCCCTGTGCCATTGCTAATTGAAGGTGAACATTTTGAAGTTAAAGAAATTTTGGATTCTCGAAAATGAAGGGGTCGACTCCAGTATTTGGTTGCTTGGAAACATTTTCCTCCTTCTCAGGCTGAGTGGGTGAATGAGAAGGATGTTAGAGCTCCTGCACTTATCAAGGCATTTCGTATTAAATAGCCTGATAAACCCTAACAATTAGTATGATGCTGTTACATGTATATTTTCTATTACCTTCTATTTTTATCTTTTTTAGGACTAATGTCTCTTTTCTAGGAGGGCCGAATGTCAGCCTTCAAGATTTTCTCCCTTTGCTTTGCATCTTCTGGTTGTCATAAGTAATGGGGGGAGGAGGGGGGAATGGTTATGGGAAGTGAGCTGGAGGTGTTACAAACCAGAACTGTATAAGCTGGCGGAGGGTACATTCTTGCTTAGGTTTCTATCCTATGCTATGCACAGCTGCAACTCTTTATCAAACCATGTCAAGGTCAACGAACAGAAGCCTCATCACCACCTAGAGATGCCCACATGATGATATACACAACTTTTAATTGGATGAGCCAATTGAATTATTGGGGGTGGGAACGTTGCCATTACTTTGTATATGTGATTTAAGCGCCCATTATCTCAGATTCAGAATTCTTTTGTTGCTACCACTTGATTTCCAGTAAAATATTTCTTTTCTCTGATTAAAGGAGTCTAAGTATTTCTTTCTTGGATTTTGAATGGAGCACCAGCTGACAAGTAGGCACATATTCCATCCAGTCCAATAGATAGAGATTGTTTTAGATTGCATAGTGCTTTTTCAACATTGTCTTCTGTAAAATCGATATATATTAGATCATTGTAGTTGTCTGTGGTTCAACTTGGAAATACTGGGCATGATCCATTGCTGTTTACAAATACTGAGCCAAAGAATGTGTTAAAGAGGTTGGCTTTAATAGTGTTGTTGTTGCAGTCTTTACCAGTAGGTCCTTTCAGGGGTGGGATGGACCTTGAGTCTTTTAGTTTGTTGTTTATAAAATTGTAGAAAGCGCGCGTAGAATTGGTGTGTAGAAGGTTTTCTTCTGGTTTAATGTGATAATTGGTGCATTCAGTTTTTACCTGGTGGCATAAATTTTTGTATTGGCTTTTGAAGTTGGCAACGTGACCAGATTTGTTTTTCTGCCAAAGTGATTTCTTTTTGGATTGAAGCTTCCTTTTGTTTTGGGTAATTCGTTTTATCTACCGATGATAGATAGATAGATAGATAGATAGATAGATAGATAGATAGATAGATAGATAGATAGATAGATAGATAGATAGATAGATATAACATTACACTCAGTGGTGGGATTCAAATTTTTGTGCTACCAGTTCTGTGGGTGTGGCTTGGTGGGCGTGGCAGGGGAAGGATACTGTAAAATCTCCAGTCAGAGGTGGTATTTGCCAGTTCTGTGAACTACTCAAAATTTCCGCTACTGGTTCTCCAGAATTGGTCAGAACTTGCTGAATACCACCTCTGATTACACTTATGTAACTCATTTTTAACCTGTTTTTGTATAAACGCGTTTTTGTATAACCTTTATTTCAGATGTGGGTGATTTCATAACAGCTTGATCCACTTTATGAATTTCAAAAGAACTCCAATTCTATTTTTAATACAGCAAACTTATATTGTCAAAAACCTTTTCAGCATCTAATTATAAATTACAAAATGGTCTTCATTTTTATTCAAGCTTATTCAAGCCTAACCTAATATTGTTACTGCTTATTTTCTGTAAACCCTGCTTGCTTTTTCTTAATAATGAACAATAACATCTATTTGCTGTTCAGATCTTTGTATCAACATGATAATGAGCACACTGGTTGTGATCTTTACCTGCTCTTGGTATAACTGCAATATAAGTCTCACTAAATGCCACTGATAAAATGCCATTATCAAATATCTCTTCATATAATTGGCAGAGCTTGGGTACACTCTAAATGTTTTATGTCACTCTATACATGAACCCATCCAATCCTGGCATTTTTACCACTAGTAATTTTTAAAGTTTTTTGTTTAATCCCTTCCTCAAATAGGGGGACAAATACAAGTTATTTTTGTGTATCACCTAAGTGTGGTGGGTTTATATTAGTAAGAAAGGGCTCTATATCCTCATCTGCTATATTTTCTGATTTGTTACATAGTTCTAAATGGAATTTTAAAAATTGACAATTTATATCCCTTGATATTTTATATATTTTATCTCTTTCACCTCTATAATTGGAATCATTGCCCTACCTATTGAAATAAGTATATTTAGATTTTCAAGATTTATTTAAAAGTTGTCTGTTGAAACTTCATCTATGAAATACCTTTATAGCTTAGACTTTTTTTGTATTCAGATATGGTACCACTACTACAACCACCACCACCACAAGAGATGTAATATTACCTCAACAGCTTCATTACACAACGGCAAGTACTGCACTAAAATGTAGACTTGTTAGCTATGATTTCATAAGTATAATGAATTGAATAAGCTAAAATTGTCTGGATTCATATGATACTATTTCCAGAGATTCTCAAACTGGAACATGACCCTCTGGGGAAAGGTCATATGCCTCCCCCCGAGGAATTGTGAATTTCTAGATATCCAGATAGGTCAGAGATTGCAGGTTCTGCAGAGCTCTGATCCAATAGAAGGCAAGAGACATGTGGCATGCGGCACGTGGCCAGTATAAAGGAAATGAGGAGAGAAGAATGAGGAGCGCTCTGAGAAGCACTCCCTCTGAGAAGACAGCAAGGCACTAAAGTCTCCACTTTTTATAACTGCTGCCAAAAATGGCACATTTGCTCAGCATCATCACCACCTGCTTTCAGCATGACGTCCAAGAGGGCAGAAGCAACAGACAGAATCTATTTAGGGCAAAACATACTCAGCTTCCATATCACCAGAGAGCCAAATGTCCCATAAGCTCCTGCTGCCTTGGTACTTCAATCTCCTCCAGTTTTACCACTTCTCATGCTAGACACACATCTCCCAATTTCTCTTCCTCAGCCACCCACACACGTTTCAGAGTTCTTCAAGAGGCTCATAAGTTTCCAGCTGTGACCATTTTCCCTTATATAGCAAAGGGCATGCATATCTTTATTTCAGGAAGTCCATTTCCCCTGCAGCAGACTCCCTAACGTTTCCCTAGAAATTACAAGAGCTAAATCCCATTCCCTCTCGGGAGGGTCATTGCACCTGCTAGATTGTTTGCTATGCCTTGAATCCACTAGAATGATCAGAATATCAGGAAGAAAGCAAGTTACAAATTCCTAGCCTTCAGAGTTGTTTCAACTCCCTTGGGCCATTTTCCCTTCCTTTCCATCAATCCTTCCTTTGCTACCTCCTCTTCAGAATGCTTTTCCCATCCTTTTCCTCCCTGAAACATTTGCTCTTGTTAAGGACACCCAAAGTTGGGAAGAAAGAATTTCATAGGGTGAATCATGCACAGGAAGAAAAATGGCTCTTGGTGTCAACAGGATGATGACAATGACGATAAGGATACACTGTATGCTGCCCCACTTTCAACAAATTTGGGTTACAACAATCAAATGAATTGGATAAAATTCCTCCATCCAAACCCACATAGCATCCAGGCACTAGGACAGAATCTTGACACACTTAAGATTCTGGCCCAGAGTTGAAAGATGTATTTGGGTAACATCAATATACTGATGATACCAAACCCAAAGCACAGTATGACTTTACCCTATGGTTTCATGTAGATATTGAAAAGAAGTGGAGAAAGAGACTAGAAATTTACAGCATTCCACAAAGGAGGAAGCTAGAGAGTGATCTCTGCTCTCCCAACCAACACCCACTGGCCCCAGAGAAGAGAAGAGAACTACTGTAAAACAGTACCTCCATTTCCCAACGCATGGAGTGGCTCAAAAGAGTACTATGGTTGATGGTACTGAAGTCCAATGATCAAGGAGATCAAAGATTTAGGCACCATCTCCATCCCAACTGCCAGAGATCATCAATAAGAGTTTCAGTACAAAATTCCAGCCTGAAACCTGATTGAAACTGGCCTAAATAACCTATTTCCTCCAGGTTCTTCTTAGCTCAGACTGATCACCTTCCCAATAATCTTCCTCTTTCCCCAAAAGGTAATCCCCCAGTGGTAATTGTCCAAAAGAACTGGGTCCAAAGACCAATTTCCAGGCAAGAGGTACCATTCCCTCCTTTAGAGAGGCTAATACACCATAGTCTCGACCAACTGTGAATCCCCTACCTGGCCACTTTTACAATCAAGGCAAGCCCAAATTCAGTAAACAAGTGGCTGAGCTGACCACAAAGAAAAATCTCTCAGAATCACTAGCTCAAACTCATCACACCATCAAACTATGCCCAGGTCCCTCCTACCTTGTCAGAATCCAAATCAAAATAAATCTGAATGACATTATCCATCAGACAGCCTAAATACTCTCCAGAATGACCCAATAGAGACTAAACAAATTGCGGGATGGCTATCAGGCACAATAAGGACAGAAAAACACTGACATTTGGCTGCCATTATGGCCATGAGGTAATCCCTAAAATAGGTTTTTATCAGTGTCCTGTCATACTTACTTCTAGTCTTCCTCCAATGGTGTTCCAGGCATTTTTTACAGCACTTCGTTTTCTAGAGCCCCTTGGTAAACCAAGGTGCATCCAAGGATTGATGAAAGGCTACAGAAGAAATGTATGATCCACAACCCCAGCTACTCACCCATTCCTGGCAGCAACTAAGGCTTCAACCAAATCACCCACTAGATCTTGAGGGAAAATGACCACCTTATTCTGGAATCTTACTGGGTCAAGGAATCTCCTTGGGTGGACTGATCAAATGGGCCCTGTTTTCCTAAAGGAAGGGTGAAGGGTGCTGAAAGGCAGCCAGAAGGCGATCTGTTTATGACAAAAGACTAATGCTAATATCCTCCACTGCCAGATTACATCTCAACTGTCCCAAGACAAAACCCAAATATAATTGTATGGCCTCCCATGTGGGTCTGGCTACGAATGATTTAGGACTGGTCCATATTGCATAGACTGCATAAACGTCTGAGCTTGCCCTAGATAGCAAGTTCAAGCACCAAAAAGCTGGAGAATTATGGCCAACCCAGGAACACAATCCAGTAGCTCAGGACAAGATGCTACCAGGGCAGCATGAAGACCCAACTTTAACCAGAGTGCCTCCCATCAGGCTATCTGTGGAGGAGAGCCTCTGAAAGCCACTGAAACTCATAGATAACAGCATTCATTCCCTCTTCTCCTGCTCTTCCCTGTTCCCTGCCAGTTCAGAGCTCTAAAGTTCAGAGGGCACATTTCCAAGAGGGCTCAATCAGACCTCGGTAAAATATGCCAACTTGGCACTCTCCTCCAAAATAAAATCATGAGTAAGGGCAGCTTTCTTATAACTGAATCGTCATTCAAAAGCAACAGCTGAAGTCCAGGGTCATTGAAGATATGGTTGCCAGGGGCAGGCACCTAGGGTAGAAACTGAGTGCCAGATGGCAGGATTGCTTTTAAACAGCAGCGTGGTGTCCCTGCCCATGGCCCATCCTTGGATTGCTACCACATCCTCCTCTGCCCATCAACCATCAAGTTGGCCCTGCTTGCTTCAATCAGTTCCCCGCTTCCCACCCTTCTTTGCTATGCTTTCTTCAGACACAAATCTCTAATCTCGCCACCACCAACACAAGACAATTCCTTTATAACTCACTAAGACACATCAGAAACTCAGCCATCCCTAACCACACCTGGGATCCAAGTCCCAGGAGGACAAAGGGAGGGTGGAACCAAACACACAAACAGAGAGAATGTAAGAAGGCAAAGCAGAAGCCAATCATTACACACTAACTGGCCTCTCCAGAAACAAGACTTCAACACCAGTTTTTCCTTTAATTGGCTTGCTTCCTGGTATGGGAAGTAGTTCAAATGCCATCATCTCCAGCCAGCTGACTGGAACTGATGAGACTTGGCATTTGAGCCTTCTAGAGTACAGTGCAAAAAGTTCACACATTTGGAGAGTGTAATTCTTCCAAGAACTATTGATATCCATATAAATATTGGTAGTAGTCATACCGGTAATTTCAGTCATATTATTAGCCATATATGTATTAGTTTGAGGGCGTCCAAGCATCATAAATGTTGAAAACTTGTGCATTAATCCATTAACTACAGTTTAGAAATTACAGTGATTGGGTTCACATAACATACCAAACATAAACCAAATTATGATTTGTATATGTTTTGTGATGTAGGAAGAGCTTTCAAGAAGATATAGAAGAAAATGGGTCTGATTATTTTATGGAGGATGGAAAATGAAAAAAAGCTGACCAACAAAAAGAGCAGAAAAGTAATAATGGATGGATTGGTCAAAATGGGGTGGAAGAGGGCATGGGATGGAAGAGAGCATGGCATCTGCATTGTAATTCAGTTTGTCCTCTAAGTGGCGGAAGAGATAATGGGCACTCATATCTCTAGAGCAGGGGTGGGCAAACTTTTTGGCTTGGGGGCCGATTGACTTTTAAAATTTGACAGACGGGCCGGGTCAGCACAAGATTTTTTGGGAATCGCCCCCTTCCTCCCCTCTTCTCCTCCTTCCCTCCCCTCGGAGGCCCCTGAGTCAGGAGTTGCTACACGGCGCGTCCGCGACGGCTCCAGTCCCGCTGCCTCGGGAAGGGAAAGGCAAAAGGAAGAGCCGCGGCGGTGCTTTGCAACGGGAGCAGCGGCACCGGAGGCTCAGGCTCAGCGGCTCCTGGTTTTGCCTTTTCCTTCCCAAGGCAACGCGGACTGAGCCGCACGGAGCTGCGCCGGCGGTAGCAACTCCTGACAGCCCCAGCCGGACACCTGAGCGGAGCCCGGTGAAACTGCCTGTTGCTGCTGCCGGAGCACCGCCGGTCGCCTCCTCCAAGCAGCCCGCCCGCCCGCCGGGCTTCCCTCTGCCGCGCAGCTCGGGGCCAGGCGCGAGCGCCCGCGAGTTAAAAGGAAGCCGAAAGTTGCTGGGAAGTTGCTCGGGTGCTGGGAGCAGGCTTTAAAGTGCCGCCAAGCAAAGTTTAAGCAGCCCGCCCACCCACCGGGCGGAACCCTTCCTGCTCCTCGGCGGAAGACGCTCCAGCCTGCAAACTTTGCCTTTGCAAAGTTTAAGCCTGAAGCCCCGAAACCCAAGCAACTTCCCAGCAACTTTCGGCTTCCTTTTAACTCGCAGGCGCCGTGCCTGGCGGAGGGGAAGCCTGAAGCCTCCTCCAAGCAGTCCGCCCGCCCGCCCGCCCGCGGCTTCCCTCCGCCGTGCGGCTTGGGGCCAAGTGCAGGCGCCCGCGAGTTAAAAAGGAAGCAAAAGTTGCTGGGAAGTTGCTCGGGTTCCGGGCTTCCAGGGCTTTGCAAAGGCAAAGTTTGCAGGCGGGAGCCTCTTCCCGCCGAGGAGCGGAAGGGTTCCGCCCGGCGGGCAGAGCGGGCTGGTTGGAGCGGCTGCTGTGTGGCTCGGGGCGAGCGCCCGCGAGTTAAAAGTTGCTGGGAAGTCGCTCGGGTGCTGGGAGCAGGCTTTTAAAGTGCCACCCAAGCAAAGTTTATAGCCCGCCCGCCTCGCTGGCGGAACCCTTCCCGCTCCTCGACGGGAAGATGCTCCAGCCTGCAAACTTTGCCTTTGCAAAGCCCTGGAAGCCCCGGAAACCCGAGCAACTTCCCAGCAACTTTCGGCTTGCTTTTAACCGCGGGCGCCGCGCCGCCCGAGCCGCACGGCAGCCCGCTCCAAGCAGCCCACCCCGCCCGTCGGGCGGAACCCTTCCCGCTCCTCAGCGGGAAGACGCTCCAGCCTGCAAGCTTTGCCTTTGCAAAGTTTAAGCCTGGAAGCCCCGGAAAAAGGGGGATCGGGCGGGACTCACCTTCAGAGAGGTCGCACTCGAAGGTGATTTCGAACTCCCAGCCGAGGCCTTTGCAAATTTCTTTTCTTTCCTACCCCTAGATCGCTCCGCACTGTTTTACAGCTTTGGGGGCCACGCGGCACAGGGCAATACGCCACGCCCAGCGATTTTTTTTCAGAGGCGGGCCGGATTGGACAGACCAATGGCAGCGATTTTTTTTCAGGGGCGGGCCGCATTGGACAGACCAACGGGTCGGATGTGGCCCGCGGGCCGTAGTTTGCCCACCCCTGCTCTAGAGGGATGAAAGAGTTGGGCTGTTTGGAGTAAGTCCGAACAGTTTGAATGGTAAAATAGTTGCACTGTCTTATACACATTTGGTATTTTGCATTAAAAAGTTGAGTATGCTGCTAAAATTTAGCACTTTCTGTGCCAAATTTCATTTGTGTGATTTTGAAGAACATCTAAAGAGCTAGAAAATTGGGGCTGGTGGAGCACATATAGCCTATGATACTAAAGTTGGCCCTGCTTGCTTCAATCAGCTCCCCGCTTCCCACCCTTCTTTCCTATGTTTTCTTCAGACACAAATCTCTAATCTCGCCACCACCAACACAACAAGACAATTCCTTTATAACTCACTAAGATCCATCAGAAACTCAGCCATCCCTAACCACACCTGGGATCCAAGTCCCAGGAGGACAAAGGGAGGGTGGAACCAAACACACAAACAGAGAGAATGTAAGAAGGCAAAGCAGAAGCCAATCATTACACACTAACTGGCCTCTCCAGAAACAAGACTTCAACACCAGTTTTTCCTTTAATTGGCTTGCTTCCTGGTATGGGAAGTAGTTCAAATGCCATCATCTCCAGCCAGCTGACTGGAACTGATGGGAATTGGCATTTGAGCCTTCTAGAGTACAGTGCAAAAAGTTCACACATTTGGAGAGTGTAATTCTTCCAAGAACTAATGATATCCATATAAATATTGGTAGTAGTCATACCGGTAATTTCAGTCATATTATTAGCCATATATGTATTAGTTTGAGGGCGTCCAAGCATCATAAATGTTGAAAACTTGTGCATTAATCCATTAATTACAGTTTAGAAATTACAGTGATTGGGTTCACATAACATACCAAACATAAACCAAATTATGATTTGTATATGTTTTGTGATGTAGGAAGAGCTTTCAAGAAGATATAGAAGAAAATGGGTCTGATTATTTTATGGAGGATGGAAAATGAAAAAAAGCTGACCAACAAAAAGAGCAGAAAAATAATAATGGATGGATTGGTCAAAATGGGGTGGAAAAGGGCATGGGATAGAAGAGAGCATGGCATCTACATTGTAATTCAGTTTGTCCTCTAAGTGGCGGAAGAGATAATGGACACTCATATCTCTAGAGGGATGAAAGAGTTGGGCTGTTTGGAGTAAGCCCGAACAGTTTGAATGGTAAAATAGTTGCACTAAGTCTTATACACATTTGGTATTTTGCATTAAAAAGTTGAGTATGCTGCTAAAATTTAGCACTTTCTGTGCCAAATTTCATTTGTGTGATTTTGAAGAACATCTAAAGAGCTAGAAAATTGGGGCTGGTGGAGCACATATAGCCTATGATACAGAGCTATGAAATGAGAGAAACAATGTGAAAAAATAGATCAGGATGTGTAATATGTAAATCCAGTGAAAAGAAGCTGGGCTTTGATGTTCAGGTACATCCCAGTAGAAATAACTCCCCCCCACTTCAAAAATAACTTTCATGTAAAACCAAATGACAAATCTGAATGTTTTTAATTAGACGTATTGATGTGTATTGATGTACACAGAGTTTATCAGAATAAACTTAAAAAGTTATTTTATAGATCATGTTATTTTCAGCAGACAAGCTATATATTTTCTCTCACATGATAATCAGCAGAAAGTTCACATACATCAGAAAACTAAACAGGAAGTTTGTTCTTTGAAATATTTCCCTTTCAGACAGGATGAAGAGGGGAGGAGGAAGAGGAAAAATGTGAAACCTATTATGGCAGGCACTCTACAGAACCAGCTAGATAACTTGATTACTTCTTAATTATGCAGCCAATAAATCCTGAAGATATTGTAGTTGGAAGATAATGTAGTTGATGTTTATATAATCCTGAAATTATCTTTGTTCCATGAAAGAGACAACTTTATCCATATGCAAAACCATATTCTATTATATTGATTCTAGAAAAACAAACCTGTCCAGGAAGTACATAAAATCAATGTTTTTAAAATTAATTCATTTTTTAAGATTTATTCACAAAGTAAATCAAATAAGTGAACTGACTTATATATAATTAAATTGCAAGTTTAAAGTACAGTATCTAAATTCACACATTAATCCAAAACTTTAAAACATAAATTTTGGGTTACTATGATGTGTGCATCTAAGTCCCAGAGTTGGACCCAAATTTAATCAAAGTAGACCTATTGAAATGATATTTTAAGTATCATTAAACAATAATCATATGTGTTAAAGTACAAAGGACCATCTTAAGTGGCATTAATTTAAATGGATTCACTAAATTAAGTACAGTTCCCTGCCATGTTTTTTTTTCTCAATAATCAGTCACCAACCCTTACCAAAACAAGATTTTGAGAAGGAGGATTTCAAAGGAGAATAAGAGAAGAAAAGATAAATGCTAAAGTACACGTGGTTTTAATATTGCACAGATGCTGTAGATCAACCTCTCCTTTGTACTTTTACTCTTTCTCTGGTTATCTATCCCCTTCCAGAACACAGGACAATATAGAATAGATACTTCAAAGTTGAAACGACATAACTTCGATAGCTAACACCTCCGTAAACGTAAATTCAGCTAACGTGGTTTTCTTTTTCACCGCCTGAACGCTCCGAAGTTATCTGCTAGGAAATGGCCTTTTGTAGGAAGCCCAGACCTTAGCTTGTTTGCTCCAAACGTCAGGGTTTTTTTTTCTTCCTGTTTACACATCAAGTAAGACTGTCCACGGCCACCAGAAATCCAAGATGCGTTTTAAAGATATGCGTTCCTTTGCAAGCGTTGCTGATCTCGACGCCTCAAAGGGATCGCAAGCGGCATCTATTCACGAAGCAGACCTTGCAGATTTATTACCTTCGCATTATCCCGCTTTCCTTTGGCAAGCTTGGCAAAGGGGAGAAGGGGGGAGGGGAGACAGGGCAATTCTTTGTGCATAGCAAGGTAGGAAAATTTGGGGGTGGGGGTGGGTGGGATGTAACTCACCGACACCAAAAACTCCAAGGTGTTCACATAGTCGCGCTCCGTCTTCAGCAGCTCGTTCAAAACGCACACCCGCAGGCGTAGCTGCTTCTCCGGATCCTTCCCGCTCTCGCCTTTCCCATCCCCTTTGCTTTCCTCTGTCATTATTTCTCTCCTCCCCAAAAGAAGCGCCGCTAGAACTTTTCTCTTTACTCCTTAAGGCGGCCGGCAGCAGTCGGGAAAAGGCCCCCAACTACCTACCCGCGCGCCCCCCGACCAAGTTCAGAAAATAAAACAACCCAAGCCCCCGCGCGCTTCCTTTAAGGAGAGGGCACCTCAGGGACTAAGACAGGCTCCCCCAGCTCTGCAGCAACTTTCCTCTTCCCGCCTACCAGTAAGTGCTCTTTTTCCAGTAAGGAAGAAGGACCCTGCCTGTAGAAAATGAGCGGTCTCCTCCGTAGAGCAAAGAGGGTTGGAGGATCACAGCAGGAGCAGCCCTTGGACATTAATCAAACGCGTTGCATCCATGTGACTCCGACCCCTTCCGTCGCTCGCGCCAAATCTCAGGAAAAAGGAAAGGAAGCCCAACCTTGGGAATGGTTGCGTGCCAACAATGGCTTGCTTGACACACAAGCCTGTGTGCGCTAGAGTTTGTTCTGCACTAATTGGAGACCTTTCCGCTGAAGAGCTGCAACTTTTAAGTACCCTAAGCAAGATGAGTTTAAATTCTGAATTCTGGCTCTGAATGTATTCTTTTTGTGTTTTAAGTGACCTGTAGATCGTACCTCCTAGCCACATATTCTTACTCGTTTCAAGTATTATGTAAAAATCATGCAATGAAAAATAGAAAGGGGGGGGGGAATCAGTCATAAAGCCCAATACAGTAATTAGTTTGCATAATTACATGAAGTAGTGTATCATACACACTACTTATAGCACCAAAGTTACGCTACTGAATGTATTTACAGCAAAAGCCATACCCCCCCAACCTCCCCCCCCCCAACAAAAAAAAGGCAAGAAAGAGGAATTTATAATGGTGGTAACTCTAACTGTTGTCGTCATGTCCTATCAAACAATTTATGAAGGTATAATTTAACACAGGTTAAATCCATCCTGAATACTTTTTAACATTTCAGATCTCTATACCTTTGAGTTAATATCTGAATAGACACTAAGCAAATCCACCCAAATATATACAGGTTTCCTCAACATTTATACACTCCATTGTCATTTATATGGTCCATTGGTGCAAATAATTATTTGTTTACATGATGCACTTGTATCTTGTCTTTCAACCACAAAACATTTCCTGGAAGCTTGGAAAGACCAAATGATTTTTCAGAGATATGTAGGCCTCCCTTCAGTGGACGTAGTGGTCCTGCAAAGCTTAGATAGCCAAATGTTGTGAAATTAAAGTCAGAATAGTTCTGCACAATATCATCATCATCACAAAATTCTAAGCTAGGCCTAAATAATTATCAGCACTAAGCTGACCTTAAGTGAGAAAGCAACACCAAGAGGAAGGAAGGAAGGAAGGAAGGAAGGAAGGGAGAGAGAAGGAAGGAAGGAAGAGAAAGAAAGAAAGAAAGAAAGAAAAAGAAAGAAAGAAAGAAAGAAAGAAAGAAAGAAAGAAAGAAAGAAAGAAAGAAAGAAAGAAAGAAAATACAATCAGTGGTCAAGGCTGTATTCTTGTATCAAATATGCTGTTAACAATTTATCTAATACTGAAATGCTGCAGAAAGTAAACTCAGTACTGCAGCCTAAGGAAATAAAAATGGTGGCATGCTTTTCCTCTAATTTTTAGTAGATATTAGAACTTATTTCTACTTTCGGCACAGCAGATACTGCTGAGACCATTTAACTACTGAATTATAATTCCCACCATCCCTGACCACGGCTTATGTTTGCTGGAGTTGTATGTTGTGGTAATTCAACAATTTCAGGATGTCTGCAGTACCCCAAATCCTGATTTAAGTAGAGATCTAATGGATGTCTTGTGATAAATAAAAGGAGTAAAAACCAAAAGAGGTTTTACTTGCTTCTAAAGTTGTTTAGTACTGGCAGAGTAAAATAAAAGAACATGTGACTGCAAAGTAATAGCCATGGCACCATAACTGAAGATTCAGTCTTGCTGGGGATTTTGTCACCTATCAAATATAGCGTTGAAAAGCATTAGCACTTATTAATATTATAGGATAAATGTTTGTGGTGCGCTGAGTATGCTACCAGAATATCAGATTCATGTTTTCATTGAGACACTTACAATGAAGTGCATTCCAATGTGCTTTTCCTCTCTCACATGTACTTGGTGAGCCAAAACACTAATGCTTCTCTCAATAGCAAATAAACGAGGGTTCATTCAAAGACAGCTTGTGAGCCACCAGAGAAAAGGCAAAGAACAAGAACAGTCAATCCACTGTTTTCTTAATTTTAATGTGTATAGTTTAGGAAAAACCACACCACAAATTGTGTCAGGAGCCAGGACATAGAAAAGCAATTATTTTATGTGAAAAGAAAGTTATATAAGATACAAAGATGATGTGCATATGTATACACATGTGTAGGGAAGAAAATGCATTCAGCAATTCTTATCCAAGCTCCTTTAATCACACTTGTGTAAAAGAAACTTCATTCTTTAGATAGTAAAACTGGGCTCCCAAACCTTTTGGGTCCAGTGAGTACCTTTGGAATTTAGAGAGCACATTATGGGTACTAACAAAATAGTTACCATGGTGAGGGTGGGTGACCACAGAACACCCTCATACCAGAAGACAAAGCATTTGGTTGTAGCTACTCACAACCCCCCCGTCCCAATAAGAATAGCTACAGAATCTATGTGAGGTCCAGAAGCAGTGCTGGATATAACAGCTATGCTAGAGGACAGTATTGAACTGCAAGCTATTCCTTTTCATTTTTTGTCAATTAAGAGGTTTTTTTTTTTAAAGCAAATTAAGTAGGGCAGGGAGCTTCAGAACTGCCAAATAACATGCCAATAGACATTCTGTCCATTTGTAGCTCCTATCTGGAAATTCAGACTTTAGACTGAAGACATTATAAACTTTTTTTCCTAGTTCAATATCACCTTGGCATTTCAGTATTTTACCCAAATTAGTAATTATTACCTATATGTTAAGACCAGATGCTAATATTTCCTTTGTTTGCAAATACTTTTGCTTAACTGTATTTAACTGGTTTATAATTTTAGTCTGTATTAACTGATGACATAGAGACTGATCCTACAGTAAAAAAAGCTATAATAATTTATTGGAGACTTTTTCAAGCCAAACTGCTTTAAACAAAAAAAGAATGCAACTCTCTGGCTAAAAAGCTCCCTCACTATTGTTTTAAACCATTATAATTTACCCCAAGTAAATTACACTGACAAACTTGATTGTCTTAAAGCAGGAACTGAGCCAAGTGATTCCATCCTTACATCTGAGCTAAAGGGAAGTCAGAAAAGCTCATACAAACTTGAGACTTGTAAGAGTTTAGTGTTCTACATCTAAAAGGCCTGAAATCTTATACCTTAAAATTTATTGTAACTGATTTCGTAATATGTCCAGCTTATTCCGTGCTTTCAAGCAGTCAGCTTCGTACTGTACAGTACCTGATATATTATCAATGCCAACTTCTGATTTAACCTTTTTGGTTTGCTATGATTAGTTTAAGTCTACTTGAACTTATTAGTTATATGATGTTTGTAATATTCACTTTATCACTCCCACATAAGCCTATAATGTCCGTATGAGTCTTCCTTAATGAAGTGCTCAACTGTTTCAATTGCTGAGATTAAAAACCTGAAAGCTTGTCTGAAAGCTGGAAAAGTTTAATAAAACTAAAAAGATCATGTTACAACCAGTAACACTGTATGACAAGACCATTTCTAGGGGCTGTAAAAGTCCTGGCAGCTTCCCACATTACAGCTTGGCCTGGCAACATTCTTGGCCTTTTGTGTAAGGTCTTGAAGGCTTCCTCATGACAAACCATCTTAATGTCAAGGAAAATTGCAGCACTTCTTCCCTTAAAGGCACAGGCATGAAAACCCTCCCCTTATGCCATGGATTTTCCTCTTCCACCAAAAATAGATACTATACCTTGTTGGATCCCCTTGAGATCATCCATCCCAGTCTGCATATACAGGTTTTGCTGCTACTCTTCCAAACAGATGTCTGTGAGCATGCAACACAAAATCTAGAGGAACTCCTCTAGATTCTGTGGAACTCTCCCACTAGCTCATTCTGAATGTCATTGTGCAAACCATGCCTGAATTGGTCCACCAAGACTTGGTTATTCCAATGTGGAGAATATGATTCTACACTGAAGATTTTAAAGTGCTGTTTAAAATCTGCAGTATAGAATCATATTTTCCAAATCTCAGTTTTTTCAGATCTGGTTCCCAAAGGGCACTCTGAATGTCTCCATGAAGCTCTGATTATTTGTCCGTGATCAGGTCACAATCCTTTATTATTGGCAGTGTCCACTTGGCCACAGACTCCTTTCATAAACTCAATATAAAGGACACTCTTGTGCAGTCTGTTAGAAACTCCATAGCTCAGGTTTCCATAAACAACTCAGACTGAGTGACAAAGGTTCTCTTCTGGTCTGCTACTCCTCCAAACTTTTGGCAAACTACCATGGGAATGCAACGAGGCTGGTTGTGCTACTGGCAACAGTGGAACAGGCTGCGGCTGGGCATTCTGGCCTTGTTGCTGAACCAATTGAAGGATTGTCAATCCTAAATTCCTCATTTCTGTTTCCATCTCCTCTCAATGCAAGGCTTCCACTATTTCCTGGGGTGACATAACAGCGGCCTGTGAGTCTGTGCCCTTTCCTTGGTTTTCTCCTTCCCAGGAGCAATAGGTCTGGTGAGATTTATGTCAAGCAGAAGGAACCAGAACAACTTCATGAATAGGCCAAAGCAATTTCATTATTGATGATCACCTAGTATTATTTTACCAAAAAGCTGTATTATCTTAGGAACCAGTAGATCATGCTTCACTACTCTGGTCTAATGATATATCCTCCTGCAGAATGACTCCATGCTGGCATGCTTCTTTATTCTCCCTCTCATTTAGCCGGGGAATCCGCCACATTGCTATTGGTGTAAGGCTTAGGCAACAGGCTAGAAACCAGGAGATGATGAGTTCTGGTCTTGCCTTAGGCACAAAGGAGCTGGAAGTCGGTCACTCTCTTTTAGCCCTAGGAAGCAGGCAATGGCAAATCACTTCTGAAATTTTGCCAAGAACCTGCAGCAACTTGTCCTGCAAAACTGACTCAAAGCCATTTTAAAAAAAGGTGAGTGGAGGGAATACCAAATTTGAATTTTGGCACCTTATTTATTAACTTGCATACAGAATATATATTGAAAAATGTTGGAGTAGAAAAATCAGAAATGGGAATTAAAATAGATGGGGAAAGTACCCACAACCTTAGATATGTTCATAATGACACTTGATGGCAAGAAGCAACAAAGTCTTAAGAAATCCAATGATGAAGAGGAAAAACAAGACTGCAAAAGCCAGATCTGTGCAATTAAAAAAAAAACATCTTAATAATACTGTATGTCAACAGATTTATGTCACCTAATGTAAATGCATGTAGGAGAAGGCAAAGTACTAACAGATAACAGATAATCAGAGTTGGAAAGGACCTTGTAAGTCATCTAGTCTAACCCCCCACCCAAGCGGGAGACCCTACACCATTTCTGACAAATGGCAGTCCAATCTTTTCTTGAAACTCTTGTTCTCATTGTCAGAAAGTTTCTCCTTATTTCCAGGTTAAATCTCCTTGTTCAGTTTCCATCCATGTTCCCTGTCTGGATTACAGGCACTCTAGAAAATAGCTTGACTCCTTCCTCTCTGTGGCAGCCCCTCAAATATTGAAAGACTGCTATCATGTCTCCCCTGGTCCTTCTCTTCACTAGACTAGCCATGCCCAGTTCCTGTAAGCATTCTTTATATGCTTTAGTCTACAGTCCCCTAACAAACTTAAAGATTCACAGGGATAATGATATTAGCCATGAAATAAACAGACAACTAGCGTCTGCTACTTGGATGAAAGAGTATAACATGTCTAAACAAAATATTAAAATGCAAAGAATCGCACGCTGATCACAAGTGAAAATCTGGATCATCATAAAGGTTTAACTAAAGAAAAATTAGTGCTTGTCAATTGTGTTGAAGAAATAAGAATCCTTAGAGGACCAAATAATAAGAAATAATTCAATACTAGATGAAACAAAATCAGATTGCTCTCACAAAGCACTAACAATGAAGCAAAAGCTTGGCTATTTTAACGCAAAGGCATTAAAGTCTTGGGAAATTGGCCATTGAAAAAGAGGCCTAAAGACCTGATGCTTATGTACTGTTCCTAACAAGCATGAACTCACAAGAGCTCAGAAAAGAGTTACTGATGGTGTGTCTTAGGCAAAATTTTGCCTATTGGATTACGAAGAATCAGAAACAACTGAGTAACAATTTTGAGTTAAAGTTATTACAATGTCTAATGACTCGACAATAGAGTTCTTGAGTCTTACTTAGCTTGCCTTGAAGAGAATGCATGCTGTTTGGTTCTACTGCAAAGAATGTACATTTTTCATCTTGTATAAAATTATATTTCCAGAATATCGTAAAGGCCCAGACTTGAATTACTAGCTAAATTTCAGACACTGCAACCATTTTCTAAAGAATAGTGTATATTGCAGAATAGAAATATTTGAAACATGGTGTAAGTATACTTAGAGTATACTTTATGGAACTTATTGAATTTGTTGTGTCTTCCTCTACCCCATCTTACTGTAAAAAAATGTTTAGATCCAACATACTTATCACCAATTTTTATTTTTTATATACACAAATATAGAGAAAGAACCCATGCAGGTTTTCAATGTTAACTTTTTGGGTAATTTATATATTTCTATTTCTTCAGAGAAATTCAAAATCATTTGTAACATCCTCAAACAGTTCCTTATATTGGCACTTATGTTATTGCAGTTTATACCCAGACATTGAATTCATAATGTATTCAGATTTTTCTTCAATTAACAAAACTATTTAAAAAGCCAAAATTATTTAAAAAGCCAGAGTGTCACATTTTCATTATTTCTGTGTATAGAATAATTTATTCCTGACATTATTATTTGCCATTTGGAATCATGATTACATATCAAAATTAGCATCCCTAATTGGCCATCTGCAATAATTATCAACATGATTCATATTTGTTGCACTTAGAACACTTGATTAAGCAGTGAATTCAAAAATGCATAAAAACTATTTTCCTTACTCAATGCTAGAAAATATAGGCAGAAAACTCTGTGCTTTTAAACTTAGAAATAAGGATGAATTCATGTACTACACAATCATTAGATTTCACATTAATCTTCCAAAATTATATTAACAAATCAGAAGTTTGAGCTGACTTCTATCTATCCCCAAAGTGATTTTTGAAAAGGCAACTGCACTTCGTTTTTTCCTTGAAGACCTTTTGTTTCTCATCCAAGAAGCTTCTTCAGTTCTGAATGAATGATGGAGGATGGAAAGAGTTATATTTATATTCCTTACAGCACCTGCTCAGCACTCTTTCTGAGAGTTGTTGAGGCCACTTGGAGGTTTGTCTGTGCCCTCAGGATCTGGAATAGTGGAAATGGCTGTGTAACCTTCTTGGAACTCCTGAAAGGATTGTTACAACAGTCCTTTATCTGAGTTGGGGAGGACAATGGAGTTTATTACATAAAACATAAGTAGAACCAATACAAATATAAACTAGACATTTATTTGCATATATTAATATATATCACTCCTACCAGCAACCTTTATTCTCACCACACCAAGGATGAATATATCTGATTATTATAGTACTCTGTTCTTCCTTTAAACCAAAATATAAGGAACTCTAGGAATTATTATTCTTAGCAGAATAGGACACATATGGCACTGCCTGCCAAACTATTAAGTCCTAGTTTAAATATACCAATGCACGCTCTCATCTTCAGTTAGCAGTTGTATACACAATATTGTTTATTCTACTCTACTGCCACAAGTCATCAGCTACACTAAATCTCACAATATATGGACAACATGGAAATTAGTTTCTGCAAAAACTTTCAAACACAATCTGATATTTCTGTTTTTCCTTACGGAAAATGAAGTTAATGATCTTTGTGGATCTTTCTAGATTTCTGGTTTTAGTTAAATGTTATTTTTCTTCTTCCATGTATTCATGGGAAAATTAGTTGATGCTATTGACTCCCTACGTTATCACAGCAGATTGTTTTAGTTTTATGAGAATAATAATAAAACAGTGGCAGTATAACAGGACATTATACTCCTTACAGATTCACAGCCATCAGTGTGATAATTGATACTAGTTTATATTATTTTTAAAATGTCTGGACAAATTAATGGAGGACTTTGCTATTACCAGTTATTAGTTTAATGACTGTATATTGGTTGTGTACTTTCTCTTGAATACAGGTAGCATACCTTAAATTTGTTTGTTTGTTTCAAAAATTTATATGGCTATCCAACTCATTTCCAGAGACTCAGATTAGATTACAGAAATAAAATGTGAGTACAAAATCCAATAATTTCTCTTCCCCCTGGTGACAACGATCAAACTAACCTCTTGATGGGATCTATATTACTCTGGGGTCCCCAGGCTTGCTGGCATAACCATGTCTTCAGAGCCTTTTGAAAGATTCTCAAGATGGGAGTCAACCTTATTTCCACAGGGATAATGTTCCATAGGAGAAAGCTACCACAGAGAAGTCCCTTCTTGGTCCTACTAGAAGATGGACATCCTTAGGAGATGGGACCCATAACATCCCATTTCCCTGCTCTGATGGGTTGGGTAGATGTAACTGGGAAATGATGGCTCTTCAAAAACCTGGCCCCAGGCCATGTAGAGGCTGGAACGTCCTTTTGAGTTCAGAGATCTCTTGAATGACTTACTTGTTCTTCCAGCTGCTAGAGAGCAACTCACTTGCCTGTGAGTTTCCTAAATGCACTTAAATGGCAACCATCTGACATAAAAGCTAGAACCACAGAGTTAAATGTATTTTCTTATGGCAAAACACAAGTATAAAAACTGTGATCGTTTCAGAATGTTGTTATTCCATACTTAAATTTTGACAATGTGAATTACTTTGTACTCAGAAATAAATACAATTATAAAATGGTTTAGTATAAGGTTTTTAATTTATGTACTTTTTATTTCTTACAATCTAATACCATAGCTGAAGCTTAAATGAGAAATGAATTTGTGGGATGAGAAATAATCACAATACCATTAATAATATTTTTATTTGTTCAGTTCAATAGAATAAAATATGCACTTATTCTTTTTCTTTTGACACTTATTGCATTGCTATTTTGACATCTGAATTCTTGTTGTAATGAGATTTCCTGGTTAAAAAAAACTTGACTCAGTTTCATTTCTTTTTCTTCACAAGGTTTGTGAGTAAGGAATTTCTCATTTTTCATTTCTAGAATCTTCCGCATTACCAGCATAACATTATTAACCTTATTCTTATTCTCGTTTAATGTTTTTAATGTATTTCAGTGCATACTGTATATGTCCAAAACTTCTATTTATTATTAATTCATTTCTAGATTGATTTTACAGCATGCAATATTGGAATGCTTATGCATCATGTACTTTACCAAAAGTTTTTGTCTACCATTCCTATGTTTTATATTTTGCTTTCTATTACAATATTGATTTTTTAAAGATATGTGGTATTTTTATCACTTCTGTATTAATTCTAAACAGTTGTACAAAATTTATTTATTTATTTGTTAAATTTATTTCTTGCCTATGTCACTGTGAGGCTACTCTATTTTTTATTTATTTTATTTTGATTTGTCAATCGCTTACAAGATAATAGGTATAAGTATATACATAGTTATGAATACATGAAATGGGTACATATAAGAAAAATAAAAGATAAATAATAAACAATAAATGTCACTGTGGGGCTACTCTAGGTGGCTTGCAATAATAAAAAAGGAAGAAAAATGAAAGGAGTATAAACAAAAGTAAAATAATAGAACAATAAAATGAAAAAGAACACAACATATTGGTTATCAATATGATAACCAAAAAGATGAAGAGGTGGAGAGGCGAGTGGAAAAAGGAGGAGGGAACGAGGTGGAGTCTGCTATCAGTCCAGCAGGCACCATCAGCATAATAAATATAATAAAAATTAAAAAGTGTAAAAAAAAGTGCTCCAGAATATTTGAGTACTTATTGTAGGATTCTTTTATCTAATTCTTCATCGTGAAACAATAACTTTAAATGCACTATCACATGTGTAGAACTCTCAGTCAAGTCTTTGTAAACTGTTATTGTATATTTATTTTATTTTATTTATTTGGTTTGTCAATTGCTTACAAGATAATAGGTATAAGTAAAAACATAGTTATAAATACATGGATACATATAAGAAAAATTAAAAAAAGAAAAAGAAACAATAGGACAGGGACGGTAGGCACGTTGGTGCGCTTATGCATGCCCCCTACAGACCTCTTAGGAAAGGGGTGAGGTCAATAGTAGACAGTCTAAGGTTAAAGTTTTTGGGGTTTGGGGAAGAAACCACAGAGTCAGGTAGAGTATTCCAGACATTGACCACTTTGTTGCTGAAGTCGTATTTCCTGCAATCAAGATGCCAAATATAATAAATACTTTAATGAGAAAATATACAAGCTCTTACTATGAAAAATCTTGAACCAAAATCAGAATATTTCTTCTCTTGTGCAGGCACAAATCATAGAGAATCATAATCTGAATTTAATGCCACTTGTTAAATTAAGAGGAACCAATCTGACTCTGAAGTTGTATAATTATGAAATATCCATTTTAGTTACATGCATTAATATTTACTAAGTGTATATAAAATATAATTGTAATTCTTAAAATATAACTTTCAGAACTACAATACAGAAATTATATACATAAATCATGACTATCAAAATATTCTAAAGTTTTTAATTAAACAGGCATATAGTTAAGTCACTAATGTAGTACAATATGTACCATATTGAATTTTATATGGATCCCAGAAAAGGGATTTAAGTCAGAGTTCAGGTCCTCAGCACAACAAAGAGGTGGACAGAAGCTGACTGTGTGGAACAGATACCGAACTGCTGATGTATAAGTTCCAAGTCAAGCTAAAATAGAAGAAGAAAACTATTCAGTTTCCACACTAAGATCTTGAATGTACCATATACTACCATTTCAAGGAAAACATCATAAATTGCTTTGAAATAATGTCTCATTGACACAAAACCAGAGGAATTATGGACTAAAATCAAGGAGGAATGTGAAAAGGGACTACCAAAGACCAAAAGAACAGAAGAAAGCTAACTGGATCTCTGAAGAAAACAGAAGAAAAGTGATAGCCAAGATAGACAAATATCTCAGCAAGAAACTTAACAAAAGATGCTATGAACTCTTAAAAGAGATAAGAAACAATATTTCAACTTTACAATTTCTATAAAGCCGTTGCTCATTGAGACAATCACGGAAAAAATATTAAAAAATCATTCAAAAGATCTGTGACCTCAAAAGGATACAATCTCAAATTAATATGCTAAAGAAGACCAATGGACAGATAGTAATAGATTTAGAAAAGATAAAAGAAAGATGGAAGAAATATACTGCAAGGAAAATATGGCAGCAGCCAAGATTCCTTCAAAGATACTGTATTCCCTACTTACAAGACCCTCTAGTAACAGAAGATGAAGTTGCATCCACACAGGTCCTTACCGTCAAAACGCTATAGGAATTGATGGATTACCACAAAAAGATTGCAAACAACATAGGAAGAATCATAAAGTTTCTAACCAAGCTGTGCCAGCAAATCTGGAGAAAGATTTCAATATACATTTCAATACCAAAAAAGGAGATTCATCAGAGTGTACAGACCGTCACACAATATTCTTAATTTCATATGCCAAAAAATTATGTTTAAGATCATCCAATGCAAATAGAGCCTACATGGAAAAGGAGATGCCAAATATTCAATCCAACTTTAAAGAAGGCAGAAGAACATTAGACAATGCTTCTGCTTACTGGTTAATTAAGAAAGTCAAAGTATATCAAACAGAAGCTACTATGTTCTTGATTGATTATAGAAAAGCTTTTTGATTGTGTTGATCATGTCAAGGTATGGAGTGTGCTTAGAAAAATGGGGAACTTATATACACATCATGTAGCCATAGTATAGACCGAACTTAGTGAAACAGACTTGCAAAAGAGTGACACAAGGTTATGCATTCTTCCCTTATTTTGTCATCTTATATTCTGAATATATATTAACAGGAGCTGTAATGGAAGACAATGACCATGGTTTTAAAATTGAAGAAATAATAATAATGCTATGCACGGGATTTCCGGTTTGTCGGCTTTGCGAGCAGTAGGGATTTGCGAAGCTGCGCGATCCCTGCTGCGCTAGCCGCTTTTGGGGCTCCGATCCGAAAGGGTGCGGAGCAAGGCTGCCCTGCAGGGGCAGCTGAAGGTAGGGGGGATCCGGAAAAGGGTTTGGGGGTGTTGCAGACCCCCTCCCTGGCCGGCAGAACCTCCTTTTACCAAGACGGTGTAGCGGCGGTCCGTAATGGCCGCCACAAAGAAGCCGGCAGCTGGGCAAGTATGCGCAGGAGGAAGAGGAGAAAGTTTTTAAAAGTGAAAGTCTTCTTGGTCGATCCAGGACTCTGAGAATATTTAATTTAATTCCTGGAAGTGATGGCTTTTTGGATGATTCTTTCCACAAGAGAAAGTAAGCGGCAATTCTGAGGTGCTGAAAGGAAAGTTTACTCTCCCTCCCGACGGAATTAACAAACGGATATTGAGAAACCTGTTTTTTTTTCAGGTAAAACTAGCTTTATGGGATAAGTCGGAAGGGAGAGGACAAAAAATATATTTATCTGGTTGGATTTTGTTGGAGGAGATGCCTTAAGGATTTGGAGACAGAAATAAAATTTTAATAAGGCTTTAAAACACAGATTTGGATTTTCTTTTTTCCTTTGTCTGATACTACCCCTGGAAGAGAAAGTGGAAATTTTGGCTTGGCTTGGATTGATTGAGGATTGTGGACTTTGGGATTGTTTTACTTTTCTTTTGGAATATTTTGGTTGGAGTAAGAAGAAAGAGGGAAAAAGACAAGAAAAGATTTATAATGGCTTTCTCCCTTGAGGAACTGAGGGATGAATATGAGCAAACAAAAGCAGCCTGTAAAGATGGTATGGAAAAAGCATTTCTATTTTTAGAAATGGCGCTGGTTAACTATGAACAGACAATGTGACAGATGGAACAACAGCAAGAAGAAGATGAAGACACCATCTTTAATGAATCCCAAAATTTATCTAAGGAAGAAGGAAGGAAGAAAGCGAGGAAAATGAAGGACTTAAGATTTTAAAAAACATTTAAGAAAGAGAAAAATATGATGCAAAATAAATACAATGATAGCAAACAAGAGAAAAAGGGAATACAACAGAGAAGGGATGCCAGCAAGACAGAGGTTAGAAGAAGGGGGGTAGGAAGATCTGGTGGGGGAAGAAAGAAAGGGAAAGGCGGAGAAAAGCCACAAAGTTTTAAAATTGGATGGGAAAAGAGGAATCTTTTTCAGGGATAAAGGGTAAAGCATAAATTTTCTTAAAAAAGATTTTGCAAGGTACATAAGACGGTATTGTAATATTTGTATTAGAAATAGAAAATTAGAATGGCTTAAGAGTTAATAAGAAATTAAAATGTTGAAATGTTTAATAATGATTGATTTTTAAAATGTAATAAAATATTGAAGGAAAAGGCAATGAGAATGCTATAATGATTTATTATTTAGATTTATTATTTAACTACGTATTTAGGAGGATACTATGTATTTAAACATTTCTGATTTATTACTCTGTTTTTATTGTTATTAAAAGTAAAATTAATAGATAGAATGTACCAAGCAGAATCAGATTGGATATTAGGTGTCATTTTAAATGTTAATCTAATATTTAGGGAGAGGATAGAAAGGCATCATACTCTGATTAGAGATTTCAGGAGAAATTCTTTTTTTTTTTTTTTCTTATTATAAGGAATGAGATAGAGGGATAATAAAGGATGGGCAAAAGATACAAATATAATGATTTAAATTAAGATGGATTGAATAAGATAGAATTATGAAGAGTGAAATGTGTGGAGAAGTATATATAGAAGATACAGAATGGTAAACAAAATAGGTAATGATCTCTAAGATGAGCATGAATATAATTAAAGCCCATATAAAGAGAGGTACTGGGGGCCAAGTTACTTTACTAAAAGATTTTTTATATGTTTGTTTGTGTCTGTTTATGTTTTTGAGAAGTATTGGTGAAACCTTTTAGAAACACAGAAAGAGAATGACGATAATCAAGTCAGAAAGAAATAGAGGACAAGAGATGTTTTTATGCTCATTTAGAAATGGTTTAAAATAGAATTGTATTGTATAAGATAAGGTTTTATCTGACTTGTAAAATTTACAATGGAAAAAGGTTCAAATATGTAATGGTTGGTGATGATTTGTTTGTTTTTGAAATTAATAAAACTTGTTTAAAAAAATAATAATAATGCTATGCTATGCTATGCTATGCTATGCTATGCTACACTGTGGAAGCAGAATTAAAAAATGGAATTAAATTTAAATATACAGAAGACTAATGACAATAGCTACAACAGCCAGCTTCAGAATTGGCAATGAAGATTATAAAATAGTAATTCTGGCTTTTAGTATCAACTTCTGCCTTTTAGGATCAATTATCAATAGCAATCATCAATAATAGTCAGTAAATATACCGCAGAGAACAAATGGAAGATTAGAAATGAAAGATATTCAGATACAGTGATAAATCTAAAGATTAGAATCATGCAAGCAATTTATTTCCTTGCAATATTCTATGAAAGTGAAAATTAGACTTTGAAGTAGCATGATAAAAAGAGAATTGGCACTTTGGACAATGGTGTTCTGGAAGACTCCTGGGAATACCATGAATAGCCAAGAAAGCAAACAAAGATTCCAAAACATTATATATCAACAGACTGTACAAAACAAATCACTCCAGAAGTCTAACTTGAGTTGCAAATGACTAAACTCAAATTATCATATTTTGGAGCAGATTTAGCTTTCTTGAGAAGTCCGTAACACTGGGAAATTTAAAAAGAGAAGAGAAGATGTTTACCAGCAGCATGGTGGATGGACTCAATTGCAGCTGCCCATCACTGCTTTAGGGTATATTATGAATGCACAATTATACTGGTTAAGATTCATTCCTGATGAATCACTGTTCTTTTTCTAAATGGAAATTACTCAAGTGAAGAGACAAAAGCAGCTAATATTGTGTCTGTTATAATACAATCAGCTAACTGATTGACGTAACTGGCATTTTCACTCAGTTAAAATAGTAGTGTGTTTAAGGTTTTTAATTAGGATCAGAAATGCTTGAATAAATTGCATTAACAGAGGGATACAATCAAGATCAAGTGAGGTACTCATACCACTCTATAAAACCTTAGTAAGACTGCATCCAGTTTTGGTCACCATACTTTAAAAAAGATATTGAGACTCTAGAAAGAGTGCAAAGAAGAGCAACCAAAAGATTAGGGGACTGGAGGCTAAAACATATGACGAACTGTTGCAGGAACTGGACATGGCATGATAAGAAGACATGATACCAATGTTCCAATATTTGAGGGGCTGCCACAGAGAGGAGGGGGTCAAGGTATTTTCCAAAGCACCTGAAGGCCAGACAAGGAATAATGGATGTAAATTGAACAAGGAGAGGTTCAACCTGGTAATAAAGATAAATTTTCTGACAGTGAGAGAGCAATCAACCAATGTAACAGCTTGCCTTCAGAAGTTGTGGGAGTTTTATCACTGGAAGCTTTCAAGAAGTGACTGTCAGAAATGGTGTAGGTAGGGTCTCCTGCTTGGGTAGGGGTTGGATTAGATGACCTACAAAGTCCCTTCCAACTCTGTTAATCTGTTAAAGCTCTGTTAGTCTTAACTCACCTGGGCAAGTTTACGCTAATTCCTACTTGTCAATACAATATACAGTGGAAGAAAACTGTGGAGGAGTATAATTTACAATACTTTAAGATGCTAGGGATAGGAAGCAAATAAATATAATAAAAGAAAAGTTTCCTTTCAGTGCGATATTTTTTCATGAAACTCTTGCCAAGTGCATTTCTTATTCAAAAATTGATCAGATCCAGATCAGATTAATTTCATTGAACTTTGTGAGTCTTCAACTAAGCCCTAAAATGTACTTAACTTTATTAAAAACTTTCTACTTGAATTAAATCTTGCCTACGACTTTTCAAAATCCCTAAAATTTAATACCTTGTATTAAAGATGTTGTTTTTCTGCAGTAAAATATAGGGTGTTTTTTTTGGCACTTTTTCATTTTTCAGCTGTGCCAAGGATATATTTCACAATTATTCTCATTTCTCATTTCTTTTTATAATCAATGTTCTCTCTTCTAAGCTACTAATAAGATCATCTTACTTATATGGACAACATACAAGTTTTCTTCTTAAACTGCAAAGTGTAGGTTTTTTATCACTTAAAACAACTAAATTGTTCATACGATATGAGAATGATTCCAGATAGAATAGTGTTATCAATCAAAATATACCACCATGCCATTTTTCACTTTTTCCTACGGCAAGCAATAGGGCATAAACACCAATGAGATGTTAAGAGTATAGAAAATAGTGACTTGAGGAGCTTTGCAGGTCATCCATTTCCAGAGCTAATTGTATAAAAGCTCCTCTAGAACTTGTAATAGCTAAAGTAGAAATCTCTTTGCTGCCAGCTCATGGATGGACAGCAGAGATAATTTATATAACCAAGATTTGTTGAATACTATAAGCCGTAAGTGGTTCAGTTTATACAGACAGTGAATGGAATAACACAATCAGTTATGTAAAAATAAACTACAATTCAGTGCAACATCCCTCCCTTTCTTCATTCTTCTATTTCTTGTTCCAAAAAAGAAGAGTATTATTCCACAAGAAAGCATGCAAAAATAAAAAAAGGTGGGACTATAAATGTAAAATTCTTCTTCCTGGAATAATAATCCACTTAGTTTCTAAAATGGACAGGAACTGTGAAAATGCTTGATTAGCAAGACTATACAACAAGAATTGCTCTTCCACATAATAAAATATTTGTCTCAAAGTATACTAAATAGTCTTTTGGGAGCCTATATTGAACAGCAAAGAAGTGACTAATCCATTACAATATTTTTGGACTCATTTTAAAGAAAATGACATCGTATCACAAAGATTGAAATGATTTTACTAATCTCTAAAAGACAAGCAATATAATCTAATTAGAGCCACCATATTTTTCATTACAGTACTGTTTCAGCATGCAGAAATTTCCACTCAGTTCTTTACTTAATTTATAAAAATATAATTTGAACATTTTAAATGGGTCATTTTCAATGAGATTTCATTAACAGCTAGTTGAATACATAACAATTTAACCTAATTTTCCTAATATTCTTATATTTTTAATATGGTTTATAGGCTAAATAATTTCTGTTTATATAAAAGGCAGAAGATATTTGAATGGACTAAGGATTAATAAATATACATAAATCATGGCTATTTTAGCAATGTAGGACATGAATATGTACATTAATTCCAGTCATCCTAAAATAAATGTGGAAATAGATATAAACTAAATTTCAAAACCACTTAAGTGGCAAGATGGAATTTGGATAATTATACAAAGCAAGAATGTTCAAGTAATATAACACATGAGGCTTTTCAGTTAAGCAAAATACTAATTTTTCTCTATTACAGAATGTTCTGAGAGAGAATAAGATGTTTTCTAAACATTCTTTGAAAAGTCAGTCTGAGGTTTACTCCAGATTTGAAGATCAACTTTCTGTTTACAGAAAACATACATCCATTAACCAAAGTCCTAAGCAACATAGTGATTCTTGTGGATGAACATTTACTAAGAATTAAGAAGCAACATGGCATTAGAAAGATGTTCTGCCAGGAAATAGTGATCATGACAACATCACAAATTGTTTACATGCTCTATACCCCAAGCCCATGTATTCTTTTCAGCAGTCTAAACTTAAAGGGACAAAATAAGACTTTTTATCATGATATCTACTGCAAATTCCACAGAGATCTAGTAATGAACTTCTATTCATTCTATTTAGACTGAAATCATGTGCACAATCAATGTGAATAAACCTAAATTCAGAGAAATTTATTTTTAATTTAATTCATACAGAATTAAATTGCTAACATTTCACCCCTTATATACATAAATATAATAACTCTCACTGATTTCAGTTGAGATTATTACCACACATGAAAATTTAAAAATATAGCTTGAATCAGAACATATAGATGTAAATATTTTAGCTTATTGTTCATAGTCGCCAAACATGAATGTTCAGAATTGAAAATAATTATCTCAAAAAGAAATTATCTTTAATTATACATAATGCAGAATTGATTTACTGCATTCGGTCTCTGATTATCATAACGGATGTGATCCCCTTTCCAATTAAAGATCATTAAAAGAGCTGTTGATAAGTTGCATCATTTGTTTGGCAAGTTTAAAATTAAGTTTAATATTTTGTTACATTTTAGCAACTTGCTTGTGTCATATTTCTGGAAACTAAAGTTGAACTTCAATATTTAATGAAATCAGAAATTCTGAATAAGTACATTGCTTTGCTGTACAAACAAAAAAGGGATATTTTTGTAGCTTGCCATTTAATTGTACAGAGTGTAAAATGAATTTTGGCTTATTTAATGCCATTTCTTCCCAGATTCTTTAGCTAAAATCAGAACATTTGAAGCATAGAAGCAAAGTAAGCCTGCAGCAATACTGTATGTTGTCTATATACTGCTCTCTAGTGGGTGCTTGTCAGAAACAAAATAAGGCACTGGCATTATTTCAAATGCAACTTATTCATTCTCCTATAAAAGCAACCAAAATAGAAGACATTATATAATTAGTCTTTTCCCTTAATGGATTTTTCTGTGATGGATGGGTTTTCATCATTTTTGTAGAAGCAGAAGTTAAATTTCATATCATCCGAGGATAGAAAAATGTCCTCTAGTGAATCAAAAGGGATTCTAGCAGTGGAGGGGGGAGTGGTTTTCCAAAGGGCCTCTCCTACTAAGCATGTAGGTATACAGTGGGAGATATCCCTCAGAAAGGCATACCCTAAGTTGTAAAGGGCTTTAAAATTTTATCTTAAAGGGAACTGGCAAACCATGCAGATCTTTCAATAATGGCATCATAAAATCCCTGAACCTTGCATCAAATAGAAGCCTAGCCATTATATTTTGCATCAGTTGCAGTTGTAATTTCCAGATACTTTTCAAAGGCCACCCCACATAAAGAACCTTTGATAGTCACAATGAGATGTAACAAGATTGCCTGGCTCAGGAACAAGCATTGTTGGCACACTACCTATAGTTATGGAAACATACTTTTTGCCACAGCTGTCAACTGTCAATCCAGTGACAGCTGCTAGTCAAGGGCCATTTCCAAAATGGCAATCTCCTCTTTACTTCATTCAAAACTAGCTTCCCTTCAATCATCAAATCCAGACTTCTCCTTATCAACAGGTCTGTCACAATTCTGATAACAGCCTAGATTGGAAGCAATTAATTCCAAAATCATATTAAACTAGTAACATTTCTTACATTCTTTTTCAACTGACATTTATCTTTCATTCAGTCTGAGTTTGTCCACTCTTTAACATCATTATCCTAATACATCCAGGGTTCAACCTATTCATTGATTAATTAAAGGTACATCTCATTTAATGTGATTAATGAATCCCACAAAATGGTGGCATTATTCACACTATTTCACACATTATTCACACTATAAATTCACATTATTCAAAGTAATATATCTATGGGAAATAGTAATTGGCTCCAGCCTGATGCAATTAGGAAATGAAAAAAATTAAGCAGAACTTTTATATAGTTATATGATGTAAAATTTTAAAGAATATACTTATAACTTAAATTTATTTTTAACAATTACAAAATAGTAAACAAATAGAAAGCGAAACGGTGATCAAAACAAAGGCAGATACATACTGAAAGCATATATACATTTTTATCATATCAAATTTATACGCTGGAAAATAACAAAGAAAAATTTATGAAGACAAATGCACATTATTATTTGTACTCTTGTTTTCTTCACAAATCTCAAGACAGAGTGCAAAATGCTCTCACTTCTTATTTTCTAGGTGAGTTATTCTAAGCTACAGATAGCAGACAGTCAAACTGACTGAATTATTCTTTAAGGCTGTAACAGAAGACACATTTCCTCTTTTATTTTTTAAAAATTTGTTTTGTCACTCCAATCAAAGCTGATTCTAAATGGTATTCAATACCCCAACCTTGTAAATTTAGCTTTAAAAGAAAATTGAATAGTGTAAATCAGTGGTTCCCAAAGTGGGTGGTACCGCCCCCTGAGGGGTGGTGGGATGCCTCAGGGGGGCGCTAAGAGGCGGCAGGGGGGCGCTGGAGGAGTCCAGCCGCACCAAAAAAAAAACAACACAGCGGCTGGAGGTTTTTTGCAGGCACGGGATCAGCGCAGCGCTGCAGACGGGATTCACCCTTCCAATCCCAGAAGCGCTGCCTGCACTGAGCCGCAACAGATCCCCACAGGGCTGGGTCAAGCCAGCTGTGAGGAAGGTCTCCCCAAGGAAGTGAGGTAAAGCGCATGCGCTGCCTCGTAGTTGTGTCGCAGGAATTATGTAGGGCGGGCCTTTCGGCATGTTGAGCGTTCTTGGTGGAGTCGAGCGTTGGAAGGTTTTGCTTTGTGGGCCAAGGCTTAGAAGTCAGTGCAAAACTATGTCGGGGATTACGGGAGGTAGGACGGGCTCTGCTCAGAAGCAGCTGCTGAAGGGGGGGCACTAAGAGGCAGCAGGGGGGCTTTTGAGGCACCGGAACTGCAGGCTCATCCCATTGACTGTTGCACTGAAGCGGTGCAAGGGGATCAATGGCATCGAACACAGTGGTGGCAGCACATTGGGAAAGTCACTCTGGCTTTGCTCTACTTTCCCAAAGTGCTGCCGTTGTTGCATTCTGTCTGTCTGTCCATCCATCCAAAAGGTCTGCCTGCCTGCCTGACAACCTATCTACCTGCCTGTCTTTCTGTCTACCTACCTACCTATCTTACCTACCAGTATAGATCTATCTACCTACCTACTGACCTGTTTCTCTCTATATATATCCATCCATCCATCCATGTTCGAAGCGCTGGCCCCACAAGCACATCGGGAAGCTACAGCAAAGCCAGTCTAGGAGGGAGGGAGGGTGGGAGAGAGAGAGAAACCTGATGCATCAGATTGAAATGAGGCCTAGTTTAGACTGAGGCCCTTTTCCACATTGGAACCTCTTTGGCTTCTATTAAAGATTTTGTGGACGAAACATGGTCAAGACTATCAGGAAGCTCTCACATTTTGTTGAGGCTTTAAACAGGATACATTGGACCAGATCTCCACCCTAAAAAATTACTTTTCCCCAATGGGTATTACAGTGCCAATTCTGAAGAAGGCAAAACCAAAATGTACTGGTAAATTACAAGGAGAACACACATACACATACTTCCTTCTAACCCTGCTGGAGCAGGTGATTGGACTAGAATAGATATCTCATTATCTTTCTCCTCCCTCCCTCCCTCCTTCTTTATTTCTTTTTCTGTCCCTTCCTTCCATCCCCCTTTCTTTGTCTGCTCCTTTATCGTTCTTTCCCTTTTCTCTTTCTTTTTTTCCTTCTCTCTTTCTCTCTCTCTCTTTCCCTCTCTCAGGCTCACCCCATTGACTTGGTGCACTGCTTCACTCAGACTTACTTGGGCAGGTCCCTCTGGTGCAGCGGCTCAATGGGATGGACCTGCGGGGCCAGCACTTAGAAAGCGGCAGTGGCGACACGTTTGAAAAGTAGAGCAAAGCCAGAGGTCAGTAATTTTTGCTGCAAAGAATCACAAAAGCTTCTGGGCTGTGCACAAGAAGGGACACACATGTCAATGCAATTCAGCAACATAAAATAAAGAAATACAAATAAAACAAATCAACAAGAATCGGCAAAGCATCTCTGATTACATTCTATTCACTACTAGAATCTAATCAGAGATGCTTTGGTGATTCTAGTGCAATGACCTGCTCCAGCAGGGTTAGAAGGGAGTGTATGTATATGTGTGTGCATGGCTGTCAAAACTCCAAAAACAGGTCAAGTATCTCTGGGGAGGCCAGTCATAAATTAGAACACTTGCTAAACAACTGGCCATTAAGTGAGGACCACTTGTATTTGGTTTTCCAGTTACCTGGCCATGCCCACCCAGTCACATGACCACCAAACCACACCTACCCGGTCATGTGACCAGCAAGCCATGCCCTCAAATTAGGTCACGCCCACAGAAATTTGAATCCCACCCCTGGGTGGGGGCCACCGAGGATGAGTTTGTAGCACCAAGGGGGCGGTAGACTGAAAAAGTTTGGGAACCATTGGTGTAAATAATATTGATCAAAACAATTGGAAAAAATGGAAAATGGAATAACACATTCATGGATCAGCAACTAAAATGCCTTTCCTCATCAGAGGGAGTATCATAGCCTCCCCAGCCTTACTTGTGTTCTCCACATTGAATTTTTTTCAATAGACCTCACTGATTGTTCAATGAATCATTTTACTACTAAGCAGTATGACAGTAAACTGAGAGACATCCATAGGCACACATAACTATCAAAACAATAGTTAACATCCAAGCACTAACTGTATCTATTTAGCTAGATGAATTCTTCCATATCTTACTTAGTTTGAAAGTGATAGATAGAAAGAAAGAAGAGCTTACACTGTGGTCTGTTAAATGTAATATCCTCAAAATCTTCTACACAACTTTTAAAAAGCCTTTAAAAAAACACCTTTGAATTGAGCTTGAATTGACTCAACTGAATTCAGACAGGTGCTGGGGGAAAAAAGTGAGGTTTTCCTGTAAACTCCACCTAAAATTTCTCCACTTGCTCCCTAACAATATAAGTTCCTTCTAACAAAGAGCTGCCCTACTTTTCAAAGGACATATAGTGCTGCTTCTTATGCTGAAATGGTACTATAAATAAAAAGTAAAACAGTGCAAATTCTGAGGACAGAGATTATTTGGGACGTCCATCCAGATATCCTAATCAATCTGGCTTATAGTAATGCAAGTTGGAGTAAATAAACAGTAAACCTTACATGTCTCAAGGCTCTAGACTGGGAAAACCTTGAATCTTGTCTAAGTCATAAGGAATAAGATCGATCATTATGAAAATTTACTGCAGTAGTTTGCTATTAATCATAGCTTGACAGCAAATAAATTCTTCTTAAAATACTACACTTAAAATGGAGTTTAAATTATATTGAAATATCACAACACATAATTATCAATAAGTACATTTTATTCAATTCAAAGGACTGATTTCAGAGCAAACATTTATAAATGAACACTATTCAAAAGATAACAAAGACCAATGTTCCAGTTTTCTTGCTCATTCCAGTTATCTGAGATTGCTTGTTCATGAGACCATAGTAGCAAACATTCATGGTGGGAAGGAAAAGGGAGAGAGATGAACCAACTCAGGAGACTGGGCTAAGAACAAGAGGGTTAGAACAATTACTGAAAATGAGGAAAGAACCTTCTCCACAAAACACAGTAAAATACTGCAGTAAGGAATTTAGTAGATAGCTAGCAGTTGGGGAAGGGAAAAAATGCACAAAAGAGGGAAAGAAATTGAATATTTGAAATTTTAAAATCTTCATCTTGCAGTATTTATTCACATTTTTGTTATCATGAATTGCAAGTAGCTTGAATGCACATATAAATCTCTCAGATATACAATTATTTTGTTTACATGTAATGGTTATATTGTTTAAGTAAATTATCAAAATTATAGTATCATTTAACCCTACCCTTGTATATACTCAGAGATTTATTTTAAAAAATCAAACATTTAAAATTATGATACTGTTACAGACAACTTAGTAGATAAGGAAAATGAGTAAATATTTCTCTATCTTTTGAAATCTTAGATTTATATGAGCAGCCATCTTGAAGAATATGAACAATAAAGTTTAAGTCATTTCAGTGAAAAAAATGCATGCAAAATCTGCAATATTATTTTGTTGTTTTCATTCGTAACTGAAGATTAAACTTGTAATGGTATTTACTTGTGAAGCCTGAAGCAAACAGAATGCGTAAATGTAAAAAATAATCAAATGTATTGATGCAGATGGAGCTGTATTACTGGAAAGCTGCCAAAAAAATTTCATTAATATACAGTTGGGCCTCACAGTGGAAACATTATATTAAATTTTAGATTTTAGATAAAGTTCACTGAGCTTAGAAGTAGTTGGAAAGTTAGTACAACCTAACACAAAAAGATGTTTAATATTCCCATATATATATAGTCTAGTAATTAATTAATTAGTCTAGTAATTAATGGAATATAGATAGATAGATAGATAGATAGATAGATAGATAGATAGATAGATAGATAGATAGATTCCATTAATTACTAGACTAACAATCCAAAATCATCTCTGGCACATGCATCCGATTCCTGTACATTAGTTACCAGTACTTAGCAATATCATACTGACCCACCTTAGAAGACAACAAGCTCTCATTTGGTATGGTCAAGGATGCTGAACCACAAAGTCCTCCCTGTTCACCAGTACATTGCACAGTTCATCAAAGATTGAAATCCCATAGACCAGCATGAAAAACAGCTAATCACTTAATATCTATCCAGTTTAACCCCTGGAATGCCTGGAGGAATTGTTCAAGGTACCTTCTTATGGCCTGACCATTAGTGATCCCTCTACTAAACCAACTGGTTTTGACCTGCCTCGCTTTGTTTGGTCGAAATTGAACAGATGCTGGAGGAACTGCCTCTGCCCTGTATCAATGTGGATGGAAAGATTCCCTTGTTATGATTGTGATGCTGATAAACACATTGTGCAAGATTGCCCATGATGTGCATTCTCAGATTCCCTAGAAGATCTGCATGAAGCCAGAGGCGATCACCTAGATCAGGGGTGTCAAACTAGCGGCCCATGGGGCAGATGCTTCACACACAGGCCACGCCCACCCCAGCTCCACACAGGGAAAAAAACATCACAATATGTCACATGATGGCAACGTGACACGGCACGTTTGATACCCGTGACCCAGTGATGGGATTCAATTTTTTTTACTACCGGTTCTGTGGGTGTAGCTTGGTGGGCGTGGCAGGGGAAAGATACTGTTAAATCCCCATTCCCTCCCCACCCCACCCCACTAACCTGCTTTCCAGCTCCATTCTCCTGTGCAGGGCAACAAAAGAAGACCCAGCCAATGGGGGCGGGACCAATCAGAGGTGGTATTTGCCAGTTCTTCTAACTACTCAAAATTTCTACTACCAGTTCTCCAGAACTAGTCAGAACCTGCTGAATACCATCTCTGCCGTGACCTAGATAATTAAATTGGATACCCACTTATGAGGCTACTGCCATACCCCCATAGACATTTTGTATATAATTACTTGGATTGTTTGTATGTTTACTTCTCTTCTGTCATGTTCTCATCATGCGCTAAATAAATAATTAAAAGTGATTAAACAATCCATGAATCTTTATATAAAGGAAATCCTTGACTTACAACCACTCATTTAATGACTGTTTGATGTTAAATAGCACTGAAAAATGACTTACAATGGGCCCTTATATTCACAACCATCACATCTCCACAATCACAGTTGATGTGCAACTTGGGGTCCTCCTAGGCCTTCCCATCTGGAAATGGGTGCAAGTTGCACATAAGATGAATCTGAGGCCTTATTACAGACCTACCTTGTATTTAAAAACAGGAGCCAGAAACTGGGACCTTTAAACAGGGCTTGTTATTTTTCACATGGTTTCTCACAAATGGTTCATTTAATCAACAGTTTGCTTAAATTTATACTAATGAGTGGGGCAAAGTGTCCCCAACCAAGTTTATTGATAGGTACAACTGAATATGAACTCAATTAATTGTGCAAACCCAAGACCATTTTTTCTGACATCAGATGGCAGAAAATTACACAGTTTCTAACTTGATTCTAATTTCATGCTTCTGAAATTAGAAAAAACCTGCTCATAATCTGCTGCTGGGTATAATCTAATAATGAGCAATGAACCACTGCTTAGTGGAAGAGAAGGGATTTTTTTTACTTGTTTGGGCATATCAAATAATACTCTTAAAGATATTTGTAGGACAGAGTTGAAAGCCAATTGTCAGCAAAAGAGGAACAATTAGGGGGCCTGCTTAAGTGCACCAGCGTGCCTACCGTCCCTGTCTTACTGTCCCCATTTATCTGTATTTACTTCCTTTGTTCATGTTTATGTTCATACCTATACTTGTTATTTTGTACGTTTGACAAATGAATGAATGAATGAATGAATGATATCCCCTTGTTTTTGCAACACCTTTGTTTCAATTGTGATAAAATGTGGCATGTGCTGTCAATTTATTGTGTCTTAACTGCATTGATGCATAGAATTTAGCAACTAAATTCTAAAATTTAGTTAGAGTTTACAATTTAGTTAGCTAAATAATAGTTAAAATGGAAATAATTATTTATCCTTAAATTCAAATGAGAGAAAGAGAAAAATTGATTGACTCAGAAACACTATTAACTACATTTATCATTAAAAATCCATGTGCTAAGGTCAGCACCTGGCTGATCTGTTGTTAGAAGACAACCTAAAACATTGTTTTATAAATAAATCTTTGTTCCTGCATGTTTGTCTGTGTGCATGTGCAAGCACACATGTGCACACCTCTGGGTCAATGCTGATGCCTGGCAACTGCCTAGACTAATTTTCTTGGTACAATTCTCAAAACTGGCTTGTCAATTATTTCTTTCTAGATTGAGGGCGAATAACTTACCCTTACTACTCAGTTGGTTTTTAACGTGAACCTAGAACTCACAGTCTCCCAGTTTCTAGCCTGGTGCCTTAATCATTACACCAAACCAATCTTCCTACAAATCTTATTGATGTTTCTGCAATAAATATTTTAAATGGGAAAAAGTTAAATAAATCTGAAAGGTAAATCAATTATATTATCCCCGTATAATTGAAGCAAGAATATTTTTAATCAATAATTTCACTAAGACTCCAAGTAAATTTAGGACAGAGAAGGGGCACAGTACTTGTATTTCTAATCTATAGCTTAATTTGAAATTCACTATCTACTATTCATTCTGCATTTTATTTTTTATTTTTTATTTTAATGTTTATATAGCTGCCCATCTTGTACCAAACTCTGGGCTGTGTACAATCAAAAAATAAAACATCTATTTCCAATAAAAATATTAAACCAAAAGACCTGACACCATAGCTAAACTTTACCCATGCAATCTACAATAAATTAATCTCACTATATCCCAGCATTTGAGGGAAAAGTCAGGCCTTCAGTGCCTTTTGAAAGGTTAAAAGTATGGAGGTCTACCAAACGGCAGGGAAGGCCCATAGGGCAGGGCCACCACAAAAAAAGACATGCTTCCTCAGTCCCATAAGATGACAACATTAAAGGGAGGGAATTAGGAGCATGTCCACCCTAAGGGCAGATGTCCTGGTAGGATGGGCAGATGTCTTTAAGGAGAGGCAGTCCCACCAATTATCAGGCTTATTCCTCCCAAAACATGCACAAAATACCTATTCTTCCACGTAAACCACACCAGGGTGCTCTTCTTTTGGCTTCAATCTTTCCCAATGTCAGGGTCTTTTCCAATAAGTCTTCCCTTCTCATTTGGTGGCTGAAATATTTGAGCTTCAGCTTTAGTATCTGTCCATCCAAAGAAGACGTGAGGGTTGGTTACCTTAAAGATTGACAGATTTGATCTCCTTGCAGAGTCCAAGGGGCTCTCAAGAGACTTCTCCAAAACCACAATTCAAAAGCATCAATTCTTTGGTATTTCAGCCTTCCTTATACACCGTTTGAGAATGCCAACTGCAGAAAATTTTCAAACCTCATATACAATAGTAATCCTGGGAAATAGTTAACCACATACAAATTGGCTAGGGACTATTAACTCCCATCTCATATAATGTCCTATTTGCTTGGAGGGGTTTTTTTCCCTAAAGGAGCAGCCAACTTCAGTAGTATGATAAGAGAAATGATCTTTATTTAAATCATGGCTAAGTTATATTAAGCTTACTTTTTTGCAATACTTCAAGATTCTGAACTGATGAACTTTGTGTAAAATAAATAAAAACAGTTTCCTCTCTGTTGGCTGGAAAACGATAAGATGTTTTGCCATCCAGATTATGTTGTTTGGAAACTGAAAAAAGCCAAGATGCCATTTTGTATTGTTGTTGTCAATGGAAAGCACACTCTTTTGTTGGCCGCTTGCCTCCAACTATTTATTATTGTTTCTCTACAAGGGCTTTGCAAAGCATGAACATGTGCCACCCTGGATTAACTCTGCCGGCACATAGGCACCCACCACACGAGGCACTGCCAATTAAACTGCCAAATGGCAAAAGAATATGTCAGTCTGATGGTAAAGCTTTCGTTTTCTTGTAATCAAGAAATCTTTGTTTTCAGCTACTCTGAATACCAAAGAAATCAAGGCCCATAACTTCAGATTTTTACAGGATTGAGCAACCATCTCATGTTGTCCTTACTGAAGATAGATATAATCTACAATTTTGTAAGGACATAGAAAGATTTATGCAATCACTGGTACAATTATGCTGCTCTTTGATTTGGATAACAGGGATAACAATAGCATTTAGGCTTGTATACTGCCCTTAGCACTTTACAGGACTCTCTGGGTGATTTACAAAGTAGAAGCATTATTTACATATTGCCCCCAACAATCTGGGTCCTCATTTTACCAACCTTGGAAGGATGAAACCCTGAATCAACTTCAAGCCCCATCAAGATCGAACTCCAGGCTGTGGGCAGAGTTTGCCTGCAATACTACACTTTGAATTTTCAATCAGAAGAGAGCTGGAAAGGGACCTTGGAGGTGTTCTAATCTAAGCCCCTGCTGAAGCAGGAGATTCTGTATCATTTCAGACAGGTGGCTATCCAGTCTCTTCTTAAAAACCTCCAGTGATGAAGCACCCACAACTTCGGAACTTCTGAAGCCACTGTCCTACTGATAGGAAGTTTATCCTTAATTCCAGGTTGCTTCTCTCCTTGATTAGTTTCTGTCTAACCCAATAACCACTTTGCACTTTAACCACTACACAACCAGGGCTCTTTAATCATCTTTGCTATGCTACAAAATAATCTTATATGAGTCAAACCATCAGCTCATCTAGTTTTGCATTGCCTGTACATCGACTGACAACAGTCAGGGTTTTAGATTGAAGTCTTTTGCATATACACATATCCTAAAAATTTGTAAATGTCTCTTTCACATACAAAGCAGCTTTCTAAAAATCCATAGCTATGTCATAAACCACAAGCAAATCAAATGTGTTGTGCAAACCCAGCCAATGATTTGGTGCAATCATACAAACTAAAAAAAAAATCCCTTATTTAAGTGAACCTTCATTTAGTTTATGATAGGTATAATATGCAAAAACAGGGGGCTTATTTTGGAATAAGCATGCTTAGAATAGCAGGTACTTGTTTTCTTGCTTTTCCTGTATTGCATATACTTGTTTTGGCCCCCAATTCTACAACCATTCCCAAAAACCTTGCCCTAAATCTAAAGCAAAGCTGTAACCACACCATGAAAACAACAAACTGAAAACTTATTATCTAGGGCAATTAATGGAATATTCATCACTATATCTATAGTAATTAAAATAATCAATAAAGTATTGTTACCTCTCTTTAATTTCCTTCTAAGACCACAGTTTATAATACATGAAATCTTATGATGCAAACCACCAGCTAGTCTTTAATTCTCTTAAGAGAATCCTTCCTTCCTCCCTCTCTTCCTTCCTTCCTTCCTTTTGCACAAGGTTGGTGCGTTCATTATTGGAGTACCACCCTCATCATTGCCACCGAAGTTAATCAAAGCTGGGAATGATGGAGTTACAGTAACTCTCTCTCTCTCTCTCTCTCTCTCAAGGGAAAAGACGAAATCCCACTCCCACCATCTGCTCCTCCCTCCCAGTTCCAAACCTCGCCCATCGGACTAGGTGCTCCGTTTTACCCGCAAGAGAGGCGAAGGTCTTATCCTATCCCGCCTTCTCTCGGGATCCGGCGGGGCGGCGGCAGCAAGTATGAAACTTCCCCGGCCGGTGCTTTCCTTCCTGTTCTTTGGGCTGCTTCTTGTCCAGCAACGTGCTGAGATGCCCGGACGAACTTACCTCTACGACAACCGTTACGCTGGGTAAGTCTACTTTGTTTTTGCTCCCTAACTTATCACTCAGATTTGTTAACTAGTGTTTAAATCCAGTTCTCGCTTATTAGAGACAACGTGTCCTTATTGCTGTATTTATTATCGGGATAAGTATAATTGAACACAGTAATATTGGGCTTTTTAATGAAATAATGTTATCCTTTAGTGTTACTTTTTTTGGCACAGCATGGTCTCTCCTCCTGGGATTTAGGAAACTTTTTAAAACCTGGCTGCTCCAGAAGGACTAATGAGACAAAGGATCCTTGATGTGGAAGGAAGTGTACAGTGGTGGTTGCATTTGTTAATAGTATTTACAGATAATGGGGTGTTGTAAGGTGTTCAGAGTTAATGTCCATTCGTGTGGCATGCAAGCCCAGAAAGAACAAATAAACGAGTAAATAATAAAATAATGAGCAAGCAGAGTTGTGTTTGTGGAACTATATTAACCCAGACTGGGAGAGGTTCATTTTAGTGTGGTAAAAAGAAATGTGAAAAAAACAAGAAACAATAATTATTTTTGAATAATTTCTAGCCTTTCATGTTATCATTAGTATTTTTATTCAAAGGTGAGTTCCCTTAAAAGTATGCAAAATTCAGAAGCAAAGCTCATCATACACACTACATTGTGACATGAATTATGGCAAAGGAAGGCTTGGGCACTGATCATGATATTGATCAGAATGTATAACTTAATTTTCCTTATGCTTATTTTGATTTTTTTAAAAAATTGGTGTTTTATTTATTCTACATCGTTTTCTGATTGGTTGCCATATTTTGCTATTTTCCACCCTTCTTTTTAATCCTTTCAGCTTTTCAACAATCTTCATATAGCTTAGTTTTATACAGTGCAGTTCTGTTAATCGCGGGAACGGAATGGCCTGGACCCTTAATGGGCAAAACAAACTAAACGGACTGAAATCTAACTGAAAAGGGGTTCTGTTATGTCCACACCCCCATTATCTATATAAACCAGCTCAGGAGGCTGTTAAACTAATTGAATTCTAAATATTCTGCGCAACATACAACAAAATGTGAAATAGTTAAAATTATAAGTTGCTAGACAATTCAAAATGGGGATTTGTATAGAGTAATGCACTAATTATGCAAAATATGTTGCTTAAAAGAATGAAAGTTGTGGCTTATACGTATACTGACTTTTATATAAAAGAAATCACTAGAAATATGTAAAGACTGTACAAGTTCAAAATAGTGATTTAGTTTATACTTTGAAGCTTCAGGATGTACAGGTAGTCCTCGACTTATGACCACAATTGAGCTCAACATTTCTATTGTTAAGTGAAACATTTGTTAAGTGAGTTTTGCCCTATTTTACAACCTTCCTTGCCACCATTGTTAATGAATCACTGAAATGGTCAAATTAGTAACACAGTTGTTAAGTGAATCTGGCTTCCCCATTGACTTTGCTTGTCAGAAAGTCACAGAACGTGACCCCAGGACATTGTAACTGTCATAAATATGAACCAGTTGCCATGCATCGAAATTTTGATCACATGACCACAGGATGCGGCACATGTGGTCGTAAGTGTGAAAAATAGTTATAAGTCACTTTTTTCAATCCCGTTGTAACTTTGAATGGTCACTAAATGAACTGTTGTTAAATCAAGTACTATCTGTACTTCAACTGTCCTTTGTCATTTGTGTTTCTTTCTCCAATATATCCAATTTTGCTCTCTGCCCGAAGAGTATGCGGTATTATAGTCAACTATTTACTTCCATTGGAGAAGGAAGGATTTTCTAATTATTTTGTATTTGCCAAGTATATATTTTATCCATTAATGATGATTATCAGTGAAAACTTCTGTGTGAAAGATAAACATAGTAAGCAAAGATAAGGACTATAGAGCAGAAGTAAGGACTATATAGGTTTACAATGAAATATGACCTTACCTCAGTAAAAACAATATATTTGTTATATATTTTACAGAGAATGGTAAAATAGATAAATTCAATAATTTGTCCATCAGATTATGTTAACTACAGACATCACTCCATTTTTCAAATTTTCATTTAATCTAGTGGAGTTCAAATTTTAGTATTATAAATCTCAGACCAAGTCTGTTTGAATGTTTTGCATGCATATGGTGGTGTTCAATGTAGCTGACAAGCAACAGCATCATACTCTAGTTTGAGAGCATATAGAGAAAAAGACATACCTGTATAGCATATCTGCAGTTCATTGTCTAGTATGGGTTGTAGCTTATTAATAATGCATTTGAGCAGCTTATCAAGTGTAAAATGGTCATTATGTTACTTAAATTTTTTTTAGGGATTGTTGCTTTACATTTCCTTTTTAGATACACATGAAAGCTTTCCTCAACCTTCAGCAGGTAGCAGTCAAGCCAAGGGCTATGCTGAAGAGAGAGTTCCAGTGAATCAGAGTAAAGGAACACATCAAAGTAAACAGCACAGCTGAAAGATTCTTGTATTAGGGGAAAGCTCAGCAAATAAGTATGGTAGCAGCTGAAAGCAAGGCTGGATTTCCTGTTCCTTGCTCTCTTGTGCTAAAATGAGCTGATCTAGTTAATCCAGGTTAGCATAAACGCTTCAAAATAAATAATACATGCCAGAAGAAAGCATTTCCATTGCTCAATCTGTTTCAGAACTACGCAACATGTGCTGAAATTCAATGCTAGTATTTGCCTTTGATCAGTCTTGCTGGGAATTACGGTAGTTGAAGATCAACCCATCTGGAGAATACCACATTAAGAAAGTTTAACACAGATTAATATATTTTATTTCTGCTTCAAGGTTACATCATTTAGTATTTAATTTTCTTGCTAAAATAGTATCCTATTTAGGATTTTATTTTAATATTATTTTACAGGCATAAGGTGATACGGATTATACCAGAAAATGACCAAATGGCAGAGACATTGAAGATTCTTTCTCAACAACTTAAAGTGAGTGTGTGCTTTGTAGTGCTGTGTACTATATCATAAGTGTAGTTTTCTGCCCATAAATCAAGGGATCTGAAGTGAGATTTTCAGTGCAGGGATGGTTGTGGATCTGCAAACAGAAGTACAACTCCCAACAACAGTAACCAGCATGACTGCTGATCAAGGACACTGGCTGATATAGTTTACAAATATTTTTTAAGGCTACAAGTTCTTAATACATGGTGTAAAGCAGGGGTGTCAAACTCAAGGCCTGAGGGCCCACAGGGTGCTTAGACCTGGCCCATGAGCCCACCCTTGTAACAGGAAAAGACCAGCCCACAGTGCCTCTGCCAGTGAAAAGAGAGTTCAGGGAGGCCGTCCGTGGCCATCCTGAGTTCCATTTTTGCTGGCAGAGGGCTTCAGGAGGGTGTCACAGCCAAACACGGAGCCTGGGCACAGCTTTCCCGAGCTCCACTTTTTCTGGCAGAGGGCTTCAGGAGGCTGTTGTGGCCGAAAATGGAGCTCGGGAAGGCTGATGTAGCTGACAATAGAGCCTCAATGAGTGACATCGAGCTGGCCACTTCCACCCTGGCCATGCCCCTCCCTGGCCCCCTGAAGTCAAACACAACTTTGATATGGCCCTCAATGAAATCAAGTTTGACACCCCTGGTGTAAAGGATTACTATGATACATGCCATCAAAAGCTGAAGGTTTTTGAATTCTTAAGGTTCTAGTTAACCAATTATAGTCTTTAACTAGTTGAAAGAGCTGATGGAAACAAGCAACCTTTGATTAAAAGGAAGCCATAGCCTAAAAAATTATTTTAGATTATTTGTCCTGTTTAGCCTGGTGTTATTCTAATTAGATTGCTCTAATCTTGGAACCCTGGCCAAGTCTTCACATTATTTAAAGCATAAATCTTTTGATGCAAAACACTATTAAAACTCTACCATTGAGCTTTCATCTCTTCAGATTTTTATTTTTACTGCACAGTGCAAAGCACTTGCTATAGGACTTTTTCAAACAGAAAATTTGGCCCTGAAGAATTGAGTTTACTTGAGTTCTAAATGGTTGCCACATTTTTGAATTGTTTGTATTTTGATGTGACAAGCCACCCTCTAACTGTATTCCTGCTTTTAAAGCAACTTTCTTTTTGAGTAGTACCTATATGTAGTCATATGTTACTCTCCTAGCTACCTTTCTAGCAAAATATTTTGTGAAATACATCACAAAATATATTTTGTGAATCATCCTAGGTGGAAGACCTTTTTTTGCAAAGAGCTACATTGGAACAACAGTTAGAATTACACTAGCAATGCAAACACACCTGGAGTTTGCTAATTGGAAAAGTCTGGTGCTAAGATTAAAAATGCACATTAAAACTAAATCAAATCCATGTTGTGTAGTGCTTATTTACAAAATTTATTTCAGTATTTTTAAGGTAAAATAAGATGCAGAACTGGTTAAAATAATTGAAATTTGAATTTAGGTTTTTTCCATTGAAAATGAAGTTATACAAACCCTAGTGCTCAAAATATGTCTACTTCTCGGTGTGCAGAAAATCTCAACAAATTGTTTACTAATGATTCAGCAATAATCTCAGCTATTTATTGAAAATTTTAAGAGGATATTCTCTTTGATCTCTTAATATCGTGGGTGTTTCCAATCTAGACTGAATGAATGTGAATTACAGGTTGGTTGCTGCACTACAGGTGGACCTGTGGCAACCAAGAAGCCTGTCTCTCATCTCCAAGGGTGCAGTTACAGATGTACATCTGTCAAGAAATAGTTCACAGATTCTTCAGTTCTCCTTAGAGCAAGCAAACATCCAATATACGTAAGCATAGATTTTAGCGGCTTTTGTATTATGTTTTAAAATCTTCCTAAGCAATAATCAATATGCTAGCATGTCCTTGTAATTAAATAATTTGAGAGTATCTTTCAAATGCTATTTGAAGAGAAGTTGGAAAGAGTTCCTGTGATAAGTATCTAATTATAGAGTCTTCTTTATAATGTAGACTAGTGTCTCCTTAGTGCAGGGGCCTCCTTTTGTTTGTTAAAAAAAACACCAATAATTGTCAGTAGTACAAGCATATTGTGACTTCAAGAATCCACATGTTTTTAAATTATGTGCTTGAATGTATATTTATTACGGTGCACTATGCCAGCCAACACCTGTCACATTATAGCAATTAATGGCACAATTTAACAAGCATTTATCAAATGGAAAGGATAAGGATTTGTCTGTCAAGGAAATTATAATGGGTAAATGAATCTTACTTTATTCAGAAAGCTGACATATAGTTTCTTAACTTTTCCTTACTGTACTTTTCTTGACATTATATATTCAAACTTTCTGAAGGTCTCATGGCTAAAAGAATCACCTCTGAGCACAAGAAATTGGCGAGATTTGAGCAAAACCTGAGCACAGCAGATAATTCTGGGGTGCTGAAAGTATTCCTGACACACTGTTGGTGCTTCTTTCTTGACACTCAACAAGTGTTTTTATATTAAGAAAAAGAAATGTTTAAAAAATGAAACTTGTCATCTGCAAACCAAGCAGGCTAGCTAAGGGATTGACCTCTCAATATGAACCTGTCCAGTTTCTTGGCTGATGAAGATAACGGAAATAACTATAGAAGGATTCAAGAAAGGGATATGAATCCCTGTTTAGGCTTTTTTGTGGGGGATAAATTGGCAAACAGCCTTCCCAAGCAACCCAGGTAATCTTCAAATTTCAAAAGTACTCATTGTTTTTAGCAGCATTTCCTGAGGGCATTTGCACCTCCTGCCCACTCCTCAGCTTTTAGCTACTTATTTTAGCTACTTATCACCCAAATTCCTTTAGATAAATACTGTAGTTATTACAAATGAAAGCGAATATATGTGTCCCAGAATAATGTTGCAGGATCCAATCTATGTCAATCACCAGGACTAGAGTTTTTGTCTTCTGAGCTTTTGGACTCGTGCTAGAGCCCATCTCCAGGGAACTACTTCTCTTTGGATGAAGATGGGATCCAGTCCAAAAGGAAGATGGGATCAAGTCCAAAAGGTTGGGAGGCAAAACCTCTGGTCCCGGTAACCAACCCAGATTGGACCCTGCACTGTAGTTATTGTTTCACTTGAGCATGTATTTTATTACCACTCATAGATGAAGAAAATATATTTTAAATGCTGGTTAATTCATTTTTATTTGTTTCTTCAGTCAATTAAAACACTTTTCTCTGTTTTGTTTGTTTTTTGGGTTTTTTCCCCAACTTATCGCTGCATTCCAAAACACAATGTTTGCTTTACAACATGCTACATTATGTTCTTCCTGTCAATTTTCCTGGGTTTATTAAATGTCATAAATAGTCTGTACAGTGTTAAGGTGTTTACTTTAGCTATATACTGTAACTTTTCATTCTTTTGTATTATACCATGCATTTATTTAAAGTGTTCTTTTCTTTTTTGTTTTCCGTTTAATAGAGTCCTCATATCTGATTTGCAAAAAACTATAGAAAAACAAAGTGATTCAAAACCACCCAGGAATCGTAGATCATTGCCAGAATATAGTTATGAAATATATCATTCCCTGGAAGAAGTATGTACAGTATTATATATTTGTGCACTCTCATGTTTTCATTCTTATATAAGAAAAACAATAGCAAAATAACATTTTTCTTGGCTTGTTTAACAAAAATTAATCTTTGATATAAGATTTTAAAATTTAAATATTGGAAAACCTGGTAAGAGGCAGAAAACTAGAACTTTTATTTTATGTTGTACTTACTGTATATAGTTATATTTATTTTATTCAGTGACAAAAGAAAATCATATATACATGTATCTTTTTCTCTCTTTTTTCCCAGATTCAAAGTTGGATGTATTATTTGAACAAAACTCATTCTGATCTCATTTACATGTTCTCTATTGGCAAGTCATATGAGGGAAGACCACTTTTTGTGCTAAAGGTAAATTTTGGCAAAACATTATTGGTGCATAAGTACATGGTGCCTAAATTAGGTAGCATCAAGATAAATGAATAAGGAAATATTTGTGGAAGCAAAATGTAATATTGTATATTTGCCCTATATCTGAAGTCACAAGCTGAGGGCCCAGCGTGTCACTTACAATCCCTGAAATCCTTGAGTGGACATCACAGAAAGCTGCCAAAACTTGCCAATAGCTTATATTATTTTTAATGTATTAGAAGGGAAAAAAAATAAATGCAGAAAGAATTCATACTGACTCCACTTAAATAGACTCATCAAATTTTTGCTTATTCCAGTATTTTCCAATATGTAAACACAGCAGGTTACTTAAAGGCCAGTTGTGGTGCTCTTCTCAAATAGCAACTCCTATTATATACATTTATATAAAAACACAGAATCATTTTTTTTAGAAATGTTAGCTATAAACAGTTGTTCACATATAGAAATCTTTTGCTTTGCTTGAAAATAAGAACCATAGAGTTGGAAATGACCTTGTGATCTAATCCTAGGAGTTCAAGAGGGTCTATTCAAAGAATAATTCCAGTCTGTTGCTCTGATAGAGATACTGCTTCTGCAAGTTGCTATGATTCTTACAGTCTTCTGTTCAGAGGAGATATTCACTAAAACTTTCTTACTGGGAGTCAGCTTATCAGAGTTTAATTAATTCATATTAGCTTTTGTTCCTAGTTCCTAATCTTGGTAATATGTATTTTTTATTTCTTTGAATGGCGTTGTGTAATTATTCCTTATAATTTGTGTTTTGGTATTTAATTTAGAATTTTCAGGATGGATACCAAAGGAGATGCCTAAATGGCAACAAAATTTTAAGAAAGTTTATGAAATAAATGTCCCCAAATATAATCAAACCATGGGTGGGGGGGAGTGTCTTAGGCTGCAATGAGCCCAGGTGGTGAGGACAGTCTCCAGAATTTGACTCATGAACATATTTCCCCATGACAGATATTTGTCCCATTCCTCCACCCTTAGCAATGGTTACCCCCGTGATGGGATAATTAACTAATGAGTTGTGTGTGTGCATACAGGTAGTCCTTGGGTAATGATAGCAACTGAGAATTGCTACATTATGAAGCAATGCTGTCATAAAATGTGATGATGCATGACTGTATTACTTAGCAACAGCAGCTCCCAGCAGTCCCCATTGTTGTTGTTAACAGAATCTCACTATTCATTAACCAAGGACCCATCCTGATTCAAACCATTCCCAGTTTGGTCCTTTCCAACCCTGAGCCTTAAAAAGACTGACTCCTCTTGAACTCCTCTCACCCACATGCCCCATCCTCATCTCTGATCTTTCAACCATCCTGCACAGTAGTTCTCCTCATTGGTCACCTTGGGACACTAGGGACACTAGATCCACTGAGGACTTGTACCTCAATCCCTGTGCAGTGGCTGGCCACCTCAGGATCACAGGGTAAAACCCAAGTGCCTCCACCACCCTGTGTTCTACTGGCCCTGCCGCCCCAGCTGACAGTTGCCATCTGTAAGGCAGATGCTGGCTGCACCAAGTCTTTTTGATGCTACGTACATGCTTCTTCAAACCTGGATGGAAAAGCTGTCACTTATTAACTTACCAAGGTCAAAGCAGAGATTTGCCAGCAGCCTGAGCCAGACTAGAGTAACTAATTTATTTATTAAGGTCATGGAATAGAGCCTGTTAGCTTCCAGTTAGTGTTTATTAGGGAGGTACCATAGAGAAAAGCCACTAAAGAAGAGAAAGCTTATTCAAGCAATCTCTCCACTTAGCAAGAGGGAGAAAAAATATGCAAAAAATAAAGGTCAAACATAGGTTAGTAATATAGTATGTTCTCTTGAAACTATTGCAAAATGAAAGTACACATTTTTGTTAGATAATTAACTCAGAAACCAAAGATATAGAAAACTATATTAAGCTAAAGGCGACCTACTTCGTCTACTACAGTATTTCCATACTCTGTTTAGGATCTATTATAAAGGGGAACATTTCACTAAGTAGCTGCCTGTCATTGGCAGAATACGTGCTTCAACCTTTTTCAATCCATCCATAGTTTTCTTTTTCTCATGTATGTATTTTTACAATTTCAGCTAGGCAAAAGAACAAGGGTTCATAAGAAAGCTGTGTGGATTGACTGTGGCATTCATGCAAGAGAATGGATCAGTCCAGCTTTTTGCCAGTGGTTTGTGAAAGAAGTAAGGATGATTTTTTAAAAACTACCATTATATTTTGAAATCAGAAAAGGTTCTATTATACAAAGTATGTTCTCAAAGCAGAGGGAATTGTTACAATATTTAACTAGGCTTTAGATATCTATATCTGATATTTCAATTTTATAGTTGGTGAAAATGTTAGCACCATGATACTGCTGAATTCAGAGTCTTTGCTAAATAAGAATAAAATTGTGCAACCTAGATTATAAGTTTCCTTATCTTAATGACAATCATTGATAAATCTCTAATTTGAGTAAGTATTGTTGACAAATTCACAAAGATAATAAAGAGCATAAAAATAATCTCATAACAATATTATTGTGCTGATGAAATGAGTTCCCAACATCAGTCAAATAAATTTGTAAGCTTGATTTTCTTTGCCCAATTGCTTGGCCTGGGATGGACAGTGCAGAGATTTTCAGCAGCATAAATTTCTCTGTTTATTAAGGACTTCATTTACTGTATTTATATCCTATTTTTTCACCAAAATGAATACATATGATAGTGTCTAACTGCAGGATAGAACTATTTTTGATGTTAGGAAAGTATTATAATATACTGTATATGAGAAGCTGCAAGGTGTTCTCTTGTGAAGTATGATATAAACATGTTTTAAAGGATTAGGAGCAACTGGGATTAAGAGGTGTCTATTGTTTTTTCTTATAATTATTTTTTATTTAAAAGAATTCCATTATTTGAGGATTATCTGCCTATGTTTTTTCTTAATATGTCTTGCATTTGGAAAGATAAAAGTTGTTGAGAACTAAGGAGAGCAGTGGCTTTGATATTGCATAGTTCAACATTGTTGTCTACTCTCAATTATAAAGATTTCAAGAATTTTACAAAGATGTAAATATATTAGACATGGAGGATGTGTGTGTGTGTGTGTGTGTATGTGTATATATATATATGTGTGTGTGTTTTCTCAAGTTTTCGCGGGTACTTACGTGTATGGCATTCAGCTTTGTTCGGGTATTTTCCCACGTCATTGTAGTTGTGCTTTTAAAGTTGTAGCTACAACTTTAAAAGCACAACTACAATAACGTGGGAAAATACCCGAACAAAGCTGAATGCCATATATATCTATATCTATATATCTATATCTATATCTATATATCAAATAATATTTTATTTGGAAAATAATTATGGCCTAAAAATATCTCAAGCACTTAAGAAAAAGTACTCTTGTACTTTTAATTGTATTTCCATTTTATACATTTTATAGTTTGTATTTTATTTTAGTTAGTAATTTAGATCTTGTTATTCTTTGACTTATATGCCTGAGCTCCTGCCAAGGAAGGTGAGTGTTGTTCACTTTCTAGTCCTTTTGAGGTATTTAGCATAAAGGAAATGGACGTATACATTTCTACTGTTGACTGGTGATCCTTATTTCAAACTGTGAACAATAGAGAAGGGCAAAGCCATACATATCCCCTTGACTTTCTTGATATAGACACATTACATGCTTGTAGTATGTTAATTCATTATGCAAATTCAAAAATTCAAATTCAAAATCAGGGTGCAGTACAATATTATCATTACCACAAGGAGGCATGCTAGTCATGTTTATCTACATAACTACAGATGCTTGCAGTGCTTTTCAGCAATAGCTTACTTAAATGAAATTTGGAGTTTGTGCAAGATACTAATTGGATGTCTGGAATAATGAGCCTAGATACTGTAACTAATAAGTACATTAAATTACATTATCTTCTATAAAGATGAGTTATTTGTTGGCTTCAGGGCAAGCACTGTTCTTTTAGCAAACTAAAAGAATAAAACTGAACATTCTTCCACCTTAAAAATAGTTCATTCCTGTTTTTCACTGCATGAAGAATGTTGCAGTGTTGGTTTCTGCAACTGCAGAAACTACAATATTTGACAACTGCTATTACCATAAAATTATGGCAAGTTCGGAAAGTACCTTCACCAATGTAGTCTTTTAAAATAGCGGTTGCCAACTGGTGGGCTGCGAGAAAATTTTGGTGGTCCACAGAGAAATGTCACCCCCCAGGGTGCCCCACAAAGCAATTAATCCAGGCTGTGCGGGAGCACAAGGCTGTGCTGCCCACATGGCCCGCGGGAACCCTCCCCGCCCACTCACTCCTTACCTTGCAAACTTGCCTGCTAAGTTGCTATTTTTCTTTTTTCCCCAACCATCAGCTGTTCTGCTGTGCTGGGAGATTTAGATTAGCTAGAAAGCAGGAAATCATTGCATTTCTTGCTTTCTAGTTAGTCTTTAGATCTTCCACTCTGCTTAAGCAAAGCCGAACCTTCCTTAGGACTGAAGCTTCTATTATTCAATGCAGACTCACTGCAAACAATTTTTATGTGACAGACTCAGGTAGCCGATGGCAGATAGATCTCTGAATAATTCTCTTAGCAACTCAATCTGCCTGCCTGCTTTTTTGGGGGGGTAAAAGTTGCTCTTTTTAAATAAAAAAAAATATTTACATAAATATTTATAATATTTACATACAAGCCATGCCCAGCCAGTCACATCAAGCCACACCCACAAATTAGACCATGCCCTCAGAACTGGTTAAGAAATTTGAAACCCACCCCTGCCTCTGTGTGTTTGTTTGTGTGTGTGAGAGAGAGAGGAGGGGGGAGAGAGAGGTTAGATCAGATCTCTCTCTCTCTCTCTCTCCCTCCCTCCCTCCCTCCCCCCTCTCTCTTTCTCTCTTTCTCCCACCAACATCAGCAGGCCACCATTAGTCAAAATTCATACTAGTGGTCCCTAGGATTTAAAATTATGAGTTTGGTAGTCCCTGAGGTCCAAAAGGTTAGCAATCTGTTTTAAAATATGCTTGCTAATGCTGCCCAGAGTCACTTTTTGTGAGATCGGCAGCCATATAAATGTGATAGATAGATAGATAGATAGATAGATAGATAGATAGATAGATAGATCTCATAAACACAAATACAGCACAAATGCCTACTTTGCTGGATGTCCCTTGGTTGCCAAAAGCTTCCTGATCCAAGTCAAAGTGCTGGTTATTATTCTATAGCAATAATTCTTTATGATTTAGTACTGAGCCAAGAGTTTGACAGCCCTGGCTTAGGTCCTTATTCCGTTTGGGGCAGATGCTGTTTGTCCAGTCTGTGCTGGATAAATGGGCAGATTGAGAATTCCTTCTGCATAAGAAGTGAAGGGGAAGGAAGATGGAAACAGGCCTTCTTGATTTCATTTTGGAATAACATACTTCTTCCTTTAGTTACAATTTTATAAAGCAGTGAAGCCTATGGTTTTCCAAGAGGCCTCAGGGTGAAGAGTGCAATTAGAAGCATGCTGGAAGAAGTAGGTTTATTTTAGTTCTGAATTGGCTTGATGTATTTTATTTTGTTTGAATATGTTTATATAATATGTTTTATTCTGAGCTATCTGGAATTTTTAGAAAAGGCAGCATAAAAATACGTATAGCTATTTTTTAAGAGTTCAAGAAACTGGATCCCTGTTAGCCCTGTGAGATTGTCCAAGCAAGAAACACAACCAGGAGTACTATCTTTATTATAAGCTTATGTTAATATTGTAGCACAAGACTGAAAATATTTCTCATTTCCTTTCCTTTTACTTTCCAGAAAACTAGAGGTCTCTTCTGAAATGTTTCCCACATCCTCCTTTCTTCTGAGGACTAAAATATCTTTTACCTGCCAGTTGTCTAGTCTGTAGTTTTCCCTCCTGCCTCTCCAGGTTATTTCCAAATACCATTACACTCTTCCAGAGGTTCCTAAGTGTTCCTCCATCAGTACTATTTACTTTAAACACACTTGCTGTCATCTCCAACTGGATGTGTGTGTGTTGGGGGTGGGGGTACTTCCTCCTTCCATCCTTGGGCACCACAATAAAGAAAAATCCAAAAATTCCATTGCTTGCATTAGTAAAACACTAAGATAGATATTTAACATTATTTACATATCTCGTGGATATGTAAATAATGTTAAATTATAGCAAGCTATTGAAGAGGGGGGGATGAATCTCCCCCCATGTCTTCTAGAAAGGCTTATTCAATTTGTATGCAAGAGACTGCAGTCTCCTTAAATGTGTGTATGAGATCTCAAAAGCTTCTTGCTATTTGACTCAAACCGATTCTGCTCCTGCCTTGCAAAATGCCCACAGCAACAGTTCTGACTGCAAAAATTTCATGTAGCAATTTCTCTGGCTGTCTTCCTGAATGCTCAATTCCGTGTCATGGACTATACAATAGCTCGTCCAAATTGGCCTGTCTAAATCCAGGTTGCTTCTTCCTTTTGTTCAGTTTTGAGGCACCCCTCTAGACAAGTTAGCAATTTTCTCATTGATGAAACTACCAGCTTCTTTCTTTTCTCATTGACCAAGCTACTGTAGGAGAGAGAGACAGAGAGAGAGGGGGGGACTGGCAGAGCCAGGGGGAAGACTTAAATGAGCCATCTCCCTCTGGCTCTGCCAGTCTCTTTTCTGCAGCCAATTAATATTCCTTTTTCTTAATAGTAATTTTATTTAAAAATTTCATAATAACAATAAAAACTAACATACTTTTTAAAGAAAAGTTAGAAGAATTAAAAAAAAGAGTAGATGGCCAAGATTGGTGTGCTCCGGGTTCCTTCAAGTAAATAATGTTAGCTCTCAGGACCTTGGAAGTCTACATTCTCAGTAGAAGCACCTGTGTTTGGGAACAAGGTTTCTCCCTGAGATCCAAATGGTCCCTATTCTGCTGTTATTCAGAAAAGTCATGAAGTCGTATCTCTTTAACCTGGCCTTTAGCAAGGGAAAGTGACTGGATGTGTTTAATTTTGGTCGCCCACTGGTAGCCAAAGAAGGAGGTCAGCTAATGTCAGAAGCTCAGTACTAATATTTCCTTACAGTAAGAACCATAATAATGAATGTTTTGGGAAGTAGGAGACTAATCAATTGACTGTTGTCTAAGCTTTCATTGACAGTTATTTTATTAAGTTAAAAGTGGGCTAGGATCTCTGAAAAATCACATTACAAAATTTCTGAACTACAGAAATTATATTATTTCAACTATGTTTATGTACCAGGCTCTTCAGACATATCAAAATGATTCAGCCATGAGAAGAATGCTAAATCAATTGTATTTCTTTATCATGCCTATTTTTAATGTGGATGGATATCATTTTAGCTGGACACAGGTAAGAAATATTTCAACATTAGGGTATAAATGAAAAATATTAATATTAATATTAAAGAAGTATGTTAGGAAAAAAGTTTAAATATTTAACCTCACTCTCTGTGAAAAGATTTGTCATAAGCATAACATAGTGTTTTATCTGTATATATGTTTCATTTCCATCTTTAAAAATCTATGCCTAGGATCGATTTTGGAGGAAAACAAGATCAAAGAATTCAAAGTTCCACTGCCATGGAGTTGATGCTAATCGTAATTGGAAAGTAAAATGGTGTGGTAAGTCTAGAAATAATACGATTTTCTTTTCTCATTAGCCAATTAAATTAACAATGTGTCTATAAAACAGGTAAATATATAGTAAATATGTATCTGATGATATTGTTGGAGTAATTTCAGGATCAAATCCCTCTTTTTACTTTTGACTATAGAGTCCTTTGTGTCTTAGTGCTGGCATTGGAACTTTGTTTGACTTTTGATCAGACTATTATACAACCATCCTGGCTTCCCAATTCAAATAACATCCAAATTTTGGCCTGTTTACAAATATGTGTTCATATCCCATCTAATTATTGAGGCTTTGAAACAGCTAAAAAAGTAAATATAAGAATAATAAGAATATTAAATGCTAAAAATAGAAATAGTCAAAAATAATTCTAATTTTCAGGGAGCACAATGATTAAATCTTAAACACAAGATGGACTTTTGCTAGCTTGTAAAATATAGTAATGAAAACACTAGAGAAATATGACTTTGAAAATCATTCAAAATCATTCATTATTGAATATCCTCTCAGCAGACCTATCCATAAGCTCCAAGAGCTTAACAAACAGGTTCATGTGGAAGACGATGGATCCAGATAGTGAAATGGGGAGTCCCAAATTAATAATAAATAATTTCAGAACAAAAGTCCCAACTTCCAATTAATTAAGTTCCTAATTTGCACAGACAGATAAGAGTTATGAGGCAGTGACATTTTAGCACCACACAGAAATAGAAATGAGAATCGATTTCTGGAGAAATAAAGGACTCAAAACCCTGATGTTTCTTTTGTTTTGCCTTGCTTTTTTTTAATTTTTAAAGCAGCATTTTTCTGGCAGTTCTGTTTTCTTTCTTTTTTTGTCTAGAGTAACATAGACTATAAATACAAAATACAAAATAAATATATATATAATGGCAACAAAAGACAAACCAATTAGCAATAAATTAACAAAATATCACAGGTGTGACAAATTTCCAAATCTCCATTTCTTTTTATCAGGAAAGGGAAAATATATTTCTCAATTTCTTCTGTTGGTTAGAGCTGCTATAGACAGTGAAATCTAGAGGTCAGAGCCTCCTTATTCCTGAACAGAGCCCTTTTTTGTGAATAATACATATGGAATCTACATCTTTAGTTACAAGTTACTGGAGTTTCTACTGCTTCTTTTAATAGTATATGCTGTTTAGCTGAAAAATAAGGATCAAGCTAACTTTTAATAATAATTGTTATATAATACTTCCAGTTTTTAGGTAAATTGTGGAGTGTTTCATCTCATTTTTTAAAATACTGAAGATATTATGTGAGGAATATTTTTGAGAAGAATGTTTAAGGGTTATCAAAACACAAGAAAATTTTCTGGTGTACTATTATGCATGTGTATTTCTCATGCGAAGCAGATCCATTATTGATTATGATTAAGGATATTCCTAAATTGTTGATCAGAAACTACATTACATTTTTCTCATCACCAAATCATTACTAAAAAAGAATCACGTTGACTCAAATAAAAATTCTATCCACTTCTACTCTTAATTTGCGTGAGTGCTGAAGCTTTAATCAAAGTTTTAAACAATATCCAGGTCATCTTAAATTATGTCTTGGCCCAATGAGAAAATAACTTTGTCTCATACAGGATGCCTTTCTTCTGCTCAAAAAATTATATGCAAGTCAGATTTAATACTTGAACTGTGACAACACAATTAGAATAATGGTAGACAATTTATATAACCTTGGAGTATCTTTTTCCTGTTCCTGAATAATTGTATCAATGGAATTAGGCAATAAACTAAATAAGAGGAATGTAACTTGCACTACTTTTTGGTAGTAAAATAAGAAAAATAAACGTGTTGTGCTCTAGTACAACTAATTCATCTTTAAAATTTAAATTTCAGACAAGATTAAAATCTCTATTCCTATGAAATTGTTATTCTGCCACATCCTGTCATCATTATTATCAAAACTGGCCACCCTGGAATCAAAATATTTTCTGTACTATTGGGATTACGTTCATTGTCATTGGTCCAAGCTGGATTATTTTTAATTCCTTAATATGTTCAAAAGAAAGAACCTCGGTCTGGTACTATGTGTGTGCCCTATGAGCATGTTTTTGTTCGGTTTAACTTTGTGGGGATCATCATCATTTCTTCCCTTGTAACATATAGATGAAGGTGCTTCCCTTCATCCCTGTGATGATACATACTGTGGTCCATTCCCTGAATCTGAACCAGAAGTGAAGGCTGTTGCTCATTTTCTTCGCAAACACCAGACTCAGATGAAAGCCTATTTGTCCTTTCATGCGTATGCCCAAATGCTATTGTATCCATACTCTTACAAGTATGCAGCTATTCCAAATTTTAGTTGTGTGGTAAGTATAGAGTTCAAAGAATTCTGCATGTTTGCATGCCAATTATGCCTTTTGACTTAATGAAGAGAATGTTCTTCTGAGTCCCATTCCTTCTTTGCCACTGAATAATTAGAAACCTCATCGGAATTCACATTTATGTTGTCCTATCCAAAATAAGGGAACACAGTTGGTATGGAGGGGAGGAGAAACACAGCTATTTTTAGATGAGCCAAAAATAATGAAAATTAGGTTTTTCAAATGACTGTATTCGTTACTAATTTTTCCAACAAATACATTCCATAATGATTTAAGGAATAGTGGCTTTGAAAAATTAAATCATATTTCATGGACAGATTTCAGGGACAAATAAATATATTTTACAATGGCATTGACATATAACAGTTCACACATTGCTTTATGTCGATACTGTATACGGTTCGATTGATTTTGGTTGTAATACAAGACTATAATCTGATTACTGTATCGTGGTTGGTAAACTGTGATTTTAGCTCCAGCTTATTGTATAGTATAGCCTACAGTGGTTTATTTAAAAATAATGGTTAACATGTAAATTCAGTCACTGTAAATCTGCAGGATTACAGTGGGAGGAATAAAGTGAAGGAGAAAGAGGAACCTTATTCTGTATAATGGCCAATATGTTATGGCCCATATATGGTCATTAGGTATACCATACAGATGTCCATTGGGCTGTATAAAAGATTTTCCACATAGAAGCAACTGGATCATTCTAGAACAGGTAAGGAGGTATCTTGCAGAAAGAAACTGTATCTTGCAAATTTGTATTATTTCATTTTATTATTAATAAATATACACATAATATATTCACACAAATACACAAACATCCATAGTTCTTTCCTGATGAGAGAAAAAGCACATATGAGAATTTACTCATAGTCACTGTGATTCTTTGACCTCCTTTTCAATTGTGAAATTGGAAGAAGCAATGCATTTCTTAAATGTTCTTTCAAGCCTGGAGAACTGTATAGTTGGGATCTCCCATAATTTGTATGGAGGAAGGAAAGAAAAGTTAATAAAACCAACATTCTTATTCTCATTTCAAGACTTTCCATGGCTTGACACAAGACTACCTTCTCAGTGTGTCAACCGTTTTCACCTTCTTTGCAAAATCAACAGAAAATTCCCTTTCCACAGATGGGTCTTGTCAGAACAATGTGCAAACCAATGCAATCCTTATATACTAACATTTTTTTAAACGTACTACTGTCCAGGAGCTAAACAGTACCTCACTATACATATACAGCCTGCAGCAAGAAAGCAAAGCTCAAATATTAAAAAAGGTTAGCTTTTTAGTCTAAGGCTAAGCCTTTGGGCAGACAGAAGGAACATGATGACAGAGAATAAGTGACAATCAAATATTGAGAACATTTGCACAAATAAGAAATCCCTAACTGACAATGCATTTATACAGGCAATTCAACAAAATTCAGTTTCAATTTATATACAGTATACAGCGACCTGCATTGAACAGCAAAGCAAGATCATAAAGAATTTTTCTTCCTATTGCTTCCCTTGGGATCAATTTCACAAGTTCCTCAGATTTATGTCGATGTTGGCCAGGAGACGAAAGCTTTTCCATGGACATTACCATCTAGCAAGGAGAGGATTCTTTAATAATTTGTGAGTTGAAGACAAACAGGCTTCTATCCAGCTTACAACACAGAATTGTGCTGCCAGTCACTCTCTGAATTAATGTGTTAAATTATTTAGGTCTTGGAACTGGAGAAAAGGAAATACAATTCTCAGTATACATGTTATCTAGTACAGGTATATCCTTTTGTTTATGTCAATTTTTTAGTTATTTGGAAGTTTTCATTCAATTGCTACAGTCATGTTACACTGGCCTATTTCACAGAGTGTATTACCTTATGATGTAGCATGTTTGGTTTGAGTTTTAATGTGCCGCATCAATGCAGCCATTGTGACTGTAAGCCAATTCAGTAAATTATGGTTAAAATAAACCATTGCTTAGCCCAATATGTGAAGTCATTCTGTGTACTGCAATTTTAAAAAAAGAATTTTTAAAAAAGAGCTTGTTGCCAATTTGTATATACAGTATCTGAGATAAAGTCTGGCAAAGAATCAGCAGCAGAGGTATTTCTGAGGCCATGCAACATTAAAAAGTTATTCTCTTTGTTAAATACAGCACGAAACGCTGTTTCCTCAAAATAAAAACTTTGATAGTCAAAACTGAAAAACAAGGTGTTTTTTTTTTTTGCTATACAATATCAGTATCACACCGTGACCCAAAGCTGTTTAGTTCTCAACTCCCCTTTACAAAGACCTGAGATTCAGAACGACTGCTGGGATTTTTTCAGCTCAGCTCATCAATCAGTAACATATGCATATAACCACTGAAAGAATGTGTCCAAATTAAAACTGAATTTTGCATTTAGGTCAGTAATTTTTAGTGTACTTCTCAACCCACAGATGTGGAACTGCAAGGAAATCTCCGTTTAGAAGCCTATAATATATATCTTCTTGAGAACAAGAGTGTTTCCCTGCAGCATAGTTATAGTTAGTTTTAAAAAAATGTGCTATTTCACTTCCCATTACATCTACATTTTTAGTTCCCCTAATTGTTTATATAGCTACATCAGCATATTGTACTTTATAAAGTTTAAGAAGCCATATCTTTGCCCTGAGTTTATAATTTAGTAAAAAGGAAATAAAGAGGAAAGCAGAGATGAGAAACAGGGTAGCAATGTATAGTTGCTATAGTTACAGGTTATTGTTGCAGTTTTTCATTCATTGATCTTTGGGTATATGAACTGAATTCAATGAAAAAAAAATTCAGAGCAGGTGTGAGGGACTGCATTTTGAGATATAGTTGGGCAGGCTGGGAAATCTTTTTGGGTTAAGAGACTGTATCAACTCATTGGAATAATTGGGGATTGAACAAATGTGTTATGATTAGACACTGGTGCATAGATTGGTTTCGCATATTTAACTAAGAAATTGTATACTATTTGATTTTTCTTAATATGGCATATGTAAATAGTCCTCAGGTTTCCAAACCATGCCATATGGGTTATTTGTGTAACAATTGAGTCAATGAAGCTTACCCCACAGAATATTGTAACGAAATGTGTATTTACCCTAATTATGTGTATTCACCCAATTATATCATGTATCCATTAGTTTGCTGTCACATTGCTTTATGAACATTAGGAAAATATTTTTTAACATAAGGACTACTCAATGATTCAAATATAGGAAAAATAATTCCGCTTCTAAAAAAATGATAACGAAAGAACAATCTTAATACTTACTTCATAACAGTAATTACAGCGTAACAATGCTAAGTGATTTAGGAGGAAAAGTTATAAAAAATAAACTGATTATCATGAATAGAAAATGTTAAGATTTATAGTTTATATGCTTTTGTCAATATATTTCAAAACTATGAGCCTTCACATGACGATGTACAAACATTAAATGGAGTATAATATGCACATAACTATTCTTAAAACAGATATACAAATCCTTCTAAAAATGAACAGAATCAAGAATATTTTTGACAGGAATTCATATTGAAATAAGTGTTCAAAGCTTATAAAAATAAATATTATGAAACAATGATGTTGGTTCTTCCTAATTAATTTTAGCATATGATGCAATATTTTTGAGTTTTTAAAGTGAAACAAATGTAAGCATCCTTTCAGATCACTACTAAGAAACAGAAGACTGTTTAATAAGTGGTACAACCAGTTACAAAGTAAATCACCATTTTGCACTTGCACATTTCTAGTGATTTTTTTAATATAAAAGCCAGCATATGTATTTTCACAATGTTAATTCTTTTAAGTAATATATCTTGCATCATGAGAGCATCATGCTATACAAATTCCTATTTTGAATTGTCTAGCAGCCTATAATTTTAACTATTTCACATGTTGTGAAATAGAGAGTAACTTTTCTTGAGATGGGCAGTTCTATAAATTTGATACATAAATAAAATAAAATTTAAAAAGTAAATTCTGTAACATATTTCTCTGCAAATCCTTTGCTTTTAAACAATTTTATTTTCTCATTTTTATGTATAGCCCATTATAAACATATTAAACTCTAGTAAAATAATGTACATACCCACAATCAAAACTGAAGTATAAAAGCTAGTTTAGACAACTCAGAAATAAGCAGCCTGAAAAATATAATGACAAGGGACAGGTAGCAAGCATAGTCTAAAGAGGCGTTTCAAACCAAATGCACTGCATTTACAGGAGAAAAAAAAGATGCAAACATTTGTATCTGAAATTTACTACAAACAAGGTATTGTATTTGATATATAGCAGTCACTGAATTTCTTTCAAAAATATTCCATTGTTTGTTTGCAATAAACCTGCGTATTAAAAGACCTGCATCCTGGATTACCATGTTAGTTTGTATCCCACCTTTATTATTTTTACAAATAAATCAATGTGGCGAACATATCTAATACTCTTTCTTCCTCCTGTTTTCCCCACATCAACAACCCTGTGAGATGGGTTAGGCTGAGAATGACTGGTTCAAGGTCACCTACTGGTTAAGGTAGTATTTGAACTCACAGTCTCACAGTTTCTAGCCTGGTGCCTTAACCACTAGACCAAACTGGCTTTCATATTGTTTTCAGTTCTAGTGTTTGGCACAAGAAGCCCGCCAAAGAGTTCCCATACATAACTATCTATATACTCTCTGTGTGTGTGTGTATCTTCATGGCACCACAGAAAAAAAAACAGAGGACCTGTTTTTCAGGCTTGACTGATTAGTTGATTGATTGCTGAGGTGTATAAAGTATTCTGAAAACAAATTATTACATGAGAACACCCTAAACCTGTTGTTCACATAGGCAGAATAATACTCTTGTTAAATGTGGTTAGGAGATAACATTTAAAAGTGAGCTGGAACCATAAAACCAGCTTCCCCTTTAGCCAAAGCGATTGAATGTCCTTGGCAGTGTTGGGCAGTCATTTTAATGTAATCTAAAAGAGGGGATAGAAAAGCTGGTTTTCCTTCTTAGACTTAGAATAATTTTATTGTCACTTTGAATGTACACTAATCAGCATACATTAAAATGAAATTTCGTTGCATATACCTCCAATATACTACATAAATATGACAAACAAATACAAAATTATGCATATACCCACTTATATGACACGGAGAAACAACACAATCTAATTTGGATCTAGTTTCTTTATATATGGCAGTAGAGCAAGAGATGCCCTCTCCAATACTTTTGTTATGCTGGTGTTGAAATAATATTCTCTCATACAGATCTTTGATGAATGATATGCATATAACCAGACAGGTATAACTTTATGCAAGGATATTCATGAAAATAATTAATGTATGGTAACAAAGGTAGAAGTAGGGGGCACAAGATGTAATAAGTTGTGAAGGATAAAATTTAAAAATGGGTAATCTTTGTCCTATAACATTCATTATGAAGAAGATAATATGCATGGGGTGATTTTTCTTTTTTCTTTGTCATCTACCAGGAATCTGCAGCTGTTAATGCTGTAAATGCCTTGCAGTCTGTTTATGGAATACGGTATCGATACGGTCCTGCTTCCAGAACTTTGTGTGAGTGTCTCTTACAAATTGGATTTTTAAAAAATAACTTGTTAATGATGCTTTAATAGAGAAAATGTTTTAAAATCTAAAATTATATTAAATGAAGAACATAATACTGTAGCACCAGTTTTAATGTTTGCAAGTTGCTCAGAGTTGTTTTTGAGATGGGCAGCACATAAATTCAATAAATAAAGTTAAATACCAACTATAAATTACTCCTGAACTCTGAATAATGGTTATGCTTTTAGCTTTTTATATCAATACGTAACAAGAACAGATTAATGCTGGGAAGATAAACAAGTAAGTAGAATTGCAGCTCATATATTCAATATGTTTGGTAAGAATCTTTTTTTTCTGTGTCATCCACAAATTAAGCATTGCTGTTTTATGCAAAAGATATGATTAAGGCTCACATGTTTACCTTGCAGTCCAAACAGACATGGCTTGGATTACACAATTTAGTGCAGAAACGCTTCTTTTTAATTTGTGCTCCTTTTTGCTTTTTTTTTGGCTTGGCCTTCAAAATATTCAAAAATATTTGATGAAACCTTGAGTGCAATGTATAGAAACACCCAAAAGTTATTACTGAACTGCAGATTTGTAAATGTGTAGAAATACTATATTATTAAATATATGGCTGGAGAATAATCAAATTATATTTGCATTTAAATGAAATAAAGTTGTATTTATTTTGTCCTTGCCCCAACCATGAATATTTGAAATCTGGCCTTCAATTAGTCTTAAACCATGTACAGTATAATCCTTGGTACAAAATCCTATTTGGAGTATTGCTCTAACTATCTGTTTTGAACAATATCATACACTTACAGAACTGTATGTGAGGAGCAGGAGTAATTAAACTTATTCGGTTGGAATTAAACAAAATATTGTTGGGGTTGAGCAAGGGTTTTTCCATTTTTCTTTTAAAAATGCAACTTAAATATAACCTTAGGATAACAGTGCTGACGAGAAAGCCACATATGACACTTTTAGTGTCCCATTTGTTGCCTTCTTGCAATTCAGTTCTAAATTTTGTCAGAGTGTTGTTTTTCCCCAGATGGAGGTCTCTGGAAAGCTTCTCTTTCCATTTCCACAATTCATTCTTCAAGCCCTAAAAATTGCCCCAAAATACTGTTCTTTTTTTGGGGGGGGGGTGTTGGGGAATTAAACATGAGCATGTGGCATTTTCTAATCCTAAAATAAGAAGCTAAAGTGCTCTGGGACTTTGGAATTCAAACCAACGGACACCTGCCACATAACACCCCAAGACTTAACAATTGTCAATAAAAAGACCAAAATGTCTGGATAGTGAAGGTGGCAGTACCAGGAGACAGCAGAATAGAAGAGAAATAAGATAATAATATACAATAGACTATGGCAAAAGAAAGCAAAGGTAGTACCAATAGTACAATCCCAAAACAACTGGACACCACTTGAATACCTTTGGTATTGACAAATTCACCATCAGTCAATTGCAAAAGTCAGTTTTTACTTGGAACAGCTTACATTCTAACATCAAACATCAGTATCTGCCTATCTCAGGTCCTTGAGAAAGACTTGATAAATAGATAAAAATGTCAAATCTAGTTGATTATCCTGCTGATTATGCAATGAACCATAATAATACAAATAATTTATTACTCAAACATCCACATCTGCTTATTCCAGGTCCTCGGGAAGAACTTGATAGGTGGATGAAAAGACTAAATCCAGGCTGTATATCTAGCTGGCCATGTAACAAATCATAATTGACTGAGAAGCCGTTAGCTCTGCTCTTTTCAGTGCAGTTACTCCGTGAGGGCCTTTTATTTTATTTATTTATAAAATGTAGACTGCCCATCTTACCTTTGCAGAACATTGGGAAACTGAGATCACCCATCAAATGTTGTAGATCCATGTATTAGCAAATTGTTTCCAAACTATTGTTTTTCTTTTTTTCCAGATATAAGTTCTGGGAGTTCAATGGATTGGGCCTATAAAACTGGAATCCATTATTCATTTGCCTTTGAATTGCGTGATACAGGTCATTTTGGATTTTTATTGCCTGAGAACCTAATCAAGCCAACCTGTACAGAGACAATGCTGGCTGTTAAAAATATAACCATGCACCTTCTTAAAAAGTGTCATTTAAGCATTGCAGACAAGTTTTAATTTTTTAAATTGTTCTTAAGAATACAGTGTGAAGTCACTCAAATATAGAATGTAGCATTTCCCACTAGTAGAACCCTTTGAAAAAAGAAATGACATTTTCTACAGATAAGAGATATTCAAATCTTTGATGTTCTAGCCCAGGCATGTCAAACTGGCAGCATCATGTGATGTGTCACAACTTTTTTCCCCTTCACTAAACCAGGCATGGGCGTTACTAGTGTGTGACACATCCAGGCTGTGGGCCGCGAGTTTGACAGCCCTGTTCTAGGCCATGTGATATCAGGATGTATGAAGGTAGAAATCCTCGAGTGTATCTAAATGATTATTGATGTAATTATAAAGGGTGGAAATGAGAAAAAGTAAAAAGAAAAATTTCAAGAGAGAAAGAAGCACCAAGGCTTTATTCAAACACATATCTAGCAAGAAAAGGAATAAATTGTGTGAAATTTTTGTTCAAAGGTGCTTTATCTGCCTAATTTATACAAGTTATGAATCTTAGCTTGTCCCAAAGAATCAGAATTTGCTCAAAATGTTGATTTTTGAACACTGAAAGTTAGTCAAAGCTCTAATATGTATAACCTAAGCTAAACCTTTTGCAATAAAGCTATTTTACTTCCAGTTGGGATCATATGCTTATTAACATTGGAATAAAATACATCATGCAGCAAAAACATTGGCAAGACCTGTGTATTAACCTCATGGGAGGAATATGCTGAGAATAGAGGATACAGTATATTCCTGTATGAATGTCACCAAAGAGCTACATTCCAAAATTAACCTTAAGATTGGAAACATCCTGATGGAATGTTTATCTATCTTACCTATTGCAATCGTTATATACTCTATTTTTTCATGTTCCAATTGTAGAAGAATAATAGCATTTATTTTTACTATTGAACTTTGAACTCCAGGAAACCTATTTCATTTACATTATATTTTAGAACTCTCCTTCATAGCTAGAGATTGAATAACCTTTATTGCTATCACCTTGGAAATGTCAGTATGAAGTCATTTGATTCAGTGTAGAAAATGGATAGTGTAAGATGTAATCAAAGGGTCAACTCACCCAATAAGTATTGCATTTCCCCAGGCACAGTGAAATGGAAGATCTACTGCTATATGGAAAATAAATAACAGCCAAAGCAGAGAAGCTCAGGTAGGCTTCCAGGCAATCTCAACCTCTGAAACTAGGACAGAAACAGCTATTATATAAGTATCTGCATAAGAATCAATTGGCTTCTCAGATCGCATGATATTGTATTGAAAAAAATGTAAAGTTTTGGTCATTTCAGCGTGGCACTGCATAGCCGCAGAAATTATAACCTCTCTCCCTGCAAGATACCAAAAGATGAAGTAAGGCATGCTTGTCAGTCTGGCTGGTTTTCAATCATGTATCACTTTCTAAATATAGTGTTTCTATATCATATCAGTACTGACTATCTTATAATAAATATGTACAATAATGGGTGGCTATATAAATTGAATAAATGTCTCCTATAATCCCAAAGGTGCTTTTCCAAAAGGCAACTGGATTTTCTTGGTTGATTCCTTGAAAATGTTTTGCTTCTTGTATGAGACTGCAGTCCCAAGAAGTTTCCACACCCATCTGCACTCTGACTCAGGTGACTGAGGATACAGATCAATCCCCAAGAACTCTCAAAGAGCTAATGACAAACTTCAGAGTGCTAATGACCAGAAATATAAATCTTTCCAGTTCCTACCATTCACTTAGAACTGAAGAAACTTTATCAGCTTCTCAAAGGAAACAGAGAGATTCTGAAATTATGCAGCAGAAGCAAAAAGCAGCAGATGAGAAGAAGACTCTTCAGGCAGGAGCAAAATAATATGTGGCTACAGAGAGGACCTAATAATGCTGCAGCATCTCAAAATATAGGGCCTAAAAAGACATATTTGTAAAGTAGCCAGCCATTAAATGGTTAATGTTTATCTTCTACTTGCTTGCTTGTCCAGTATGCATTTATTTTAGAATGTATAGTGTATTTGCAGCTGACTTGGCCTTGTCTGAATTATTAGAATCTGGTCCAATAAAATTGGATTTTAAGGTTGTATTTCCCTTTGCACGTCTGTTAGTCCCAGTAGCCAGAATGTATTTTATTGTTAAAATGTTTGCTCAATAAATTGCTTGTGTGATTATACCACTTACCGTATTTGCCGGCGTATAAGACGACTTTTTTGCCCTGAAAAACATGCCTCCAATTGGGGGGGTCGTCTTATATGCCGGGTCGTCTTATACGCCGGCAAATAGTAATTGGGAAGCACTGCGGCTGCCAGCGGCTGAGGCACTTTTGCGCACCGTGGAAAGCGAATCCTGTGAAGCCGAAAGGAGCAGCCAGCCTTCTCCCAGCTCCCAAGGAAGCGAGGCTCGCACCGCCCGAGCTCCGCTGAGGTATCCGGCTGGGGCTGTCAGGAGTTGTTACCGCTGGCGCGGCTCCAGTCCCGCGTTGCCTTGGGAAGGGAAAGGCAAAACCAGGAGCCGCTGCTGCCATTGCAAAGCGCCGCCGCGGCTCTTCCTTTTTGCCTTTCCCTTCCCGGGGCAACGCGGGACTGGAGCCGCGCGGAGCCGCGCCAGCGGTAACAACTGACAGCCCCAGCCGGATACCTCAGCGGAGCCCGGGCGGTGCGAGCCTCGCTTCCTTGGGAGCTGGGAGAAGGCTGGCTGCTCTTTCGGCTTCACGGGATTCGCTTTCCATGGTGCACAAAAGTGCCTAAAAAAAAAAAAGTGCAAAAGTGGAAGGCGTGCAGAAGAGGGGGCGAGTATATAACAAACTATATTTTGAGTGGAAATGTTGGGGGGTCGTCTTATACGCCGGGTCGTCTTATACGCCGGCATATACGGTATATATGCAAGTAAGCTAGGAAATGTATATGGCAGCACTCTTACATTCAGAAGTGATATTTTAAAAGGATAGGTATCTGTACTTGCTTTCCACTTTATAAAAGGTCAGCTGTAACGTTAATCATAAATTATTTTTATAATAAAAATATTGCATGACATATTGTCAGAATTGGGTACTCAAGAAGCTCCAATAGATTTTCAGTTATTGCTGGAAATACAACATAATTTAGAGAATCCTTTGTCGCATATAGCACAAATAACTTGCCTTTCATCATGTGTTCTAACTTCAATCTGAGTATTTAATACCATTCTTCAGTAATTGCAAACCAAGATTCTGTCTATGTAAAATTGCAATTAAAATCTAATTTGAATAAAAAAAAAAAGAACTGAAGAAACTTCTTGGATAAGAAGTGAAATATTTTCAAGGAAGAAAGTCCAATTGCCTTTTGGAAAAACACCTTTAGGACAACCATGACCGAGTCCTAGATAATTGAGAATCTCTATAGACATATCTCCTAAAATGGCAACATAGATACTATGCTGAATATAAATTGAGCATATAAAAGAACACCTGATAGTAAATGTGTATTTTGGCATTCTGCATCAGGTATGGTTAATCTTTTTAAAACTGGTACATAAGCAGCTGTAAAAATGTTCAATTTTATTTTGGATATAAATGTGTGCTATTAATCTGTAGATGGCCAGAGTTGATTTGACCGATGAAGCTGTCAAGTTCCTTACTTTATTCTTCCATGTATATTCCCCTGAGATGCATGCTTGGTGGAAGTGGACAACCATTTCCGATATAAATAGTATATGAAGAATGATCAAGAGTATATAACTTCACTTCTGTGCTAGAACCCTCAAACTCAACAATGATCAGCTTTCCATTTATAGATGACTGTTACTAATTGACCACTATATTTATGTTTGTACATATCTAAAAATAAATATAAAAATTGGGACTACTTTCTGTCTTGGCATTTTGTCTGGTAATATTTACTAAGGTTGATATTAGATAATTTTTCAGCTATAGTTCTATGAAAATATAGTTGCCATTGAAGACTGATTGCTGCTTAGAAAACTCCTTACTTGGAAACCCCCTTTCTGGGCCTTTCTTCCACCACCACCCTTGTCTAGTATCTGTTCTCTTCGCCATCTCTATCTTATTGTTTTCCTCTTTTCTTTTTCCTTCCCAGTACAGCTACTGACCCCCACCTCCATTTTTTATTTTTTGTATTTTTTTCTATTTCTACTAGAAGAGGAAGGGTGTGAATACTGTATATAAGTAATTTCTATGTGAGAACTTTAGGTTGGAAAGATGAGGAAGGTGATCGTTGAATTTTTTTTGGGGGGGTGGTGAGCTCTAGTTTTATACTAAATGCTTTTTGGAGATACAGATAGTGAGGCAAACTGGATAAATCATGAGTTGGATTACAGCATGATGGAATGATATGCAAATCTCACTCCTGAAAGAAATAGGCTGGATTTTAAAATAGAGAGCAAACTGCATCTTTCTTCTGGTGTGCCCTATTAAAATTTTTATCTATATCTATATCTATCTATATCTACCTACTATGGTAAACTATTCTGTTACTGTTGTATTTCAGTAGCTGTCCAATTCAACCCTGGAATATAAATATATATACATACATACATACATGTTTTCTGAGGTTCTCGCGGGTATTTGTATGTGGATCTTTGGTTATTCTGTTTTTCTCCCGCATAAGATTGGAAGTATCTAGGTAACGTTTCGATGAAGTCTCATTCATCATCTTCAGGCTTGTGTCTTCGGCTCTGTGCTTGCACTGGCACGAAGCCGAAAGCACCAGCCTGAGGATGGCGAGTGGGACCTCGCCAAAACGTCACCAAGATACTCTTAATCTTACACGGGAAAAGACCCAAACACACCGATACCTGTATGTATATATATGTATGTATAAGTACATTAAGCTTGGTTAATGTTAACTGTGATTAGATTTTGTGTTCCAGCTATTGTTTGAATGCCTAGCATATTTGGTTAAAGTATGGTTTTGTCTAACGGACAATCCAGAAAATAAATTAGTTAGATTAACCATGTTATATGAATACAACTAAAAGCTACCTACATAATGCTAAATCTCCCATTCCCATAATTTTTAATTGACAAAATGATGCATCATAAGGCAACAATGTTTGAACCAAGGAGCTTGGGTGGGGGTTTGCATGTGTATTGCATTATGGGTGCAGGCACGTGACGACAAAAAGGTTAGCCATTATTGTGCTATAAGATTCACATAGAAATTGCCCAGCCTTTCTGAGCATTTATACATTAAGAGCAAAATATAAGCACATTTAGCATCCCTGTAGAATTTACAACATAATAAGTGAGAAATGAATTCAATCACCTGGGCATGTTTGGTTAATAGGGTTTCACAGTATTTGGTAAAATGTAGTGTTTGGCTTTTAAAAATGCTATCTTCTATACCAATATCTTGCTATATCCCAAGTGTCCTTTTTTATTTAACTTCTGCCATGTTGGGGCAGGCTACTAACTTCAATCTGAAACTTCATATCTCTTTTTCTTTTTTGTGAGTTGTTTGGTTTGGTCATAATGTAAAGAAATTAGGAATGGTAAAAAAAATCCATATAATGCCAGCTTCTGCTCTACAGTCTGTTTCCAAGGGAAGAGGAAAACTTAAAATTAGAAGACTTGGGTTGACTGGACAAAATTAGATATTCAGCCAGAGGTTTAGATTAATCTCAAAAATTTTCGGCATACTGATTCATGTTGAATAACCAGATTCTGCAACTACATTAATGATAGTTGATAATCTTTTCAGAAGCAATTGGTATCTATGCAATGCAATGTAGGGAAAAAGCCAAAGTAATTTTCTTCCTTGTATAAACGAGCCTCTTTATACAATATACATACAGCACAGAGAAAACAAGGTTTTCTTTAAAAAAAAACCTATCATAGTCCATGTCCATCCTGTCTTATGAATAACTTATTTAGAATAAGAATCTTATCTATTTGAGTTTTCAAAGGATAAATAGGATTGCGCAAGAAAAACTGATCAATGGTTTCAAAATTCTTACCTAGCCAATTCCCAAACTCTTTCTTCTAGGTAGCATAATTTAGCAAAAAAAAAAAAAGTGATCTCCTTCACTCTTTGTTCATAAAATTTCCAGATACAAATTGGGCTATTCTGTTGCAAAAAGAAGAATGCAAACCTGCTGAAGAAGGTGGAAACATTTTACTTTAACATTCAAGCAGTTGTGTTACCCAAGTAACTCTGCTACAGGATATAGAATTCTATCACTGTTTGTCTTTCTATAACATAAAAACAAACTAGCTGGAAAAACTTTACAATATGTTTAACACACGTTTGCATTTGAAGACCGGCATCGAGTCCATATTCCAGTTTAATCAATCTGTTAATACTAAAGATGCCCTCACACGCTTCTGCGTGAATTTAATGTACACATACTTGTGAATTCAGGATTCAGGAATACAAGGCCCAGAAAAGGCATCCGCCTACAGTCCGCCAGACATCTAAACTACAAACCAGCTCCGCAGCCTTTCCTCGAAAGAAATACTTGATCACAAAAACACAATGTCCCCCAGCTTTGCTATATTCAGTTTACAGCCCAACTTAATGAGGAGAAATCCCAGCCTGGTCGAGTCGGGTTGAGTCCCCGATGCCGGTAAATTCTTTTCCATCGTGGGGCGAATAGGGCCGAAGGCGCAAAAGAAGTGAACCTCCAACCGCTTCTCAGTCGCCGGAGTGAAGGCGGCCTGGACGACGGAGTCTTCAGAGAAATCAAATATGGCGGGAGGCGAGCGGCCTGGCTTCCAATCACTTCCTCCCTCCCTTCTCCCTTCTCCCTGAAGAGGAATCCCAGGCCCCGCCCTCCTCGCACCTGCTGCGCGCGGGCAGCAGCCAGTCCCCGCTCCCCTTCGCTACCTTGCGCGACTGGTAGCGCCGCTATTTGCTCGCTCTCTCGCTCCCTCCCTCCCCCCCGTTCCTTGCGGCTGCGCCCTCTTTTCCCGGCCTTGAAGCAACAGCAGCTGTAGCAACCTCGACGCCGCTGCCGCTTCCTCCTCTGTAAACCACTCGGCTCCGGCCTTGACGTCGTTTCCTTCCAACATGGCGAGGACGGGAGGCTGCTGCTTTCGCCGCCGCCGCCGCTGCCGCTCTCGCTTCTGCCGCTGCTTCTAATGGAGGCTGAGGCAAACGGGCAGCGCTGCGTTCTTGCGAGACCCGATTCGTCCCTCCTCAGCGTCGAGCAGGGGCTGCGGTAGCCGCCTGGTCAGAGCCGGGTTTCGGTTTCGTCCGAAGAGGGGAGACCCTTTCCCGGGAAGTCTCCTCGGGTCTCAGCCGGCGGAGCCCTGAGAGTCACCCCCGCTCATCCTCCCCTTTCCCCTCACTTTCAGCGCGCCCTCATGTATGAGGGGAAGAAAACGAAGAATATGTTCCTGACACGGGCTTTGGAGAAGATCCTGGCCGACAAGGAGGTGAAGAAGGCGCATCATTCCCAGCTGCGCAAAGCCTGCGAGGTGGCTTTAGGTAAATAGGAAGGGGAGACGGGGAGGGGGAGGGAACAAGAGGGGGGAGGGAAACCGGGTACCTGCGGCGGGCAGGCTGGGCCTTAGACTTGAATAGGGCGGCTGTCATTGTAGGGAGAGGCCGGCCTGGGAAAGAAAAGGCGACAGAGGTGCCGGTGAGGGTGGTTTAGGGTGAAAGGGCTGCGGGCGCGGAGTGGGGCGACAGAGATGCGCCGCGGTCAGTTTTCGGCTGGATCCGGAGCCGGGAAGGGAGAGGATGAGCTGCCGTGGCCCTCCTGATACGTGAGGCCAGGCCTTTGTGATCTAGCAATGCGGCGAGTCACTCGAGGTAGATGCGGGGTTGGGAGGCAGGCGGGGGGAACCCCTGTAGGCTGTTCGCGTGTGTCTTGGGAAAGAACCTTGAGCGTAACTCTCGGTGAACAGGAAGAATATTAATTATCAATTAACCATCCGCCTCTTCCTCCCCTCCCTTGCGTCGACGGCGAAATATAATCGGTTGCCTTGACAAGGCTTGCTTTCTTTTCTTTTCTTTTTTTTTTAACCTCCTCCCTCGCTCATAAACACACCCTGCATGAATAGGCAAGGGAAGGTGTGTAAAGAGTTGACCTGGAAGAACAAGGCCGTCTGGGAGGGAGCAGGTGATGGGCAGCAAGGGGAGGGGGGAGGAAGAGAATGGAAGCTGAAGACAAGAAGATGATGGAAAAACAAGGGACAGTGATACCCTGGCAACATTAAAATTTGATACCTGATTTGAGAGGCTGTTGTGTAAGGAAAATGCATAACATCTGAAAAGGAGGTGGTGATGGAAGAGTATTGTAGCATACTAAAATGTGTTGTTTGGAAGGATTTGTGTTTCTTGTCTTACTGTTTACTTAAGCCACTATGGAAGGAAATATGAAACTGATATTTATTAAATATGGATTTATAAAACATACTGAATATCTGACCTCTCCCTTTCTTTATAGAGCTCTAATCTGCATTGGATGATCCTAAGAATTATTTTGCTAGCATTAAAGATATTATGCAGTTTGAATATTCTGTTAAGTGTTCTTTCTTTGATTAATTACTTCAAAGACCTCTTTCAATCTTTTGGATATTCTTATCAATGGATTATCTTCTAAAGCATCTTGGAAGATAATATATGTACAAATTTTCAGTACGCTCTTTCGATCTGCAATCTTATTTGAGACAATTATCTGTCCATTGACATTTTCGGTATGTTAATTGAAGGTTGAGATTTCTTCCTGACTTGGAGTCTCCTTGTTTTTCAGTGTGTGTTTCCATCTTTGGTAGTTTTGCAAATGTTGTTGTAATACTGCTTTTGTCACTTCTAATAGCTCTGTTAAAAAATTATTTTTGTCAAATTCCTTGCTGAGATCTTTTTCTTGGTTTTAGTTTTCTATCCAATCTCTCTGCTCTGCAAAGGGGAAGGGGAGTGATTTATCTCCTTTGCCTTACCATTCTTTCTCCTCCTTGGAGAGATTGGAAAGAGAGGGATTTCAGGAAAATAAGCTGTTTATGTGTACTAGACAACAAGCAGACATGAGCATTCTAAAGAATTCTCTATTTCCAGATCGTTAGGAAGGACTACCACTATGATTCTTCCTTAAAATTGGATAATAAAGATAGTGAATGTAGTAAAGCATTTATGTATATTTGGCTGTTGGCAATCGTTATTTGTACTGAGATCAAAAGGGGGAAATTCTTCCTTCAGTTTGTAGGATGGATCATCTTGATTTTCATTACTCTTTTGCTTTTGCCTGTTTTTCTTCCAATGCCAGCCTTGTTGCTTAACTACATAAAAGCAAGTTCTGATGGAGGCAAGGTTAATCCAATAAGAACTTAGTTCTGACCCACCTTCAACCCCAAAGATTTACTGAGTGTCTTTGGGCCAGTCATTCTCACTGTAGAATCCCTGAAAGGGTATTGTTATAGAGAAAAATAGGAAGAAGTACTATATCTGCCAACTCAAACTTCTCAATAAAATTCAGGATATAAATCAAATAAAAAAATACTATGTTAAAATTGTAAAAAAATTACTAGGCTGACTTTGCTGAGTGATATGTAAAAATAAAGTGTTATATTTTTGCCTTTGGAGAAAAATCAAGATTACAATGATTACTAGAAATGTAGAAATGAATCTACATAATAAATTTGTATATACATTGATTGAGTATACAGATCATTATGAAAATCTAATTAAAGGTGACAAACACATTTATAGAATTAGGCTGCTAACTCATCCTACATGTATAGGTTGTATAAATCTTACAAAACCAGTTAGCTTATACCTTCAGGCTTGCTTTACTTTTTCATATTAGAGGAAAGATATTGACTGTGTTTAGAATGTAGAAAGGGTATAGATTATGTACTCTCCTTCCTTCCCGTTACTTAAATATTCATTTTAATCTGTATGCTGTTCCAATCTTCATGTTTTTTACAGTTATATGAAAACTGGATCAACAGTCAATAAAAAACAAAGCATTCCCATGAGTTTTTTTTAAAAAACAAACAAGCAAACCTTGAACTTGAACTCATTGGGTGAAGGAAAACCTACCACTACTTTAATTACAATACTGTTTGAAATGCTAGGAAACTTTTTCTAAGATTCAGTTGGAATCTGCTTTTCTTTAAATTAAATCCTTTATTTCATGTTCTGCATTTGGTATATTAGAAACTGAATTTGGTGATCTCTCCATATAACATGTCTACGGAGATTCTCAAACATCCAGGTTATGGTTGTCTTGAAGGTGCTTTTTTCAAAAATAACTGGACTTTCTGGGTTTTTTTCTTTGAAAACATTTCACCTCTCCCAAGAAACTTCTTCAGTTTTAAAGAAGTTTCTTGAATGAAAAGCAAGACACTTTGAAAGTCCAATTGCCTTTTGGAAAAGCACTTTTGGAACTCAATATAACATCTTTTCAGTATTAGAGTTCTCTTAGTCTTTTCTTCTCAAGGCTAAAATACTCAGTTCCTTTAGTCTTTCTTCATAACTGTATGTATCTAGTCTCCTGATCATTCCCATTATTCTCTGAATTTGCTCCAGTGTCTCTGAATTCTTTTTAAAGTATGTTCCCAGGATTGCATATGGCACTTGAGGTGATTTGTGATCCATGTAGAATAAAGTACAACTTGGACATTTGGAAATTGTTTTGATGTAGTCTAAATTTGCATTTCCCATATTATACTGCTGAAGTCTTCAGTTTGCAATCAAATATTATTCCATCATCTTTTTTTTACAAGTCCAGTCAATAAGAAAGATCTCACTTTCTATACTTGTGCACTTTATTTCTGTTGAATTAATAACTTGGCATTTTTCTCTGATGGTTTCAGTCTATTCCTTAATCTAATTTTACATTTTATTCCTATCTTCTAGATTATTAGCCATCCCACTCAGTTTTGTATTATATTTATCTTTAGTTAGCATTGGTTTCTCCTCTTAATCCTCTTGCAGGTAGTCCTCACTTAATGACCCTTACTGGGACTGGAATTTCTATTACTATTGGAAGGGTTGTTAGGTGAAAGGTGATTGCATCATTTAGTGATGACAGTTCCAGTAGTTCCAGTTTTTGTTGTTAGTCCAGGATTTCATGCTTCTCCTGATCTGTGTTTGCCTCCACTTCAATTCCCCGAAACACCTGTCTCTCCCTCTTCCCATATCTGACTTTTTTGCTTTTCTGCACTCTGCCACATACCCCACTGTCCCCAGCTGACCTTTGCTGAAAGTGCCCTTGGAGAACTGGCCTACTGGCTTCAATATATTGGAATATGCTGGCTCTTCACAAGGCTTTGCAAGAGGAAAGCTGGCTAAGAGTGAACAGAGGGCCTGCAGTTGGTTTTTTGGTGCTGGGTTTGTCTCCACCCTCGCTAAAGCCCTGCAGGCTGGCACTTCCAATATGACCTGAAGAGCTTGCACCTCTGGGAAGGTATCTTTCTTCCCTTTCTTCAAGTTCTGCTGCCACTCTGAATAATGCCTCAAGCACAGTTTCTACTTTCACCTGGGGAGCCACCTCTTTTCCTGCCTTGCCTGGTAATCAAGTGTGCTGCACTTCACCATCCTGTCCCACAACCTCCTTCCAGGCCAGGCCCACAAGCTCCCTATAGATGAAATGCTGTTACCATGTTATGCTCAGTGCACACAGCCAGTGGCTGCATGCTCACCCAGTATCTGGATTCTGGGCCAGCAGCAGAGGAAGAAGACAGCAAAGAATTAGCTGGCAGTGGAAGTGATGTGTCTGTCTGTCTGTCTGTCTGTCTGTCTGTCTGTGTGTATTGAAATGCCCCTGCAGTCGAAAGTACACATGGGCTTCCAAGTGCCCAAATTTTTATAATTTGATCACATTGATGCTGTGACAACCATACCTTCAAGGACCAGTTGTAATTATTGTTTGTTCACTGTGCCATCACAGTGCCATCATATAACAAATGATCATTAAGCAAAGACTATCTGTAATGATACAATTACTGAAGAATAAAGGTTCAGAAGAGAACTTTGTGGTATCCCATATAGTACTTTATTCCAATTTAATGAGAACACAATAAGTACTCTTAAGTACTATGTATCACTATATTATATGTTATGCTGTTCTCTGCACGCTTGACAAAAAGGAATGGGATAGAATATCAGATGCTTTCTGTAACCAAGATGTTGTTGCATCTTGCTTTAATGGCAACATATTTTTGCTATTAAAGGTAATACCTATTCTCAAGTAAAAGTTTTAATTTTGCAGAACAGAAGTTTTCCCTACTATTATTTTTATATAGTTCTTAAATGTTTTCCTTAGCATTTGTGATCATTTGCTCTTGCAGTCCTTTTTTTAAAAGGCCATGATAAACGTTTTTAGTCCAGTCCTGACTAACTGCTCTTTAGTCTATGAAATTGGCCATGTAAAAAAAAATCTAAAGTCTGTAGGAATGATGTTTTTGCTGTGCTATCTGAGGTTTTATTGGTATAATTTAGATGCCTAATGAAATTTCTAATTACCAAATTTAAGGCTTGTTCTGTGATGATCAACAGATGTATCCAGTTATATGTTGTCTGTTTGCACATATGGTGTCGGCCTCTTTGGCAGCTGCTTAAAACCATAGATTCTTTCCCAAGCCTGATTCTTCCAGAGTTCTCTTGAAAAAGATTTGCTGAGATAACTGGGATGGACTTAACAAGAATTCCAGCAACTGAGCTATTGCCAATTTGGAATCAATATATTCCATATGGACCATACTACCTGCAGAAGTTGTTAAAATACCCAATATAATAGATTATTTTCCCTTCTGCGTTGAGGAAATAGTATTCAAAATATTAATGTGATTTTCACATTCAGGTTGTTCAGAAAAAGGAACAATTGTTTAGGAACCAAATGACATACATCTGGAAATTTGAATCTTGGCAAATGGACTTTTCTTCTTGGTTTGAGACTTCCATCAGCTTTCTCAGTCTGATAAGCTGATAAGCAGTGAAATGTTTGAAACAAAAAAGAAAAGATGCCTACTTGCCATGACTCAACTTCCAGACAATTCTATGTGGATGACTAACAATCTTCATCAACAAATGACATATAGATTATTCTATCTCTATCCTTTCAACACAATTGTAGCATAGGGTTCTTACCTGTATAAAAATAGTGCAGGTAATTCTTGACTTATGACTGTAATTGAGTCTGCCCATTATGGCTGTCAGTTGTGATAGTCATAAAGTAGGTCATCACATGACTAGACCCAATTTTACAACCTTTTTTACAACAGTCGTTAAACAAACCCATTGTTCCCTATAAGGTACATTTGCTGAAAACCAGAAGTAAACTGGTTTTCAGCAAAATGTCATTAATTGTGATCGCGTGACTGCAAGATAAGGCAAACATCCAAAATGCAGTTATATGAACCACAAGGGGCAGATATCAGAACCAGGTTGTAAGTATCTTTTGGGAACTCCATCGTAACTTTGTCGTAATAGCAATAGTACTTAGACTTATATACCACTTCACAGTGCTTTACAGCCCTGTCTAACTGATTTACAGAGTCAGCATATTGCCCCAACAATCTGGATCCTCATTTTGCCCACCTCAGAAGGATGAAAGTCTGAATCAGCCTTGTGCCTGGTGTGACTGCCCAATTGCAGGCAACTGGCAGTCAGCAGAAATAGCCTGTAGTACTTCATTCTAACCACTGCGCCACCATGGTAACATCGTAACATTGTCACTAAGCAATCATAAGTTGAGGACTATCTGTATTTTATTGTTGCTTCTGCCATAAAACAATAAAAGTAAGGAATTAAAGAATGTACTTAGAAGTGTCATTCAGGAGGGATTTAAGTGCTCATTCCTATCTTCCACTTACTGTCATTCTTTCTTTCTGAAGGCCTCACAGAACTTTTTATCTAAGTGTGTGATAGCACTCACTTCAACAACAATGAGAAAATCAAACTAAATGTTTTCAGTTTGAGTTAAAATAGGCTCTCTCCCAGTTGGCCATAACTTAATCCTACAGCTAGTCCTCAACTTATGACCACAATTGAGCCCCAGAATTTATGTTGCTAAGTGAGATATTTGTTAAGTGAGTTTTGGTCCATTTTATTTTCTTGCCACAGTTGTTAAGTGAACCACTGCAGTTGTTAGGTTAGTAACATAACTATTTAAGTGAATCTGGCTTCCCCATTGACTTTGCTTGTCAGGAGGTCGCAACAGATAATCACATGATCCCGGGGCACTGCAACCAGTATAAATGTGAGTCAGCTGCGAACTATCTTAATTTCCATCATGTGACCATGGGAATGCTGCAATGGTCGCTAGTGTGAAAAATGTCAAGTCATTTTTTCAGTGATTGTAACTTTGAACAGTTACTAAATGAATTGCTATAAGTCAAGGACTAGCTGTATTTGATTTCTGAAAACTTTAATAAAATTTAATAAAAATTACTTTCCAATTAGCATGAGAATATTCTGGTTTATGATCTCACATCTTCAGTAGTTTACTACCTTCTCATCTTTTTTTACTCTTCTGTTACTTAATTGACATGCAAAAATTTGCCTGATTTTGTTTAAATTAGTGCTTTGGATCAATAAACTATTGGTCCAAAGTAAGTCCTCTCTTTTTCCAAAGCTAAAGTTGAAGCGTTGTCAAAACCTGAATGCATTATTTTAGTCACACAGGAAAAAAAGGTGTTTGGACAAAAAAAATCAGGAGTCTGATATCACTTTTTTCTAGATAACAAATATTTAAAAGCCATACATTTTATGAGCTGCATCTCATCTCATCAGATGCATAGAGATGATGGGAGCTGCAGCTCATGAAAGCCTAACACCTTTTTATAAATTTGTTAATCAGAAAAGGTGCTATCAGACTCTCCTGAATTTTTGCCACTATAAAGTAACACATATCTCCTCTTACAAACGTATGTGGAGTTGCTTATTCTAAAAACTCTAAGCCTTTTACGACGTGAATTTATGCAAACAAACATGGCTTCACCAGTCTACCACTCAGCCACCACAGAAATCAGATGAAGAGAGCACACAGATGAAGTGACAGAGGAAGAGGCTGAGTCAGCTAATCCAAACCCTGAGCTAGAAAATGGGCTCAATCCAGCAATGTTGTTGCAAATTGAGAGAAAAGCAAACAAAGTCAAGGAAGGAAAGAATAACGGTTTATCAAATAGTGGTACTAAGTTAGTTAGAGCTATGTGGGTCTGGGACTGTTTGCTGCCCTACAAAACAGAGTACAGGTTGGCCAAAAAGGGAGAGTTGAAGGAGAAGCAGTCCCTTACCTTGGAAGAGATGAGCCCAGAATGGCTTGGATTTGGATGGGTTCTTGAGTAATGATTGACAGAATTTGGATAATGATGGTAATGGGGAGTGCCAAAGTTGCCATTGCTAAGTAATGTGGTCACATGACATTGTGCTTTAAGACTGCATTGCTTAGTGAAGGAATACGGGTCCCAATTGCCATCACAATTCGAGGACTACCCGTAATATATTTGATTTGGATTTAGCCTGGTGCAATGTATGAATTGTTTTTGTTTTAAGGTTGTATACAAAATAGACTGCTACAGTTTAATCAGTCTGGATTAAAACAAATCTTGAGTTAGTATGAATAAATCTAATTGCTGGCATAAATGCTAAATGGACTGAAATAATTTTCTATTACTTGTGAACCTACAGCAAACTGTCCCCTGGTAACATTTAAAAACCATCTCTAATTTTCCATTTTTTGCACTGATTATTTTGTATTTGCTAAGTATATGCAGTCCCCCTTAGATTTTTGAGGGAAAAGGAGAGTATCCTTATTTTTTTATTTTGTATATTTATACTAGTTTTACTTGTATAACTGTGATTTGTCATACAGAATTTAATTGTACCTTTTTTAATGTCAGGATGAAGCTAATTAACTAAATAAAAACCTGGAGCATTATTTTATGATCTCGTATATTTAATTGTTGCAAGAATAAGCCTCTGAATCATTTTTAAGATTAATTTATATATTACAGCTTGTCTTTCTTTCAGAAGGTCAAAGTATTGTACACAGTGTTCCTTCGTTCTATTTCTTACCCACAACAGGAGTCATCTGAAGTAGCTTGGGGAAGAGTGTTCTTTCCAAAATTTCCAAAGCTTCTATGGCTGAGCATGGACTTGAGCCTGGATTTCCCTGGTGGCAATCCAAACGCCTGAACCATACCACCATACCTGCTTTTGGTAACATCAGTGCATCATTTCCAAGCTGTTCCAAAGAATCTCAGGCTGCAACCTGGTCACTTGCATACTTAAATTATCAAAAAATCATGCCAATCTCACTTAATTACATTACTGTAATATTCAGTTTTTAAAATGGATAATTCTTTTGTGTATTGAACATGCTTCATCATTATTGCAGTCTTGAGGAAAAAGGAATATCTGCTAATTTTTAGATTTGTTTACTTGTGTGAATTTCCCCCAGTGATACTCTTGTTTATTCAAGATTATGTTTCTACCCCAGTTCTGATATTAGTCACCACCTGATTCTGTTGTAGAGAATTGCAACTTGTCAAATAGTAGAGAGCTATTTTCATAGATAAAAGCTTTATGAATTTGTTTCCTGATCTGACATTTAATACCTATAAGCATTTGAGTTAAATTAAATTAACCAGATTAATTTGTGACAGTTTATGTCCAGGTATTTCTCTGGTAGACTTTTCTGCAGACCTGTTTTGATCATTCATTATTAAAAATTTAGGCTGACTATAGGTTGTTCTCAGACACGTACTTCTTGTACTTCATTACTGCAGAAAGGTCTGGGGAAACTTAATTTAGCTTGATTGGTTCTTTTTTCTTTTCGTATATGTTACAGAAGGAATATATTTCAGGCATTCCTCAACTCATTATGCTCAAATGAATGCCTTCTGGCTATTCCTCAATAAGTAAAAAAAACCTGAAATCTGGATTTCAACTAGTGCTCACTTACTGACCACATTTGGAGCTGGCAACTCTGTCACTAAGTAGTGCAGTCATTAAACACAAAATCATGTGACCATATTGACTTATGATAACAGTTCTGGCTGTGGTTGTTAAATGCCACATCACATGACTATGATTTGCAATTTCCCGCTGGCTTCCCCATTGACTTTACTTAGCAGAAGCTGGCTATGAAGGTTGGAAATAGTGATCAAATGACTTTGGGATGCTGCAACCATTGTAAATTGCAATCACCTGACCACAAGAACTCTACAGCTGCAACTTTGAAGACAGGTTGGAAATCTCCTTTCCCAGGGTCATCATAATTTTATCGATAAACAAGTAGTCAATAAATGAGGTACTGAAGCATAAATATTTGTATACAAGGCTGGCCTTGTCTTAAAAATGCACAAAACATTCAAGTCAGATAATCTCAATATGGTTTATGGAGTGGTTTACTGATGTCTCATTATGTGTATATAGAGAGATTTTGCTGGCAAATCCAGTATTTTGGTGGCTGCTGAAGAATAGCTGAAATTCTATAGCCCTATAATCTCTTTTTATATTGGATTTTGTGATCATTTTCTTTTCTGGTTCTTTATTTCTGTTTTCCAAACAGAAAAACTATGGTGAAATACTATAAATATTAACACTGATATCTTCATTTTTAAAATGCCAACAAGTATACTTATGCAAAAAGTATAATCCCAGTAATTTTTCTCATGTATAAAACTGTACAATAATAGTAGCCATTAAACGAAGTATCAGAAGTAATTGCATAAAATATCTTTTCAGCAAGGAAGTGCATGTTAGCAAAATTATTCTGTAGGACTATATTGTATTATGGAAACCACATGATACTTTAATGTGGGCACATTTAAAATCTCTTTATATATTTAAAGAAATTCTCTGTTCATTCCTTACGACTTATCAACCTTGAAATGTTAGCTATAACATATTTGTAATAATGATAAAAGGAAGGAAATTGATGTATGATACTTCAAAAGCTTTTTCATTCTGAGTTTATATATTTTAAATATGTCCTTTAATATATTATTTTGAATCAATTATAAAAGATGGCAATTTTTCAATATTTTTTTATCCACAGAAAATGTCTCATTTTAAAAAGCAGTTGAAAAACCAATAATGCAATAAATTTGAGTTGGGCAGTAAATCTAATGCCAGTAAGATCTGAAATTTTTATGTGTGACAATCCCTAGAGAAAATTTATTTACACATATTAATTTACTGCTTAACTCCCAAATTTATTCTTAATATTAGTAACTATAAGTCTCTTTTGCATCAAGATGTTCAGGTTTTTTGGGGATATTTTGGGAATGCCTTGGCACTGCCTTCTTCAGTTATTTTTCCCCAAGTTCCCGAGTCTAGTCTATATTTCAGGGATTTCCTAATGATGAGAAGATACACTGTAATAATAAGTATCATCTTAAATTTATATAATCCTCCTCTTTTCAAAGGAGGACAATATGCATAATAAACAAGAGTTCAATGCAATGTAAAATGCAGCAAGCTGGCTTGAACTAAGAGATTTCAGACTTGGTTTGCTTATTTTTTATTATAATTTTTATTGCTAGACATTCATAGGAGTTTTAAGTTTTATGAAATATAATTATTTAAAGCCAAAAATATACCAAATATTAGGGAAAGTACCAATATAAGTGTGTTTATGTACATAATCAGTGTGGTTAATAGTAAGACTAAATAGGTACAAAAAGAAGAATGAGTAGAAATCTTCAAGATTTGGGAAAAGGGCTTAACATTTGAATTGGATTCAATCTCAGGGGAAAAGGAGTATTGAAATTGCTCTTTCTTGAGCGCTGAAGAATCTTAGTCCTTGTTCCAGACTTTAAACTGATTAAAAGAGTAAGAGATTGTGACTTTGACATGCATTTTGGAAGTGAAGCATTAAGTACGAGACATGCAATTGCCCCACAGAAGACAGTCAGCCTAATAACTACACATTCTCCTCCATGCTGCATCGAGAGCCCAGGATGGGTTGACTCCTTCCTATGACGTCATTTAGCTGAGTCTGTACTAAGATATAAAAGCCAGCCCCCGGGAGAGACCCCAGCTTTTGACTCAGTTCCTTTCAGTCAGTAGCTGTGTCTCTGAAAGCGTTCTGTTAGATATCACTCACCAGCAATCTTCAGTACTTTTTCCTCGCTTCAAGCAGCTCCCAGGGATCTGGGCAGCTGCTCTTCCAGGAGAGCAGGGCTTTCTCTCCTGCAACGTTGGGAGCAGCGTTACCAGGGCTCTGTGCAGGCAAGCTGGGCAGCATCTGTAGACCTCCCTCATGCCTGCGGTTTTGAGCGATCGTAAAAACGATCGGCAAACCAATAAAAGCACAAGCCAGCTGATCATGTGGCCGGTTGCTGCATTTTTTCCTTGCTGACTTCGCTCGGGGCTCTGTATAGCCTAAGGACCAATTCTTCGATCTTGGAGCCTGTTTCCTCTAGTCAGTGGCCATCTTGGATTGAAGCCTTCCACCACGAGGTGAGCGGCCATTTTGTAACCCCGGGGGCCATTTTATACCCTAAGGGGCTTAATACAAAAAATTTCTAAACAGTTTCTTTCCAACGCAAGAAACTTTATTCTAGAAATGGAGCAAGATAAGGCTCAGGCAGAGCTCCCCCCACCCCCCCAGTGGAATAGTCTCTTAAACCCAATAAGAGAAAAAGACGTAGGCAACGCACCCAATCAGTCCAGAGGGAGGTGGCTGCTAAAATCAGAGCTAAGGCTGTCGCCCCTAAGAAGGCAACTCAGGCTGAGTTGAGGGCAGAGAAGTGCACATATGCAGCCCTAGAGAGGCAGTTCAACAGAACTATTCAACAGAAGGGAGTGCAACTACAGTATGTTTCAGGTGATACTCGTGGGCCCCAACCAAGCCCTCCCAGGGGAGCAGAAGTTATCTATGAGCCTTTCCATCCTCCATCCTGGTCTCCTGAGGCTCTTGCAGTACAATCAGATCCTCAGGATCTAAGCAGATCTGGGCCTTATTTCCAACAGGCTTCTGGGCCCTATGCTCCTCCCCCTCCCTCCAGGCCCCGAAACTCTCCTCAATCTAGGCCTGAAGCCACCTTCACCCCCACAGCAGCGGGCCTTCGGCCTTCTGCCTCTACCTTTGAGCACAGACCAGGGGATATCCAAGATGTTGTCTCATTGGCCATTAGGCAGGGATTGGCTGAAGGCTTCAAGCAAATTCTTCAACCTCTGGAAAGGGTTCAGGCCCTTCTCCCTTCTCAATCTATAAGTTCCTTGCCTCATCACCCTGATTTACACAGGCCTCAGGACCTCAGGGTCCATTCTTCTCTACCAGAATGGGAGGAGGTTGATGAAGGAAGGAAGGCCTTCACCATGTGAACAGTTACTCCTCTCATTCAGAGTGTGAAGAGGGTGAGATTTTTGACCAAAATCTTTCAGAGGAAGAGTATTCTCGCCCAGAGCAGACATCCTCTGCATTGGTCTTCAACCCTACTCTCTTCAGGCCATTACTCAGCAAGGCCTTGGTCACTGCCAAGCTGTCGCCAGAGGAAGTGGCTCCCGAGCCACAAGGAAATCCCTCTAGCCAAGGGGATTTGCTCTTCTCCAAGCCTGTAATGCATGCAGAGGTTTTGCCTTCTCCCATTTTGTTCCTGGACATGGTCAAGGAACAGTGCGCTTCTCCTTCGGCAGGTCCTTGCCCATCTTTTCTGGATAAGCGTTTCTACAATGTCAGCACAGCTCTGGACAATGCCCTGGCAGTGCCTTCTGTTGACATTCTGGTTCTTGCCTCATTCTCATCTTCTGGCACTCCCACGGAGCCAGAAGATATCCTCAAACCGGATGATAAACGCTCCGAACAGACCCTCAAGCTCAATCACCAGGCTGCTGCTTGGGCTGTTCAGGCTTCAACAGCAGCATCCTTTTTCACGAGGGCATCCATACGGTGGCTGTGCCAACTCCAGAATAGATTGCCTGCTTCTGACCTTCGGTCTCACCAAGACCTTAATAAGATTATCGCAGCGGCGGAATTCACTGCGGATGCCACTCTCAATTCTGCCAAATTTGCATCCAAGGCCATGGCATCTTCTGTAGCAGCAAGAAGACTTTTATGCCTCCAAAATTGGCAGGCGGAGTCACGCTGAAAATGGAAGCCGGCTTCAGTTCCATTCGCAGGCAATAAGCTTTTTGGTGATGCTCTGGAACCTTATCTCATCGAAACCAGAGATAAACGTAAAATTCTCTCTTCCTCTGGGAAGAAAGCCCACTATCGCCCTGCTCCTTATCGCCCTTCTACCTTCTGAGTGGAGACCTCATCTCGCTTCCCCCACTCTCACAGGCCGTACTCCCAACGCCAAGACCAACGGGTGGAAGCATCTGGCAGGCAACCACCTTCTACTGGTAAACGGCCCTTTTTGGGGGGGGAGGGGGTCATTCCTTCCATCGCTCTAAGTAATCCCTCATTCTCCCCACCCTCGGAGGTCGCCTAGACTTCTTTGCCTCCAAATGGGAGGAGTCAATGACGGACACCTGGGTGCTCAGCACTATTAGGTCAGGGTTACAATTGGACTTCCTAATGCCACCCCCAAAGAAATTTTTGATCTGTCCTGTCTCTTGGGACATTTCAAGGCAAGCCCTCATGAATCAGGCCATTCATCACCTTGAAATCAGGGCTATTCAACCTGTTCCTCCCTCTCAATGGGGACGTGGGCTTTACTCTCGCCTTCTCATCATTCCCAAAGTCTCGGGGGTGGCGAGCCATCCTTGATCTAAAATTTCTCAACCAATTTGTAAAATACAGGCGATTTAAAATGCAGACTCTGCATTCTATTTTAGAGAGCGTTCAGGAGGGTGACCTCCTCTCTTCCATTGATCTCACTGAGGCTTACCTCCACATCCCAATTTGGCCTCATCATCGCCAGTTTCTCTTTCTGTTACCAGGATACCCATTACCAGTATTGAGCACTTCCCTTCAGCCTCTCATCGGCTCCAAGGGTCTTCACAAAGGTTCTGGCAGCATTGATGGCATCTCTGCGTTCTATTCCAGTGAGTATCCAATGCTACTTGGACAACATTTTGATTCTGTCCTCTTCCATCCATGCAGCCCATTGGGATCTGCAAATTACTCTGTCATATCTCCAGAGCCATGGATTTTCCATCAACACCAAAAAGAGCCAGCTCTCTCGCACCACCAAATTGCAACACTTGGGAGCAGTCATCGATACCATGTCGTGCCAGGTTTTCCTGTCCCCGGCTTGTGGAAAGAGCCTTGCAGAGATCATCAGCCAGATCCAGCAACATCAAACTGTCCCCCTGTCGCTGCTGTCCAAACTTCTGAGGAAGATGGTCTCCTGTATTGGCATCGTTCCGTGGGCTCGGCTCCACTCCCGACCCCTCCAATGGTTCCTGCTTCCCTACCAACGAGCAGGAACCAGCCACTCATCCATCAAGGTTCCGCTCCTGCCACAAATCTGGAGATCTCTCAATTGGTGGCATTCCCGGTCAATCTGGAAGGGACTCCTGTTCAGGGACCCAGACAGGCTAGTGATAACCACTGATGCCAGCCTCCTGGGTTGGGGTTCCCATATGCAGGGCCAGATAGCTCAGGGCGTTTGGTCCAGATCAGAGCAGACCCTTCCCATAAATTGGCTAGAGCTCAGAGCCATTTTCCTGGCTCTCAAGCATTTCAGGCAATCAGTGACTGGCTCTCATGTTCTAGTCCTTACAGACAACATAGCCGCAAAGGCTCATGTCAACTGGCAAGGGGGGACGAGATCCAAAGCCCTCATGAGAGAGTCTCTACAGTTGGGGTTATGGGCAGAGCAACACCTGTTGTTGATCTTGGCGAACCACATCTCCGGGGTTGACAACTCCCAGGCCGACTGGCTCAGCAGGAGCCTAGTCAACCAGGCAGAATGGTCCATTCCTCCATCTTTATTCAGGGACCTTTCCCTCAGATTTGGAACACCGGAGATGGATCTCTTCTCCACTCCTCAAAACGCCCAAGTCACCAGATTCTTCACCAGGTTTCCTTGCCAGGGAGCAGAGGGGACCAATGCTCTTCGGTGCAGATGGCCCAAGGGTCTCTTCTATGCCTTTCCCCCGCTTCCCATCATTCCGGCAGTAATTCGGAAGATGTTGGAGAATCGAGCGAAGCTCCTCTTCCTGGCACCCTATTGGGCAAGGAGGCCCTGGTTTGCGGACCTAGTCAATCTATCGGTGGCTTCTCCTTGGAGGATCCCAGCCCATCTAATCTCCCTTCACCAAGGGGCCCTGCTCCACCCAGAGCCCCAGTGGTTCAAGCTGACCATGTGGCACTGGAGCGGCAGCGGCTAGAGGAGGCTGATCTTCCAGAAAGGGTCATCCTCACTATCCTGGCATCTCGCAAACCTTCTACAAGGCGCATCTATGATGCCACCTGGAAGGCTTTTTCTCGATGGTGCCTCAGGGAGGGTCTTTCTCCTGCTTCAGCCCAGTTGGCAGAAGTTCTTAGCTTCCTTCAGCATGGGCTGGAGAAAGGTTTGGCTCCCAACACCTTACGCAGGCAGGTTGCGGCCCTCTCCTCGGTCCTTTCATGGGGTTCGCTTCCTTATCCCATCACCCTTCAGTCAGGAGGTTTTTGAAAGGGGCTTCCAACCTGCACCCTCCGGTGGTTCACAGGTATCCTTCCTGGGACATTCATATGGTCCTTAATGACCTTACAAAGCCCCCCTTTGAACCCCTTAGAACAGTGTCTCTCCGTTTCCTGAATCTGAAGGTAGTGTTCCTTGTTGCCATCACTTCTGCCAGGAGGGTTTCCGAGCTTGCTGCTCTTTCCATCAGACAGGACCTTTGTTCCTTTCATGGTAATAGGGTTGTTCTCCGTCTGGACCCCTCATTTATTCTGAAGGTTAACACCTGGTTTCACAGGTCCCAGGACATTGTTTTTCCTGACTTCTGTCCTCTCCCGCACCATGACCTAGAGCGGCAGTGGCACACACTAGACGTAAGAAGGGCTCTTAAAATATACATTGTGCACTTTCTCCTTCAGGAAGTTGGAAGCCATGTTTGTTTCCTTTTTCCCTTCTCACTTGGGGCACAAGGTCTCTTCTCCTACTATTAGCCGGTGGGTCAGGTCTTGCATTGAGCAGGCCTACAAAGCTGCGACCCTTCCGGTTCCCCGAGGTCTGACGGCGCACTCTACCAGAAGCGCGGCCACTTCTGCTGCCTGGGCGACCCAAGCATCCTTGGAGGAGATTATTTGTGCAGCTACGTGGACATCCCCGTCTCCTTTCATCAGACACTACCGTCTGGATGCCTTTGTCTCGGCGACTGCAGCCTTCGGCAGACGGGTGCTTCAACAGTGGTTCCACAGTCGGTGTAATGAGCCGGACGAGGACCTGCCCGGGGACATGCAAGCTTTGGTATGTCCCATCCTGGGCTCTCGATGCAGCATGGAGGAGAATGGGCGTTGGTAGAAGTTACAGTGAACGCCCTTTCTATCTATGCTGCAAGAGAGCCCAGCCCCTCCCTTGATTCGTCCAGAGAGGGTAAGACATATTTCTGTATTTATTTTGGGCTTTCAGAGACACCTTTCAGTCTGTCAAGTATCTTCGCCAAAGCTGGGGTCTCTCCAGGGAGCTGGCTTTTTTATCTTAGTACAGACTCAGCTAAATGACGTCATAGGAAGGAGTCAACCCATCCTGGGCTCTCTTGCAGCATAGATAGAAAGGGCATTCACGGTAACTTCTACCAACGCCCATTTTTGGTTGACCAAGCAAATTTTTGCACCTTTTGATGATGTTGCCCAAATAGGATGTATAAATAGGATCAAGCATAATATACACTGCTCAAAAAAAATAAAGGGAACACTTAAACAACACAATGTAACTCCAAGTCAATCACACTTCTGTGAAATCAAACTGTCCACTTAGGTAGCAACACTGATTGACAATCAATTTCACATGCTGTTGTGCAAATGGAATAGACAAGAGGTGGAAAGCAGAGGAAGTTAGCAAGACATCCCCAATAAAGGAGTGGTTCTGCAGGTGGTGACCACAGACCACTTCTCAGTTCCTATGCTTTCTAGCTGATGGTTTGGTCACTTTTGAATGATGGCGGTGCTGTCACTCTAGTGGTAGCATGAGACGGAGTCTACAACCCACACAAGTGGCTCAGGTAGTGCAGCTCATCCAGGATGGCACATCAATGCGAGCTGTGGCAAGAAGGTTTGCTGTGTCTGTCAGCGTAGTGTCCAGAGCATGGAGGTGCTACCAGGAGACAGGCCAGTACATCAGGAGACATGGAGGAGGCCGTAGGAGGGCAACAACCCAGCATCAGGACCGCTACCTCTGCCTTTGTGCAAGGAGGGACAGGAGGAGCACTGCCAGAGCCCTGCAAAATGACCTCCAACAGGCCACAAATGTGCATGTGGCTGCTCAAACAGACAGAAACAGACTCCATGAGGGTGGTATGAGGGCCCGATGTCCACAGGTGGGGGTTGTGCTTACAGCCCAACACCATGCAGGATGTTTGGCATTTGCCAGAGAACACCAAGATTGGCAAATTCGCCACTGGCACCCTGTGCTCTTCACAGATAAAAGCAGGTTCACACTGAGCACATGTGACAGATGTGACAGGGTCTGGAGACGCCGTGGAGAATGTTCTGCTGCCTGCAACATCCTCCAGCATGGCCGGTTTGGCAGTGGGTCAGTAATGGTGTGGGGTGGCATTTCTTTAGAGGGCCGCACAGCCCTCCATGTGCTCTCCAGAGGTAGCCTGACTGCCATTAGGTACCGAGATGAGATCATCAGTCCCCTTGTGAGACCATATACTGGTGCGGTTGGCCCTGGGTTCCTCCTAATGCAAGACAATGCAGCTCATGTGGCTGGAGTGTGTCAGCAGTTTCTGCAAGACAAAGGCATTGATGCTATGGACTGGCCCGCCCGTTCCCCAGACCTGAATCCAATTGAGCACATCTGGGACATCATGTCTCGCTCCATCCACCAATGCCACGTTACACCACAGACTGTCCAGGAGTTGGGAAATGCTTTAGTCCAGGTGTGGGAGGAGATCCCTCAGGAGACCATCCGCCACCTCATCAGGAGCATGCCCAGGCATTGTAGGGAGGTCATACAGGCATGTGGAGGCCACACACACTACTGAGCCTTATTTTGACTTGTTTTAAGGACATGACATCAAAGTTGGATCAGCCTGTAGTGTTTTTTTCCACTTTAATTTTGAGTGTAACTCCAAATCCAGACCTCCATGGGTTGCTAAATTTGATTTCCATTGATAATTTTTATGTGATTTTTTTTCAGCACATTCAACTATGTAAAGTATTTCATTCATTCAGATCTAGGATGTCTTATATTTGTGTTCCCTTTATTTTTTTGAGCAGTGTACAATGGAACTGTTGCTGATAATTCTAGGGATTTGTAGGTGACTGCTTTATGTTTTATGCTTTTTGTTGTTTTATTTATCACTATCAAATGTATCTGTTCAAGTTGTGTCTTATATGAACACAGAAAATCCCAAACTGTATCAGTATCCCAGATTGCAGAAACATGTTTGCAAACTTTAAAACCATTTATCCTGTCTTCCTAGATCTCCCTTCACAAATATGTGAAAATAATACAAGGAATAATACTATGGATGCTATTGGATTGACATGGTTTCGTCATATTTTATATTATAGGAGAATTTGCTATTTATATTTATTTAGTAATTTGGGGGAGGGGGTAAGTAAGTTCAGCTTCTTAATTAGAAATGTTATATATGAGATGTGGGAATTAGTTTTATTTTATAGTTTTAATCATTCTTATAAAAAAGATTTTATTTGCTTTTTTCCAGAGGAAATAAAAACAGAAACTGGAAAACAAAGGTAATTTTGTTCATATTAAGTATGAATACTTAAGTTTGTGAGATCATTATAAGCACAAATATCTGACTCTATATGGAGATTAAATCTGTTCATTCAATTTTTTAGGGAAAAGGACTGATAAACAACACTTTTTTTAGCACTTTATCATGTCTGAAATTCAGAAACTTCATGAGACATCCTGGCCTAGTTCATACATAAACATTTATCCATAATATGATTTTTCTGCTTTGGTATGATATGCATGCAAACCAATAATAAGTTAGATTCTATGGCTTATTTTACAAACCATGGTAAAAAGTCCTGGGTTAGTTTATATATTAATGTTGTATAAGTTAATTGAAACTCTCTGGTTTTGTAAAAACAAAGGAGAAATTTGCAAAAAAAAATATTAAAATTTCATAGTATATAATTTGTAATAGCTTTGGCTTCAAATTAGTTCAGAAAAATGATCAAGTATGTCATCTCTGAATTTCCCAGTTAAGAAGCACAAAATCTTTGAACTGTTTGCATTTTTGTATATAAAAAAATGAAGAATGGTTAAAAAGAAAGGAAAGCTGTAACCGTTTCCCATCTAGCCATCAGTATATCATCTGAGAAAGCAGATAATTTTTTAAAGGATCTCTCTAATGAAGGGAATCCTCTGTTGTCCTGATTCATTTCTTTCCTTTGTAAAGTTATTAAGACAGATGAGTCTCCTAATGCCTGTAGATGCTGATCATCATAAAAATCATTATTTTTACAGTGAGCTAATTGTTCCATCCCATTCATATTTACATGTTTCTTGAACATATGAATCTGCAATCTACTTTTTAAAGAGGATTTGTTATTTATTAATTTTGTACTAGGTCATAATTATTAAGAAACACACATTTAATTCTATGTTAAAAGATATTTGTATAAAAGTCATAGCATTTATTTTGCTTTATCAGGATTCCAAAAACAGAAGATCTACTTCATTCACATCATTCAGTAGAACAAGTCAGCTATGTAAATTAAGTATGATTTGAAGTATCAGTTTTAATGATAAATGTTTTACAATTTAAATATACAACTAAAGATAAAGCAAGTATATAATAATAGCCCTAGCTATTTCTGAATTCATATTTAACTCATTTATTTTACTGCCATTTTATATAGTCCACCTCATGGAGAAGCAAAACCTGGCTCAAGCACTCTTCCACCAGTGAAATCAAAGACTAACTTTATTGAAGCAGACAAGTACTTCTTACCATTTGAATTGGCATGTCAATCCAAGTGTCCCAGAATTGTTAGTACATCATTAGATTGTTTGCAGGTCTGTATGTATCTATATTTCCTGAAATATATGCTACTATTGCCTACTTTTAGTGTTCTTTTTTTAAGGAATGTTTTTTTCTTGATTGATTTTATCCAATTATCAATGTAAAAAATCTGATTTAAATATTTTATAAAAATTAAATCTGATCAAAATGAGATTTTTTTTTAAACTTATGAATTGAGTGGTATAATTGGGATCTGTAAAGGTTATGGTCTAGTTCAGTGATGGCTAACCTTTTTGGCACCAAGTGCCCAAAGAGTGTGCATGTGCGCACATCCCCAAAATCACCCACGCATGTGCCCCACCCCCTGTGCATGCAACCCCCATGCATGTGCCCCTTACCCCGTGCATGCACGTGCATCCCCACATTTGTATGTGCATCCCCATGCATGTGCAACAGAGACCCACAGACCAGCTGGCCAGTGGGAAGCGCATGCACGGCAAAGCTGAGCTGGGACGACAGCTCACATACTCACAGAGAGGGCTCTGTGTGCCACCTCTGGCCATGCCATAAGTTCATCATCACGGGTCTAGTTCATGGTGAAACACTACTATTAAGTGTTGTGAACCACAACACTTTTTTCCCATTATCATAGTGACTTTATGATTTTTTTACTTTCCTGTTATGTAAAAAAAATCAGATAAATTATTACTGTTAATCATAATTTTGTTTTCCAGCTGGTCATGGAAACCCATTTCAAGCTAATATCCAAATCATTAATAAGCCATAGTTGAATTGTCAGAAAAAGGCAATCACTGTGAACTGGGGAGAAGAAAGTACCCCAAGATCTTATTTATTTAAGAAAATTTATATGGCCTCCGAACTCACTCTCAGTAACTCTGGGCAGCTTACAAGGATAAAATACAAACAATAGAGAAAAAAATACCCCTCCACCACAACAATCAAACGAGCCACTTGATGGGCTCCATATCATTCTGGGGTCCCCATGCCCATTGCAAGGACCATGTCTTCAGGGCCTTGTGAAAATGTATCCAAATGTATCTAATCCTTTCTTTGCAAGAATAAAGATAAAGGATGGTTGTTCATTGTTGTTTACTTGCTTTATTCCCAGAAACTTATAGCCTATGGGCATTTGACTGGTAATGCTCCAGATAGCACTGCTCCTGGGAAAAAGTTGATTGATAGAATTATTGAAACAATATGTGGCTGCTTTCAAGGTCCACAGACAGATGAAGGTGTTCAACTACAAATTATAAAGGTAAGGTTAAAATTATTGATAAATAATTATATTTTACTGAATGTGAAAAGTTTTCCATGGTTTTGTTTTATTTTTCAAAAACAGTTTACAGTGAACAGAAATTATGAGTATAGAAGATATCAGTATTTTCTATTGAGTTATAGACTCATAGAGTATTCATCTATATCATACATAGAATGTATTCACATATTGAATATAAACTAGCAGAAAGTTTGCTGTCCAACATTCCCTGAGAAACAGACTCAAATAAACAAAAATATATTTTTTCTAAAACCAGACAATTTTTAAGTCATAAGCAATATATCTTTTTAACTTTAACCCATTGAGTATTATAGAATACTCCACGATTTCAAATTGCTTGGATATTATCCAATTTTTTTCCAAGTATTTTTTTTTTTTACTATATAAAGAAAGAGCAACAATTTCAATGTCTATGTAAACAGTGTGTTGTCTGGTTACAATTAGTTTGAGCAATCATCATCATAATGTTCATTAGTAGTGATCATATAATAATTGTAGTTTCTCAACATGCTGTTAATACTTAATACAAAATCTTATTGATAATACCCATATAATAAACCCTCATGGTAAAATTAATCCTTCGCTTATCATTTTAAATATTCTAACTTCTGTTTCTGTTATTTAACCATAAATAAAATGAATCCCATGTTTCAAAATATTCCATATCTTCCTTCTCTTTAATTTCAAGTGTTAATCTATCCATTTCTGCACATTCTAGGTTTTTTTTTTTACTACCTTCTCATCTGTGAGGATCTCCACACCTTTCCAATGATGTGCAAATACAATTCTGGCTTCTATTAACACATGTAATATTAAATACATAGTCCCTTTATTATATTTTTCTGATATGATATCCAACAGAAATATTTCTGGTTTTAAATCTACATGTTCCTTTATCATTGTTTCTATCCAAGTATGTATTTTTTTTGTTTTTGCTTTTGGGCATGTCCACCACATGTAGTAGTATGAGTCTGGAGTCTGATTACACTTCCAATATTTAGTTGACATTTCTTTATACATCTTGGCTAATCTTGCTTGTGGAAAGTACCATCTGTAGAACGTTTTATATAAATTTTCTTTGTATGCAGTAGACATTGATAGTTTATAATTTTGATCCCACAACTTTTGCCATTTATCCAATTCTATAGAATAACCAGTTTTTAACCCACACTACCATTGTTTCTTTAACTTGCTCTTCTTCCATTCTAATACTCAATAGGTAAGTATAATTTTTTAAATTAATTTCTCATCAGTTCCTGTTAGAATCTAGTCCAATTCTGTTGGTTCTTTATAAAATATAATTTTTCCCCAAATTTATTTTTGATTTTTTTTAAATTGATGATAAGAAATTATTGATTTAGTTTCCATAAAAACAATCTCTCAAAACTTTAAAACTGGTGTTTCTGACGCTGTACAGGGATAGCTGCTGAATAAAGAGAGATAACATGTTAACTGTTTGTACTGCCATTCAGCCTTTCTAAGTAAGTTATATTCCATTTATAGAATTTTGACAATATTATAAATATTTATAGTACTGATTCTGTTATGAGACCATGTTTTCCATGTTTGTGATTTTTTTTTAAAAAAAAATTTATAACACCGATCAGCTCTTTTAGGCGGCAGGGATCGCCATTGCCGCATTCATCTTTCGCCATTTGGCAGCGATGATAGGTGGTGAATGGCAGTGATAGGTGCTGATAGGCAGTGGCGGGGATCTCCGTCGCTTAGAACAGCTGATTGGAGTTATTCTGGGAGGCTGATCCAACTGCCAATCACCTGCTCTGCAGTGAAGGCTCCCAGTGTTCCCCAGCAGTGGTAGCTCAGCTCAGTTGACTGGTGGTGGGCACAATGGAGCAGAGCCTAACAAGCCACGTGCTGGTGCTGCGATAATGTGCTGAAGCTGACCAGGCTGTTTGCTGTTTGCTGCAAGGACGCTAGTTAGATGAATACTGGATGGATGCTGGGAGGCAGAGGCAGATATTTTGTTTCTTGTTTTCCTGTCCAAAAGCTAGGTGCATCTTAAGCGTCTTATAGTGCAAAACATACAGTATATGGCTCACCATTTACAAAGTATATTCATGAATTGAGCATGTGCCAATTATACGTAAAAGAACTGGGAGTTATATATATACACAAGATTTCTAAATAAATAACTGCAGGTCTAACTTTGTAAATAAATGTAATGTATTTTAGGCTCTATTAACAGCAGTAACATCTCAACACATAGAGATACATGAAGGGACTGTGTTGCAAGCTGTGAGAACATGCTACAATATTTATCTTGCAAGCAAGAATCTCATAAATCAAACCACAGCCAAGGCCACTCTCACACAAATGTTGAATGTAATATTTGCACGCATGGAAAACCAAGCGGTAAGTTTCTTTGTACATGTATAAAGAGTTGTTCCAAAAATGTCTTTCAGCTCTAGGAATAGCAAACATTTACATTTGTTTGCCAATTGAATTGTACAAGAGGTATAAGGGAAAAATGTTCCAATTCTGAAATATCCCATTCCAACCTTACTAGGTGTAGTAGGGCTTGTTTTGGAACAAGCCTTCCAAAACCACTGGAAATCATTTGACCAAATATAAGAAGTTCAATCTTACCATATGTGCTCTGACTTTTGGCTTTGACCTTAAAATAACTGAATACCCATTTGTCAGACATTACTTGTTTCATCTAAAAATCATTGAGTAGCAGTAGCTCTTAGATAGTGCTTTTACAACACTCTCTGGGTCGTTTACAATGTCAGCATATTGCTTCCAACAATCTGAGTCCTCATTTTACCAACCTCGGAATGATGGAAGACTGAGTCAATACTTGAGCCCATCAGGATTAAACTTCAGGCTGTGGGCAGAGTTAGCCTGCAATACTGCATTCTAACCACTGCACCACCAGAATCAGTAAAGGACTGGGCCTGAGGATGTGGACAGGGTCATATGGCTGTGAGGTCAGTAACCTCCTCCTTAGATCTATGCCCCTCCCAACTAGCAAAGGTTTGAGGTGGTTGGGTTCTAGCAGTGGTGAGTCTTTCCTTGAAAGATGGGGTTCTTCCACTGTTTAAGAAGGCACTGTTTCACTCCCTCAGGCCATTGCTGGATCCCATCATACTGAACAATTTTCATCCAGTGTCAATGGTCATACAATAGCTTCTGTGAATCCTAGATGAAGCTGATTATTTGGATCCCTTTTAGTCAGGATTTAGATCTAGATATAGGCAGAAAAGGAATTGGCCATGCTTTTTGGATAACCAGGATGGGATTGGTGCATTCATTCTTGTTCTACTTGATGTCTCAGCAGCCTTCAATATTATCAATCATGGTATCCTTCTGGATTGACTCTGTAGAGTGGGAGTCAACAATACTGCATTGTGCTGGTTCCCTTCCTTACTGTGGGGCTGGTACTGGTGTTGATTGAGAGTGAGATATCCTATTCTCAACTCAAGCTATGTGAGGTCCTGCAGTGCTTGGAATGCTTTACACTCTTGTTTAATATCAACATCAAGCCTTTAGATGAGATCATCCTCCACATGGAGTGAAGTATCACGAGTACACTCAGTTGTACATCTCCACCCCTGGTAAACTAAGGAATGCTGTTGATGTCCTGTCTTAATGCCTGGAGGCTGCAGGGGTTCGTATGGGAAGATTTAAAACTTTACATGGCTTTTGGGCCAGGTTATTTGAGGGACCATTTCTTCCTGATTTCATCTACCCATAACAATCAGGAAAGATATGTTATAGTCCCACCTGCTAAGGAGTTCCATCTTACAGAACCCAAAAGCAAGTCTTTTCTGCTGTAGCACCTATCATTTGGAACATCATTCACCCTAAAATGAGATTTAGTCCCAAACTTCCGGAGACCTCTTAAGACATTTTTTCCAATAGATCTGGGTATCCCTTGGGAACAAGGAGCCTGCAAGAAGCCTTTATTATATATAAGTTTTTGCATATTCCCTTATGTTATATTCATATTTTTATGGTTATTTTAAAATGTTTTTATTATTTTGTTTTTGCTATACACAACCCAGACTCTCATTCATGAGATGGGTGGCTAGATAGTCAGATACATAGATAGTTAAAAGATCTATTATTTTGTAATTAAATATATGGATAATTAATAGTCTGCATATGCTTGGACTATGTGAAAAAATTAAAAAAAATCCAAACTTACATCACACATGAAGTTTTTAAGAGAAAGGACTTCTCATTTTCCAAATAGTATATTGAGAATTGTGATCATAAAGTGGCTAAATTTGGTCAAAAACTGAATTGTATTTAATTAAGATGATTAAAAGATTCTAATGAGCATTCTTCACATTTAAAAAAAAACTCTGCATCACAATAAATTTCAGCTCTGTGCCAACTTTTGAAGGGCTCCAAGTGTACAAAATAATATCATGTATGTTAAATATAACATGTATTCATTAATGCTTTATTTTTCATATAAATAAATACAAATTATAGCTTCAAGAAGCCAAGCAAATGGAGAAAGAGAGACATCGACAACAGTATCACCTGCAGCAATCTCCTTTAAGCCATAATGAGCCTGAATCACCTCAATTAAGGCATCTTTCAGAGGAGACTGTTGATCAATTATCCCAGGACCATTTGGAGCATCATACAAATGATGTGGACAAAAGCCTTCAAGAAGATACAGAAGGAGAAAATGGGTCTGATATTTCTAGTGCAGAAAATGAACAGACAGAAGCTGATCAAGCAACAGTAGCAGAAAGTAATAATGATTAATCAGAATGGGCTGGTAGAGGGCATCTTATTGTCAAATTATCTTAAACTGGAGGTGTTTTCCCAGTTAGGAATTTTGCTTTCTACTTGTTTGTTGTTTTTGAAGTTCGAGGTGATATACCCTATGATGTCTCTGGAGAAAGGGCACAGGCAATTTTAATTAGTAAAATGGAAGCTTTTTAGAGGTTTACCAATACTATTTTGCATTAAATGCCAATATGTATGTTGCTGAAAATTGGCAGATTTGCTTTATATTTTACTACTGCTATTTTGAGGTATTCTGGGTGCTTCAAGGTGCTACAAAAAACTGAGCTGGGAGGAACTAATGTCACATTGAGTTGCCATTTTTCTATAAAAGGTTCATTTGGTTAAAAACTATACACAGTTATCAGCAGGCTTTAATATTATAGTTATGATTATCTTTTTTATAAACTTACAAACTTTGTAGTAATGTCATATTGCTTTTTAAAATGTATTTGCTAAAAGCTCAGATATAGTAAATCTTATGAACAATCATAAAAACGTATTTAGATAACATTTATAGTTTGGAAATATGTTGACCAGACTGGATTCCTGAAAATTTTAAATAATATATTTGTTTTTCTTTTGTAGCTCTCACTAAAAATGATGCAGGGTCATATGATGGAGAAAGTAACCAATGTGAAGAAACAGCTCAGGATGTTGTACAGAGTATAGTCCAGGAAATGGTCAACATAGTAGTAAGAGGTAATATACTTTCATCAAACCATTTTGCTGATTTGAGGTAAAAATTAAAGGAATTTTATAGGAGGACTTGATAGTCAAGTTTTGTATGTACTAATATGGGAAAAATATTAGATAAAACAATAATTTTATGGTTATTTTTTAAAAAGTAAAATAGAAACGGATTGGGCTGTTTTCAACCTGCAGAAGCAGACAATTCAGAGAGCTGTAAGAGGATCACTGTTCACTTTTCACTAGAAGGTCACTGAATTCTTTTCTCTTGAAGAAAGAGAATGGGGAGACTAAGGGCTTTTTTTCCCTAGAGAAAGACATGAAGATAATGGCTACAGAGTAAACCTGGATTTATTATTTGTTTAAAGTTAATACAAATTTTGATAAAACTTATATAAGATATTAAAATCAGCCTCGAGAGTTGCTGTTAGTTTATTTACTGATTCCTGAAACATTGATGATACAGTAAAATTAAGAAATACAGTTGAAACTGGTAACAGACCTTTATAAACTTAAATTAAAGGGAAGTTGAATAGTGCTTAAGCAAATGAGGCATCCTGGTCTGAGTTAACAGGATTTGAGAATTTGCTACCTTTTTTAATTCCAGGCTTTTCTTTTATGTGTAAGCCATTTCACAACTGTTTCTGTTCTAAAATAATTACAGTAGACAGACAGACAGACAGACAGACAGACAGACACACACACACACACACACACACACACAGGCTCAAGATAAAGCTAAAAAATAAGTATTTATTGTAAAACCCTATAACTAATTTACAAATTGATTGTGAATCACTCAATGAACATTATAAAATAGTCCTAGACAATTCATCTTGTTATCCCACATAGAGCTAAATATATTTCGATTCAGATCATAATGGTTCTGTTGTGAGTTACTTAGTAAACAATCATGATGTAGAATGTTAATCATACAGTATTTACACTAATTTTTAAAGAAATGCTGAACAAATGTTGGTATGGCATCAAGAATAGCACATTGGTAATACTCAGAACTCATTTGTGGCAATATGTTTTGAGTTGGTTTTTTGTGTAATATATAACTAATTACTTTTAAATGCCATAATTTTACTGTATGTCATAATTCTTTTTTTCTTTTAGATATAGGTGAGAGATTTACTGAAAAGATTGTGGTTGATGGACCAATAGGTACTTTAGAGGATGGTAGTGATAGTGAAAATATCCAGGCAAATGGAATTCCTGGGACACCTATTTCTGTTGTGTATACACCATCATTACCTGATGACAGGTTATCTGTCTCTTCCAATGATACTCAGGTACAAGAATGAATGATTATGTTTTGAAAATATGGCAAGCTATGGTTTTAAACTGATTTGGGGGATATTTACAGCCAACTGATGCATCTTTAGTATCTTTAGTACAGGTGCTTTGATTCAGAATTATGTGAATCAATAAGAAGTATAGGGCACAGATAATTTATATGCTGTAAGCCAGTATTATATATGATGTTGTTGCAAAATAGTACAGTTTTAATATTTTTTCCATTTTGACACTAATGTCAAAAGATTCATGTGCATGAACGAACAACATTTGTTCCTTAAGCCATTTCTGTACTTTTACAACTTACTTTGTGGTCTACATATGGATTTAAAGTTCTATATGAAATTCATTGCTGCTTCCTAATTTAAAAACATATATTCCAAGTGTATATATTTAGTAGGGTTTCTCTTTCCTTTCAGTTGTTTTGTTAGTGTGTGGTAAACTAATGATGTTTTTATTGGAGCTAATGTCTTTTACACTAGTAACTGGCAAACATTTGCTTTTACAATTGTTTGGCACATGTGAATACAATGCTAACATTGCATACAATGCATTCATTATATTGTTTGCAGACTTGGTATTCTTCCGATTAAAATTGGAATTCCGATTTTTTGGGGAATCGCCCCCCCCACACCCTTTCCCCCCCTTCTCCTCCTTCCCCTCCCCTCGGAGGCCCCCTGAGTCAGGAGTTGCTACCGCTAGCGCGGCTCAGCGTGGCTCCAGTCCCGCGTTGCCTCGGGAAGGGAAAGGCCAAAAGGAAGAGCTGTGGCGGCGCTTTGCAACAGCAGCAGCGGCACTGGAGGCTCAGGCGCAGCAGCTCCTGGTTTTGCCTTTCCCTTCCCGAGGCAATGCGGGACTGGAGCCGCACGGAGCCGCGCCGGCAGTAGCAACTCCTGACAGGCCCAGCCGGACACCTGAGCAGAGCCCAGGCGGTGCAAGTGGAGGCCGCTGAGCGGCAGGAAAAGGGAGCTGGGCAGCCACAGACCAGCTGTCTCTCCGTCTGACGGCCTCGGCCGAATCTCTGCCTCCCAGCGCGCTTGCTCCTCCACCCGCAGGCTTCCCCAGCCCCTTGCCAAGCAGGTTTTCCACCCCAGCCCGGCAGGGCCCTCGCTGCCTTCCCCTCGGCTGGCTGGCCGGGCTCCTTGGGCAACTCGGCTGCCTCGTGCCGAGAAGTGCACTGCCAGGCGGGGGCCATGCGGCGCAGGGCAACACACCACCGCCCGGCCCTGGTGAGGGAAAGCAGCGGGCGCTCCCCGGGCGGTGGCCGCGGCCCCACCACCAGGGAAGCGGCTACCCAGCTCCGGAACTGAACCACACCTGACCGGCTGGAAAGGAAGGGTGTGTAGTGTTGGTGTTGTGTGTGCGATTTCTTGGTGCGCGGCATGGGGTCTCTTTTGGCCAGCCCTGATTTTTTTTTCAGAGGGGAATATCATGCCTGTGTTTGAAAATCTATTCTTATTTTGCAAGTATATAATTTCTAAAATAAATATTATATCAGTAAATTACCAATATGACCAATGCTTGATGTTCAGGGTCATGTTAGGATACGTAATTATCACATTTCTTCCTAGAACAGATTTAGCACTAGCACAGTTGGCAAGCAGAATGGTGCCTTGGGAAATGCTCATTCTATTCTTATAACAGATTTATTTTAATAAATGACTGAGTAGTTTGAAAATCAGTTCTTGACATGCATGGTTACCTTCATCAGTTGCATATGTTTGTGGAATGAATTAAAGAAATAAGCATTAGTATACATGAATGCATTACTTAGATAAACATACAATGTAAAAAAAAGGAAAATGCATAGTGGAATTGCAGTAAAATGGAAGAGATACAGCATATGACAAATATGCTGAAACTTAAATATATATAGAAAAATTAACACTTGAACTATTGTAAAATAGTAATAGTGATAAGTATCCTAGCATTACTGAGATTTTTTCTGTATTAAATGTGATCATCAAGGCTATCTAAAGTGGTTTTTAATTTTTTTTATTTAAATTGTGAACTGAAATGAGTTGAAAATAATCTAAGGTGTTTTTGTTTGTTTTTTAAATGAAAATTAAAAACCTGGGATCATTTTCAATTTGTTTCAAGTCATGAAGAAAGGGTTTGTTAATTACTGGAAATGTTAATCCCAGATTAGTTGTGTTTTTAAGAAAAGAGTAAAAAGAAGTCTGTGAAGTAGAAGATGATATAATTGCAAGACTAATTTGTGGTTTGTTAAATTCAGGGCTTTGGAAGCCATAATAATTTCTGTCTGATCATTAGTATATAAATATGTGGTGCTGAGTAGTTTTAACAAAATAACTAAAATATTAAACTTGCAGTTATAGGAGAATGCTTATTTTTTAAAGTTAAATGTTAAGTAATAATGATTTCTAGAAATATATATTTATACCTTAGTCCATATAGGTTAAGGCAGTCTATAAATACTTTTAATCAAAGTTTCAGTGGAATTTTGTGTACCCTGTTTTTTCTCATGTAAAATAATTACATTGTATTTTTATTATATTAAATGAAAATATTTTAACTTCAGGAATCTGGAAATTCTTCAGGACCTACACCTGGTGCTAAATTTTCCCATATTTTACAAAAGGATGCCTTTCTAGTATTCAGGTCACTGTGTAAACTATCTATGAAGCCTTTGTCAGATGGACCACCTGATCCAAAGTAAGTTGGCACCATTTTTTCTATGAAATATTCAAGAAATAAAAGTGTAAATCAGCAGTAGTTATAGCCTGTTGATTCTTCTCCCATTCCAATGTAGTACAATATATTGTTATGGAATGTTGTCCTTGTAGGGTCCATGGTACTTTCAGAGAGTTTAACCCTGAGTTACAAATATTCTCTTCCATTAATGTATTTTATACAATTATTTAAAAAAGGATTGTTCTTGACACCTAGGATATATGAATAAATCAGCTATATTATATTAAGTTGATATTTTATACACAAACTACATTATGCGCTACAGCAACAAACACAAGAATATCAATCTAAGCTAAGTCAGTCATAGTTTGTTTAGTTAATTTCTGTTAATTGAATATTTATTATCTGCTCTTTACCAATGGTTAGAGAAATTGGAATAATTATTTTTTCTTTTTCTTTCTTAACAAGAGAGATGTCTCCGTAAATTGTTTCTCATACTAAGATTATATCTTTCTAGGTCGCATGAATTGCGGTCAAAAATCCTTTCACTGCAGTTGCTCCTATCTATTTTGCAAAATGCAGGACCTGTTTTTAGGACAAATGAAATGTTTATTAATGCTATTAAGCAGTACCTTTGTGTAGCATTGTCTAAAAATGGAGTTTCATCTGTTCCAGAAGTATTTGAACTTTCCCTTTCTATATTCCTGACTTTACTTTCAAATTTTAAGACACATTTGAAGATGCAAATTGAGGTAATGTACATTTAGTAATTTAAAGAGTGTACTTATTATACTATAAACTGATGCAATTGAAAGACTTGAAGTATAAAACACGTAAGAACATCTAATCTAGTTTCATTTGATTGGACTTGTTTGCATTCAAAATATTATCCTGAATCAATAATAAATAATATAAATTGTTCAGAAATTATTATTATAAGAACAATAAACTATAGCATTAAATAAATAGATACGTTATCATTCAGATACTACTCAGAATGAAGCATTATTCTGCTCCTTCTTCTGACATTTTGAATTTAAATTTCTTATATACAGATCAGTATATCTTGTATTATTGGCCTACTTACACATATTAGATTATATGGATCTAATATATGTGCTCTGGGGTACCTAAATGGTAATTTCTTTGTAGAAATCTGTGTAAATTGAAAATCCAACATAGGAATGTTAGAAGAGGCCATTTGTTACTATGTTTTCCTTTTTTTAAAAAAATGATGCAGTTCTAAACGATAAAATGAAACATTTTGTAATCTGTGTTTTATTTCTGGAGAAAGTGAGATACAAATATAAATAATTAAAAATGGTAAAGCACTTGCCATTAGGCACCCCAGATACAGTAATGTATCTTCAGTTACGTAGCAGGTTGTGCATTAAATTTCTTTAGCAGCGGTAATGATAGAAGAATGCCAGATTTTGATTTTGTGAATATATTCTAAAAGCAAAATATGTTTGGAACTTTTGAATATTTGAAAAAGTCATGAAGAGGATTGATGAAATGTCTTGAGTCTTAAATCACAATTTCTTATTTAGCATAGTAAGTTGTTTTGAAATTCTTAATTCAATTCAATTCAACTTAAAAAAGTTCTTAATTCAATTTATGACATAAGTGATTTATTTATGTGTCTAACTTTCAGAGGTGTGCAAGGTTTTCTACATATTTCTAAGTAGTTCTTTAGAGTCCAGCCAAGAAACACAGATAATTGACCCTAAAATTTTTATATTGATTTGTCCACCGCCCAGAAAACTATTAAAAGTTGTTTTAGGCTTATTTTTGTAGGCTTATATTCAGTGTATCTTCTTCAGTTTTGTTTAGCAAGACATCCAAATCAATTGAACAGAATTTAAATGCATTAGATATTTAAGTAAATCAAATTACCATTTCAAATCAGATGCTGTGTGCTCAATGGCCATGTTTAATCACAAGTTTCTTTAGGAATCATTTATTTAATTCAAAATATATCTTTACCATGCATGGTTTATTACTTTGATAGAATAATTTTCATTGTACATAATTGTAAAGCGAGGAAATTTAAATAGCAATTTACATTTTCCTCAGGAAAAATAGCATAAAGATCTGGTGTTGGAGCCTGCTTGGGGGTAGGGGGGAGGTCACAGGGTAAGGCTCATAGGTAGTTTTCTATACTGTATATCTGATATTGGTTTATAATGAAAAGTATAGAAGGCAGTAATTTTTCAAATAAGCAGATGACATCTCTATTTTTCCTAGGTTTTCTTCAAAGAGATTTTTCTATATATTTTAGAAACTTCCACTAGCTCCTTTGATCATAAATGGATGGTTATTCAAACATTGACGCGGATATGCGCAGGTATTACTCCATTGGGCGTGTTATAGACTTTAACATAACTGTTGAGATATTTTGCTTGCTTGAAGGTTTTCACTATTATACTTATTTCTGTACTCGATAAAAGCATTTCAATGTCAATTCTATTTTCTTTACAGATGCTCAGAGTGTAGTAGACATTTATGTAAATTATGACTGTGATTTAAATGCTGCAAATATTTTTGAAAGACTAGTTAATGATCTATCTAAGATTGCTCAAGGAAGAGGCAGCCAAGAACTTGGCATGACCAGCATTCAGGTAAGAACCATGCCATATTTTTCAATTCTAAAAATTAATAATGATTACAAATTACCAACAAGCTTAATGTTTTTATACACACAACCTCTTACAGGAATTAAGTTTGAGAAAGAAGGGTCTTGAATGTTTAGTATCAATACTGAAGTGCATGGTGGAATGGAGTAAGGATCAATATGTAAATCCCAACTCCCAAACAACCTTAGGTAAATTATTACTTTATTTATTATAATAATCATAAATAAAACTATTTTCTAGGATTTCCATCATATTTTGCTGAACTAAGTTAATTATTTATTCTGAAGAAGTTTCATAGCCTTTTTTCTATCACTAAAACTTCCCCTCTTAGGGATTCCAGGATTTTTTTTTAATCTAATTTTTTTTGAAAACTCCTGCTTTAAGTGATGCAAATATAGAAGAGCAACACTTTAGAATTTATTTTATGTGCATTCTACAAAACGTTAAATGTAAATGTATGCTATTGGAACTATGTAAAATCTTTTACTTTACATATATTTAACATTACTATTAATAATATTTATTGTGCTGTTAGCCAATAAATATACTTTAAAAACACAATTTTATTTTCTTTCTCTTGCACAGGACAGGAAAAACCCACTGAGCAAGAAAGTACTGAAACCAAACATCCTGAGACAATTAACAGATATGGGAGCTTGAATTCCCTAGATTCCACAGCTTCCTCTGGAATTGGTAGCTATAGCACCCAGATGTCTGGTACAGACAATCCAGAGCAATTTGAGGTTCTAAAGCAACAGAAAGAAATAATAGAACAAGGAATAGATTTGTACGTTTTATTTTTTTCACTGTATGAAAAATTTTAAGAACTTTCTGTTTGTTTTTTGAGCAATCCCCTCTTTGTTTTGCTACTTTGAAATATCTTAGCAGATACCACAACACTCATCTTAAAAATAAACATCATTAACTTTAACACTTCAAGGGCTGTGAAGAAGTGTAACACATACTTCCCATTATTAGAATTTTACTTAAAACAAGGGTCCCCAACCCCAGGCCACGGCCTACTACTGGAGCGTGAGCTGTTCAGAACTGGGCTGCCCGAAGCAGCAACTGAGCATGTGTGCATGCGCACATCCCCACTTGCAAGAGCAGCAGGCAAGTGTTTACGCACACCATTTGCAGTAGAATGTGAGCACTTGCCACCGTTCAGGTGGAACCATCCCCCCTTTCTCCTCCCCGCCCCCAGATCTGCAAAGCTGGAAAGGTTGGGGAACTCTGACTTAGAAGACAGGTCAAAGATCTTAATTCAGTAATATGGTTCCTGCAAGGAGCATTGAAAATATACCATGCAGCCATGCAGTCAAGACTCTCATCCATGTCCCCAAAGGTTACAAAATGGAAGAGAATTGGTTCACTTGTTTGTTATATTTATGCCATTTTAAAATTACTAAAGTTTACTTTTTCAGTTCTAAGACAGCTAATTGGTTCACTTGTTTGTTATATTTAAGAAATAAGTCTAACGCAGCTACAATCTGTAAGTGCATCTCTTGGCTGTATGAAAAAGAAGGTAGACCATTGTCAGTGTCAGCAAATTAGTGAAGGAGACAACACAATTGAGTGTACAGGTTAATAGAAGGAGAAAAAAAGAAGAAAGTAGGAGAACACAGTGCCAGTGAAGAGAAAACACAAAATATTTGTAATTAGCAACAAATGCCAAAGATTTTAAACCATTTTTCTGGGATAAAATTGCAAGCCACAGATCTTGCCTATTATCCCAGTGAAAATTAAAACTGTTCTATTTTTGCTATTTTGCTGTTTACCTCTTTCATTGAGATTGCTGTTTTCTCAGTACAAGACTTCAGAACTGCGCTGCTTTTCTGCCTATTGCATCGGGATCCATTTTAAACAGTGGATGGGTTTATTTGTATGTTTATGTTTGAAGGAGGGTTTGTGCTGTTTTGCATGCCTAGCCTCTTAATGTACCTCTAGACTCGTAGGTTTGCCTTACTTTGTGCTACAATAGTTAAAGTTCATTAATTAAAATTATCCATTGCTGTTTGGATGGTTGAAAGGCCTTCCAGAGTAGATTTTGGGCATATAAGACAACTAAAGGGAAGAAATAGAAAAACGTAAACATGTTTTAATTCCTTTCACTTAGAGAAAAATAATTTTGCTGCACTTTTCTACCCCATATTTTTCCAATATGAGGCTTTATTTGTGAAGATGGAAACTTCGAGCCCTGGAGAAAGTGAGGAAGGCTTTGCTCATCTCAGTTCAATTGTAATAGTCAAATATGGTGCTTGTTTCTTAACTGTGGGTGTTTATTTTTATAATCAATAAAATAAAACAAAGCAATAGAATACAGTAATCAAAATAAGTTAATCAAATGACAGTCTGATTTTAGAGCAGTAGTTACTCTCCTCAAGTGAGACATTTCTTCAATTATTATAAAAATTAGAAAACCTAAAGATTAGTTGTATTTTTGCTGGCAGAGAGTGTCACAATCCCCATCAAGAATATTATACTCCTTACTATCACAAAGACAGATCAAAACAGATAAATTTTGAGAGACTAAGAGCAGTACATCGCCCCCAGCTGATGTAGGCATTTGATATATTAGAGGAAGCAGTTTTCTAAAACTTATGATCTAATTCACTTGGGACTTTATCAGTTAATGTCAGTATTTGAATTGGGCCCTGAACTGTTAGGCTTCTAAATAAAAATTTTAAGGATCAGTATTACATAGTTATAGTTAGTTTTCATACTAACTATATAGACACATCAGGATCATTTTCAGGTATGGCCTCTTGTAGAGCATGCTCAATTGAATTAAATGATGTATAATTACTTGATTTCTGGTAATTATTTTTTGACTATGCTAGAATCCTAAGTGCTGTTGTATTTGATTCTGTGCAGTAGGGAAATAGTTAGATAAATGGCAAAGCATCTTATGATGGGAAAGTTTTAGCTTGGCATTAAATTTTTCTATGAAGGTCTACACATTCCTGATCTTTTATGTCCTTCATGTAAAACATTCATTCCAAATATATTAAAAAAAAATTAAAATAAGAAAAATGGAAACAGCCTCTATCATAAACTTCTACTTTGGGATGCAAGAGAAAGATTAATTTGATATTTATATTATTTTAAAATAATTATGCTATTCTGAATGCTCTTTTGATATGAAAATGTATATTTTCCATCAGCATTTAATTAACATACTTTATGTGCAGATTTAATAAGAAGCCAAAGAGAGGAATTCAGTATCTACAAGAACAAGGAATGCTTGGTATTACTTCTGAAGATATTGCCCAGTTCTTGCATCAAGAAGAAAGATTAGACTCTGTAAGAAAACTAGTCCATTTTCAATAAAATTGCCTTTATAAACCTAATTATCATTATTTGATCTAGACTAATGAGTAATCTTAGATTCCAATTATTGGCTTATTCCTATAATTCAAAGACTTTATGAATGAATGAATGAATGAATGAATGAATGTTTGTTGGCCAAGTGTGATTAGACACACAAAGAATTTGTCTTGTTGCGTATGCTCTCAGTGTACATAAAAAGTAAAGATACATTCGTCAAGAATCATAAGGTACAACACTTAATGATAGTCATAAGGTACAAATAAGCAATCAAATTATACTAGGAAACAGTCAATATAAATCGTAAGGATACAAGCGACAAAGTTACAGTCATAAAGTCACAAGTGGGAGGGAATGGGTAATAGGAATGATGAGAGGATTAATAGTAATAGTAATGCAGACTTAGTAAATAGTTGGACCGTGTTGAGGGAATTATTTGTTTAGGAAAGTGATGGCTTTCGGGGAAAAAACTGTTATTGTGTCTAGTTGTTCTGGTGTGCAGTACTCTATAACGTTTTGAGGGTAGGAGTTGAAACAGTTTATGTCCATGATGTGAGGTGTCTGTAAGTATTTTCACAGCCCTCTTTTTGACTCACAGGTCCTTAATGGAAGGCAGGTTGGTAGTAATTGTTTTTTCTGCAGTCCTAATTATCCTCTGAAGTCTGTGTCTGTCTTGTTGGTTTGCAGAACCAAACCAGACAATTATAGAGGTGCAGATGACAGACTCAATAATTCCTCTGTAGAACTGTATCAGCAGCTCCTTGGGCAGTTTGAGCTTTCTGAGTTAAGAAAGAACATTCTTCGTTGTGCTTTTTTGATGACGTTCTTGATGTTATGTGTCCATTTTAGGTCTTGAGATATGGTAGAACCTAGAAATTTGAAGATCTCTTGCTCCTGTGTTTAGTATTGTAAGAGGTGGTAGTATGGGAGGATTTCGAAAGTCTACCACCATTTCTATGTTTTTGAGTGTGATCAGTTCCAGATTGTTCTGGTCGCACCACGAGGCAAGTTGTACAACCTCTTGTCTGTATGTAGATTCATCATTGCCTCGAATGAGATCAATCACTGTTGTATCATCTGCAAACTTTAGTAGTTTAACAGATGGATCATTTGAGATTCAGTCATTGATATATTGGGAGAAGAGGAGTGGCGAAAGCACTCAGCCTTGGGGGGGTGGGCTATGCTAATTGTACAGGCATTGTACAGGTGATTCTGCCTAGCTTCACCTGCTGCTTCCTGTCTGTTAGGAAGTTTATGTCCACTAAAAAGTGTGTTCAGGTACCACTAGTTAATTTAGTTTAGTTAGAAGAATGTCTGGAATGTTGATATTGAATTCTGAACTGAAGTCTACAAAGAGACCCTTGCGTAGGTCTTTGGAGATTCAAGATGTTGTAGATGTAGTGCAAAGCCATTTAACAGCATCATCTGTCAATCTATTTGCTTGGTATGCAAATTGCAGGGGGTCTAACAGCGGATCCGTGATGGTTTTCTCTGTCCCCTTTCAAGGTACTTGTTCCAGAAAATGCTGAACATTTAAGAAGAAAAGATAGCACCCACTCTTTGAAAGCAGAGAATATAATCAGAATTAGCAACAATGCTCTTTTTGTCAAAAACAAAAACCTACTTTTTGATAGTACTCTGTCTTACAGTACATGTTTCTTAAGTCAGAATTCATGCCTTCTTCTAACAGAAGAAATACAAGTAGTCCTTGACTTACAGCAGTGATTGATCAAAGTTTCTGTTGCTAAACAAGGCAGTTAAGTGAGCTTTGCTCTATTTTATGACCTTTCTTGTCACAGTTGTTAAATGAATCTGGCTTCCCCATTAACTTTGCTTGTCAGAAGGTACCAAAAAGTGATCACACTGCAACCATCCTAAATACGTGCCAATTGCTAAGTGTCTGAACTTTGATCACATGAGCACTGGGATGCTGCAATGGTCCTAGGTATGAAAAGCGGTCATAAGTTAGTTTTTTCACTTCCATTGTAACTTCAAATGGTCAATAACAAATGTTTGTAAGTCAAGTACTGCCTGTAATATAGAACCTGAAAGATCTAAGACTTATACTCTGTCTGTCTGTCTGTCTGTCTGTCTACCACAGTTTTGGAAGCCCTCACAGTAAACCAGTAATATGTTGCTTCTTTTGGCTATATGGAATTCACTGTTTTTCTTTCATTTTAGACTCAAGTTGGAGAGTTTCTAGGAGACAATGATAAATTTAACAAGGAAGTTATGTATGCATATGTGGATCAGCATGACTTTTCTGCGAAGGATTTTGTTTCTGCTCTGCGTATGTTTTTGGAAGGCTTCCGTCTTCCAGGAGAGGCTCAGAAAATAGATAGATTAATGGAGAAATTTGCTGCTAGATACTTGGAATGTAATCAAGGGTAAGCAATTTTCTATTTTTTTTAAACCAGATAATGGGAAAATGTTTCTTAAAACCAGATAATGGGAAAAATATTTTGTTCTCTCTCTTTCTGCATCTATTTTTACAGGCAAACTCTGTTCGCTAGTGCAGACACTGCATATGTCTTGGCGTATTCAATTATTATGTTGACAACAGATCTCCATAGCCCACAGGTATGTTTTATAAATCTCTTAAAATGCCTTTAAATGAAGAATTAAACATATAGACATTTCCATTACTACTCTTTCCTTCTTATTTGGTCATTAATGCTGTCTTTAAACAAGTATTTCTGTTGTGTCTTATCTCATTTTCCCCTCCCTTAATTGGTACACATTTTCAGTAGCAAATAATCTCTGCTTCTGAAGTTTCAGTTCTATTTTCTGTGTGTTCAATTACCTCTGTTTCCATTATTTTTATCTACAAATTGTAAGCAGATTGTCAAAAGCAGGGAATTAGGTACAAAATAGTTGGAAACTCCATTCTAGCTGTTCCTAAAAGAAGGATGAATTAATTTTGTGCATAGACAATCAGATGCTTTCATAGTATTTATGTATTCATTACATTTCCATATTGTTCAGTAGCCTCTTGTGGCAGTTCACAAAGTTCAAGGTTCATATTCCAAAATTCTTAAATAATAAAAAATGTATAAAGAGCAAAGTCCAAGTAACACACCAAAATTGCCAAGATCTAAAAAGCATAAAATGTTTTTAAAATCGAAAGAATAAAAAACATGAAAGAAGAATGAAGTATTCAACGGGTACCAAAAAGATTGCAAAGCAAATCTCTGGGAGCAGGAATTCTTAAACCTGACCATCAGGATTGAAAAAGTTCCTTACTAACAGCTTCACTAATACAATTTTTTTATCCAGATTGAATAAAAATGTCTTTAAATACAAACTAAAAAGTTGTGGGTACTGCCACAAATATACTAACTGTATAGCCACAATGATATAGCACTATCACTGTAATGTCATAAGACTAAAATATGGCATGATGTAGTAAATAAAATGAATACTGAAATGTGTAGATTAGCAACCTCTTTCTTTAGATCAAATTAGTCTCTGATTTATCTTCTACTAGATTCTGATTAGCATTCATAAATTCTAATTTAATAAAACTTCTTTCTTTTATCTATAATACTGGAATGTTACTCCTAACTTTTAGGTAAAGAATAAAATGACCAAAGAACAATACATTAAGATGAACAGAGGTATCAATGATAGTAAGGATCTTCCTGAAGAATATCTGTCAGCTATTTATAATGAAATAGCAGGAAAGAAGATCTCAATGAAGGAAACAAAAGAACTAACAATACCCACAAAAACAAGTAAACAAAGTAAGTATCTACAGAAGACTATTATTCACAGGATAATTGCTGGCTCTTTCTGGTTGGTACTCTGATGATTTTAATTGCATCCAGAAACTAACTAGCAGCCAGTCCAGTAGTAGTAGTCCTACATGGGCAAACCTTGATATACTGATAACTGCCTAGGTCACTGTATGTTGTATCAGCTCTAGCCTTCACATATTCAAGAACAGCTTCTTTGATTATTGATAACATAAATAGCTACCAAAAGAATGTTAAATAAAAAGTCAAATAGCAAAATATTTAATGTAGTTTACGACAAAAGATTATCTTTATTTAAAGTGTTTGGATGTGAATATAGTTAAATGATTTCAATATTCTTTGTGATATGAATGGTAAATAATTTCATTCGAATAATTTGCTTGCAGGTGTAGCTAGTGAAAAGCAGAGAAGACTACTTTATAATTTAGAAATGGAGCAAATGGCTAAAACAGCTAAAGCTTTGATGGAAGCAGTAAGCCACGTTCAAGCTCCTTTTACAAGCGCAACACACTTGGAACATGTAAGACCCATGTTCAAGGTAAATCTTTTCAAGTTTCTCATTGTTGCATATTTCATAGGGGGAAGTTAACATTTTTCAGTTTCAAATCATCTGAAGAATAGATCTTTTTGGTTCTTAATTTTAGGCAGATCAAAGTGTGTTAACAGTATGGTATTATAAATTTGATAATATAAGTTAAATTGTATTTTTAGTATGAGTTAGAGAAGCTTACATTTTTATCAACCTTTCACTCATACACACACAGACAGGTACACACTCACATGCTTATATGAATCTCTGCATGGGGTATATATTTTGTCAAATATTAAAATGTGACATACAATTTTTTAAATTCTGTTTTTTAGTTAGCCTGGACACCATTCCTAGCCGCATTCAGTGTGGGTTTGCAAGATTGTGATGACACAGAAGTTGCCTCTCTTTGCCTGGAAGGAATTCGTTGTGCAATCAGGATAGCATGCATTTTCAGTATCCAGGTAATACTAAATTCTAAAGTTTCATAGAACAAGTTTTGGTTCTAAGAATAGTAAATAGTATTAAAGGTAGTTTTGCAAATTGAAAGCAATCTTTAATTTCTAACTTCAAACCAATTATGTGTACTAACTTCAAAGTAATAAGGTTATTGGTTAAAGACACTGAGGTTGTCAGCTGGAAAGCTGACAGCCTGGGCTTGAGACCTGAGCGCCACGAGACAAGGTGAGCTCCCATTACTTGCTCCAGCCCCTGCCAACCTAGCAGTTAAAAAAACATGCAAATTCATGGGAAGGGGACAGTGTTCTCTGTACTTCAGCATATAATCATGCCAGCCACATGACCACGAAAGCATCTTTGGATAATGCTAGCTCCTTCAGCTAAGAAATGGAAATGAGCATGGCCCCATAAAGTTAGACACAATTAGATAGGGGAAACCTTTACCTTCTAAGTGAAATCATACCAGTATTATGTGGATGCACAGAATTTGTTAATGCAAGACCAGACACTAACATCTCAATAATGCTTCATTTATTTTGGACCATACTAATCTCTTTTGGCTAATGCCATTCCAAACAGTATTTGATGGTTTCCAGAAATAATTTTTCAAAACTGAAAGTGGTATGAGATAGACTGGAATGATCTGACTCCCAGTCAGGCCTCTTTGTTTTGCACACAATAGCTGGAACACCTCAGACTTTCCAGTTCAGAGAATTTACTTTTGGAAACTATCCATTTGCTGCTGGGCTACAAATATAGGAAGTTTGACCTAGATCAGAGAGAACATTCATGAGGTCTCCATTCATTCTGTTCCTGAATCATCAGATTTTGCATGTCCCATCAGATTTTGCATATTATAACATGTATTTAAGTTTATAAACTTGCACCTTAATTTTATTCATAAATGAAATTGACACACAACAGTTATATTACAATGTATCCCAACACAGGTAGGTAGGTTTTGTTTTAACAAGCAAAGCACCAACAAACGTTCAAAAATATTTTCAGTTAGAGAAAAATCATACTTTTGACTACCTTTCCAGGTTCTGTGCTTTTCATTAGGGAAAGTAGACAGTAACTCAGGAAAGTAAGTTGAACGGGTTTTTTTGAGAAAAACATTTAATTTTGGTAGTGAGGTGACTTGTGAATTATATGAGATTAATTCAGTGAATTGCAGAAAATAATAAAGAGGTTGGGAGAGAACTGAAAGAGAAAAAACTGAAATAAAGAGATAAGATCTAAGATTTGAGAAGATGTTTTTTTAAACAAATAGATAAAATATACACATGTAGTCCTTGACTTACAACTATTTGTTTAGTGACTGTTCGAAGATACAGTAGTATCTTGAAAAAAGTGACGACCATTTTTGAAACTTAGAACTGTTGCCGCATTCACATGGTCATGTGATCAAAATTTGGATGCTTGGCCACTGGCATGTATTAATACTACATGCTACACTTGATTTATGACGGTTGCAGAGTCCTGGGGTCATATGATTGCCTTTGCTACAAGCAAAGTCAGTGGGGAAATCAGATTCACTTAACAACCATGGTTCTAATTTAGCAACGTCAGTGATTCACTTAACAGCTGGGACAAGAAGTGATTAAAATGGGGCAAAACTCACTTAACAACTGTCTTACTTAGCAACAGAAATTTGGGGTTCAGTTGTGGTCGTGACACAAGTACTATCTATATAATGCATTTTTGAGTATAAAATGTGAGCAGCCAATTTTAGTTCATCCACTTTCCTTAATTTGCTTGCTTTAGTTTTCACTTTGATTTCTATGTACGCAGAACTATTATATTTAAAAATTATAAGATGGAATAAATATTAAGAAACTGAAACAGATTATTTCTTTCTCTCTATAGCTTGAGATGGATGCTTATGTCCAAGCACTAGCAAGATTTACTTTACTTACTGTGAGTTCTGGTATAACTGAAATGAAGCAGAAGAATATTGACACAATAAAAACACTAATTACTGTGGCTCACACCGATGGAAATTATTTGGGAAATTCTTGGCATGAGGTAGATTATCTTTTCAAATATATATAATAACTGACATTATGTAATATTAAATGCAACATTATTATAAATTTAAATTACATAAAATTAATTAAATTACATAAGATTACACTACTGTCATATGTTTGCTTAATATTGCCTATTGGAAAGCAAACTCCAAAAGGAAACTGGATGGTTAACTACTTGCTTATTGACTATTTGTTTAGCAATTGTTCAAAGTTGTGACAATGCTGAAAAAAGAGACCTTGAAATTCCAGACAAAACAGCACCCCCTCAGTCACATGATTGCAATCTGGACACTTGGCAACTGGCTCACACGTATAATATTTCCAGCATCCCACAGTCACATAATTGCCATTTGCAACCTTCTTTGCTAGCTTCTTATGAATTTCATTGTATGTATACTGTGTATATACGTACAATGACAATAAGGAATTCAATTCTTACAAGCAAAGTCAATGGAGAAGCTGGCTGGGAAGATCACAGGTGGCTCCAGTAAGTTCTTCACACTCCTTTGGCCTGGCAACAGCCACCCCAACCCTGCTGCTCTTGCATTGCATCTCACAGGCCGTTCAACCATTTCCTGGGGGTGGGGCTCAGCAGCCCCACCACACTCATGGGCTACTCTCATGTGCCCACCTGGCAACAGCCACTCCAGGCTCCAACATGCTTTTATCGAGCCTTGCAAGCCATTCACATAGCCTCCCCTGCCTAGCAACAGCTAAACTTGGCTCTGCCATTTTGTATCATGTTTTACCTACCTGCCAGCCTGCTTGAAAGCCACCTGGGACTCAGTTAATGACTTGCGAGCCTCATTTAATGATGGCAGTAGGGGTTGCCTGGATTGCTATCACTAAACAATAAAGTCATGTGACATTACTCTTTATGACCAAATAGCTCAGCAACAGAAAGTTTTGTTCCAATTACTGTTGTTAACTGAGGGCTACCTATAGTGCTTTTAAGCTGTAGTGAAATTATTTCTAAAACATGAGCCTTTGTGGATTGTTTAGTTAATTTGTAGCATTATTTTCTTAATTCAAGATTTTGAAATGCATCAGTCAGCTTGAATTAGCACAATTAATAGGTACTGGAGTAAAACCACGTTACATATCTGGGACTGTGAGAGGCCGAGAAGGTTCATTTACAGGAACAAAGGATCAGGCTCCTGATGAATTTGCAAGCCTAGGACTTGGTATGTATTGTAACTCCTAATTGAGTGGAACAATTTCTTTAACAACATAATACCTATTTTTGACATAAATACGTCAGTGTATTTTCTCTGAAAGAATAAAATGTGGAAGAATTGTGATACTTACAAATGTATCTTTTTAGTCTCTAAATAGCTTTATTATTGGCATCTCATTTTAGTACTATACCTAGAGGGAAATATTGCTAGAATCTCCACGTCTATGTCTTATTTAGAAAAGGGTGAATAGGAACCAGTTCATATTTACTGTTTCAAAAATGACACGCCCTTTGCATGTACAGTTTAGCTTTAATCCACTAAGGTAATTCAACAGCTGATACTATTAGGAAATACTGAGGAATGGTTGTACAAACAAAATGTTCAGGGGAAAATGATTTGGGATTATGTAGGAACATCTCCATAATATGAAAAGTGTTTGGTAAAAAGTAATGTTCATAAAGAAATCATTTTTAGACATAGATGGAATAATTACATATGTTTATTCTCCTCTGCTATTAAATTACATTATGTAATCCCAAGCACCAAGCACATTATCAGCTTCTAACAAACTGTCCTAAGGTCATGTTTTAGATCCTTATTCATCAGCCTTGGATGAAGTGCTCAATTATCCTTCCATTTTTGCAAACTGAAAATTTCCTCAACCCCAAGCAATGCACTTCACAGAAAACTTTTAATATATTGCTGGGGTTTTTGGTGCTGATTAGAATTGTTAATCCTGTAAACCTTCATAGCATAACTGATCCTTGTATTACTTCAAGGGACAGAAGATCTTTAATTAGTGTGACTGGTGGCTGGCATAATTTCCCTTACTTATGACAGCTAGCTGCATTGGTGTAAAGCACAGTTCTGATATTCTGATTCTGTTATTGCGTGCTCTTGTGAATAAGGGCATTCTTCAATTAGACTAGCAATAGAAATAGCCTTTATTTGTTAGAGTTCAAAAAGCTGTAACATTGATCAGCCTACTTATTTCCATCAGTGACTCATTTCTTCTGCTCTGCTACTGTTTAATTTTTAAATAATGATAAATTAGATGGAAATAAGTTCAATATATCCTTTTAGTCTTTATTCATAGTATTGCGAGGTAGCTGCATCTAGCAATAAATAGACAATATGGGGTTAATATGCAACTTCAAATATATCATTTCTTTTGTAAAAAAAATTTGGGTAGCAGTCATTTTGTCAATGCTATTTTAGTAATGTAGTAAACATACCTTTAATTATTTACAGAGTAAATTTTCTCTCTTACAATCCATATTCTTTTTTAATGATGTGTTTTACAGTTGGAGGAAATATGGACTGGAAGCAGATTGCAAGTATTCAAGAATCTATTGGAGAAACTAGTTCACAAAGTGTTGTTGTTGCTGTAGACAGGTAATTTATCTAGCATCAGAATTTGCTCTCTAGAAAATAGTATTCTTTGTTCAAGTGTACAAGTGGTAGCATAGTCATATTTATAAAGCATTGTAAAAAAAATTAAAATGAAAGGAAAACTAAACCATTTGGGTGGTTTACCTATATGTTTGCATACTTATGAGAGTGGTGAAATGAAAATATTCTTTTCTTTTCATGTTTCTTTTAACTTCATACCTATTTTCAGAGGTAGAAATTGTAATATTCCCTTCATATTTACTGGTATAATTCTTTTGTAACCTAATTTGTACTGAAGAAAACATGTCACAAAAATTATTGCACAATTTTATTCTATTTGCAGAATATTTACAGGATCTACTAGACTAGATGGAAATGCTATTGGTAAGCATTAGTTTAGATATGGTTGAACATAAATTCTGTAATAAAGAATGAATTAATTGGCATTTTAGAAATAATAAGTAGATTGTGTTTGGATTTAACAGTGGATTTCGTCAGATGGCTTTGTGCTGTTTCTATGGATGAATTATTGTCTGCAACTCATCCCCGGATGTTCAGCCTACAAAAAATAGTAGAGATTTCTTACTATAACATGGGGCGAATAAGGCTACAGTGGTCTAGAATATGGGAAGTTATTGGAGATCATTTCAATAAGGTATGTCAGAGTATATTATATATTCTTTTTTAACAAGTTTTATTCAGTTTTCCATATTTTAAACTCTTTTTAGTGAACAGCATGATTACAGGTTTCACATATACATACAAATATGAGCATAATTACATATTCAATTTTTATATCCAATTCCTTATCTTAACAGCGCTCTTATACATTTTCTATTTTATTGTATTATTACAAATATTTATCTCATTATTTAATTCACTTATGATAACTTCATAATCATACTTTAGTACTTTTAACTGTCACATTTGTATATTTCATCTTAAATTCTAATTTTAAAAAAAGACACTTCTTCTATAAATTGGTTTCCCCCCTGAAATCTCAATATAAGTGCGCCACCTCTAAGTTATAAATTTATTTATTTTCACCCCTTTTAAATCTCGTTAAAACATTTTACATTATTACCTAAAACATTAAACTTAATAATCCCTTTAAAACTATATAGCATATATAAATCAGATTCTGCATGATTTTTCTCCTTTTAAGTTTCATTAAATTTCCCGTCTCCAAAAAGGGCATATTAATCTACTCATTCAAACAGTAAAACAATCCTAGGCCCTAAAGTTAATTCCATTTCAGCTCTCTTCCTATATCATTTCATTTATTTCCATATATTTAATACACACATTCCATTAATTATTCAATTCATATTTAAACCAAAAAAGCCAACATTCCAATCTTAAAAATATTTCAATATATCTAATATACTTATTCCATTATTTGTTACAATTATCTCTCTACATAAAGAAGAAGAGCATTAGATTCCATTATCCAAAAAATAACAATTCTGTTTTTCCATCTTGTCAGTCTATATGTCCCTATTTTGTAACTATAAATTTATTTATATTACCCCTCAATACCTTGCAGAATCCCCTTTCTATATAATAATCACCCATTATCTCTGTGTCCAATTAAGCATTTCCCCATTTTTTTTACAATTCCCATATTTCTTTGTTTCCAAATCCTGTTTCTTGTCCCTTCTTCCCCCCTGTCTTTTTTCATTTGTTCTTTCACTCCAGTTTTTATCCCTCTCTCTATTTATAGCTTCCTTTCGCCCTTTGAATTTCTGCTGACTCTTTTTCCCTTTTTTAATTTTTTGGATATTCCCCTTTTTATTTAATTTCTTAAATCTCCTGTATTTATTTCCAACTCTTTTCTTCTTTCTTTCAAGAGTTCTTGGTTCTTGATGATCACTAAAGATGGTCTCTTCTATGATTTGCTCCACCTCCTCTTCTGCCTTTTGTCTTTGTTGTTCATATTCTGCTGTCACATTTTCAATAAATTTTAAAGCAAAACCCAGCGATTCACCTCGTTATTGTAGTGTTTATTTCATTTTTCTGAGTTCCATTTTTAATGCCAGAAGAGAAATCGCCATTTTACAACTTTCTAATTCGCAATTTAATCCAAATAGTATCTTTAAAGTTTATTTCCAACAGTCAACTTTTCTTCCTCTCAAGTTTTTAAGTCTCCGCTAATCCAGTGCCAAATTCATGTCAGAATCAGCAACTAATCCAAAGGCAGAATCTTTCTAATTCTTTCTTTGTTACAGTGTTTCAATTTTTCAAAGTTCTTGCTTTATTGTATCAATTTCCATGCAATTTCAAGAAATGAGTTTTTTAAAAGAAAAACAAGTTTAGTTTAATTGAGATGGCACTCCTTATTAAGCTAAGTCTTCACCCCCTCTTTTCTTTTTTCTTCTCTATTATTCAGAGCTTTTTAAACCACAATTTTCCAACAAGAAAAAGATCAAATCCAGTTGATATTAAATTTCCTCTTTAACAGTCTATAGTTCAGCTTTATTAGTGCCAATATAAAATCAAAGTATACTTATCCAAGTTGATTATATAGTTCCTTCTCCAGCTTCTACCTTTTGCGGTTTCGAAGCCCCGAAGCTATCAAAAGCAATTCACATCTTTTTTTGTTCTCTTTCTCTTCGCCGCTTAGATCATCTCTTAAAGATTCTTTGAAATGTTAATCCTGGGGGTATCTTCCATTTGTTTATATCGTCCCGTACCTCCTGCTGCTTTGCTTCTTTCTCTCTCTCCTGCACAATCTTATTCCAGTCTAATCTTCCCCTTCAGGGTGGCCATTTTAGACCATCTTCGGGAGGGAGCAATTGCCAAGCTGGGGAGGGGATTTGCGACTCCCCTCTACCCAGCTGACGGTCTCCCCTTCCTCCGCCACCCCTACGAGGTAGCTTCTGCCCCGAATCCAAAGGATTGGGGCTCTCCGACGCCAAAGTACGAACCATAGCTGTGCATGATCGCGGTCAGCGGTCCATCTTTGGGGAAGCTCAAAGCAGGACTTATTTTTGTTACCTTTTCATTAACTCTCACATCCAACAAATATAACCAAAAAAGAAGATAACCAGGAAATATAAATAATCAAAACATACTATTTTCATAGGAGTCCATCCGCACTAGTAGTCCCCAGAGCCCACGGGAACAGAAAGATGTTTAGTGTCCCACAAGAGCTAAGCAGAGTTGAAGACTCCACACCTCAGGAAAATTGCTCTATGACGTAGGCCTGCCATCAAAAAAGAGCACCCACCCTCCTCAGTTCATATAGGATAGAGACCTTCAGTATCAGGCTATACCTGTGTCTCTCAAATTGGGAGAGACAACTTTATATATAAGAAAACAATCACAGTTGGGCCTAGAATTGTATTGGCAATCAGTGTGCCAAAGGTTGCATCCATATTACACTAACCCTTTTAGGATGTGCGTTGCTGCATTATGAACTGCAATTATATACTGAAGTTTTAGACAGCAATAAAATTATTCTACTAAACATTGTTGCTGGAAAGAAATACTAAGCATTGTGATATTTTACATAATTTTGTAATGTTTTTGTCAAATGTAGATTTAACATGTAGGTTATATTCGTTATAGAAGGCTGTTTTCATTTTTTTTATAGCTAACATTGTATTTCATTGTGCTTTCTAATGTGGCTTTGCTAGGTTGGCTGTAATCCCAATGAAGATGTAGCTATTTTTGCCGTAGATTCCTTAAGGCAATTATCAATGAAGTTCTTAGAAAAAGGGGAACTTGCTAATTTCCGTTTCCAAAAGGATTTCTTAAGACCATTTGAACACATCATGAAGAGAAATAGGTATTGACAATCATTCTGAAATCTAAACACAAGGAATGAATCAATTTCTTGGTTTTTCTTTCCTTTTTTGTTATATTGTTATAATTCTTGATGTATTTGATTCAATACATTGTACAGTATTAATTAAAATAGTTTATTGTTTAGATTACTTGGAATACTGAGAATAAAAGAAAGAAATAAGTCTATCAATACTAATTAAATTTAATATATTTATATTAAAGGTATATTTGACTTTTTCATAGAAAAGTAGAAAAAACAAGTTGCTGCAGATTACATCAAAGTACTAGAATTAAGTCAATTTTAATCAGTATATGTATTTATTTGTGAAATTCATTTTAGATCACCAACCATTCGTGACATGGTTGTCCGTTGCATAGCCCAGATGGTAAATTCCCAAGCAGCAAATATACGATCAGGTTGGAAGAACATTTTCTCCGTTTTTCATTTGGCTGCATCTGATCAGGATGAAAGTATAGTGGAACTGGCATTTCAGACTACCGGCCACATTGTCAGTGAGTACTAATAATATTTATAGAATAGTTCCTAGAGATATAATATTTTGTCCCTAGAAACTGGGACACCATAGCTTCTTCCATTGCCTTAGGCACAAAGCTCCTTGGAACCATCATTCTCTCTCTCTAGGAAGGAGGCAGTGGCAAACTATTTCCAAAATTTATTTAATTATTAGATTTTTATCCTGTCTTGATTACTTTATAAGTAACTCAAGACAAGGAATATATATAATACTCCTTTCTGCTCCTCTTTTTCCCCACAACAACAGTCCTGTGAGGTGGGATGGACTGAGGTCTTGCTAAGAATACTGCGGAGACTTGTCCAGACAGTAGCTAAGAGTCAATGCTGAATCAAAGGCACAATAATAATTTTCAGTTTTAGGGAATCTTAAAAAGTAATAGTTATGTTTATTGATATTTGATGTCTTATGTTTATCTTAAATGCTATCAATATTTCATTATTTTGCTGTAGTAATGATTATATCTTGTTTTAAAAATGAACTTTTTGGAACATTACACATATTCTTTCTTTTAGCAATTGTGTTTGAAAAACATTTCCCAGCAACCATAGATTCCTTCCAGGATGCAGTAAAATGCTTGTCTGAATTTGCATGTAATGCAGCTTTTCCTGACACAAGTATGGAAGCTATTCGCCTTATTCGTCATTGTGCAAAATATGTATCGGAAAGACCTCAGGTACAGTTTATTCTGTGTCAGAATATTATTACTTGTGTCAGGTGTTGATTATATTCTATATTGAAAACTACATTTCAGCAGTTATAAAATGACGTATATGTTTGAAACCTTTTTTTTATTTATCCTGAAATAATAAAATCTGTTTTGAAAACTTCTATTGTGTAAACTTCTATTTTTTTCTTAATTTTTTAATTTGGTCCATCATACTTCTATGTTTAGAAATAGACTTTTTGTGTGTAAAGTTTGGACCATTTTGTCTATCCACATAGAAATGCTACAACTAAAGAGAACTAACATTATACACCTATCTTTACTTTTAAAGGCTTTCAGAGAATATACTAGTGATGACATGAATGTTGCTCCAGAAGACAGGGTGTGGGTGAGAGGCTGGTTTCCAATTCTCTTTGAGCTGTCCTGTATTATCAATAGATGCAAATTAGATGTAAGAACCAGGTAACAATCCATATTTGTCATTCAACATTATAATGTATATATTTTAGTTGTAAGCTCCTGGAAAGTACTAGATGAGATATATTATTATTGCCACATTATTTATAACTAATCTAACTGTCAGCAAGATACTGCATCGTGCAAAGAAACAAAGTAATGGGGATACATGCCAAATTTATTATATTTTTATTCCACCTTTATAGTTCATGTATGTTCATGTATTTGCTTTAAAGACATTTTTACTCTAGTAAATTGTTGGAACTCTATTGAATATTGGTCTGGGGGAGAAAGAGAGATGGAGGGAGGAGGAGGGAGGAGAGAAAGAAAGAGAGAGATATGAAATGTGTGGGTGAGAATGTAGTATTTAATATTGTATATGATATGTGAGTGTGACTGTCTAGTCGTTTATATAAAAAAAAGTCAGCCTAATCTTTAAATTGAAATCTAAACCTAAATCATGCAGTAGTACTTTAAAACTAGGGTTATTCTCATGCATGTGGCATTTAAGCAGCAGTGTAAGCAAGTCAAACCAAAATATAAATAGCACATTATGAAGTGGACAGTAATTGGGATTTGAAAATTCCACTACTAAAACGTAATCAATCCATGATTATAAACTTCCATTTTCTTTCCAAGTCCCTTTGCAACTTAATATTTTGGAATAGAAATGTTGCCAACTTAGCAATAACCTATGTGAGGTGAGAGAATAGGTCAAATTCTCAAAATTGTATGTCAGCACAGAAAATTACAGGTGACTTAAACAAAGATATATGCATCCAAATTCATAAGCCCAATATATAATAATCACTTGACTAGAAGTCTGGTAATTATGACAAAATGTCTGAATCAGTGCGTAGTTTCTATGAATATATTGACCAATAATACTTTTATGGATTGCATACAAGAATCCAATATATTAGGGACTGTTCTACTAACTTTAATTAGAGCAAGTTTCATATATCACCCGAATTTTGTATTGAATGAAGCAACCTTGCCTACATAAAATGCTTCTATCAGACTTTTAAGCTTTTCAGCTTCTTTTTTGTAATTGTTGTTTCTAGAAGGTTACATAGAGTTGTTTACAGGTAGTCCTTGACTTATTACTGTAAAATATTACCTGTAAGATATTTGCCTACATTTTCTGACTGTATCAATTTATGTTTAGCGATAGTTTAAAAGTAAGAGCTGAAAGATCTAATTGGTAATTGTTTCTTATACTCTTTTTTATTTTAGAGGTTTAACGGTTATGTTTGAAATAATGAAAACATATGGTCATACATATGAAAAGCATTGGTGGCAGGATTTGTTTCGAATAGTCTTCCGAATATTTGACAATATGAAGTTACCAGAACAGCAAACAGAGGTAAAAATAACATAAGAGCAGTTCATTTTTTATTACTATTAACCTTTATGTTCATGTTGCATTTTATACCCATAAGCTGAGCAGGGAGCTGTCTGTATGATATCCATTTTTAAATTCTACTTCATGCTATCTTTATTGGCATGCTTTATATAAAGCTCTTTTCTGCATAATGGATGATTTTGAGTACATAGTCATGTACTAAAGCTTTTTGTAGATTGAATTGTTATAGGAATGATCATTTTCTTTCTACATTGTTTTGATCCTTGTTCAATTCCTGTTTCTTCTGTTATGATTAGTTACTCATGCAACCAACTTAGATATTTTTAAGAATATCATGCAAAAGGAATCATCAGGATGTTTTAGCTTCAGGCAAAAGGAATCATTTGGATATTTTAGCATTAAAAGGAAGAGAAAATGAAGACAGACGGTTAACAAGGGCCAGTAGTGAAGATGCATTGATTTTTATTGTTAGGCCATGTCAGTTAAAAGTGAACTAAAGTGTTGAGTTGGAATTTGACAAAAATGATATTTTGAAGAGATACTTAATTGTGCTATTTTACAACTGGATGCTTATTATTTGGCAAAACTTCCATATGTAACTCCTTTTGTGATAGCTGTTCATTTCATAGAAATTATAATTTACATTAAGTTAAAATTAAGAAGTTATCTCTGTGTGAGGTTGATTGTTCAAATGAAGTCTGAAGCTTCATAACTGTTTGTTAGGGATTTGGGAATTAACCCCTAGAAGAGTATTGCAGCAGTAGTCAAGCCAGGCAAGGGAAGGAGAGCGGAAGGGCCCCAGAGTATACACACACTGAACACAAACACTGTTTGTAGTTTAAATAGTTTTTAATCCAGTTAGAGTTTAAGCATTGTCATTCAGTCCATTAAGTCATTCACAGTATTTCCATCCAGTAAGACTCACTAGTATAGTCCAAGTTAAGAGTCCTTGCAATATCTTTATCAGCCGATAAAGATATCTTATCCTCCTCCGGTTTCACTCTCCAGAGAAACAAACGCTGGATATTCAGCAAACAGTAGCAAACAAAAACAGTTCAGTCACAGGCACTCACAGTCAGTAATCTCAGTTAGTCGCAGCAGCACACAGTTAGTCGCAGCAACACACAGTTACAGTCAGACACAGTTACAGTAAACTCACAGTAAGCTTTCCAGCTTCTAATGCTTCCTTATATTGTAACTTCTAACCGCACCCTTAATCGGCTAATTGCCTGCTGCATTGTGCTTAAAGTGATAAGCACTTAAACCATGATATCTAAGTTTTATATATTTATTCACCCAAACCATATTTGGTATCAATGTTATACCTAACATACTCCCCTTTTGGGTGAAATAAATATATAATACCTTTACAATCTTATCCCATATTTTTCACAACTCTCCTGGTGCTTACTGGCACCTTGGGCTTTAGTAAAATTATCAGCTAAATTGTCCTCCGACATACAGTACTCTAGCTGAATCATCTTACTTCTTACAGATTGTCTCACGTTTAGGTATCTTAGATCTGTATGCTTGCTCCTTGTTTTTACTCCAATATTTGTGGCCATTTGAATTGCTGCCTGATTATCTTCATGTATAATTATAGGATAATCTACTGTTATACCTATATCAATTAACATTTGTTTATACATTATTAACTCTGTACATAACAATGATAAACAGGAGAATTCTGCCTCCATAGTAGACAAACTTATATGCTGTTGTCTTATTGACTTCCAGCCTATTAATGTATTACCCAGCATTATGGCTGTTCCTGAAGTCGACTTTCTAGTGTCTCTTTCTGATGCAAAGCTAGCATCTGCATAAGCACTTAGAATTAAATCACCCTTTGGTTCTAAATACAATGAATAATTCATTGTCTTTTTAAGATATCTTAATATCCTCTTAGCTGCATTCCAGTGTCTTTCACATGGTGCAGAATTGAATCTAGCCAACTGATTCACGCAGTACGATATATCTGGTCTAGACCAATTACTAATATAACTCAAACTACCAATTAAAGATTGATAAATCACCTTATCAAACTCAGGGCTTTGTACATCAGTGTTGCTAAACTCCTGACTCATTGGAGTCTTAGCCGGCTTACAAAGCTCCATCTTGTAATCTTTTAGCAATTTGCTTATCTTATCTTCCTGAGATATCTTAAAACCTTTCCGTGTTTTCTTTATATTCAAACCGAGATACTTCTTTATCTCCCCTAATTGCTTGATCTTTATTCTCTTTCCTAATGATGTTATTATTTTATTTGCTTCATCATTAGTTTCAGTTATCAATGCAATGTCATCTGTGAATAGTAATAATAATGATACTTTCCCATTTGTCTCCTTCTTAAACAGACATGGATCGGCTAAACCAGCTTTAAATCCTATATTGTCTAGTTCCTTTACAATATACTGGTTCCATTCATAGCCTGATTGTTTAAGACCATAGAGACTTTTCTTTAACAACCAACAATCATTATTATCCTTATTTTCACTTTTAATACCAACAGGTTTTTTCATATAAATAATATGTTTTAATGGGGCGTGCAAGTAAGCAGTTTCCACATCTAAATGGTTAACTATATAGTTTTTACTAGCTGCCCACACTAAAGCTGCTCTCAAGGTTGCTGCCTTAAGACTAGGTGCAAACACCTCATCATAGTCATTAGCATTCTGCCTAAAACCTTGGGCTACTAACCTTGCCTTATGGATTAAATTACCATCTTTATCTGTTTTTACCTTAAATATCCATTTGCAGCCAATGGATTTCTTTCCTACAGGTAATTTGGCATTTTCATACACTTTCATATCTCTTAATGAATTCATTTCCTTATTCATTGCTGCATACCAACTTTCTTTTTCCTTATTAGGATACTTTTTAATTTCTTCAACAGAATTAGGAACTTGATTAATCTGGCACACTGTGTTAGCCTGGTACCTATCAGGCGGTCTAGATACACGTGTAGTTCTTCTGGGAATTACAGGGCTTACAGGAGGACTTTGTTGAACTACTACCTGTTCATCTTCCTCATCCTGTTCAGCTATTGAATCTGTTTCTTCCTTTATGGGCACTATTTCATCCTGTATTTGTCTCTTTACTTTATTTTTAAAGTTACAGGGATAACTAATGGGATTTCTATAGGATTCAATAATTACATCTTTATTGACATCCTGTTCTAATTTCTCCCATCCTTCATGTTCTAGAAATTGGGCACTAGCACTACATAACACTTTAGATGTGCCTTTCTCCCAAAATCTATATGCCCTATGGTTTGCCTGATAACCAATGAAGAAAAATCTTTTAGCTCTATGTTGCCCTTTTTTTCTGAGTTGTGCAGGAATATGCACCCATGCTGGTGCACCAAATGTGTTCAGGTAACTTAGATCAGGTTTCCTGCCATGCCATCTGGTAAATGGTATTTCACCTGTTGTTGTATTAACAACGTTGTTCAATATGTTATTAGCACACATTGTAGCCTCCCCCCACAAAGAATCAGGTAACCCAGAATCATTTAACATTGTTCTAACCATTGCCTGTAGTGTTTGGCCTCTTCTTTCAATAAAAGCGTTATGTTCTGGCCTGTATGGAGCAGACTTCTTATGCTCTATTCCAGCTATCTTAAGTCTGTTCTGGAATTTGTTATTAATAAATTCCGTACCATTATCTGTTACCAGGGTTATCAGTTGACGTTTAGACTTTCTTTCAGCAAACCTAAGCCAATTGAAAAAATGTTGATATGTTTCAGTTTTGCTTTTCATTAAATAGCAAAACCCATATCTAGAATAATGGTCCATAATGCTCAGTATATATCTAGCACCCCCCATACTGGGTTTCTTTGGACCTATTATGTCTGCAAATACTACTTCTAAAGGTTCTTTTGTTTTGAAACCATTTAGCCTATTTGCAGGCAATACCTTGCTCTTATCTTCACAGCAAACATTACAACGCAAATATTTATCACAAGATTTTAACCTTATTCCTTCAGATAACTCAACTGTACGTTTTAGCATTTTAAAATTTACATGCCCCAAACGCCTATGCAATAAATGGATACATTCTTCATGAGGCTTTATATTATTAAATACAGTTTGAGCCTCCCCTTTCTTACTATTATCTAATACATATAATGTTCCATTTAAAGCTGCAGTTACCCTTTTGTTATCTTTTTCAATTATGCAATTATTATCCTTAAAAGTAATTACATAACCTAATTTATCTAATACCCTTACTGAAAGCAAATTAAATTTTAGTTGCGGTACATACAACATTTTTATATCCTGGTTTATGTACGGACAACGTGCAAAACCTTGACCTTTCGCTTTCAGGTTCCAGCCATTGGCAAGAGATATATGTTGAGAGCTTGTAGACATTTTTATAAATTTTGTCTTATCTCTTGTGATGCAGTGGGATGCGCCACTGTCAACCACCCATAGATTGTTCTTCACATCAGAGTTGCCAAACGTGGCTAGTTCAAATGCTTTCTTTGGCTCTTTTATATTCTGGCTTTTTCTCTTTTTGCAGAATCTTGCCAAATGTCCTCTGCCTCCACAATTAAAACACTTTTTAATTGTGTATGCCGTTGAAGATAAATTCTCTTCTTCCAGGTGCTTTACTTTGCTTTGCTGGTTTCTTTCAAGCTTTGAAGATAATTTCTCTTCTTTCTTATCTTCTCTCAGCTCGTCACGCTCACGCCTTCTTCTGGCTTCTTCTAGTAGCCTGCCTGTAATCTCGGTTAATGAGAGGCTTTCTTTTGGCAATACCTCCAACGAAGTCACATAGTCATCATAGCTTTGATCTAATGAAGATAATATTATGTAGACTTGTTGCAGTTCATTAAATATAAGCTCTTTTTCTTGCAATTCTTGAAAAATGCTCTTCATACAGTTTAAATGAACTAACATATCTCCATTCCTCTGAAGATGCGTTCGAAAAAGCTTCCGTGTAAGATTTATATGTGCTCCTACACTGTCCCGAACATAAATCTTCCTGAGGTTCTCCCAGCAGTTTGCAGCATTTTCTTCTCCACGAATATGGACAAGCTGCTGATCACAGAGAGTCAGTCCTATGATGCATAAAGCCTGCTCATTCTTCAGTTTAAAGTCTTGTAACTTTTCTTTATCATCATCATCAGCAGGATCCCATCTACTCACATCTGGTGGGTTTGCTATAATGTCCCACAAACCTTCTCTGCGTAGAAGTAAACTACATTTCATTGACCATGAAACATAGTTTGTTCCATCCAGCCTGGATATCATGGACAGTTGTGACAAATTTACTTGTGCCATTACTCTTCAGATATTTTGACTATTTTAAACTAATTAAAACAGTTTGTTTTTACAGTAATGTGCAACTCACACCAACTCTCTCTGCTATATCCTGGTTAGTTAGACTATACTCTGGGCCCATAACCAATGTTAGGGATTTGGGAATTAACCCCTAGAAGAGTATTGCAGCAGTAGTCAAGCCAGGCAAGGGAAGGAGAGCGGAAGGGCCCCAGAGTATACACACACTGAACACAAACACTGTTTGTAGTTTAAATAGTTTTTAATCCAGTTAGAGTTTAAGCATTGTCATTCAGTCCATTAAGTCATTCACAGTATTTCCATCCAGTAAGACTCACTAGTATAGTCCAAGTTAAGAGTCCTTGCAATATCTTTATCAGCCGATAAAGATATCTTATCCTCCTCCGGTTTCACTCTCCAGAGAAACAAACGCTGGATATTCAGCAAACAGTAGCAAACAAAAACAGTTCAGTCACAGGCACTCACAGTCAGTAATCTCAGTTAGTCGCAGCAGCACACAGTTAGTCGCAGCAACACACAGTTACAGTCAGACACAGTTACAGTAAACTCACAGTAAGCTTTCCAGCTTCTAATGCTTCCTTATATTGTAACTTCTAACCGCACCCTTAATCGGCTAATTGCCTGCTGCATTGTGCTTAAAGTGATAAGCACTTAAACCATGATATCTAAGTTTTATATATTTATTCACCCAAACCATATTTGGTATCAATGTTATACCTAACACTGTTTATCTTTTTCTTTGAACCAAAAATATCCTGAATATATGTAGTAGTAGAAAATACTAAATGGCTCACACTTTCCGCTTTGTCTACCAATTTAATAGCAAAGTTGCTGTGGTGGTGTTGAATACAGTTTTCACCTTGGGTTCAGAGTGCTTCATTGCTTTGCACACTTTAGTTTAGTTGATATCTAATAACCCAAATGATATTAAATGTTCATATAAATAATTAGCACATTTTCAAAGAAAATTTAATAACGTAGGAGCAAGTGAAAAACATTTTTATATTTCTTTGGGGGGAAAAACCCGCTTCGGGCGCGAAACAGCGCTGCCCGAAAATGCAAATGATCTCCGACGACCAGATGGAGAGAGCTAACGTCGGGAGATCGTAAAGTGATTTGGAGGCTAAAAGCCTGAAAAAACGAACTGGACTATATCCAAACCTGCTGAGTAATACTCCTGTTTCGGCCAAGGAAGAACAAAAAGCACTGCCTATCCACCACAAGTCTGAGCAAAAATTGGGGAACGCTGGGGAGGAATCCCGTGGAGGAGGAGGAGCGTTCCACAAATTAAGCCCAGCCTAGACATGCAGAGACTGAAGCACATCATTTTAGTGATCTAAAATCAGTGGCTTAAAATGTAAAAAGAAGCTGCCTTGCTCTCATAATTTCCTTTATGTTGCTGTTACATTACATGAAAATCATATTTGGTTTTTTCTAATCTCTTCTCAGCACTCTGTTTAGGCTTCTCTTACATAATTGCTGTTGTTGTTTTTAATATTCTCCAAGTTTCCTGAAGGACTTTGAATGCTCCTGGCTACTGTTCAGTATAATTAATACAATTATTATTAAGAAGGTCTCTCTGCTTTTTTCTCTAGAAAGCGGAGTGGATGACAACAACTTGCAATCATGCACTTTATGCAATTTGTGATGTATTCACACAGTATTTAGAAGTACTTAGTGATGTTCTTTTGGATGATATATTTGCTCAGCTGTACTGGTGTGTTCAGCAAGGTAAGATTGCATCAATTTGTTACAGACAATGCTTGCAATTTATTCTGTATAATATGAACAAGCTGATGCCTTGTTTGCATTTCAGACAATGAGCAACTAGCACGGTCTGGTACAAACTGTTTAGAGAATGTTGTCATTCTGAACGGGGAAAAGTTTACCCTTGAAATCTGGGATAAGACTTGCAACTGTATGCTGGATATCTTCAAAACCACTATTCCCCATGCGTAAGATATTTTTCTTTTTGTAAATATTTGGGAGCAAGTCTGCAAACAAATTCATATGTATGAAATATTGAACATGCATTAGCTATGCTTGTTTTGATATAATGAACATGCACGTGTTTGTTTTATGACACATCTATATAGTCTCTGTATTGGATTTAGTCACACATAAGTATCTTGGAATTCTTATCCCTATCGGATCTTTAACTAATTCATGCTCAGAGCAGCTCTATCTCTCATCTGCTTATGATATTTTTTAATACTAGAGTGAGATGGTTTGGGCTTCTTTTCTGCTTTTTCTTAGTCATCTGAACTGAATTTGTTCAGATATGTGACTGGTGACCTTGTATAATCTTGTTGCCTAATAAACTAATTAAGACCTTCCATTCCCAAACAGCTTCTACTAATTGAGGAGCGTTAAGATAACATTTCCAAATCTAATGATCATGCTTTTTTCCTCCTTTGCTAAAAGGAACTGTAAATTAAATAAAAGTGGTGAAAATATAAGAAAATATGCTATATTAACTTATAACCCAGGTAGGGGTTTTTTAATATAAGTTTTGGGCTCATTTTTGGTGAGAACGCTATTTCAGATTTAAAACTGTTTTTATCTTAAAACATTGAAATATTTCTGTTTTAGAATTAAATAAAGTTGCTTTCTCTTTTCAAGGCTTTTAACTTGGCGACCAGTGGGAGAAGATACTGCTCCTCCATCTCCATCTTCTGGAAGAGAGAAACAGCTGGTATGTTTGAAAATAAAAATGTCAGGGAAAATATTTTGGAATACTCCTTTTCATCCTTATAATATTGGAAAAGATCATATGGTGGGATACCACATCATGTAGAATAGAAAGATGTAGCATTGTATGTTCTATGTGACATAGATTTCATGTACACCTAAAAGAAGAAGAAAATGACCTATTTCTTGAACCGTGAAAGGGATGTCATATCAATTTAATAAATAAATACATTTACCAGATTAGAAGACAAGTTAGTCCCTTATAGTATGTCATGTTATTGTAAATAAATCAAAACTGAAATTATATTGCTTAACTTCCTTGCAATTAACCTATTTACTTAGATCCTTTTTGCTCATTAAAATAAGGTTATTATTATTATTTATTTATAGATTATTGTAAAAATTCTCAGTTCCAGAAAAAAATTCCCCTTTTCTCTTTTCCCTATTTCACACATTCCACCGGTGCCTTAAATTTACCGACCGGCTACTGCGATCTTCCAGAGCTGAGTTGGAATCTGTACAAAAGGAAGGGCCAAAAGGATTTGTTCCATTAGTACTTGTTGCTTTGTAAATGGTAAATAAATGTATTTAGCATATATTATAATTAAATATACAATTACATATTTCATAGTGTTCTGTACTTATCAGATAAATTAACCAAAAATCCTACTTCAAAGCAAGTTCACTTGTGTTTAAGTTTGTTTGCCAAACCCATATGAGATAATTTTTGTCTTTTATTTTCAGGATGCCACATCACAAAAATCTGTAGATATCCATGATTCTGTGCAACCAAAATCGTTAGATAGACGTCAGTTTCAGCCTATTGTAGGGTTGCCTGCAAATGAGGAGGTCAGCAAAAACAAACCTATAGCAAGTAAGAAGAAATGTTTTTAAAGTGTTATTTGATAATCTGCATTTGTTTCTATGTTTGTGAGTTTTTCCTCCTGACAGGTTGCTGTTTGTGTTAGAAATAACTCTTGAAATTCTATAAGCATTGAGAATGAATATTACAAAAAGTGTTTGAATTGCTAAGATTCCTGGAAGTTAGGAAGAGATTCTCACCTGTGATGCTGTTTACATTTCTCCAGATGAGCTGTTCAGAGCATCCATTGTTTGGGGATGATGCTTCTGTCGCTTGTTTGATAGGCTGGGCTTTAATTGAGAGGACGCTCCTCCTCCTCCACGGGACTCCTCCCTAGCGTCCCCAGTTTTTGCTCAGCCTTCGTGGATATAGGCAGCTTAATTTCCTTTCCCTTGGCCGGAATAGCAAAGGCTTCAAAAGGAGACAACAAAAAGGTTTGCTTTTAAACTTTAAACAACTCCTTTAAGGCTTTTAGTTTCAATGAGTCAAACAGCTCCCTATGATATATAACTCGAGCCAAGGGAGCTTCAGATAATGATCTCTTGCCCCCAGGACAATCGGAGGTGATAACGCCTCAGCCGCATGGCTAACAACTCACATTACGATCTTTTCAAGCCAAGCCACTACGATCATCGCTGCCTGCGCCCGACGGGAGAGGCTCCATTTTAAAAGGGTCCAAGGCTTTTTTCTCTCCCCTGGGAAGTGTTGCTGAGCCGATTTAACTCATTACGTGCCTAAAGAGATAACGGCTGGCGCCATTGTAGACTCACTAACCATGCAGTAGTGATACGCATTTTATTTCTGGAACTGTGAGAGGCTTTTCTTTCCCCAAGCAGGAGTCTCCTTCCTGGAACCTGAGGGAAATCACCCTAATACACGTGTGTGTGTGTGTGTATGTAGATAGGGAGGGAGGGAGGGAGGGAGATAGATAGATAGATAGATAGATAGATAGATAGATAGATAGATAGATAGATAGATAGATATAATTATTCTATTTTGGACCCTTATTCATTAAGGAGGAAACTGTTGGCTTATGCCCTCACAGAATTAAACACCAGCGAGCACCAAGGCCCGTGTCCGCCTGTGCAGGAAGCTGTCGCAGGCCTACATCTTATTTCAACAATTCCTCCTTTCTAGGCCTATGAGGTGTTCCAAATTTGGCTAATTCAGAAATAATAATATTAATAACAAAATAATAATAATGATAATAATAATAATAATAATAGGAACAAGAATAAGAATTCAATATTCTTACATAACATTATACAAAACTGGGGAGCATTGTTTTAGGGTTCCCTGGCTATTGCTGGTTCAGGCCCCTGGGCGTGCCAACCGCCCAACATTTCAGCCTCATTAACAGTTAAATTTAATAAGCGGTCACAATGGCAAGCGGCAGTAGCCCAAGAGCCATGTCAAATTCTCAAAACAAATTGAAGCATTCTAAGTGTACCTCCTAAGCAGCAGAAAAAGACGCTAACAAGCGCCATATGGTACTAGAAAAGCACATGAAGAAGTTCATGTGGGAGGATGAAGAAAATTCTTAAACCTCATCTCCTCCAGGCCTACTTCGGCTCCAGTCCCCCTCTGCAACCACCCCTGGATCTGTCTGTGTAATCCAGATGCAGCGCAGCTGCACAAGATCAGGTAGCCCATCTAGATCAGTACAAGCGACTCGAAGTGACTCTGTGGCCACATTGCTCCAACAGCGGCCAGATTCTGTCAAGATGATGACTTACCGGAAAAGATCCCCACAAAGATGAGACTGTAGATGGAATTAGCAATACGCCAATGTATCTCTGCGGGGGTGCAGCATACTGCTCTGGCCAACAACAGAGCGCTCCTTCTGATTGGAATTCCCTATAACTCTGGTCACTAAGCAGGACAGAGCATCCTTACCCTCAGGTATCTCTCCACAGGAGATTCTGTAGTTTCAGATATACTCCCACAAGGTATATAGAAGAAGCAAGGGCTATTGATCGGGTGGAGCCAGAGGACTCAGAGTTCTCCTGCTAAAATTCTCAAATTCTAGTTAGATTCGCATCGGCTCACAATAAGAGGTGATGGTTGATGCTACATCTTGATGACTAAAACAACGCCGGCATCATTTTGTTTATAAGAATTCCATGGCATTATCTGTTGAGAGGCCACTTCCCCTCACAAGGATCTCCGTGAGGGTCCAGGGGACATTTATGCCAATTATGGATCTTTTTCTGAGGTTGACTATTGGGCTTCCTTTTTCAGTTGGCAGCCCTCACAGAATTCTAGCAGCACAGTAACAGCGAGCACCAAGGCCTGTGTCTGTCTGGGCAGGAAGCTGTTGAGGGCCAGTGACTGCAGGATCACCCAGTTGCAATACAGGTCCTGAAAGGTGTTCTCTATTTGGCCTCACAATTTGATTCCATATTCAGTCATCTAATTATGAGTTTGGTAACAGCACAACAATTTATGTTAGTAGCTGTGCACAGATATAACAAAAATATTATCAATAATAACAATATTAATGATATCAATATTATTATGAATAATAACATAATAACAAATTGAATTTACCAAAAAAGCGGGGGGGAGCAAATATCAAGAGGATTCCCTGCCTCTGTTTACATCAGTCCTCTGAACCAGTCAACAGTCCATTAATATCTCATACACATATAGATATAGATATCTCACCTTCTGGGCTTTAGGTCAGAATCTTCAAGGGCAACCAAAAATACCCCCAGAGGACAATAAACCAACTCAAAGTAGGTCAAAATGTCCTAGAGAGACCTCTAAGGCAACAAAGGATGCCAAGAGACACCAAAATGCGTTAGATGAGCATATCTTAAAAAAAAAATTTAAAAAATGCATGAGGGAGGTTGAACAGAAGTCTCAGTCCTCTTCCCCAGCCATGCTGGTCCCAGTTCCAGAGTGCTCGCTTCAGCAGCACATATACTAAAATTGGAATGATACAGAGAAGATTAGCATGGCCCCTGCGCAAGGATGACACGCAATTTGTGAAGTGTTCCATATTTCACCTTGCCTCCATCCCTGGATCTCTCAACACCATCCAGGAGAGCCTCAGAGCGACCGGTTCAACCCAGGCCTTCAGCAGCGCTACTTGCCTGACAGACAGTTGTGGGACCACACCAGAAATCCTCCTTTCAGAGGATATCCCTGACAAATTGAAGGCCTGGAGGGACATGGCAACCTGAAGAGGCATTGCAGCCAGGGTACAGTAGAAGTTGATGGCTAGGCAGCCTCCACAATCTGACCTCGATTCTCACTCGATTTAGTTACTATGCAGAACAGACCTTCATTACCAGCAGGTACCTCCTCCAGGGAAGTATTATATAATCCAGTTACACATTCACATGATGCAGAGGAGGAGGAAGAACTAGAGACCAGATAAACAGGTTGAGGAAGGGTCTACTCACGACAGTGACCAAAATCTGTCAGAGGCGGATCCCCTTAAAAAGGGGGGGGGGATGTCAGACATTGAAGGCATTAAGCCAGACCACCAGACCAGGTCTGTTTTGCCCTCAGACTTTTTTTCCCCAAGTCTCTGTTGTTTCAAAAAAAAAAAAAAACAACTACTGCCTGCCTTGATATTCCATTCCCCTTGGCCCAACAATCATTACTGTAAGGGGGGCCAGACGATTTAGTCTTCTCCCAACCAATAATGTAAGAGGAAGTCATAACTGTCCCACAGAGGTTCTTGGACCTCATCCAGAAACAAGGGGTCTCTTCAGTGGCGTATACCCCTCTTACAGGATATGATAGAAAAATTTTTATTTGGTTTTCTGATTCTGCTAAATTTCTCATCACCACAATAGTAGATAAAACAATAATGGCAATTATCCTCCTCCTCTGCAATTCCAACGGAAGCAGAAGAGGATCTCAAGTTAAAGGATATGCAGGGTTGAGTTGTCTCCATGTAGGGCATGTCGATCTGATGTGGGGGCCATAAGAGCAGAGTCGGACGCATCCCCTTTTTTTTTTACTAGATCGTCTCTCAGGTAGCTCCGCCATCTGCGGGAGATTATCTCAAATTCCAATATCAGGGCACACAAGGATGCCGCAAAACTCTATTAAATTATCTGCTCAAGCCAGGGCATCTCAGGTTATTCCTCGCCTATTGCTATGGCTCAGACATTGGCAAGCAGATATCACACAACTAATGGAAGCTTGCTTCCTCCCCAATATAGGGAGATAATTTGGTTGGTGGTGCCCCTGACCTATCTCTGATAGAGACTAGAAGCAGAAAATAAGTTCCTCTCTTTTCATAGACCCCAAAATAGTCCTTCCCAGCTTTTTGAAGGGTTCCTTCGTTCCCTCTACCAGGGACATTTTCTCTCCAGACTCCAGAGACCGTCTGGACGCATGAATCACCAACAGTCAGATAGTTTCCGATCTGGAGATAGATACTGAAGGGGAGGGCAGAGCAAAAGAATCTCTTGAGGAACATGAAATAGAGGTCTCCATAGGCCTCACAACTGTGCCCCTATTGGTGGAAGGCTCAAGCCTTTCACAGACAGATGGGATGTCTCCACCTCTGTTTCCTGGGTTAGAGATATCAGAAGATTAGGCCTGGCTATAGAATTTCCATCCTCTCCCCTGAACCTTTGTATTACTTGCCTTCTCTCTGGGGATCCTGTTAAAGGGAGCATGATGGAGGCAGCTATTGTTCATTTATTGGAGATCCAGGCAACCAACCTGTGGCACCAGATCAGCAGGGGCAATTTTAGTTTTAAAATGACTTAATCGATCCATAGTTCATAGGAGGCTTAAGATGAGTATACTGAACTCCATACTTCTGACCTTCAGAAGGGGCAATTATCTACCTTCCATTGACTTAATGGAGGCCCATCCCCACATTCCAATTAGATCCTCACATAGCAAACCTCTTAGTTTTTGTTATAATACTCAACGTTTTGAATACATTGCACTGTCCTTTGGGTTGTCATCTGCCCAAGGTTCTTACGAAGGTTCTGATGGCTCTGGCTGTCCATCTCGGGCACACCTGTTAGACGGCAGTGTTATTTATATGACATTTCATTATTATCTTGTTCATATAAACAGGCAAAAGGGAGGCCTTAGCATCGGTCATCACTAGGAGAGACTTGCAGTCCATCTCTCATCACCCACGCATATGCAAGTTTTTTGCACGGGGCTACAATCTTACGGCCTCCTGCGGTGCATTGATATCACACGTGGGACCTCAACAGGGTCCTTACCGCACTCAAAAATAAATAAAACCTCCCTTTGAGCCCCTGTAGACCATGCGTCTCCATTCCTAACATACAAGGTGGTTCTCTTGGTTGCCATTACATTGGCCAGTTACATCTTGGCTCTAGTAGCCTTGTCAGTTAGACAGGAGCTCTGTATTTTTCACACAGACAAAATGGTCCTTAGTCCAGATCCATCTTTCACCCATAGATAAATTTGGGTTTCCACAGACCATAGGAACTGATACTCCCGTACATTTGTCTGAAACCGACATAAAATCTGGCATGACAATGCCACAATCTAGATGTAAGGCGAGCTTTCTGCATATATTTCAACTGCACGATGTGTGTTAGGAAACAAAGGTTCTCTTTGTTTCTTTCAACCACTCACCATTGGGTGCAAGACCTCTTCCTCAATGACCAGTAAGTGGCTGAGAGCACAATTCCCAAGTCCTATGAGACACAATCTCTTCCTGTACCTAGGGGTATCACTGTTCATTCGACCTGGAGCGCTGCGATGTTGACAACATGGGCCACAAGCGCCAATAGAGAAAATTTAGAAGGTGACAACATGGGCCTCACCATCGCCTTTTATTTAGAAACTATTAGAATGATGTCTTTGCCTCTACAGAGGCTGCCTTTGACAGGAGAGTGTTACAAAGGGTCCATAGGGACCAAGAAAAAGGGGAATCCGAACCAGACAGAAACCCTCCCATAGGACACGCCAAGCTTTGATATGTCCCAAACAATGGATGCTCTGAACAGCTCATCTGGAGAAGGGGCGTTGGTGCTTACCTGACACGCCCTTTCTCTGTGAGCTGTGAAGAGCATCCATCCCCACCCTTATTCGTCTGGTGGGATGCTATTCCAGCCAAGTATTAGAAAGGGTGAAGAAGAAGAAATATTTCATCACTTCGACTTCGCCAAAACTGGGGACGCTAGGGAGGAGTCCCGTGGAGGAGGAGGAACGTCCTCTCAATTAAAGCCCAGCCTATCAAACGAGCGACAGAAGCATCATCCCCAAACAATGGATGCTCTTCACAGCTCACAGAGAAAGGGCGTGTCAGGTAAGTACCAATGCCCCTTCTAATTCTGGGTGTACAGTCCTTCCTGGTGTTTATGATTGCTTCCCGCTGTCAGGTTTTTTAGAAAAAATATAAAAATAAAAATTTCCTCCCTTCTAAGTTCTTTTCAGTGGGTTATTGTTTTCAATCTTTTGTACATTTTTATATTGTTTTAAAAGTTTTTGAAAAAAGCTTATATAACAACAGTGCTAAAAGTAATACAGCACACTTTCATATGAATTTGGAATGGCTCTGAAACCATTCAGTTTTACAATGATAACTATATCTAGAAAGTTGAGTTGATTTATTGCTGGGTGAACTGGGGATAACTAAAATCACGGCAAAACTGTTATATTTCTTTTTTCTAGAGTCACTGCAATTCTGCAGAAATTTAAACCATTTGTTCTCCTTTGGGTAGGAACTCTTACCACCCTACACTCCCATATTTCATCATAAAAGCCGCCATGGTGTTATTTTCAACATTTTGAGGTTGGCAGAAGACAGTTATGTGCTGGAGAGTAGAAACTATGGTACGGAAGTGACCTACAGTAAATATTCCAAACTTCTCTCAGCACCTTTTGTCTCGGCCATGCTTATTTAAAATTACAATATGCTCTCATTCTCCAAAAGAATGTTACACCTTTAGATGACATACTTTTAAATTTTATTCTAGATATTTTAGCATTAATCTATTTTTGAATTTAAATTTGCAGCTGAAATTTAACACAATTCGATTTGTTTGTACAACTTTGATGTTTAATTAAACAATGCATTTCTATCATATTTATGTTAAAGTTACAGATGGACAATATTTAAGTCTTCAGAAATTATTGGAATGCATTTCAGTAATCTTTCATTATCATTTTGGCTAGGGCTCCTGGGATTTTGTATTCAACACTGTAGATATTTTATATATGTAATTTAGGGTAATATATTTGGCAATTGTATTAGTATATATTCAATGCAAATAATTTGGCAGACAGTAGAAAGTTTCTAACACACATAGATGGTTAGTAGTTTGCATGATTGTTTCAGTTACCAAATTTATTTTACTTTTTTCTTGTTTTAAAAGAATTTCCAGATCAGAAACTGTTTGGTGCGCTGTTAATCAAATGTGTGGTACAACTGGAACTTATTCAAACAATAGACAACATTGTCTTTTTCCCAGCAACCAGCAAAAAAGAAGATGCAGAGAATCTAGCTGCAGCACAGGTAAGGAGCGTCTACTGGTGTGCATATATTCATATAAGTGTTTTCTTCTTCCAGTCTTGAGCCAAATGCTCTCTTTCATAAATTTTGTAATTTCTGGAGGAAAATTCCTGGATTTCCAAACATTTCAATAAGCATCCAGAATAAACTATGATAATGGAAAAATTGGACCTGCATCATAACATCAACCCTGGTCTTTTGTAATTGAGTGCCAAGGTTTAGATGCAAGTGTGTCAGATTTGGTTTACATTGTGTTATCACAAAGTATGTTTTGCTGTTTGCTTTCTTGACCCTTGAAGATCCTTAGAACACTTCTTATTTTCTTCTTAATTTAAATATTAAAAGTGAGATTTAGTTTCTTGTTTCTTCTGTAAACCATTTGAGTGCATCCTGCTTAGTCAAACAGTTACATAGATAATAACTTTTAGATACAAACAAGCTTCACATCTGATGCAGAGTTCTTTATTTATTACTTGTAAGGGTTTCCATGTGTCTTTCTTTTAAATAATTTTGGAGACAGTGGTACATATTTTTAGGGAAAAAGCATATGATTTGCCTCATCACCATCACTGTGGCTACATAAGAAGCAACTGCTCATGGATAGCGGCTGCTCCTGAAGGAAGCTGTTTTCTTGTCCTTTGAATATGGGTAATCATTAAGTAATAATATAGTTTAGAATTCATATAGAGCAGACTTGTATAATGTAAATATATTTTACTACATAAGTTGTAAATTTACTTAGAGTGAAATGTCAGTTGAACAGATTCCCTATTTAGCAGACTTCAGATACAGTGGGCAAAATCTACATGCAGATATCACCTCAAAATAAGGAACATTTCTTGTATCTGATTTACTCTGAAGGCTAAGCAACTAAGTAAGGTCAATTGCATCTTTTCACATTATTTGCACTGTGTATTTTGCATCAAATTATGTCCTAATATAACTAGCTCATAAATTCATATTTAATATTTGAAATTTATTTATTATGATATTTTAATGAAATCAGTTTGTTCTCAACAGCTGAAAACTGTTGAGAGTCACAGTGAGATTCATTGTGACACCCAAAAAGCTAACTAATAAAACTTAATATTTCCTTCCTTCCTTCCTTCCTTCCTTCCTTCCTTCCTTCCTTCCTTCCTTCCTTCCTTCCTTCCTTCCTTCCTTCCTTCCTTCCAGAGGGATGCAGTAGACTTTAATGTTCATGTGGACACACAAGATCAAGGAATGTATTGTTTTTTAACATCACAGCAGCTTTTCAAACTGCTGGATTGTTTATTAGAATCTCATAAATTTGCTAAAGCTTTCAACTCAAATAACGAGCAAAGAACTGCACTTTGGAAAGCAGGTAAGTCTTGTCAATTGTAAGGCCTTTAAATGATGAACATTATGCAAAAATACTGTTCAGGTACTCCTCAGATTACGATGATAGGACTTGATTTTCCATCACTAAGCAGTGTTGTTGTAAAGTGCAACCTAACTTAACCACATTGCTTAACAACAGCAATCCCATAGTCACAATTGCCATTATTACCCCAGAACTATGCAATTTGTTATACGGGAAGAGATAAGAGTTCAAGTTTGGCTGCATGAGTTGCTGCAGGCAGGTGCAGGCAGAAGGTACAAAGTGAAAAAGTGGCAGGAAAAGTGGCCGGAATGACTTCTAGTTGGCATTGTCTTTGCTTGTGGGAAGTCAGTATGGAAATTGTAATTATGTGGCTATAGCTTGCTGCAACATTGTAATTATAAACTGGGCACTGAGGACACAACTGTCGATCACATGTCTCCAGGGACATTGCGATGGCCAGAATTCAGAAGACTGATGGTAAATCCTCCTCATTTACTGCCATCAGAACTTTGAACAGTAGCTAAACAAATTGTTTAAATAGAGGTCTACCTGTAAGTTATTTTAATGTGGCATAGTAAAATTATAGATGAAAAATGTAACAATGCTTTTAGCTTCAAATTGTACTGATCACAGAAACATTAAATCATGTCTTAATATCTGTAACTCATTTTTTTTAATTCTGAAATTTTAGAGGAATATGAATTCTGGATTTGCCTTTGTTATTCACTCATCATTTCTTCAATGACTATGATTCAATAATTCAATAATTCTTTAAAGAATTAAATATTTTCAGATGGGTAATCATAATTTGTAACAACAAAAATGATATATAAATACTGAATGTTGTGCTTTGTCACTATTTTTGTATTTTTGATCACATGTGCATAAATGGAATGTTGAGATTCCATAGCCTCAAAATGCAAGCAATGGAGTAGGAGGAGTCTGTTCATTCACAACATAGTTGCACCCATTTATATAACAAATCACAAAACTTCTATTTAACAAATGGCAGGGTTTCCTTCTAATCCATGTGAAACCTCAAAATGCTTCCTGCTACCCTCACCTCACTTTTGTCTTTTTTTTTTCCTGGGCAGCCAGGGATTTGTTCAAATAAGATAGTAGGCTACAACTTTGTATAGTTAACAATACTTCTATGTAATATGTAGCCCAGAGATATTCTTATATCTAAAGGTTTTGTAGGATGCTAGTGATTTGCTTTATCAGAATTATAGTTTTTCTTTTTAATTTACAAAATGTATTGATGAACAGGAACACTACAGGCATTAAGAGAAATGCCATGAAGAGAGAGGATACCAAAATGTAGTCCTTGGCTGATGACTACAATTAGACAAGAATTTCTGCTGCTGAATGATGTAGCTTAACACATGGCTGCATCACTTAGCAACAACAATGCTTACAGGCCCAGTTGCTATCATAATTCAAGATGTCCTATTCACTAACTGAGAAGCAGAGGGAGTCCCAGATGAAGAGTGCAGAGGTGCCACTGGTGGTATAAAGGGGCCCTGTGGTAGGCTTAACACTGGCTACACTGAGTTGGGATGGGAATGCTGCAGTTAACCATCATTGTTCAACTGAACTTAGTGAGTTCTCAGAGGCCAGAGAAGGAGAGTACAGGGTGCGCTTATGGATAGAGATGAGAGAGAATATACTGTGGCTCAGGAGCTTCTTGGTCCACTGCAGCTCTGGGGCTGTAAGAATCCCTTGAGTTACAGTGTGGTGCAAAGCCACCATGACCCAGAAAGCCTCAACCACCCTGGCCTGGCACAACAGCATGGGGCAAAGCTGCTGCACCATATGGAGTATAACATTTCGCTTTAAAAAAGATGATATTAATATAAATCCAACTCCTACTCTTGTAGAATTTTAGAAGCATCTTGATTAGGGAATCTGGATGCTATGAATAACCTATGCAATAGCCATTTTTGTCTGTTTCTTTTTTTTAACTCGTGCTGATTTTGAGATAGTCAATAAAATATAAACAACAGATATTGTTTTGGCAGGTTTCAAAGGGAAATCAAAGCCCAATCTTTTAAAACAGGAGACTAGCAGTCTTGCCTGTGGGTTACGTATACTCTTCCGCATGTACATGGATGAAAGTCGAAAAGATGCCTGGGAAGAAGTGCAACAACGATTACTAAAGTAAGGCTTGTTCACAGCTTTTATCTGGCTGCATAGTAGAATTTAAAAATTTAAAGACATACTGAATTGGTTAATTTTCAGCAATTATCTTCATGACACAGATCATTCCATTTTGCAAAGTTCTTCAAAAGAAGATTCTTGAGAAGACAGTAAAGAGCCAGCAAATCATCATCTATCAGCATTTCTCTAGATCTAACTTTTTGCTTATTGGGAATATTTTCTATTATTGCTGTTCAGTGGTTCAATAAACAGACATATGATCTCACTCCTTCCTTCTCCTTTTACTACTTACCAATATCTGAAAAATTGACTGCCAGCTGTAAGCATCTTTATTTGAGATGAGACCATCCATTCAATAATCAGCTTTACAATATGCTAAAGTGTTTTGTCTAACTTTTAAGTATGCTTGGTCTTACTGACATCCCCTGATGTGTTGGTGTAGGATGGGATTATTGAATTATCTTTCTGAATATACAGTTTTTCTGATAAAGGTTCTGTATCGAAAATAAACAATTAAGCTTTGGTTTTATGTTGGCATATTGCTTGCAGTGTCTGCAAGGAAGGTCTCAGCTACTTCCTCACTTTGACCTCAGAGAGTCACCGGGAAGCTTGGACTAGCCTGTTACTTTTATTCTTAACAAAGGTTCTGAAAATAAGTGATGATCGGGTAAGTCAGACTTTTCAGTGTTTAGGGATTGAGCCCAGTTTTTTTCCCCTCATGAACAACAGATCATAATTGTCATAAACCAGTTTTAGGATAGATTCCCTTCCACTGTTGAGGAATACAAACATTCCAATCCATTCATGTCATGTTGCCATTTGCCTTTTTTTCCTCTCTTGGTGCCAGTACTTCTGTGCCCATAAGACCATGCACACTTGTTTCTTTAGAAAATGGGATGGGGAATCTGCTAATTTTTATTGTAATGTTTAAATTAGTGCATTTACTTGTTCAAAAACTTAATGTCTAATAGAATTCTTTTTTCCCTTAGTTCAAAGCTCATGCATCTTTCTACTATCCTCTTTTGTGTGAAATAATGCAATTTGATCTGATTCCTGAGCTCCGGGCTGTTTTGAGAAGATTTTTTCTACGAATTGGAGTTGTTTTCCAAATATCTCAGCCAGCTGATCAAGAGGAAGATACAGCCAAACAGTAGAAGTATAACTAAGGAAACTAAGAACCAAATCAACTTGCACTGGATGTTCATAATGAGGGTCTCTGTATGGCAGTGTGTGCATCTACGGGTTCACAGTATAGAGTAAAGCTGTAACTTAGGCTTGCAAAACTTTTAATTCTCCAGTAGATTTTTCTTTTTCCCTTTCCTGGCTTATGCTGAGCATCGAGCCAGTTTTAAACAGTCTTATTGTCAGCTTGGACTGTGATGTCCTGTTATTCAGACATGCATACATATGTGTATGTGTGGGCATATGTATGTTTATGATGGCTGTGAACTTAAAGATATGTACCCAAAAAACTAACACTTTAAAAGTTTGAACTTCCATAGAGTACAACTCAGGAGAATTGTATTTGAAAGAATGGTTTGTACTCAGAGCACAGGAAAACACTAGTGAAGAGATCTAGCAACTTTATGGAATTCTTATTCTGAAAAAAAATCTGCAAACTCAAGCTGAGATATAGGTAATAATTCTTCAGTGAAAAAACAGTGCAGGTCTGTAATATAAATTACAAACACTATATAGTTCTTCCTGCATTCTTTTATGATTTCATAGAAACCCATACATTTGTTTACCAAATGCACTAGTCTGAGTTTATGTTGTGATTGATTTGGTCTGTGTCCTAACTTTAGTGAAGGGCAGAGATTGAAAAAGTCACAACTGGCTTAACTGTTTGTAATATACTTGTGATAGGGCTTTTAAATATAATAAGCCATTGCAACGATCTTTCTGGGCTGGAACTTGAATCACTGCAAATGAGTCTAGGTTTTATCTTATGTCACCTTTTTTGGGGGGGTTGTTTGATGTAGATTTCACTCTGTGTACAGAATGTAATGTTAAATATATTCAAGTAACAAATTTGGCATGGTTTAGGGACGGTTTTAAATTTATTGGAAATGTATTCATACTGTGAATTGTGCTCTGATGGTTAAAGAAAAGATTGTCAAGCATTCTGTCTTACAGTGGATGTAGAAAAATTTTTCAGATGGAAAAATGTATATGGTACAGCTCTGTAAAGTTTTCTATGTAAATTCTGTACAACTTTCTGTACAATATTGGTTCTCATCTGGCATATTCTAATCAGGTTATAAGTCAATAAAGTTTTTGAATTCTTTCATCGGTGCAATGAAAACCAATGCAATGTAAAACTACTTGTTTTAATGTTTCAAGAAACTTAAAAGTTTAACAATGATGGTTAACAGTGCTGAAGCAAACTGCCTTCATCATGTTTGCAAGTGATTAAAGAATTTAACTTAATTCAAGTATCATTCCTTCTATTTTTCAGTTCAAATCTTCCTATTTTGGAAAAGCTGTAGCTACATGAAGATATAGGACAGTATTCTGTCTCACGTACAGAATGCAGAACTGAAGGCTGGCCCCAAGCAAAAGTCTCTCCAATAGCTAGACAAAAAACAAGGGCTGATACTGTAACTGTCAGGTTACTGCTAGTAGCTTCATCATACAATAAGTGGCTTATCTGTTTGTTATTCAGAGCAGAAAAGGCAAACAACAGCTTCCCAACCTGTGATGAGAACAAGACTGCTGGATCTTTACTACCTTATAGCTATAGAGTAGCTGCAAAAATCAAGGATTTTAAATGAGGCAGAAGAGTAACCCTATTCTGAGAAAATACTATTCCCTTGGGGAAACCAGTGTAGTATATCTTTCTTTTGCTCTAGGCAATTGAGAAATGGAGCTAAACTTAACAATGAAGTACCAAAAGTGCTTTTTCAAAGGGCAACTTTCTGGTTTTTCTTTGAAGACGTTTTGCTTTTCATCCAAGAAGCTTCTTCAGCTCTGAAGTATTAAGTACTTTTTGGGTCCCAAATATAAAACTCAATAATCCCTATTTGGATGGAAAGGGTTAGTAGCCAATGACGTTGCCAATGACTGACATTACAAATTACTTTATTTTGCTATTATAGCTTTTCTGTTCGCCTGTATGTTACCTAAAAGCAATTGTTTTTTGTTACAATTAAATATTCAGTAAAGGAGAACTACAACCAGGTGAAGGGTAAGGAAAAAATTATATTTAGGTGATCAGAAAATTCTTCAAGGTATCTTTTTCTACCCATCCAGCCGTCCAGATTTTATAGTTGGGAAACTGATTCTTTTTGGAAAAGAGTCCATTTTAATGATCTATTACACATACTATTAAATATTAAATAGTATGTGTAACATACAGTAAACACCTTGCAGTTACACAAAAAGGAACTTGTATTTGTACTAGACTTAACACAGTTCAGTCAGAAATTAGTTCCATAATGAAACATGCCATTTCTACTGCAATGAAAAAGAAGCATCATCAAGGAAACTCCAGAGCTTTAATTATTAAAAGACAATTTATTCATTTCACAAAATATCCATTTTCACAAATACTTCATTAGAATCCTGATAAAAATATAATTTATTTTGTCATCTTAAGTCATGAACATAAATACATGTATAGAATTCACTATTATTTGAACACACATATACACATATAAAACAGCACTTTAGCATTTTAAAACAAATGATTGGATAAGATTTGTGGGCTAGAAGTAAAGCAGCAATTAATTTAAATCCTGGGTAGTCCCTAAACATCTACTGTATGTCTAAGAACAATAAGCCACAGTATTTTATTTGATTACATTCAGGTCATATTTCTCAATCTTGCAGAAGTCTGAGGTAATTTTTCAGAGAAAAATAATCCAAAAATAAATTTTGCCTCAGTACCATTAAATGTATGCTAAATTATACATTTAGCTATACTTTGAAGCTGTCATGAAAATTTACTGTGGTAATATATTTCCAAATTTAGATGTCATAAGTAATGAATCAATAATTGTACAAAGTAGGCATTGTTTTCACATCAGCTATGAATATAAAAGTGCAATAGTGAAACTTTGAAAGGCACAAACAGCTTTAACACAAGTTTATTTAGCCATGGGCAGTTGACAGCCCCTGCCAATTGAATGTTATGCTCTTCTCAGAAGTTGGTTTAGCTTGACTTGACTGCTCAGCCATGAGTCTTTTAAGGGTTTCTGATGTCCCAGGTCTAAGCCATGGTTCAGTTGCCACAGAATCAATCGAACTGGGTCTTCTGCCATGTCTAGGAAGTAATTCCTTCAGGATGTCATCACCATTCCCCAATGAAATGTCATCAACTTGAGAGGAAAAAAATAAATTTTAATATATAAGGTCATACTTGGTATCCTACCATGTATTTCAGTGACCAAATTATTCATTCTGCAGTATTACAGAGAACTTCTGTGGAATAAAATTGCAGCAAGGTCAGCACAACTGTTGCCCAATCGGGGTACTTCAGATTTTCAATATTTCCTTATTCTGGAGTCACTGGTCAAATAATGTTGACACAGAAGGATGGGAAATGGCATTTCTAAGGTAAGTATGAAGGTGATCAAGACCAATTGCATACTATGCCTTAAAACAGCACTGGAGGATCCAATTCCCCTTTTCGCCATATTTCTTACATATACCTGTATGCAAACGTTTATGTAGGGACTTCATGATCAATTTGGAAGATCGCTTCAGATTGACTTGCTGAAATAACCAATATCTCTTCAGGTTTAAATTACTTGCTAAGAAAAAAATATCTGCTAAAAAGGCCTGAAAACTAATTAAATGTACAAAACAGAAACCAGATATCACCACAAATGACCTACTGACATTTGACATTGATTCTAATGATAGAATTCCCTGTCGATAGAAGAACATCGTTTATACAACAATTATTTTACATGGGAGTTATCAAAACAACACACTTCAACCTCATCATAAAAGTCAACATCTCAGGAATGCAAAAGAACACTTACAAATCTCCAATCTTTTGGAGAATAGTGCTTTGGATTACTGAGATAAAGTTTGAACTTTTTGACCACAACAAAATAATAGACTTTTGGAGAAAAAGAGATGGAGCATTTGAAGAAAAAAATACCTTGCCAACAATTAAATATACAGGAGGCTCTATGATGCTCAGGGATTGTACAGCAGCCAAGGGTACAGGAAATATTGTATGCATGGAGGGAAAAATAGATTTATCTATATATAAAGGTATGTCTAAAGCAAATTACTACTAACTAATAAATTACTAAAGTGTAAAATTTAAAGAAAATTAATTGCAGTAGAAACTGTATTAAAAATCTGCATATGCATCAAACAGTAAGATACTTCTCCAGATAAATTCAGTCCTTTTTAAAATGCAGGTGGAAATTCTGATTACCAGTCTGTGTATATGAAAGACAAGTATCACATTTGAGTATTTTTGGGTCTACAGTTACATATCTAATTCATAAAAAGGGATGAATAAATTAAATTTAATCAAGCCCAAACTTAATAATACAAAAAGACTACAATAAAAGATTCTTCTTGAAATTGCAGCTTCAGCAATAAATAAATATGTCAAATTTGAAAATAGGTCCAGCCCAAAAAAGAGTCTTAAGATTCCTATGGGTGAGCCTCATGGCGACCTTCAATTTCCTTGTCAGCCACTGGCATTCAGGATCAAACCAACGGGGTCTACCCACTCGGGCTCTTTTTGTAGCAGGTTTAGTCTTAGAAGGTTTTAAGGACTCCATACTATACAGAATATCACCTAGGAGCAATATGTAGACATATCACTGAGGTTCCAAAGAAAGAGTACTTTTCTTGGTGTGCAGAAGCTGAGGTTTTGGTTTTTTTTTAATGATGTGGCAAAATCAAATATTTGAATAGCACATGTTAGCATTCACCAAAGAAACGCTTCTCTATGCACCCAGAACAGCTTCTCTATGAAAAAAAATCTATTTTGGCATTTGCTGCATTGAGAAACTGGAATTCAAAAAGGATCTTCAAATATCTATGAGTCTATCTAAAAGATAACTAAAAGAAACTAAATTTGGTCAGTTACTCACCCTGACTATCACTTCCTTTCTACAAAGAAAATGTCAAAAATCAGTCCAGATTTTGGTGATGGAATATGCTAACCTATCAAGAAAGAATATATGATATTTGCAGGAAAATCTTTTTCAATACCTCATTAGTTTCTGTATGGTAATAGTACCTGCTATATAATGTTTCCTGGTGAAGGGAAATTTCAACACATTTGTAGACTGTATGAAGCGTGGGAGGGGGGGGGGATCAAAATTATCTTGGAAGAATGGTAAGCCTGGCACAGAAAAATCCAGGATGAATTTTCAAATAAAGACATACAAATTTGAGAAAAGCCAATTTGCATTCTGACTGAAGGACAGCAGTCAGGAAATTTAAAGAATGAGTTAAGTCACAGGTGTCAAACTTGCCACATCACATTGATGTCACGTGACGTATCGTGATGTTTTTTGCCTTCACAGAGCTGTGGTCGGCATGGCCTGCGTGTGACACATTTGGCCCCTGGCCACCAGTTTGACACCCTTAAGTAGTTAAGGCTACTTTTAATGCAATCAATGATAAATTAATTATGAATTAGATGCATGCTGAAACAAAGGATTAAGATGAAGTTGACTATGATATAACTATAGGGCTACATTCAAATGAACCCAACAAGGTGAAAGAAGGCTACAATTAACTTGTTGCCTAAGCTGATCTGCAGCTAACTCCTTGTTATTTCTGCTTTAGTTTTTTCTTCTTTTAATTACAAGGCTACAAAGAAAACCCAGAGCAATTACTCCCAGCACCACCACTCCATTTTAAATGTTAACGTACTTGCTTATGTTAAAAATCTGAATGTGGAAGGGAAGAGTAATGACAGTGCAGTGCAGTGCAACACTCGTCTTCTGTACGATAGCTTAGCCATGGTAGCATATTAGCATATATGTTGGGTGTGCAGCGTATATGCAATACTTTGCCCTTGGCTGGTCTTTCCCACACTATAGGTACCCAATGTGCAGGTCATCTCCCAGGAACCCACAGCTAGTGTGATAATTTCTGAGAATCCTGCAAGATGACCTGCAAACAACTGAAAGACACCAAATTTGGGAAAAGTTGCTCTAGGTAAAGTTTGCACATACTGTATCAATCAATTCTTCCAAATCTAACAAGATGTTCAATTCTTCAATAATTTTGGTCCTAACATTCAATAAAGAGATCTTACCTATATGAATAGCCTCCTTATGTAGTGCATTTAATCTTTGCAGCCTTTCTTCATTTCTGGCTTTTAATTGATCTATATTCAGACTAGAATTCGAGTGGAGAGAGCTGTTGTCCAACTGTGGTGGTGGAGTCACCCTATGAAAAGCATCATCCTGACGATACAGAGAATTATGATGGAATATTATGAAATGCTTGTCAAGTCAACATTACCAGAATTGCCAAAATAACCACATATTCAACTCAAAAATTTGCATATCACACAGAAACATTATAAAGAAAATGCTAGTTACCTCATCAGTTTATTAATAGTGAAAATTAAGCTGTTGATATTCCCTAAATTACCTCAACATACTTCCATAGCTGCTGATTAATGTCTAATGTTGACTTTGATTTTTAAATCCTTTCTCCTATACAAATTATAATGTGAGTCTGATTTTGGCTAACAACTAGTGTTAAAATACCTTATCTTGCTTACTACCATTATTATATTGGTTTGGGGAAAAAGGACTATAAGGTTTAACTGTTAGTTTCAGGCTTATAGATAGGTCAGTAGCCACCAGTCCTTAATTCAATAGTCAGAGCTCTACTGTCAGGAAATATAGAATAAAAAAGATATTATAAACTAACACACACACACACACAAAATTTAATTGAATACGGTTTGTTAAAATAAACAGGTGGTAGAATTTGACTTCAATAAGACCTAGGTACACAAAGCTTCAGTGGGGAAACATCCAATAAATTCCTTTACCTTCTTCTCTCTCCTTCTTTCTCTTGCAGAGGGTGAAGGAGTTATATTTATATTGTAGTTATGCTCTTCTAAAATTGGATAAGTTTCACCATCAGTATCTAGGAGAAGCAAGTGTCAAAATATAAGTTCATACTGGATTTTTAAGAAATATTCAAATTGCAAAGCTAGTTTCTGAACCATATTAGTTAACCACAAACAGGTAACCCTCAACTTATGACCATTCAAAGTTGTAATGGCACTGAAAAAAGTGCTTACAACCATTTTTTATACTTACAACCATTTCAGCATGCTCATGTGATCAAAATTTGGATGCTTGGCAACTGGTTCATATTTAGGATGATTGCAGTGTCCTGAAGTCCTATGACCACCTTTTGCGAATTTCTGACAAGCAAAGTCAATGAGGAAGCCAAATTCACTTAACAACTGCAGGGATTCACTTAACAACTGTGGCAAGAAAGGTCATAAAATGGGGGCAAAATTCATTTAACAACTGTCTTTCTTAGCAACAGAAATGTTGGGTTCAACTGTCATCATAAGTTGAGGACTACTGTATTATGGAAAAACTAGACCAAAACAGTAACTTCATTCATTGAAGAGCTGTGATTTAGAAGATGCTTCAATACACTACATTCAAACTGCTATCACTGTATTTCTGAATAATGGAAAACTATTAAATGTATCTATAGAAACCCAGAAAAATGAAATAGCTGAAAATCAATTGATTTTATTCCTACAAATGTAGGATGATATATACCTTTCAAACAAACAATAAATATTAGCTATGACTAAAATGCTGCTTAAACCTGAAAAGAATGCAGCATACATACAAGATAGCTCTTCTTGATCAGTAGCCTACCAAAAATAGAAATACTGAAAAGATAAATTCACCAATAAAAGCACTCTCAGATTCCAGGAGTGAGGTTTTCATAAATCCATCTGAGTCTGCATCTCTAATCTACAAACAAAAAACAACAGAAAAGTCAAGTTAAATCAACAGTCTATTTTGTTAACATTTATAATGTTTTTCTATTATTCCCATTTGTTCCTATAATAGCCTTTCAATATACAGTAGAACCTCTGGTCATGAATGCTTCTGACTACAACCAAATCGGGTTCTGATCAAAAAATTCACATTTTTTATTTTGCGGCCGATTTCTCTTTCTGCGCCATTTTTTTTGTAAGCGGCAAATTTCCAAAATTAGGTTTGGGTCATGACCAAATCGGGTTGTGACCAAAGTTATGGAACAAATTATATGCCCAGAGGTTCTACTGTATTAAGTCAAGATCCAGTAATCTGGATTTTGACTTAATATATTTCTGGTAGATACTGAAAAGTACTGAAAAGTTACCTTTTAAAAAGCAAGCCACAATTTCACTTCCATATACCTTTCATTCTGCATATATATAATATTTGGACTACCCTGGAAATAACTATTCATTCAGAATAAATTTTATTATTTATTATCCCAATGAATCACAGCAAAGATCTATTTATCTAGTCCAATCAACAAGATGCCTCTGTGTAGCCACAAACAGGGTGCAAGTATGATAGAATCTGTTCATTTTCACCTGGCACTGAAGGAGGAAAAACCCTAAAAGTGAAGATAATTAATAACTATCAAGACTACTAGCCACTAGTCATATACCTCTTTTAAAGGATTAATTAATTTAATCTCTTGCCTAATTGGCAACTATCATGTTTTGTAATAAATTTCAATTTAACTACAGTTAAAGAACTACCGTACTTCCTTTTCATTACCATTATAGACACACATAACACTGAAATACAGTATAGTGAGAAAGATTTTTATCTGATTTCTCTAATATTATAATTTAATATTTTTCCGTGTCTCCTCATTAAAAGTAAAATTTCATTTCAACTGAACTCACTGTGTTATGAATACCTCCTTTTGGTTTTCTTGGCAACAATGTGGAAGTGGTCTTTCAGTGCCTTAATCCAAGATATGAAAAAGTTTCAACAGTTGAAACTTTCCTAACAATGGATCTACTTCAGCTCATGGATCGTTTTGGTTCTCCTTTGTGCAGCTTTTCCTGCTCTACTATATTTATTTCAAAGTGAGATAACTTTAATTTTCTATGTGTCAGCTTATCTGATATTCACATCTCCAGTTTGCAAAAAATACAATATAATGATATCAATAATGGTCAAATTATTTTGAGTATGTTCAACATAAGAGTTAAACATATCCAACTCTCGCTACTAAGGAAATATTTTAAACTCTCTCTCAAACAGTTTTGAGAAATTTGTTTTTTAAAAGATAACTAAAGATCCTTTAGAATACTGTTCCAAGTTTCAGCCTTCAAATTACTGTGAAATGTGTAACAATTACACAACTATTCAATACTGTTAATAAACATTCACGATGTGAATCCCAGCCCATACTGACCTCACTGTTGCTTTTCAAAGGCACTATTTCCAGAAGACTTTGAAAATTATACATGCAACCCATGATGCCACCTTAACTTAGACAAATTAGATACCCATTAAAGAAGTGATAGGGGCTACTAGATGAGACCAGATAGAAAAATCTGAAGCTGTAATCCTCATATAAAAAGTGAAATCTCTAAGGAAAACTGAATATGAATGTCAAAGGTTCAAAGAAATATGAATTAGTATATGGACATAAGTTCACCAAGTTATTATCTCCCACAAGGAATAAAAAAATGAGTAAGTTAATTCTATTGTTACTTACCAATCTCTTGTCTCTTGATCTAGTGCTAGATACTGGCTCATCAAAATCTAGGGAACCTAATAAAGCAAATATATTGATAGGAAAAACAGAATTAAAAACCAAAGGACTCTGACGGTATTCCATAACACTAGAATTCAGGAATATAATAAATATGATCAAAGCCATACATTCAAAATTACACCAATAGCAATAGAATTTTACTGAGAAATGGTAATGTTTATAATTATAATTACATGCAAATAAACAAAAATTGTTAGTGAGACAGGAATAAAGTAGAAAATTGAATGTTATCACCAAATCCTGCAATTTATTAGACATTTATTGAAGAACTTACATACAAATAGGGTTTTTCTTATAAATTCCCAAAGTTTTGTACATTCCTCTGCACTCATTTTTTTTCCTTTTTAAATAAGTTCTTGATCAATATTCAGCCAATTTGCAAATCCCAAAATATGGGTACTGTATTGTTAACATTATATTTTTACATTTGTTCTGTGGTGAAGCAACTCTGTTAATTTTTTGTACTTTGTGCAATTCTATATCACAAGATCTAAAAACCCCAATTGAAGATTCCCTTGTTGTAATTTTGAGACCCCAGATCTTTAAAATTAAAATCATCACCAAGATGGAGTCTCCCAGAAATCTGATTTAATAGAATTTGAATATTGTAACTATGAGGAAAAAGAATGCCAGACTTCTGCCCAATCGCAGGAGATGGAGATGTCCCCTAGGAGGTAGAGGAAAACTCACAAATATCAATGGCAAAAAAATATTGCAGCGATTAGCCACATTGATATGACAGAACTCAAAGCTAATAGCAATAGGTATCCACTGATCTTCTATAAGATAATAAATCATAAGAGATGACCAGGCTAAGCCTGGAGGGGTGAAATGAGTCGTCAGTCCTGAGTCCCTTCACGCCACAAGAGATCTACATCCAGCCCACCTTGAATTCCACTGACTCTTATCTGCCGCCAATTTGCTTTGACCGTTAGTAGTTCAGATTCTTATATAGAGCATAAGCTTGCAATAAAACTTTATATTAATTTGAATTGCCTCGACTTCTGATTTTCCTGCGCTTGACATGAATATTTATATTTAGGTTATAAGTGGGTATGTGCAAAGACCAAAATAAAGATTGTGAAACTAAATTAAAGCCATGAAAGACACACCTAGTTTGAGGAGTCCTAGCTTACCTTCAGCATTTCTCCTCATTTTTTTAAGTTTCTTTTTTTGCTCTCTTAGCAATGCTAGCTGCTGAATGTCCAGAGTATCATTATTGATGGGAGGATCAGGATACATGTGCCTTGTTTCCACTCGTGTTTCTGAATCTATAACATAAAGCATTTAGAAGTTTCGTATCTTTTTCTTCAAACATACATAACTTATTTAAATAATTCTCTGCCAACGGTGATAACAGATTTGAACTGAAAAATTTTGCAAAGGGAGGGACTAAATACAAATGATCTGTATATTCAATGACTTTATTAAACAATTACTATTTGAGATCATTTGTCTTACCTTTTTATGTGCATTTTCAACTGTTTTAAAAAGCTAAACTATGAGATTTTGCGGGACTTCCCAAACCCTAGGTTAGTTTTTATTTTCCTCAAGTGGCTCCAATTTTGTGTGTGTGTGTGTGTGTTTGCCTGTTTTGCAAAGTTTGGAGATTTCTTGCTCTTATTTATAAGTAGCCCTGTTTGGACTACTTGTTTTTGATAGCTGAAATAAATATTTCAGTGTGTTTTCCTTGTTTACAATTTCAGCCAGTCTATTCTGTTTCTTTCCTTGATCCCAACACTACCTTTCTTTTTTTCTTTGCCAACCATCAGGCAATATTCCATACCTACTGTAGTTCCAATAGGCATCTTTGCTTGTTTTTTTGTTCTTGTTACACTGGGTGGGAGTTATAAAAATATTTTACACTTTGCAAACTCCAAGTTTCTATGTCTTCTGATAAATTTTCTATATATGTTATTAGCATCATTTTAACTACATATAGAATAGCATTTAGAAAACTAAGAACACAATTCATGATTATTTTTTTTACTATGATAAACACAGAAATGCTGAGAAAGTGATTCTGATGCTTGTTGCTTGGTTCTTTGACATTTCAGCATTTGTCAACTAACCTTTATATTTAAGTTCATTAAATTCACGGATATTCTGTAGATTAATAGGATCAACAATCTCCTTTGAAGATGGTCGCCTTACTGGAGCTTGCATGCGGAGTCTGGCCATTTCAAATACATCCAAACTGTGTTTATCCTTTTTCCTATGAAAGTTACCAAAGTCATGCAAAAAGGAAATCCAAATTTCAAAAATATACAAGTTTACTTAAAATCAAAAGAAAATTTAGAATTAAACAGATGATAAAACTGGGTCTAAAACAAAATGAAAAAATGTTCCAATTTTGTGAATTCTAGAAAGCCAATTAGAAAAAACATGGAGAAGCCAATTTTTACCATTTACTAATTACAAACACTACATGCAGTAACACCTGTGACAATATGCATTGCCATGCATTATTTTAGGTTTTAGATTACTTTAGGCAAATAGTTTCCATTAAAGTTTAGTTATTAATGGTGGCTATAAATTAAGAAATACAAATCCTTTCTAAGATGAAAAAGTTAAATATATCAAGTCTTTCATTAAATAAAGCAGCCAGCGAGGAAACTGTTTGATTAAATTATAATATCTTAGAAAAACTCAAATTTCCAACCTAAATACAATTAACAATGAACTAAATTAAGCAACTGCTTAAATCCAGGAATGTCCACTTGAAGCCAACACAGTCATTGTATCACTTAGCCCTCACTCTCTGACAATATGGGTTTGTTTGGTTGTTATTGTTTAACTATAAAGCACAATTTCTTTAGATCATAAACAATTTTGGAACCAGATTCATCACAGTCTTATCTGTAGGATAAAGTATATATGGTAAGGTATCTATGGTAACAAAATGTAGAAAACCAAAAAATCCAATACTGTCTTCAGGCACTTTTTCATTCTAAAATGTTTAACTCCATACAAGTATCTTTACTGCTAATTAAAGCTGGTATCAGGCAGCGGCCTGTTTGGAATCAGCCATGGAAGTGGCAGGAGAATACACATGCACAGCTCCCCTTGCATGAGCAACAGGCAGGTGTGCTCGTGCAAATGGACCTGCAAATGCACCCACTCGTCGCTCACATAGAACCATCCCCTCTCCCCACCCCCATTTGGAAAGTTTAGGACCTGCTGAATTAAAGTATTCATTACTTTCCCAAGAAGAAATGTGTATTTTATCAAATGATTTGTGACAAACCAAACTCCTTACCTTTCATCATCATCACTGTGTACTTTTAACAACTGTTCCTGTAGTCGTCTCTCTTCACTGCGGAGTTGCTTTCTCATCTCCGAAAGTTCATTTATTACATTCTTTTTATCTTCTGCAAATTCAGTATAACAATAATTAGGTACAGAATGCCCAGTATTCACTTTCCTTCAGAAATAATTTTTTTTCTGGTATTAACACAACCAAAGTAAGAAGCGTTATAGTTTTCTTACCATATGCACGTAATTGATTTCTTCTAGCTGGCACTGGTGGGGACTGAGCTCTGGGGGCATCCTAGAAAAAAAATTTAATTTACATTTATCTTGGGGAAAAATGCATCCATAAAAAGAGAAATAGCTCGCTTTTACTGGTTTTGCTGTCATACAAGGCCTGATTGCATATACTAACAATGGAACCAGAGTGCGATTCTACCAGTTTGGGCGAACCAGATGTTAAATTTGCATCTGGTTTGCCAAACCGGTATTTGAACCGACCTGCTGGCCCCGTCCACCCCTCCCCTCCCGAGTCTCCAAGCAGCCCATTTTCGATGCAGATAAGTGCAGGGCCCACGTGGATGCTCTGAGAGGGGGGAAATGGGCCTTCCGGGAGTACCAGAAGTAGGGAAATGGGACTGTTTCCAGCTTCCGGAGGGCCTCCAGAGCCTGGGGAGGCCATTTTCGCCGTCCCAGAGGTCCAAGGGAAGCCTCCTGACACTCAGGAAGGCAAAATATAGCCCTTCTGGAGGTTCCGGTAGGCCAAGCCCACCATGGCCATGCCTACCCAGCAACTGGGTAGCAACCAGTTGCTGGGATTTTTGAATCCCACCCCTGAATGTAACTCATATTCATGTAATTTTTAAATCAAATATTAAATATTGAAGGTGGAAACTAAACTAAGGAAAAGAGATATAATCCTTCCTTTTGCAATTACATTGTCAATAAGCATAGTCACCCAGTCTTTTCCATAACATTTAGTATTATGAAAGAATAATTCATTGATTTTAATGACAGATACTTCTTTAATTTTAAATGCTATATGGGAAGGATGTTCATTTATTTAATGTCCATGTCTATCAGCTCCTCATTCCTATCTGCCTTTAAAATTTTAAATTATTATTAACCATGTTGTAGAATTACACATTCCCAGAACCTCTAAGCCATGGAACATATGCTGCTAGAAGAAAGCAAAATTAGACTTAAAAGTTGCCAAGTTTTAAAAATGGTGCTCTCAACTGTAGCTAAGATAATGCCAATAGAATTATAAAATGTTACTAAGGAGAATAAATATATAAATTAATATCCTGATATGCCCTTACCCCAAGTAACTTACAATCTTTCAAGAACACAATTAGGAAATACAATGTTAAAAAATAACTCCTGAATTACATCTGTATAATAAACAAACATACCTGTGTGTAATAAGACAAACTACTCTCCATCAGAAGTCTCCTTTCTTCTTTTACTAATGGCTTACTCTGAAGAGTTGGTATAAGAGGAGAAGGCTGTCTAGAAATCTGAAAAACAACAAAATGGCAGATGAAAATGTGCACTTCTAAAACTGACCTCAACAAGTACAATAGTTAAACCATAAATTTAAAAATCATAATAATTTTGATATTATATGTATTAATTAATGCTCTGATTTGTCTATATTTATTTTTAAAGTGAAAGCAAAGGATTTTTTAGGAACATATTTATGAAAACTCATTGTCAAATAATATACAGAATTTACATTTTTTGAAGCAATATTGACTGATGTTTGCATTCTATCTTGCTAATACTAATGGAACTTCTAGTTTTGGATAAAGTGAATTCAACTGTATTTAAAAAATTAAACACTGTATTTAAAAAATTAGAACACACAAAAAGGAAAAGCCAAAACCCTCTTCTAGCATAAAATTCAATTAAGGTAAGTTCATTTATGTATAGGTGGCAGGGCCATATAATACTTTCCTGATGCTCTCAGCCCCCAAATTTTTCAGACTGTCTGTGTGTAATTCTGGTCAAGTTAATTTGAATATGAATAGAACAATACACAATTAGGACATAATATCATCAGAAAACTAATATTGTAGAATCTGTGTTCTCTTGAAATCATGCTTTCAAAAAGGGGCTTGTGTCCCAGACACAGAACTAATGTATGCATTTCTTTTAACTGGGATTGGAGAAAACTGAATTCTGGGGACATCCCAGGAAAATAATAAAAGGTATCTAGAAATAAATCTCATCCATTAAAGACTGTTCAGTCCCTGTATCTTACTCATCTTTAATTTCCCCGTTTTCTTTTTTTCAATGTTTGATAGACAGAAGGTAAAAGAATATTGATACAAATCAATGTGAATAATGTAAAATTTCTATAGGCTTTTTTGTACTTATGACATTCACTTTGTAATATTTCCTTTTATAATAGCCATTATAATTTGGGTAGGTAAATTTATTTTCTGATATTATTTGATTTTATACATACATTTGCCCAAAATAAATTTTTCTCACACTATAAAATGAAAATAACTGAAATTTAGCATAAGTTAAGTAAATTATTACATTTCTTACCACAAATGTATTCTATAATATTAATAAAACAAATGGATATCACTATCCTTAGCTCTGAACGTGTGGGAAAAGGGGATAAAGACGAAGCAGAATTATAAACGGACATTTTTCTATTTTGTAGCTATCTTGCAAATTTTGATCCATACATAAACAGTGGCTGTGTGGGATCCAATAATCCATTGCCCAGACTACTGGGCACAAATTCTAACAGCCCTAGACTTAAAAGTTCTCCCTGCCCTATTCTTTATACATACAAAGTGCATTTGCAAAGTGTATATGTAAACCTGACATTCAATCAGTACAGTATTGAAAGAAAAACAAATGCGTGACAACTACCAAACAGGATCTGGCTGATTACAGAAAAAAATTCCATCAGTTACACTGTGATCAGCTAAGCTTTAAAGAAAGAAATTCCATCAGGTATGCTGTGATCAGCTAAGCCTCAGCAGCACAACCCAATGAAAGCTAAGTCTCTTTAATATATTTACCAATATTCTATACTACTTTGAACTCTTACAAATTATGCTGTTAAACATTTTAGATGTGATTTATAGAAACATTTGCACAAAGTTGAATTTACTTATTCAGATCTTAATCTAGGGAATGTCTACAGGTAATCCTCAACTCACGGCTGGTCATTTAACAACCTTTCAAAATTATGACAGCCTTAGAAAGGATGCTTTATGGGCCATAAAGCACGTCCAGCCATCCTAAAACATAGAATCTTCTCCTGCAGTCACATGGTCATATTTCAGGCAAACCTGCTCAGAGTGAAGAAGCTTTTTGGAAGAGTAGTGAAATGTCTTCAAGGAAAAATAAAGAAAGTCCAGTTGCCTTTTGAAAAAGCATCTTTGGGGTCCCCAACTTTAAACATTCCAACGTTCTATGACATTAAGAGATTTTTTTTAATGTTATGTAAGTTGTTTTGCAATTTCTTTTACAATAATTATCGGTGCTTTGGATTCAAACATCTAAATAGGAGCTATTCTTACTGATCTCCTAAAAGACCATGCAGCTTTGAGACTTAAGTATTTTGGGATGTGCTTAGAACTGCAATTTTGAGTTCTATGGAGATGATCCTACTTGGCTCTAAGATTTTGTTTTTAAATTACCTTCTCGTCAATCAAATGTTTTTCAGTTTCAATATCCTGTTTATTGTTTTCTTCTTCCTCTATCTTTCTCCTTTCAGCTTCTTTTCTTCTTTCTTCAGCTAATTTATATAATTCTTCATTTTTTAATCTTTGCTATAAAGATAAAAATGATACCAACCAAATTTAATGTTGATGAGATAACAATTAATCAAACTGCATCTCTGAAGTGTTTTCTTGAACTGCAAAGAATGAGAAAGCCTATCCATTTGTAATATTACCGTGCCCACTTGAATATTTATGTGAGAGATTTGTAAATCAAACTGATATATTTAAAACCTTTTCATTTTATATTACATATATTAATTAATTAAATTACTTGCTGTTCCCACTTAACAGAAGTCCTCCAATTGAGGAATAGAAATACACATTTTCTTTACTCACCTATTAATTAAAGTGAAGTTGAAATACTAGTGAAAAATAAGTACATTTTACCTGCTCATTAATCAGACAGAAGTGTACAATCAAGAAAGATGTCTTTTGACCAAAAAAATATGGAGTTTGACATTTAAAAAAAATCCTGACGTAAGGAATCTATTACAGAAGTAGTAATTTATTGTCTCATTTTTTGGGATAATAAAAGGAAGTAACTGTTCTCTTCATAGCAAAAATCAAACAAATCTAATTTATAATCATACCTCATCTTCCTTCTTTCTCCTCTTTTCCAGTTCCTCTTCATACTCTCTCTGTATTCTAACTCTCTGCTCAGCTAATTTTCTTTCTTCTCTTTCTTCTTCAAGTCTTTGTTTTTCACGTTCTTCATCTTCTCTTTTTCTTTTTTCCTCTATCTGGAAACAATATATATATATATTTTGCTGTTTTCACCAAGCTAATTAGACTAGCTAGATCACTATGACCAACTACTGATCAATGAAAGTCTTTTCTCTCCGTAGCAATCTTAATCACTGGATTGTGTCAATACACGCATCTACTATGAAAGCCATTGCATCTCTTAGTATTTTTATGAAGGTTAGTAGTTATAGTAGACTAACCTTGAATATTCTAATAAAAAAGAGAAGCAATTGGAATCTCATGATTAGGAATTTAAGTAGAATTTTGGAATTTCGTGAGGAAGATTAATGGAGGAAAAAGGTAAGGAAAGAATACACTGGTCACATCAAGGTTAGGATAGGTTAGGTGAAAAGAAACCAGAGCTCTAAATGATGAAAATATAATAATTCCTAAAGAATGAAGATGAAAGCCAATTTGGAAAGGAGTGGTCCCAATATACTGAAAGTATGATAAATATGTGACTAGCTGCTTATTGTGTACAAGTCATGCATTTATCCTCAACGTAGTAAGCTTGTTAGGTATAACATTGATACCAAATATGGTTTGGGTGAATAAATATATAAAACTTAGATATCATGGTTTAAGTGCTTATCACTTTAAGCACAATGCAGCAGGCAATTAGCCGATTAAGGGTGCGGTTAGAAGTTACAATATAAGGAAGCATTAGAAGCTGGAAAGCTTACTGTAACTGTGTGCTGCTGCGACTAACTGTGTGTTACTGTGACTAACTGTGATTACTGACTGTGAGTGCCTGTGACTGAACTGTTATTGTTTGCTACTGTTTGCTGATTTACTGCGTAATTCTACTGAATATCCAGCGTTTGTTTCTCTGGAGAGTGAAACCGGAGGAGGAGAAGATATCTTTATCGGCTGATAAAGATATTGCAAGGACTCTTAACTTGGACTATACTAGTGAGTCTTACTGGATGGAAATACTGTGAATGACTTAATGGACTGAATGACAATGCTTAAACTCTAACTGGATTAAAACTATTTAAACTACAAACAGTGTTTGTGTTCAGTGTGTGTATACTCTGGGGCCCTTCCTGGTTTGACTACTGCTGCAATACTCTTCTAGGGTTAATCCCAAAACCCTAACATTGGTTATGGGCCCAGCAGCATAGTCTAACTAACCAGGATATAGCAGAGAGAGTTGGTGTGAGTTGCACATTACTGTAAAAACAAACTGTTTTAATTAGTTTAAAATAGTCAAAATATCTGAAGAGTAATGGCACAAGTAAATTTGTCACAACTGTCCATGATATCCAGGCTGGATGGAACAAACTATGTTTCATGGTCAATGAAATGTAGTTTACTTCTACGCAGAGAAGGTTTGTGGGACATTATAGCAAACCCACCAGATGTGAGTAGCTGGGATCCTGCTGATGATGATGATAAAAAAGTTACAAGAATTTAAACTGAAGAATGAGCAGGCTTTATGCATCATAGGACTGACTCTCTGTGATCAGCAGCTTGTCCATATTCGTGGAGAAGAAAATGCTGCAAACTGCTGGGAGAACCTCAGGAAGATTTATGTTCGGGACAGTGTAGGAGCACATATAAATCTTACACGGAAGCTTTTTCGAACGCATCTTCAGAGGAATGGAGATATGTTAGTTCATTTAAACTGTATGAAAAGCATTTTTCAAGATTTGCAAGAAAAAGAGCTTATATTTAATGAACTGCAACAAGTCTACATAATATTATCTTCATTAGATCAAAGCTATGATGACTATGTGACTTCGTTAGAGGTATTGCCAAAGAAAGCCTCTCATTAACCGAGATTACAGGCAGGCTACTAGAAGAAGCAAGAAGAAGGCGTGAGCGTGACGAGCTGAGAGAAGATAAGAAAGAAGAGAAATTATCTTCAAAGCTTGAAAGAAACCAGCAAAGCAAAGTAAAGCACCTGGAAGAAGAGAATTTATCTTCAACGGCATACACAATTAAAAAGTGTTTTAATTGTGGAGGCAGAGGACATTTGGCAAGATTCTGCAAAAAGAGAAAAAGCCAGAATGTAAAAAGCCAAAGAAAGCATTTGAACTAGCCACGTTTAGCAACTCTGATGTGAAGAATAATCTATGGGTGGTTGACAGTGGCGCATCCCACTGCATCACAAGAGATAAGACAAAATTTATAAAAATGTCTACAAGTTCTCAACATATATCACTTGCCAATGGCTGGAACCTGAAAGCGAAAGGTCAAGGTTTTGCACGTTGTCCGTACATAAACCAGGATATAAAAATGTTGTATGTACCGCAACTAAAGTTTAATTTGCTTTCAGTAAGGGTATTAGATAAATTAGGTTATGTAATTACTTTTAAAGATAATAATTGCATAATTGAAAAAGATAACAAAAGGGTAACTGCAGCTTTAAATGGAACATTATATGTCTTAGATAATAGTAAGAAAGGGGAGGCTCAAACTGTATTTAATAATATAAAGCCTCATGAAGAATGTATCCATTTATTGCATAGGCGTTTGGGGCATGTAAATTTTAAAATGCTAAAACGTACAGTTGAGTTATCTGAAGGAATAAGGTTAAAACCTTGTGATAAATATTTTGCGTTGTAATGTTTGCTGTGAAGATAAGAGCAAGGTATTGCCTGCAAATAGGCTAAATGGTTTCAAAACAAAAGAACCTTTAGAAGTGGTATTTGCAGACATCATAGGTCCAAAGAAACCCAGTATGGGGGTGCTAGATATATACTGAGCATTATGGACCATTATTCTAGATATGGGTTTTGCTATTTAATGAAAAGCAAAACTGAAACATATCAAAATTTTTTCAATTGGCTTAGGTTTGCTGAAAGAAAGTCTAAACGACAACTGATAACCCTGGTGACAGATAATGGTACGGAATTTATTAATAACAAATTCCAGAACAGACTTAAGATATCTGGAATAGAGCATAAGAAGTCTGCTCCATACAGGCCAGAACATAATGCTTTTATTGAAAGAAGAGGCCAAACACTACAGGCAATGGTTAGAACAATGTTAAATGATTCTGGGTTACCTGATTCTTTGTGGGGGAGGCTACAATGTGTGCTAATAACATATTGAATAACGTTGTTAATACAACAACAGGTGAAATTCCATTCACCAGGTGGCATGGCAGGAAACCTGATCTAAGTTACCTGCACACATTTGGTGCACCAGCATGGGTGCATATTCCTGCACAACTCAGAAAAAAAGGGCAACATAGAGCTAAAAGATTTTTCTTCGTTGGTTATCAGGCAAACCATAGGGCATATAGATTTTGGGAGAAAGGCACATCTAAAGTGTTATGTAGTGCTAGTGCCCAATTTCTAGAACATGAAGGATGGGAGAAATTAGAACAGGATGCCAATAAAGATGTAATTATTGAATCCTATAGAAATCCCATTAGTTATCCCTGTAACTTTAAAAATAAAGTAAAGAGACAAATACAGGATGAAATAGTGCCCATAAAGGAAGAAACAGATTCAATAGCTGAACAGGATGAGGAAGATGAACAGGTAGTAGTTCAACAAAGTCCTCCTGTAAGCCCTGTAATTCCCAGAAGAACTACACGTGTATCTAGACCGCCTGATAGGTACCAGGCTAACACAGTGTGCCAGATTAATGAAGTTCCTAATTCTGTAGAAGAAATTAAAAAGTATCCTAATAAGGAAAAAGAAAGATGGTATGCAGCAATGAATAAGGAACTGAATTCATTAAGAGATATGAAGGTGTATGAAAATGCCAAATTACCTGTAGGAAAGAAATCCATTGGCTGCAAATGGATATTTAAGGTAAAAATAGATAAAGATGGTAATTTAATCCATAAGGCAAGGTTAGTAGCCCAAGGTTTTAGGCAGAATGCTAATGACTATGATGAGGTGTTTGCACCTAGTCTTAAGGCAGCAACCTTGAGAGCAGCTTTAGTGTGGGCAGCTAGTAAAAACTATATAGTTAACCATTTAGATGTGGAAACTGCTTACTTGCACGCCCCATTAAAACATATTATTTATATGAAAAACCTGTTGGTATTAAAAGTGAAAATAAGGATAATAATGATTGTTGGTTGTTAAAGAAAAGCCTCTATGGTCTTAAAACAATCAGGCTATGAATGGAACCAGTATATTGTAAAGGAACTAGACAATATAGGATTTAAAGCTGGTTTAGCCGATCCATGTCTGTTTAAGAGGGAGACAAATGGGAAAGTATCATTATTATTACTATTCACAGATGACATTGCATTGATAACTGAAACTAATGATGAAGCAAATAAAATAATAGCATCATTAGGAAAGAGAATAAAGATCAAGCAATTAGGGGAGATAAAGAAGTATCTCGGTTTGAATATAAAGAAAACACGGAAAGGTTTTAAGATATCTCAGGAAGATAAGATAAGCAAATTGCTAAAAGATTACAAGATGGAGCTTTGTAAGCCAGCTAAGACTCCAATGAGTCAGGAGTTTAGCAACACTGATGTACAAAGCCCTGAGTTTGATAAGGTGATTTATCAATCTTTAATTGGTAGTTTGAGTTATATTAGTAATTGGTCTAGACCAGATATATCGTACTGCGTGAATCAGTTGGCTAGATTCAATTCTGCACCATGTGAAAGACACTGGAGTGCAGCTAAGAGGATATTAAGATATCTTAAAAAGACAATGAATTATTCATTGTATTTAGAACCAAAGGGTGATTTAATTTTGAGTGCTTATGCAGATGCTAGTTTTGCATCAGAAAGAGACACTAGAAAGTCGACTTCAGGAACAGCCATAATGCTGGGTAATACATTAATAGGCTGGAAGTCAATAAGACAACAGCATATAAGTTTGTCTACTATGGAGGCAGAATTCTCCTGTTTATCATTGTTATGTACAGAATTAATAATGTATAAACAAATGTTAATTGATATAGGTATAACAGTAGATTATCCTATAATTATACATGAAGATAATCAGGCAGCAATTCAAATGGCCACAAATATTGGAGTAAAAACAAGGAGCAAGCATACAGATCTAAGATACCTAAACGTGAGACAATCTGTAAGAAGTAAGATGATTCAGCTAGAGTACTGTATGTCGGAGGACAATTTAGCTGATAATTTTACTAAAGCCCAAGGTGCCAATAAGCACCAGGAGAGTTGTGAAAAATATGGGATTAGATTGTAAAGGTATTATATATTTATTTCATCCAAAAGGGGAGTATGTTAGGTATAACATTGATACCAAATATGGTTTGGGTGAATAAATATATAAAACTTAGATATCATGGTTTAAGTGCTTATCACTTTAAGCACAATGCAGCAGGCAATTAGCCGATTAAGGGTGCGGTTAGAAGTTACAATATAAGGAAGCATTAGAAGCTGGAAAGCTTTCTGTAACTGTGTGCTGCTGCGACTAACTGTGTGTTACTGTGACTAACTGTGATTACTGACTGTGAGTGCCTGTGACTGAACTGTTATTGTTTGCTACTGTTTGCTGATTTACTGCGTAATTCTACTGAATATCCAGCGTTTGTTTCTCTGGAGAGTGAAACCGGAGGAGGAGAAGATATCTTTATCGGCTGATAAAGATATTGCAAGGACTCTTAACTTGGACTATACTAGTGAGTCTTACTGGATGGAAATACTGTGAATGACTTAATGGACTGAATGACAATGCTTAAACTCTAACTGGATTAAAAACTATTTAAACTACAAACAGTGTTTGTGTTCAGTGTGTGTATACTCTGGGGCCCTTCCTGGTTTGACTACTGCTGCAATACTCTTCTAGGGGTTAATCCCAAAACCCTAACAAAGCTATTAGGGAACAGCCTATTTTACTGAGATGAGAATACTAAACTATGTGTGCTCAGACAACCAGTAAGCTATAGTGACAAGACAAGTGGTCCTTGTTTTACAATAGTTTGTTTAGTGACCATTCAGTTACAGCAGCACTAAAAAAGTGACTTGTGACCATTTTTCACACCACTGCAACATCATGTGATTTACACTCAGATGCTTGACAACTGGTTCTTTTTTATCACGGTTGCAATGTCCTGAGGTCATATGATCACCCTTTGTGACCTTCTGACAAGCAAAGTCAAAGGAGAAGCTAGATTCACTTAACAACAATTTTACTAATTTTACAACTGTCATGATTCACTTAGCAACTGTCACAAGAAAAGTCATAAAATGGGACAAAACACACTTAACAATTTTTTCACTTAGCAACATAAATGTTGGGCTCAATTGTGGTCATATGTTGAGCACTACCTGTAATTTCTAGAATGTAACAGCTTGATTCCATTCCCAGGATGCAGTTCCTATGCTGTAAGGGAAAATGAGGATTGTGGCAGAGGATATCACTTCAAGGATAAAGGAGATGTTCTCACAGAAAGGAACCAGCCCCAAGGTGATGAGCTTTATCCATTTATAACCTCCAAGAGGTAGAGTTTTTGACTGTATACAATTCACTCATTAAAACTAATGCCTCATGTAATGGTTGCAGATAATGAAAATTAAAATTCCTCCCAAGCAGAAATTTACAATATGTTGCAACTGAAATGTTGTTACTCAGGGTTTTGACTCTTTCTGAGGATACTTCATTGTATTCTGTCTACTTCCCCACTAGTCAGTTTTCATTTTCCCTAACACTGAACATTCTGTGATGTCTAAACAAATTTATCCTAAGATTTTTCAAAAAGTGTTCTTTAGAAATTACGATGGGATAATATATTTGCAACTTTTAAATAAACCTAAATTTCCTTATTTTAGCTTCATGCATTTTAGTGCATGGGCCTTTAGGGACTGTATTCAGTATTCAAAATTTGCTATTGTAAATAAAAACACTACTATATAAAGCCCAGATCTGCAGCAGTATTTAGAAAATGGAAATAAGCTAAATCAGAAATATATTTTTGTTTAATATTGTTACAAATATACTTACTTGAAAACGAAGGAAGTTCTTATATGACTCTTGTCTCCTTAATTGTTCTGGACTTGGGGGCTCTCCAAAAACATTACCCCGTGCAAAAGGAGATGTTTGTGTATATGTAAAGCCTAATTTAAAAAAGAAAAGGAGGGAAGTTGTAAGCATTGGTAATACATCCTATCACAAATATTTTTAAGCTGATGCTATGTATCTTACTCCAAATAATCTATAATTATGTTGTAATTGAATGAACTGCTATTACCCAATTTAACATATATTTGCAATTAACAATACAAAAGTATTTTTAAAAAGCTTTTAAAGAATCAAGTGGATTTTTCTACAGTAGGCACTACTTACCTCCACAGGAAGCAAAAACGAAAGCTACAATTTGAAAGAACTAAATTTTCCACTGAACAGAATTGTTTAGCATTTTTATTGAGTTATAAGATAAAATAAGATACAAAATACGAAAGTAAATAGGAAATCATTGGGAAGGGTGGGGGAGAAAGGATTAGGGGGGGGAAAAGAAACATTGTGTCTGTTGCAGTAAAATAAGACATTAACATCAAATCACAACTTTTTATTTTTTCGTAATAATATAAACTAGCTATTTCTATAAGGATTTACAGTATCAGCCTAATCGGTAAAACCCAAAATCAAAGTTTCATTCTTTTCCACTTGAAGCACATTAAGCACACTACCAATACTAATAAAGATTGCCACACAGATGACTAAGGGAACTGGAAGTCCAGACATAATATAAGATATATACTCTTCAAAATAAGAAACTTACAAAAGAGAAAAAATGGCTGCTAGATAGGAACATGAATATGCACATCCCCCCCACCCAACCCCTTCAACCATTTTTTTAATATGCATGGACACAATGACAAGGGAAAAGAAAAAGAAAAAAACCCATAGACTTTAATTAATCAACATTAATTCTCTGCATTCAAAGGCTTCACTGTGATGGTCTGAGTTGTACCTAAAATATCCTGAGCTTTAACAATCATATACCAAGTATTGGAAGACTTTTAAATTATTTAATATGATGGAGGTGAATTTTCAGGACTTTATTTGGCAACACTTGAAATAAATTTCATCATTTGCTTTCTGATTTACTCTTATTTGAAACTGAAAGGGCAACTGTATTTTTTTTAAATTACAAATCAGAAAATGTTAAAATCAATAGAAATCTACACCTATCACTTCTAAGTGGTCAGTTTTGAGAATGTGAAAATCTTGAAGAGAAGTTTAGTGTTCTGACAATTTTTTCTCAAAAAATTAAAAGTGCATTACATTTCTGATATTTTTTTTCATTTCCCATATTCTTGTAAATCTAAAGCAGCATTCTGCATCCATTGCATATCAAAACTGAGCTATTTCAGTTTTCTTCAAAAGATTATGCATTGATTGCAATCATGTACATCAAAATAACCAAACTTCCTCAGGTTTTATAATACCCACTTTTTTCCCTTCAAAACCAGGAGTGCAACATACTTTAAAGAGCAATAATTTCCATTTCTTCACCCCAAATCATACAAAGGCCCTGAAACTGAGTTGAGTCCAGTCTGCTAAAATGGTAGCTGTGTAAAACAGAGGTCCCCAACCCTTGGACCGCAGCCCATTACCGGGCCATGGCCTATTTGCAAAAGGCCATGGGCCAGTACACACGCATGCTTACAACTTGACTCATGTGAGCGGTGGGCTGGCGCGTGTGCATGCACATGCGCATGGCCCAGTCACTCGCGCAAGTCAAGCATGCTGGCCTGTCGCTCGTGCAGCCTGGCTTCCCTCTCCCCCCAGCTGGGCCGCTAAGCTGCAAACCTGTTGGGGACCGCTGGTATAAAAATGTTTAAAAACCATGAAAGGGGCATGTCCAAAAGCAATCCTGGAGAAGAATCACGTATATTACTCTAAGCCGGTTGAATTTTATTTGTTTTCAAATAAGACAATATGGTGGAAATTACAATAGTCCATCAAACTGGATTTTTTAATTGTAATTTATGATCATGTTACTCAATCTTCCAATTGAAAAAAATCCTGCTTTGATTCTTTGCTATTCTAGGTGTTTGTCTTGCATTTCTATAACTGCTCAAAAGCTTCTTGATGTTGGTTGTCATTTTTCAATTTTATTTTGTATTGTTATATTGACATTTTAATTGTGATCGTCACTCAGAGTCACTCATACACTTGATTTGGATTTGCATTTTAAGCCCAATTAAAAATTATTTTTTTCCTTTTCGTTTTGTATTCCCACTTATCTATTGTGCTAAACTACCTTTCCAATGACTTATTAAAAATCATGCTTTAAGTGTTTATTGTCCTAAAACAATGATTATTCACTGTTTCCATTAATGTACCACATTAAACAAAATAAAACAAACCTCACTACATTTCCAAAAGGTGAATCCAGCCTAAAAATGAGTGGAAAAATCTTCGTATCTGTACAAAAGTCCATTTTGATGCAGATCAGAAGTCAACAGGGATATAACAACTTTCATTAATGTAATAATACAGATCTATCACTACTTAACTTTAAGAGGATTGGAAAAAAAAATAGGATTGCCCTCAGTGGAAAGTACAGCATAGGAAGATGAACAATAATTTTGACCAATGACACAACACAGTTGCAACTGAAAATATATTAGCATTTAAACCTGCTGTTTTATTTGTAGATTCATCTGTATTTTCAAGCTTTGGTGAGGCCAAACTTAGGTCAACAGATACTATAGCTCTTTTATCTTCATATACTTGTGCTTCTGGATTATGGTATGCATCTTCATTTTGCTTGTGCATCAAATGCAAGTCCGCTGAAGAAAAGGGGGAAACAGCCATTTATAATATTTTATTCCAATGTGGCATTTTTATAACAGTTTCAAGAAATATTATTTCAGAATTACAGTTAAAAGGATGCATGAGAGCCTCAATCTAAAACAGAATTATGTGTGCTATGTACAATATTCTTTATTTCACTTTGCTATAAGTCAAATAATTTTTAAAAAACTTTTTAAAAGTAAAAATTTTATCATCCAGTTTAGCTATAAGAGTTCAGATCACTCAATTTGTAGTATTCTTATTTCAATTTTGTTATTACATTTTATTTTTACCTAATAGTATTAAAGGATTAATGCAAGATTTACTTTAAAACATAAGTATTTAAAAACTTTATATATGGATTGAATTGACAATCTCTTCTTTTGAAGAGAATGATGTCTTCTCTTTACAAGAAGTCTTTTAATTCAACATTTTCAAAGAATGGAGAGAAGTAAATTCTAGTTAATCTCCTGTATTTTTCAATTGTTTTTGATAATCTGATTCAAACATAGTATTTCAGATGTGGAAAGTGCAGGAAGAAGAGAATTAACAAAACTGGTTTCCATCCCTTCCAACCAATCTGAACACAATTCTGCCCAGGAAGCAGTCTACCTCAGTGAAAAGAAGCAATGGCTCCAGCCTAATGTTGTTAAACATTCAATGTGACTTTTATAATTCCAATTAAAATATGATTAAAATATTATACAAATTAAAATCTCTACTGAATGTACACGTGCTCCAAAACGGCACACACTACTTCTTTGGATAGCAGTTAGCATTAACTGAGTTGTTATTTACTTTGAAAAACCAGAACTAACAGAATGGGTATGTACTAAGAAATACTAAGAAATGATCCTTCAACTTTTGTAAGGAAACTGTAATTCAATTGCCTCTTTGTTAAGATTATATAAAGGCCTACAAAAAAAATTTCTTGGTCCAGATGCTTAAGGTATCACATTTCTTGCTCCAACCATCATTTTCTTTATGCAATTCTGTCAAATCAACTTTTTAAAAATCCTGTTATAAAAAGAGTTCTTATTTACATAAAAGCACATTTTTTTCAACCACATTATTTAACCAGAAAAAATATCGTTCTATGCTGTAAATTCGCTGTAGTACATCCATGTATCAAGGTGCCCTTTAGCAGAAAGTATATATAAACAGCTACAAGTCTGAAGAACTAAAAGGAAGATAGTTTTTTAAACATACTTATAAGATTTCCTTTTTTGTCTCTGAGAGGAGCTCCGCCTCCTCCTTTTCCCCAAGGGTTGTAATTTCTCATTTCAGCTTCTAATTTAGCTTCATAGCGTTCTTTTTCTTCCTTTTCTTGCCTACGACGTTCTTCTCTTTCCCTTATCTATATAAAATATACATGAAACAGCAATTATTTTTTAACAAATACTGAATTTGAACAATACTGACATACATTGTCCTATTGTGATAATCAGTTACAAATTAGGTTAAACAAAAATGTCCAGTTCTTTGGTGTATAAAAGGATAATCAGTAATACATAGACCAGCAGTAAGAATAATAACTATATTTATACTTATTAAAAATCATATGGCATTTTCGGAAATCTATTTCAACATTCATATTTTATAAGTATTGCAGGAGTTTGATCTTGTAATAATGGTGTAAATTGTATTTTAAAGTGGGAAATACACTGTATATGGGTGTCAAACTCGATCTCATCACATGACATATTGTGTCATATCATGACTTTTTTTGCCTTTGCAAAGTTGGGGTGGGCGTGGGCTGCACATGACACATCCGGTTCATGGGCCACCAATTTGACACCCCATCTATAGACCTAAGGAGGGTCCTTGGTGTCCTCTGAGCTTGCTTGTTTTCTTGCAGACATTTCAAACTTGGTAACATCATCAATGCTAGTAACGAGTGCAATTTGTTGTCAGTTTATATTCTAGTAGTTTGCCTGTCAGTGTTGGTGGGGGTGGTCTTAGAGATTCTTTGGTTGGGCTGTTTGCTGTTGGCTTCTTTGGCAGTTTCTTGATTGGGGTATTGTTTACTTGACGGTGTGTCTAAAGTTATTCTTGGAGTTAATCTATGCTCAACTGTATGATGATTGCTGATGGAGAAGTGCTTAGATCTATTTGTTTCCTTTTTGGCTAGTTGACTGTCTCTTTTGAATAGTCTATATATGTTGTTTATGTCTATGTGTCTTTTAATGGCTAATTTGTTAGAGTGCCAGGCCTCTAGAAATTCCCTGGTGTTTTTGGTCTAGGATGATCACATTTTCCCAACTGAACCTATGATTAAATCTGTCTATATGTTGTGAAATTAAATAATTTTCATCATATCTTCTGACTGCTAGTTGGTGTTCATGGATGCATTCTGCCAATCTGCCTGTTTGCCCTACATAGTGGTTGTTGCAGTTCTTACATTGTATGTTGTAGACTCCTTTTTCTTCTTCTGGGGTGGTTGGGTCTTTTGGTCTGCTTAGAATGTTTCGAAGGGCTTTAGTTGGCTTGTGTGCTATGCTGATTCCATGTGGTTGTAGTAGTATGTTGGTGGTTTCTGAATATTGTTGATGTATGGTAGTGTAATTCTTTTTAGGATTTGTATTGGTTGTGTTGTATGGGGTTGAGAGGTCAAAGACTTTTTGATAAACTTGCGTGGATATCCATTTCCTTGGAATATGTTGTAAAGATGCTCTATTTCCTTTTTCTGCTGTTCCAGGTTGCTGCAGTATGTTTGGGCTCATCTAAATAAAGTCCTTATATGAATGCTGAAGATATAAATTGTCACAAACTCTTAAACACCGCTGTGCCATTCTGCTCCCTTGAAATCTTAACATCCTGCATAATACTTCTATATACACAGAGAACAAAAGGGGTGGAGAAGAGGGGGAAGAAGAGAGAGGGAGAGGAGAAGGCTGTCTGTTTTGGCAACATACCCAAGGTAGACTGGATCAAGCTGTCTGTTTTAAATGCCCTGATGCCAGTGTTAATCTAGAAATTCAAAGTGTATGAATATACCATCTAAGCATATCTCATGTTTCGCAGCACAAGTGGGTAGTATTAATAAGCAACTGAGATGTTTTAAATTGTTATTTCTTACTAGAATACATAAATATCATTTTGGCTTACTTATTACTTACTTTACTTATTACTTATCAGAAAATATTATTTGCTCTTTTCAGAGTTTCTTTAAAGACTAACACCTCAATTCAAAATACAAAAATAATTTCTGGACAGATTTCACCTTCCCACCTGCTGTTGTAATTCTTGCTGATAAGCTAAGGTAGTGTCTCTTGTGGGTTTTGGCTTTTCCTCAGGAAATATTCCCAAGCCTTTTGGTCTAGTACTTGCAATGCTTGCTCCAATTTTATTGCTGCATCAAAAAGATTGAAACAAAGTGTAATTTAAGCAATGTTTTCATAATTTTTCTGTATAATCTTGTCAACTACAAAAGTGGTCTGCTTTATATATTATGTTAAGTTCTGAAAGTTGGCAATCATCTCAAAAACTATATTCACAAGTAGAAATAAATAAACAATATAAACTATTGTTTACTTTGTAGTTGTTTGTACTTACATGGGCACAGGAGGTTTCTGAGTGGCATCAAAAGGGGGTGGAGCAGATGAAGACTGTGTCCCACCTGCACCATCTGAAATAGCAAAGATATCCAAAATGTAAATCTCAGATGTACAGCAAAACATAATACAGATATTCTGAAATAATAAATATCAAATGATTATCATCAGAAGCATGATAATACTGTTAATCTTCTGGTAAACACTGCAAGGTTATATATAGTCCTCAATTTACGACAAGTAGGACTGGAATTTTCATCACTAAGTGACTGGTTATAAAGCAAAATGTCAAATGACTGTATCGCTTAGCAATCGCTATACTGGCGCTTTCCATTGATGTCATTAAGCAAATGCAACCATTTGTTAGTCAAGCACGCACCAAGAATCCAAGTCATTCTGGGTTCACCCTTCCAGCCTCAAGTCCCAGTAAGATAAGAGACTGCCTCTAATGTCCCCTGTGCATCTACACCACCACCCCGGCTGCCCTTTTGGCTGCCTGCACCCTGCCTTGTGGGTTGGCACACAGCCCCAGAGCAGTAAGGCTCAGAGGATGCTTATCATGCTCCAGAAAGCTGTAGCTGCCTTCACCACCCTAAACTGCAACCCCCCCTCCCGACCCCCTCCACTGCTTCTGCTGTTTTTTTGCTATCTTCTTGTTCCTGCTGTTGATGAGACATGCCTGAAATGGCTGCCAGGCCAGACTGGGATTGGTCTTTGGCTGGGTTATGGAGAAGACAAAGTGCACTGTGGTCATAAGTGCTGGTGGGCTGTCAAATGCCTGAATTTTGATCTTGTGACCATGCGGAGGTGGTGCTGCAACAGCTGTAATTTTGGGTATGGATCATACATCCCTTTACTCAGTACCATTGTAACTTCAGACACTGAACAAATGGTCATAAGAGTGTTAGCATTAATAGCTCTATACCCAAGATGGTCCTGAAAGCATTGGTCTTGGTTTCAGTATTATTCAACATTGTAATTAATAGCCTGTATAGCAACACTAATGAGTTGCTTATCAAATTTGTAGATGATACAACACTAGTAACTACATTCAACACCCCCGCCCCCAAAACAGAACGAAATTGAAATCTAATTGAGACAAGTTGGAAGACTGGATTAAGAGGAACAATAAGTATTTCAACAAGGAGAAATGAAAGGTATTACATTTACAGAGGAAAAAGATAGGACATCCATACAAAATGAGGGATATGGAGTTTATTTCAGAGAAGGACTTGGGTGTTGTCACTGACAGGAAAACCTGAGTCAATACTTTGAGCTATTAGAAGAACCAACATAATTCCACACTACGTCAGAAACAACACTGTATCAGACACATATGAAGTCCTTATTACCTTATACTCTTTATTATTAAAACCATATCTGCGGTAATGTGTATGATTCTAGGCACCACATGTCCAAAAGAATATTGACAGATTACACAGACAGATATGGGGATTAAAATGTGCCTTACAAAGAGAAACTGAAGGCCTCTAAAATCATAACCCAGCCATCATAAGTCCTCTCCCTAGCTCTCTGACAGCACCCATGCTCATTATCTGGGACTTCTGCCTCTTCCTGCTTAAAAACATGCGAGTCCTGGGGTTACGCAACGATTATTATTGTTAGCTAATTGGGATGTCATGATTGGTAGCTAAATGATGCAGTGACAATGTCACATTTTAAAACTGCATCACTTAGTGACAGCAATCCTGATCCCGATTGCCATCATAACCCGATTACTTATAGTATTTTTTAATTCCTCAAAGTTAAATGAATCGGAAGAAATAATATATATTTCTCAGAAGGCACACTGGCAGAAATAATTTTAAAGAGCTTAAAACAGCTGTTTTTCTTCCTCGTGGTGTGGGAAGAATGAAGGTAAAAGAGAAAGTTGAAAGAATTATAATCGAAGCTGTTGCAAAGATTTGGGATGAGGTAAGCACTGCTTGGGAATTTTTGAGCGTAACGTGCATTTCTATATTTCCATAATTCATCACCATCCCTCAATTCAGTAACATTTATCCATGAAAGACAAGCTACATCTTATCACTCTGAAGAAAAAAATAAAATAAAACTTACAATATGCGAGGCTGGGATCCAAAGGATTTCTGGTGCCATAGAAATAGTAGGCATCATCATATGGAGTTCTATAGCTATCAGTCAAAATTGGTGGTGCAAGGGGTGGTGGAAAGGGGACAATTCTAAACAAAAAAAGATGAGGCAACTTTTTAAAATAGTATAGAAAAACTGCTCATTCATAAACATTAGTTCCAGTTAGCTCTAGTTGAGGCTGCACTGTCCCTGAAGAAATAAATTGGTATATTGGGGATTCTTCTAGATTTACCCTTACTGTTAAAAGAGAAAATAGAGGTCATGGCTCGGATGGCTTTGCCCAGCTTAGTCTATTAAGCTAGTTGTGCGTCTGTCTGGAGCAGGAAGTTCTGATGATGGGGAGCAATGACCTCAATATCACGTGATCTGACTACTGTAATGGGACTGCTTTTGAAGTTGACTTGGAAGCTATATCTGATAGTAGCCTGCAGGTAGGTTAAATCTGATGCTACAGTATTATACCTATTCTTCAGTTGCTGCATTGTTTCAGGTCCCAAATCAAAATGTTAATTATTGAATTATTAGAAATTTAAGAAATCTGCACAATTAATACATGGACAGTACATAGTAGGTATTCAAAGAATAGACTCATTAAATGTATATATTTAAATACAAAGGATGCAATATTGGAATTTAAAAGGGAACCACATTCCTTTAAAACTTGGAAATATAACAACATTTTACCAGATGCCCTTTTAAAATAAACAACATTGTTAATTTTGATCTCCAAAAAGAAAGATCAAACACAGTAGGCTGTACCATTTCACCTTGAGGTTTTTTTTTATAGATGATGGTAAAGCCTCCTTTTTCTCAAAATAAAATGCAATTTTTGAATTACTAAGAGAAATTTTTGAATTACTAAGAGAAATAATACAGAAGATAAAGCACTTAATTAAGCAGCAGTTACTTTTCCATAAAATTGAATAATAACTGACAAATCATGGAACAAATGATAGAACCAATCAAAATATTCCCAACAAATATTAATGGATCAAATAGCCATATTGAAAAACAGATATTTTTGAAATTAATCAAGGAAAATGCAGCTACTATGGGCCCTCAAGAAACATATATGAAAAATGCAATAGAACATAAACATTTAAGTAAAATTGTGGGGGAAAGATTGTAGTAGTACATATAGCAGAACTATTATGGAATTTGGAAAAACAGATGCAAGATGAAGTAAGCAGATTTTACAATTATAGTTTTAATGGAATATAGAAAAATTACAATTGCTTAATTTATACTGTAAATGACAAAATACTATAGAAACAAATACTATAGAAAAAAGATTTTATGCATTTCTTAAAATTACAGGGGGAGATATTTTGATCTGAGATGAATAAATGTTCTTGCAAATCCTGATAAATTTGGTAAATGTCCAAAAATATCCTAGACCACATCATTTTCAGAAGTATAGAGATGTAAGTAAAAGATGTTTAGAAAAAGAATATATTCTGTTCTTAAAACCTAAGTGACATGCACTGGATGTTTACCTTATGATTAATTGAAATGGAATTTATAGCATTTATTCATATCATTATCCAAAAATTGTAATATCGCACAAAAGATTTATCTCAAAAAATTAGAGATTGAATAAATTATTATTGCAAAAAGATATTAAACTGAAGCGCTATCTGAAACAGCTTCTTCCACTCTCATCTAACTTCTGATATTTATTTATGGCATGAGATTCCAGAAAAATATGTGTAAAAGGGACATTCATTTCTTTGGCATGAAGCAATCAGAATCAATATAGTGCAATCCAATGTTTGATTTAGAACAAAAGACTGCAAGAAAGTGATATGTAATCAACTACATTTAATGAAAAATACATTAGATTTATAAAATGAATGTATAGAAATCCTAATTTAAACCTGCTAATGGTTACCCAAATCACAACTTCACATTAAAAGTAACACAGAATACCACTTTCTCCCATTTTTTTTCTTTGAAAGCAATACCTACAAAGGAATCAATTTCTCATTTTTCTATATAGTATTAATGGAATGATCCAGTTCAGACACTGTATCCAAATCTAACTCAATACCCAAGTTCCTAGACATTTTGTTCTTTTAACATTGCTTCATTCCTAGTGTCAAGCATGCATAAATCAATTTCTTCAAAAAGGGTCTGCATGTTTTGAAAAATTGATGTTTTTTTCTAACCCTAGTTAATTATATCTTCTCAATCTGCATGCATTGGAAAAGTAGGATTAACCAAGAACCTCTTCAGCGAATTATAACAATGTGAAGACGAGGTTTATGGGCAAAACCCATTCCCATTTCTAACTATTGTCCAATTTCAAAGTGAACATTACTGAAAATCACCTGGGAGCCAGCGCTTCTCCAAGAGCACTGGATAAGCCTCTATGGAAATCTTCATTCACTGGTGATACAGGAGGTGCAGATACAGAAGTAATTCCAGGAGAAGGAGTATGGAAAGCTGGTCTTGGCCTTTCAGGTGGTATTTTCTCCTCAAATATATGTGGCTTTAATCCCAATTCTTTTAGTCTGTTGGGCTATGAAAGAAAGTCAAGTGACTCAAATTGTTTCAGGTTTAGGAACATTAAGGTTGGAGGGAATATTGAACACTAACCATGAAGTTTGCAACCATCATAAGGTACTCTCATATTATGTATAACTTTCAATACAAGATTCTATGTTACATGACTCCTCCTCCTTGGTGGGCAGCTTCAGACAAATAAAATGATATAATAATATGCAACCTGTGTAGTATATTTTTGTTTGTGTAAAAAAAAACTAAGCAGTGGAATATTGTTGGCATATATTGTGAAGTCAATCTGACTAGAATGTGATTAAAATACTTTCATCAGAACAAACCAAAAGGAGTTTTCATGGTAAATACTCAATAGTGCATTTTCATTTTAGTGGAAGAAAGCATCTCACGAGATATGCAAAACCTAATGTGACACCTAGATGTAAAAGATGCCTCTACCACATCTGCTTACACAATCAAGGTAATCCTGCACAATAAAGAATTATTCCTCATTTGCCAACATCTTGTATTCGTCCTTTCAACTAAAAATATAGGACAAGTCAAAAAAGAAAAATTGCATTTCCTTTTCTTCTGAAAGCACAAGGGTGTCACAATAATGAGCACAAGCCTATTATCTGTGCTCAGTCTGGAGGACCTAGGCTTCCAATGCACAATATCAGCTTGCAAAATACTTGTTTTGAATAGCATTCGGTGTTTATAAGAAACAAAGCACAGCAAAAAAAGACTGGATGCTAGGCTTTAAAAATACACTTCAAAAGAGGACTTATGTATAAAGAAAGAAAGGTTAGGTTGTATACAATAATGCATGTACAATATACATATACATATACATACATGTGTGTGTGTGTGTGTGTGTATGTATATATGTATATATGTATATATATATATATATATATATATATATATATATATATATATATATATATATATATATATATATATATATATTCTGAGGTTCTCGCGGGTATTCGTATGTGGATCTTTGGTTATTCGGGTTTTCTCCCGCGTAAGATTGGAATTGTTTTCTTAAGTTTTCGCAGGTACTTACATGTATGACATTCAGCTTTGTTTGGGTATTTTCTACAACTTCAACTACAATGACGTGGGAAAATACCCGAACAAAGCTGAATGCCATACATATATATACACACACACACACACACACGAACACTATACAGAAGCCTGATGATGGCAGATGAGATTCTACCGAAACGTTGCTACAACTTTAAAAGCACAACTATAATGACGTGGGAAAATACCCGAGCAAAGCTGCATACCATACATATAAATACCCGCGAAAACTTAAGAAAACATATATACACAATATTAATACACAACTCTAGAACTAGATCACATACAAATTGTTACATTCAAGTTGTTATACATTTATAAGGTTGTGTTGTTGGTTTCAATACTATAAGAGAATTTGTTTAATGGAGTGTCTTAAAAGTTATTTTGGTTAGAATTGAATAACATTTTGAAAAGCACCCTTTGTTTCCCATTTTGCCAATTCAGAATACAATCTAATCTATTATCTGAAGTGAGTTCTACTGAATTTAGTCTGATTTATTTCTGAGTTAGACATGTACACTATAACTTCAAAAGTTGGACTTATTAGAATTTAGGAGATAGAATGGGGTAGCTCAAAAGACAAACATAAATACATTGGTACTTTCAAACTCTTTAATTAAATACATAACTAGTGCTCCCTCTATGTTATGGCCTCCTTATTTCACTGGACCATAACCATGTATAATATTAAAATAATGGCAATTCTCTAAATTTCAATTGAGAAATAATTTAAAAAATGATTTCAATTTTCTTAAATTGAAATACTCTTTCTTTAACCAGATCATATTTTGAAATTAGGAAAATATCCAAGTAGGTAGTAGACTCAAGGGATTAAATTATGAAAATTACCAGCTTCTAGCCAAATTCATTATTAATAAAGTTTTTTCCTTATTAGCTATACCTACATTCATTTGTTCTTATGTTATAGCTTATTTTGAGATACAGATTGTCCCACCATACATTTTCCAAGGTAACTATATTGTATCCTATGTACCAAGACAATCATATGATATCTCTCTTGTGGATACATATCACTGAGAACAAAGGGTATCTCCAGATTATCATGACCCACAATTCAATAATGTATTTGCCAATAATCATTAAATTAAGATACCTGAAGATTATAGCTATTTTTGATAAGGCAGTGCAATGTATTCTTTCTTTAAAAAAATAAGATTCCATTACATAATGACACTATTAATGATGTAACAGAGCACCATCTAGTAAGAATTTATGACATTTATATATAATATTCTACCCAGCAACAAGCTTATAGCAGACATTCTATTAAGGTCATGGATTGATTGGATGAGATGGGGGAACAGAAACAAATATCAAAAATTTACATACAATGATAACTGTAAGTTTGTGAGCCCTTTTGAATGTTCAATATTTCTGCATAAATATGACCTAAAACATAATTGTTCTCAACACAAGTCCTAAAACTATAAAGAGCACCCAATTAAACAAATGAGTCAAAAGGATTCTACTTGTTCACTTATTTGAGGAAATTGATATAAAGCTATGTATTTTGCAAAAATATGTGATCCTTTGCTTTCCAAAACTCATGTGCTCCCTTTAGGCAATAATATCTGCAACTAAATATTTCAAATAACTAGTTATTCATCCTGCACATTGGCTTGGAGGAATTTTAGCCAATTCTCCCTTTCAGATCAATTCCAACTCGGGAAAGTTTATGGGTGTCTTTGCATGAACAGCTCACTTCAGGCTCTTCCACAATATTTCTAGAGGATTAAGGTTAGGACTTTGACTTGGCCATTCCAAAACATTAACTTTCTTCTGCTTCAACAATTGTTTGTTGGCATGAATTGTGTGTTTGGGTCACTGTCTTGCTGCGTGACCTGCTTTCTCTTGAGCTTCAGTTCATAGATACACTGATATTTTCCTCCTGCAGAATTTGCTGGTACAATTCAGAATTCATAGTTCTCTCAATGACATCAAGCCATTCTGGTCCAGAGAAAGCAGAGCAGAGCCAAACCACGATAATGCCATTTTTTAACCCAAATGAGATAAGATTATTACGCTGGAAGGCAGTGTCTGCCTTTCACCAAACATAATGCTTTAACAAAAACAAGTCAAAAAGTTCTGTTTTGGTGTTATCTGTCCATAGAACATTCTTCCAGTAGCCTTCCATCATATTCATATGGTGTTTCGCAAATGGTAAACAGTAAATGCTGCAAATGCAGTAAATGATAAATGCTGCCACACACATAAAGGTTGTTCAGTATTCTTTTGATTATGATCTCGAGAACACTGACATTCATCAATATAAGAGATGCCTTTAGCTCCTTAAATATTATCAGGATTCCTTGAGAGCTTCCAGAGGATTATGCACCCTGCTCTTGGGGTTATTTTGGTTACTCAATCATTTCTGGGAAAAGTAATAATAGCATTGAATTGCTTCCATTTATACACATTCTGTCTGACTGCAGACTTGTAGAAGCCAAACTCTTTGGAAATTGTTTTGTAACCTTTTCCAGCCTGGTTAGTACCAATAAATATTTTTCAGATATCCTCTTTGTTTGAGCCATGATATATTGCCACGTCCTTGTTTTGTAAAAATTAGACTTTGATAGTGAATACCCGGAATTCTATTTTTTAAATAAGACAGCTCCCCCCACCGTCACAACTAATTATCCTCTCATTGATTCTAATTTCACCTTCAAATGAACCAATAATCAACACCTCATTAACTTTAATGATTGATTCTTTATCCACAATATGTTGGATGTTTATTCTTTTGCAACTTCTTTGTCTACTTACATCTTTATAGCAATCTTTTTTTTTTTCAAATCAAGATTTTAACAGCTGCAGTATTACCAACAAAATTGTACTGTTGCAACAAAACAAAAACAATAGTGAGATTAGAAGACCTATTTCACTACAGGAGTGATTCAAAGAATACTGGAGATATTTATCCTGTATTAATTTAAGCCAACCAAAGGAAGTAAAAATCAGTTCCAAGTGGTAATTCAGCACAAATAACTGCCATATTCTACAAAAAAGAGATAACAAATTTAGCTGTACAAATAGCTTTCACCATCTTCAGGTTTTCTGAAAAGATAGTATCTAATACTGTGATCAAGTCTGGACATAAGAGATAAGCAAACCTTGGCCCAATGTGTACAATGAAAAAGGGCATTGGTACTTACCTGATACGCCCGTTCTCTTTGAGCTGTGAAGAGCATCCAGTAGTGGGAGGTGCTTCAGTCTCTGCATGTCTAGGCTGGCTTAATTTGTGGAACGCTCCTCCTCCTTCACGGGACTCCTCCCCAGCGTTCCCCAGTTTTGGTGAAGACGAGAGAAATAAACGCCCTCGTCCTCAATGCCCTAACAAATTCGTTGGCCGAAACAGGACCCTACCAGACGGAAAAAGGGTGGGGCTGTTGAGGCGGTTGGCACACCCAGGGGCCTGATCCAAGAAGGGACTGGTTACCCTGATAATATCTTATCCCCTTGTTTTGTTTTGTTTTTTCAATTAAGATATATGTACATATAATATGAGTCGTATCACAGTAATAATATATTTCCTTATTAAGATATTAATACTGAATATTTATTATTATTATTATTATTGGAGTGAATGAAAGTCACAATATATAGAGATATAGATATAGATATATAGATATAGATATATCTAAATTAATAGAGAAACAGCTTGATAGAGTGAATATCCAAACAGCCAAATTAAGAACGCCTGAAAGGCCAAGATAATAAAGAGAGGCCTTCAACAGCTTCCCTGCACAGGCGGACACGGGCCTGGGTGCTCGCTGTTGTGCCGCTGGGTAAGGCTGTGCGGGTTAAGCCAACAATAATACACGGATGGCCTCGAATCTAATAAGAAAATGAGGTGTAATAATTCCTTAGGTTATCAGAAGGAAAAACCTCTGATCGGGAAGGAAAACTACCTCACACAGCTCGAGTTACAAATAGCATGGCCACGCAGTTTTTTTTTTTTTTTTTAAGTAAAGGCAAAAACAATGGCCGTTATTTTTGGTGCATGCAAGCTTTCCAGCAACAAACTCCCGCCGCGTGGGGAAATGCCTCCGACGGCTTCTCCTTGTGGCTAAAAGGAACGGCGGGGGAAGGGGTGGAAAGAATTCTTACTGCTTTCCACACCAAGACAGCGTTCTGAGGGGAAAACTCAATGATACGACTCGGGTGAGAGCGAAAATGCCCACGCTGCTATTGCCGATATAGAGAAAGGCAATGCAGAATCACAATGGCAAGGGGTAGAACAAGCAGATGGGGGAGCTTGGAGCAATACCAAAGCCGCCCGCTGCTTCGGGCGCGAAACAGCGCTTCCCGAAAATGCAAATGATCTCCGACGACCAGATGGAGAGAGCTAACGTCGGGAGATCGTAAAGTGATTTGGAGGCTAAAAGCCTGAAAAAAACGAACTGGACTATATCCAAACCTGCTGAGTAATACTCAGCACTGCCTATCCACAACGAGGCTGAGCCAAAACTGGGGAACGCTGGGGAGGAGTCCCGTGGAGGAGGAGGAGCGTTCCACAAATTAAGCCCAGCCTAGACACGCAGAGACTGAAGCACCTCCCACTACTGGATGTTCTGAACAGCTCATGGGAGAATAAAAAGTCTTCACATCTGTTAAAATGCCAGGTATTTGAGAAGTAAAAATAGACCATGCTAAATCACTTCAGAATTTTTTCCAACTTTAATATAACCTATAAGCTGTACAATTCAATAGAAAAAAAACCCTAAAATCTTTTAGTGAGAAAAATAAAAACTTACAATAATGTGATTGCATAAGTATGCACACCCTCTTATAAGTAGGGATATGGCTGTGTTCAAAATTAATCAATCACAAACTGATATTAAACAGTAGTCAGTACATACCTGCCATCAATTAAAGTGATTAAAGATTAAACCCATATAAAGTTCAGCTGTCCTAATAAAATTTTTCTGTATTTACCAAGTTGCTTCTTACGGCAAAATTCATGGTCTGCAAAGAGCTACAAAGCACCTAATGGATCTCATTGTTGGATGGTGTCAGTCAGGAGAAGAGTATTTAAAAAATGTCCAAGAATTGGCTATACCATGGAACACAGTGATGATGATCATCAATGGGTGGAGAAAATATGGCACAACAGTCACATTACCAAGAACTGGATGTCCCTCCAAAACTGATGAATGAACAAGAAGAACACTGGTTTGAGAAGCTGCCAGGAGATCTACAGCAACATTAAAGGAGCTACAGAAAATTCTGGCAAGTATTTGTGACTACATGTGACATGTGAAAACAATATCCTGTATTCTTCATATGTCTGGGCTGAGGGTTAGGGTGGCAAGAACAAAGTCCTTTTTTACAAAGAAAAACATCCAACCTCCTGACTACATTTACAAACCCATATCAAGTCAAAAAGCATGTGCTATGGTCTGATGAAACAAAGGTTGAACCTTTTGGCCATAATTCCAAAAAGTATGTTTGGTGCAAAAATAACATGGGCATCACCAAAGATACACCATATCCGCAATGTAGCATTGTGGTGGCAGCTTCAGGTTGGAAAATAACTGAATAATTAACTCACATTTTTCTCAGGATCTACAACTCCTGATGCAGCAACAGAAAGTTCAAGCTCCTTTTCACTATTAAAATAAAGAGAGAGAAACTCACTTTCACTGAGGATTAATACACATATTACCTTGAGATATTTTATTTATCTAAGGTATTTCAGCACAATAATCCAGATCTTTCAGATTCAAGCTGAACAACCAACCCCATTGGGAAAGCTATACCTTCATTTGTTCAAACCATTGTAATCAGTGGTCCAATATAACAAAGGCCAATCCTCCTAATGAAAGAAATGTATTCTGTGTATATCCAAAGCTGCTACAATCATTTGTGAAAGCTCATCTAACTACATTATCTACAAAATGTGTTGCTTTAAAAGCTACATACTGTAGTTATATATATACTTTATAGAGAGAATATTATTTTCCAATATGCAATGCAAAGACTAAAATATAATTCAGACAGAAAAAGAGATTATACAATTATCATGTGGATATATTATTTTATGTAAGTGCTAACATAGATGAATCCTGTGCAATGATCACATTACTATATTTGAATTTTACACTATTTGAAGTGACTTATCTATGATTAATTGGTTCCAGCTCAATAGAAATAGGCAATTAAAATGTTTAAATATAAAATTTTATGTGTTTTATTAATGAAGTACTGCATAACAGTAAAAGAGGGTAAACGAATCTACAAAATGTATGTGCTTATCTTGTATATTCTGTTGTAGTTTTACAAATTTAACCTCTTTTTTTCTGAGCTTTCCTTGAGCGGATCCTTCCTTTCCTCCATTTTCCACATAAAATTCTTAGTATCTAACCCTCAGTGGCAACTGTGCATGCACTTATTCCAAATGCACAATTTACACAACTGAATTCTGGATTGCCTTAAGATGATCTGGTATCAATTTATAATTTGCACCAAATCCTATATTGTACTATTAAAACTAAAAATTAAAGTGTTATTATTAATCAATCATGAAATAATTTTAACCATCAATCTTCTATTACCGTCTCTTATTTCTTTGCTGCTCAGCCATTTGCTCTATTAATTCTTGCCTATATTGTTCTTTTCTTTTCTGAATAAATTCTCTGTCTTGACTTCCTAAAAAAGGAAACAAATACAGAAGCAAATATATTTCTCTTCATCCAAAACTATGCCATATATATTCCGACTGCATAGCTCCATTAACATTGTAACCATAGTAAGAAACATCTTTACATCTAAACTGAACCATTTTTCATATGACTGAAAAATCAGTAAGAACAATTTTCAGAGAAACAATAGTATAGCAATTATCTTACTTAACTAGGAGTAGTATCTGCAGATGATCTCTAAAGTGAAACAAGAAAAAATTCAGGAGATCCAATCCCCTATATCTCAGCCTGCAGGATTAAATGTTTTTTTCCAAATTTCAAATGCACCAACCAATAAAAATAGTGCAGAATAATGCAATGTTTGATCAGCTTTATCTAAAGTACCTCATATTATTTTTTTGGAGAATGAGAAAGTAGAAGAACAAGATTATATATTGCAATGTTTTTAAAGTATGTAATATTTTAAATTCTTCCATCAGAATAGTGATTTTCTTGAACATAGTTGAAGAGATAATGTTGGAAAATGTTGGAAGCATGAGGAAATAAAAGTGAGAAAATTACTGTTTGAATAAGGACAAGTTAGAAGATCTGAGAATGAGGAAAACAGTGAGCTGGACAGTGAAATGGAAGAAATTTTGGACAGGCAAAACCCCAAAATATTTCAGAAATAAGGAACAATTGGCCACATAGGAGGCCAGATTAGCAAAGGGAGGTATCTATGTGGATGGTGCTCCCACCATGGACTGCTGCTTGAGAGAGTTGCTGTTGACATTGACATCAGAGATGAGATGCAGAAAATAGCACCTGGACTTGTGTATTTGAAATATGTGTAGTCCTCATTTAAGGTCCAGCAAGTATTCTAATGATGCTAAACAAGCAGAACAAGTCCTCAAGTGACTGTGGGGATTTTGCAGCCATCGCAAAGTCCCCACAGTCACAAAATTCGGGCTCTTGGCAACCAGCTTGTAATGATGTAGCGTCCCAAAGTAATGTGATCAACATTTATGACCTTCACTGCCAGCTTCCTTATTGATTTTGCTTGTCAGAAGCAAAGGCAGAAGATCACAAATGGCGATCAGGACACTGATTGTGTGGGATTTGCCTAACAATGCCAACTGGGACTGCCAGAACTACCATTATAAGCTGGAAGTCACATTCAATTTACTGAACTTATATAGCACTCCACCTCACTTGCATGTAAGTACAGTTCCCTCCTCCTAAGTCAGTTGCCCCACCCTGAATCCAAGTGACTGAAACTGGTCTCTAACTGCTGTTGATAAATGGCAGGTCTGTGTGCAATGATACTCTGTCTGCTCATAAAGTGTTGATAAAGGTTGTGTCTGTGTGTAATTGAGACATGGCTGCACAATGGTAAAGATGGACTTATGAAAAATCTGGTAAGCTAAGTTTTAGATCCTACAGCTATTGAGATGCCAGGATCAGGAAAAAAGATTTGCAATAACTAGACTGGACAATATGTGCATGAAATTGCGCTATTCTGACAAACTGAGGCTGCTGCAGGGATACCAACTATCTATCTCCTTGACAATGGCCTCCACAATCTCTTGGATCTCAGCTACTGGCTAGAATTCCTGAGGAGGTTGCTCTAGTGGGCCTTTTCTCAGTCATCAATCCTAATTAGGTACTTGGTTTAATTAGGAGCTAAGGGTAATGAAACAATTGAACAATTACATGTAGTATCAAAATATAACATTCCTCAGTATCCGTTTTTCAAACATACCAAGTATTAGTCCTGTGGCATATGGAACAGCATTCTGTACTTGCTCGATAGGAGAATTTCTTTGACTTTTGAAATAAAAGATTAAAAATTGGTCACTGAATCATTTTTTAAAAAAATATAGAATGTTTAAGCAAACGTAAAATAGATTTAATGGTAAATCCTAAAATATCCAAAATATTATTTCAAGGTATAACTGACAAAGTTGCAAAAGTGTCAAAACAGATGCTGATAAAAATTGTGCTAGTCCCAGGGGCGCACACATCATCCAATCATTCTTCAACAGAAAATGAATTGTAATAAAGCTAGTCCTCGATTAATTATTTATTCAGTAACCATTCACAGTTATAACAGCACTGAACAAATGGTACTTATTCCCGGTCCCTGAAGTTATGGATGTTAGTTAATCACAATATTTTGAAGGTCTCAGAAGCATCGCATAAAACATTGCAAGAAGCACTGTGAAAAGGCAGTATGCAATCTGGAAACTCATGTAAATACTGACTTTAAGGCATTCTAATGGTCTTATAAATATTGATACTTAATATTCTGATTTCATGATCCTTAGATTTTGGAAAAAAATGTAGGTATCAGAGTGAAATAATCTCAGGAACACACATTTAAGATTGGTGTTTGTTCATTTTACATTAAAATATATGTATAAATTTCTTTAAAGTTTCTGGAAACTGTACTCAACATTACGAATACAGAATAAGTATGATACAACAATGTTCTGAATACAAAACGAGGTAGCTGAAATACAGTGGTATAGAATTTCTAGCCTTAAGATAGTTATCTAGGATAGAGAAGGCTAGCATGGGACAGCTGAACTCAGGGACAAAGATGCTTACCAACATTCACCCCAAAGTACACTAATAAGGAAAGTAAATTTACCTTTGGGCATGAAAGAACCGCAATGGTTTTTTGTCATAGTCACTTTCATATCGAAACCTGGGATCCATTTCATCATTTATTTCAGGATCATGATCCTCATACTTGTGATGTCCTTGGGAATAGTTGTCCGGTTTGCCATCCAACTTTCCTTGTTTTCGACTGGAAATGTTCAGTTTTTCATCAAGTGCTTTATTCAGTAATGAATCCCCCAAACCAGGTTCAATATCTTGTTTATGTTGTTGGTCTAACAATAATCTTATATTTGATAACCCATCATAGGTATCTGTAGATGTACAAGCATCTTTCTTGCTGGATTCTTCATCTTTTTGAAAAGACACATTTGGACCATATAATTCTGATTGGATTCTGCTAACAGCAAAATTGTGCTTATGGATATCTGTGTCATGCTGTTAATACAAGACAAATATTTAAAGCCTAAATACAACAAAATTATTTGGGTTTTATTTGTTTCCATTTTAAGTCACATTTTAATTTTAATTAGCCATTTTCACGAACACTCAAAAAGAGGAAATGTAATGGCACATTAAATAACACATTAAATAATAATAATCAGAATGAACTGCTTTCAATATCAGACATGCAATGCAAGATAGAAAGTGGAAAGACCCTTGTGTTTGATAATGCTATAATTTTAAAATACTCTGTCAACAAAGATCAGATTAGCCCCCTGTATTTGTTTGGGCATCAACTTAAACTTTTTATATTTTTCAAGCCATTTAACCTTTTATAAATTCAATCTGGTACCTGGTTGAAATGGCTTTATATTTCAGGTCCTGTCCCATCATTCCCCCCCCCCCCCCAGCCAATTTTATGGGGAATATTGTATAATGTTGAGACAGCTGACATGTTATTTTATTTTTATATGAGGTGATAGGTAGCCTAGGTATTTTTATACTAAATACAAAGAAAAGATATGCCAAAAATATTATCATTACTTTTCCTTCTCATTCACATATTTACAAATGGCAAGCAAAAGTAAAAGAGGTTAAAAAGAGCAGTTTTATATGTTACATAAACACTTTCTGATAAAAATCTAGAAAAACACCAGCCAATATTATATTGCCTCAACCTATGTTAATCCATCATTGTCTCATAAGTACATAGAAGTCTGTATTTATAAGCTAATGACTTATATAAAAGAGAAAAAAAGATTATTGTCAATCCCCAATTAACCTTTCTTGCAGCTTAATCATTGGTATCATTCCATTGTTTCCAGTATGATTGAAAAAAAAAACTATCTTTTACCTCTATTTGTTTCTTTCCTACTCTTCTTAACCTTTCATTCCATTCTTCCTTTTCCCTGAGATACTGATTGTATTCCTTGTTTCTTTCAAGTCTTAACCTGTCCTAGAACAAATATCAGAAATTGCACAGAAGCAGTAAAAGGTTTTAAACCATAGGGACATGATTTTTCTATATATGAAGCAAGACTGCAAAAAAGCTCAGATTTCAATTTTATACAGATGATCTGTTAGCATATAAAAACAGGGAGACTCTATATGTAACTAAAATCAATGTTCTGAAGTTTATTTAGAATTTCATATTCCAGGAGATCACTATAATGCAAAATGTATTTTGCCAAAGCAAAACAAAGTTTCACCTGAATGAAGGAAATCATAATCTGGTTTTCATTTTTGAAAGTATAAGAGCTGCTGTTTTTTAGCATTAACAATATAAAATCAGAATGCAGTACTCTGAACATTTTCCCTGAAACTTGACTATTTGATCATTTATACATACCAGCAGAAATAACAGTACTGCAATTAGCTATCCAAACACCTGGGGAAATTATTTTGAAATCAGAAGTTGATAAAATAATGCATAACTAGTTTTTTAAAAAATGGCACCAAAAGAATTTGAACTTAAATCTTATTTTACACCACTCATTGTAACAAGTTAGTTTTGACTGTTAAACTTTTTATTTTCTAATTTGCAAGTTAAAATACACCAAAATATATATTTGCAAATCACAACAGTTCTGCAAATTATTTAAATTCCCAAGAACTTACCTTAGCTGATCTTCTGTCACAAATAGGAAGAGAAAGTCCCTGAGTATATGGGTCAACTTCACCTGATGTTAAAAACCTTTTCTATAAAAAATGAAATAAATATATATTTAAATCAAATGATCTTTATATCTTGTAGAAATAATATAAAGCTAATATAAACTGCTAATCAATTTGTATATTCTGTATTGATTATATTTAGGTAATGCAGAATTATCAATTTTACAGTGAAATCAAATACAGGACAGAGCACCATATAGTTAAGATGATATGAACAGAAAACTATGAATAGCATGTGAAAATCATTTTTTTTTAATGGTGGGATAGCAGCAAAATAAACTCAAGCACAAAGACTGATTTTTCATCCAAGACTTTTTAATAGCACATTCAAATAAAGTGAGATATTAATTTGAAGAGTAGCATAATGCAAGTATCATACCTTTTTTTTTGCCTGTGACATACCCTAAAAGTTTGGAAAACAGATTTCATCTTAAAGAATATTCTGTCAACAATAGTTCAATAGTTGAATCTTTTCCCCTTCTTTAGACATGCATGTGCAAATTGAAAACAATTTGAAGAAGCTCATTCTTTAAAAGTGCAGTAAATAATATCTAATATATCAATTTACACTATTAAATTTAACTACTTCTAAAAACATTTCCAATGTTTTGGAAAACTGTCACAAGAAATTCTTCTATACATATTGGGGATAACACACAAATTCAACCACATACTGAAAATTCAGCACAAAAGGTTTTAAAACATCTGGAAGTAGATTTTTTTTAAACCGGTTTTTAACGTTATTTGTTCTTCCTGCCATTACCTTATCAACAAACATTCATGATATTAGATATGATATAAAAATAATATTTTCTGCTAATTTATTTTTTGATAAGGTTAATTATATACTAAAGTTAGTTTTCTATTTCTCTAATCCAAATTCATGTCTCACTTTTTTGTACTAAATATATAAATATTCTTCTGGGGTTTTTTCAACTGCTATTTTTCAGGCATTATCTTCTCTTGTTCCCTTCTATTTCCAGATGCTTCTTCAATATTTTTATCTTCCATTTATCTATATGTAAAATCCCTCTAACATATTTAATCTAGATAGATACATCACTTCACTCAGCCAGTTTTCATTTGTCTGAATAATGCTGATTGACCTGCAGTTCCTTAAATATTGTCAAATAACACATCACAGCAATGTTAACTAAACATAAATGAAAATTTGAGGTAGAGGTTCCTTGCTACTTCTTGTGTCAGTAAATAAAATATTTAAAAGTTAGGAACAAATTTCATACACACCAAAAATATACCCAATCATAACCACCACCAGAAATGTTTTACAAAGTCTTACATATAGCCCTCAATTTATGATCGATTGTTTAATAGACATTTGCAGCCATGCCACCCGTGGTGCTTTAAGGCCCATAAACGGGTAGGATTCTACTGGTTTGGGCCGGTTCAGGCAAACCAGTTGCTCCAAAGATCAGCTGGGAACAAACCGGTTCACTCCAAAGATCAAGGTATTTGGTTTTCCCCCCACCAATCAGCTGTTTTCTGAAGATCAGCTGTGCTGCATGATTTAGATTAGCTAGAAAGCAGGAAATAAATGCATGGCATAGCTGATTCCCCCCCTTGCTGTTGTACTGCTTTGCCCAGGAGACTTCCCTGAGGCCTAGGAGGCAAAAAACCATGCTCACCCAGTCACATGACCACATGGTCACACCCACCTAGCCACATCCACAGAACTGGTAGTTAAAAAATTTGCATCCCACCCCTGCCCGTAAAGCACGTCCAGACATCATGAAATGTTACACTGGCCTCAAATGCCTGCATTTTGCCAAGTGACCTGTGATTATGTGATCACCATTTGCAATCTTCTTTGCAGGTTCTTGGGAAGCTCGTAGGCAGTGGTGGGATTCAAATAATTTAACAACCGGTTCTCTGCCCTAATGATTTCTTCCAACAACCAGTTCACCAACCTACTTAGAAAGTTAACAACCTATTCTCCCAAAGTGATGCAAACTGGCTGAATCCCACCACTACTCGTAGGTGAGGTTGTAAGTGAGGATTTGAGGTCCATTCCCTCAGAAATTTCCTCTAGCCTCTCTGCTGGAAAGGGAAAGCATCCTACATGTAAAGGAATGGATCTCAATCTGGCAAAAAGGCTAGCAAAGCCAGCATTCTGAAAGGCTGTGCAACATTCTGAAAGGCTCGGCATTTCAGTCATTCTCTTTCACGAGTATTCTTCTCCTTTCTGGAGGAGAAAATGCTAAAGGCTCTGTGTCTCAGCATTTCTCTGAAAGAGAAAACGATCAAGTTTCAGAACACAGAGATGAGAAAGGTTGCTAGTGAAAGAGGTGGAATTCCAGAGGAGAAAATGTTAAAAGGCTCTGATCAGCCTTAGCATTCTGAAACAGTGAAGCTCTGAGCTGGTCAGAATGCCAGATTCACTAAGGTTTCCTCTCCAGAGGAGAAAACACTAGTGAATACATCATTTTAACAGTGGTTTGGAAGGGTCTTCTCCAAATCACACCTTCCAAACCATCACAAGAATGGGGCCCATGTGCAAGGACTGAGGCAACAGAAAGCTACGTGGATCTGCATGATGGGGTAAGGAGAGATTCTGTGCAACAATGTATCTAGCTGACCAACACCTTCCAGCCCATAGACATCTGTGTGTCTGTGGGTGCTGAGCCTCCCAAGGCTTCTCTCACTCCAAGGCATGACTGCAATAGGGGAAGTCAGAGTGTAGTCATTGAACAAGGCCACCTTCTTTAATGACTGCAATGATTTACAATCAAATTTCCAGGCTCATTTGTGAACATAAGTTGAAGACTACCTGTATATATAAAAGCCTTGCTCATTTGTGTGATATGTCTTCTATTGCCCAAGAAAACATAAAAAATGAACCTTTTGGCTGCCCAAAACCTGCCCTATAACACAATTCCAAAATGTGATATATTTATGTTGTGGTTTTGGCTGTGGTTCCCTCCCTATACATGTTATCCATTTTTCTAGTGCAATCCATCTCTTTTAACAATTCCCATTGTCTTAGTTAATGGAAGCCCAGTTTTACAATACAAAACTCATATAAAATATAGGCATGCAGTGCATAGTACCCTAAAATGTGTTTGGCTAGTTTTTGATTAAATTCACCTGTTCAAAATACAATTTCTCCCTTTGTTCTTTCAAAGCAGCTTCTAAAATCAATTTCTAATAATTTATTGTCATAGATATTTTATATGGCAACTAATATCTTGACATAGCAACAAATTCTAGAAATTAATGTGTACAGTTCTTAGGAACTTTAGTTTTAATGTATTTTTGCTTCACAAACCAGCACTTAAGTTTTAATAGGATAGTTTCTTACTTGTGAAAGATATTGCCTGTAGTCCTGTCGAAGTTCCTCCTTTAGTTTGTGTTTTTTATGTTCGTAATCTTCTCCCAGAGGCAAGCTTAAACCATAGTCTACAAAATACAAGACATTTCTTATCAATGGTCTGTGCAAACAATATTCCAGTGTAAGAAACTTGAGAATTTATTCAAATAAAGGTAATTTAATACTTCTATTACCCTATAAAGGAAACTGAACTGAAAAACTTCCAATTTTAAAAATTATGATCAGGAATTTAAAATGCACTCTTACTACAGTGTGTTCTTAAGGATATAAACATAGCCTGGTTACAATTTTTAAAACAGGAAAGAATACAATAAGAGTTTCTTGAGCAATACAATACTGCATATGCATCATGTAAGCTTACTTCACTGTGAAGATGCATCTGACAATTTCCAAGCTATATCCAATATTTGCATTTTCTACAGTGTGTTCAGAAACCTTTTTAATCATTGTAAATATAAAAGATTTTTGGTCAACTAATTTTTTGGATTACAAAATTGAAATAGGATATAACGACCGGAAGCAATAAAGTTCCAATACAATTTCGAGGTTCATAGGGTTCTTCACCTTATTCCTCCAGTGCCCTTGCACACATTCTACAGAGTGGATTGTAACTCAACAGCAACACACGTACCTTGTAGAAAGTTCTATGCTCAATCCCTGCCAGAATTTGATGTGAAATATCTGTACCAAATAACCTGCTGAACTGCTACAATTCTATTTATCAGAATTGTACCAGTACCAGTAATAAATATAGTTGAGCCATATTGGTAATAAGGGTCAGGTAATTATCACTGAAACTCAGTGTCTATGGAGATTGTCAGTGATCCAAGTGTGATTGCCCCAAAGTGCTTTTTTCCAAAAGGCAACTGTACTTCCTTTTTTTTTTCCTTGAAGGCATTTCGCTTCTCATCCAAGAAGCTTCTTCAGCTCAGCTCAACTGGAAGACCAGTTGCCTTTTGGAAAAAAGCACTTTCTGGACATCACTGAAACTAGTAACCATTTTTTATCTATTACAAGCAGCTGGGGTGAAGGAAATAGTAATACCTAGTGCATTTAGCTCTTTTTTTTTCTTCCATTCAATTTTGTCCGATTCTTGGAGACTGCCTGGACTTGTCCCTGAAGTTTTCTTGGCAAGATTTTTCACAAGTGGTTTGTTACTTTCCTAAGACTAAGATAAACTGACCCAAGGTCATCCAGTTGACTTAGAGCCTAATGCAGAACTAGAACTCATGGTCTCCCAATTTCTAACTTGAAAAATTAACCACTACACCAAACTGGCTCTCTATTTAGATATTAGACATACTAATTTCCCCTATTTTGTTTAGACTTTCTTCTCCCAAAGGATTCAGAAAAATAAAAATAAAGATATTTTGGCCCAGGGTCATCCAGCTGGTGTTAAGAATAGATTCCATGTAATCCAGCTATTTAAATCAGGGGTCCCCAACCACCGGTCCACGGACCGGGACCGGTCCGTGGAACAAGTCCTACCGGGCGCTGGTTTGCTGGCGCCGCCATCTTTTTGATGAAAAAGTGCTTCCTGGTGAGCTTTTCCGGTAGAAAGCTCACCGGAAGCACTTTTTCATCAAAAAAAGATGCGGCGCCCAGCTGATGCCGGTACCGGGCCGTGGCATAAAAAAGGTTGGGGATCACTGATTTAAATAATAAAACAAAAGCCACAATTAAGAAGAGCAAACCCTAATATCAAAACCTCAGATGTAATGTTATGGAATTAGTCATAAAGACAATACAAGATTAAATTGAATTTATATAGCTGCCGATCTCACAATGTGATTCTGGGCAGCACCCAGAATGCAACTAGTTGAAAGAATTAAAACATTAAAAACTTTTAAATATGAATATAAATAAACATTGTGTATGTTTACATAATTAAATAGATTATACTCCATTAGCTCCATTAAACTTAGTGGATCTGTCTTGCACATCAGTATGAGTTTGATTAGACTTTATAATGCCAATGATATTTTTAAGAAGCAAAGAAACTTTTCAGGTATAAAAAAGTAGCGGAATAAGATGCTTATCAGATTAATATGACAGGAAAATAAAGAGTATCTCCAAAGTCACACAACATTTAAACTTTAGGCATGTTGGGAATGAGCTATTGCTTATTAAAAATTATACATCTGAGACTATTTATTTGGGAGGTTGCTTGAGCCTCATAATGCATTATATACCATGATAAGTACATAACATAACAGCAGCTTATGAGCATTGCCCTCTATGACATCATTGAAATATTTTTAACAAGGATAACTATAAGAGATCCCTACAGCTTACTGGAAAGCAGATAGCTAAATGCACCTTTCTAAATACACTGGTCTCCTTTCAATGGCACTTGGATTTCATAAATTCCACAATCAATTGCTTAGTAATATTGTATATACCAAGTATCTTCCTAAATACTAATGGCCTCTTTTGTACTATTTTCAATATATTGCAATTAGGGAGAATGTCTTAATGAACAATACTACATGTATTAGTTAATTTAACCTGTTTTGGTAAATAAAATATACTAAATTTTATGTGCTAAATAGGTTAATAAGAGGTTTACAGTATGCAGATATAGCAGTAGCTACTACTATGCAAAATGGGAACTTTCATTGATATGTATTTTTTCAAAGATATGTATTTTTTAAAGAATAAAGCAACCAGGGAAAATGTTCACTAAATTATCCTTATTTATGAAATTTCCAAATTCATCAAGATCATAACAGCTAGTATGTTAGACTACGGCTAGTTTGTCTGAACAAGGTGATTTTTACCTTCTAAGATCAAAACATTCACAAATCAAAATCCAAATATGGAACACATACTCTTTTTGGTGCTGTCATGGTGTTTTCCCAGGAGGCCTCTGAGGGTAAACTACATTTAATTGTTATTTTAGGTCACTTCTAGTGATGTCATTTTTACCACTGCCAGACTATTCACAACACCAAATACTTCTAAGCATACACATGTTCAGCAATGATAAATAGCAAAAGTAAGTGTGTATTTGTGATCTTTTGGTATAGAAAAGAGAACAGTTCATAAATGTATTCTTCTTGATCCTTTAAATTATCAAAGTTTTAAAGAAGAAGAAGAAGTAAACAAGAGAATTATTCTGATCTTAATTAAACACCAAACAGAAGTTTTATCATAACTACCGTATGAAAGTATGGACATTCCATATGAACTTTGTTTCAATATGCTAAAATGTAAGAATTTACACATTTTCTGGCAAAGAGAAAGGGCTGGATGAAGAAAAAATAGAAATGGCAGAGCAAAAAAGTGGCATTAGGTGAAAAATTAACAGGCTATTTTCCCAACCATTGTTTTATTAAGAAATCCAGCTTCTTCCATTTAATTTGTCATTTTTTTTCTTCTCCAATACATAAATTATATAAATACAATATAATACAATAAAATATAATATAATCAATATTCCTCTCACTTGTAATAATTAATGATTATTAAATTGGAAAAGGTAATAGGTAAAAGGGAAAAAACTCTTGGACAATTTGTTTCTTGATTTTAATCCCTGTGCAAAAACATCATATGCAATTATTTTAACCTGCAGCAAATTTTATGCCTTTTCAGTAGCTTACTTTCATAGATGTTTTTGTATTCATGAAACTAACTTTGGAGAAGTATTATTTATCTAGAACTTTTAATTGCTGAAATATGTGTAGATTTTTGCTTTAACATTCTGCAAGATAGCCCAGCATTTTATTATTTTATCAAATGATAAAATGAAATTGAGAAAAAAATAATTTTTAAATAGCCATACTTAGTGAAACCAAGAATGTCAATATGAATAGAAAACTCCACAATCCATGCCATTGAATATTGACATTGACGTAATTGTTTGCTACATGGAGCATGTATATATGTTATGAGTCTACGTATCAACTATAGGCAGTCTTTAACATACAACAGTTCATTTAGTGATTGTTCAAAATTACAATGGCACTGAAAAAAGTGACTTATGATGATTTTCCCCACTTATAACCATTGCGACCTCCCCTTGGTCATGTGATCAAAATTCAAACACTTAGCAACTAACTCATATTTATGATGGTAGCAGTGTCCCAGGGTCATGGAATCACCTGACACGCAAAATCAATGGGGAAGCCAGATTCACATAACCATGTTATTAGCTTAACAACTGCAGTGATTCACCTAACAATTGTGGAAAGAAAGGTTCAAAAATGGAGCAAAATTCACTTAACAAATTTCTCACTCAGCAACAGAAATTCTAGGGTCAATTATAGTCATAAGTTGAGGACTATCTGTATTAGACCCATTTTCTAAGCCTGGCTTTAGACAAACAGCAGTAATGCCTTTCCTTCCACAGAACTGCAAGGAAAATGTATGTAGGTTCTATGTACCTAAAGTGCACTACTGATTTGTCAGAAAACACAATATAAAATTCATTACTAAGCATCCTATACATTGAAATCAGCCTTCATTTTTAGTAGCAGTAGTTGCTAAGCTAAGATTAGCGTACAACTATGTTAATTACAAAATGAACTTAGATATTTTTCCTCAGCTACTTTTTTGATATCAGTATCTATCCCAATTTCAAAATTACATTCTTTCTGAAAGATGAACAAATTCAAAATTTAAAGCCACAGTTTACTGTAACATTAATTCTAAAAAATGTATTTTCCATATTTACTTTGTAACTAGTTTAGTACAGGTTTCCAAAAATAATTTCTGTAATAATCATTCATGACAATCATGGTAGCTACAAAAAATACCATATAAAAGAATAAATTAAATTTAAACAGAGGAAAGGCACTTGTGAGGGGAGCTGCTGTTGCTAAGTAATAACTAACCTTCTGTGATAATATCTATCACTAAGCCCAGGTTTAAAAAGAACCTGGAGCACATATAGGCAAAGATTGAAGTACCAAAAGAATATGGTAAAAAAAGTAGCTGTGCATATATAGAGATGGTCAAAAGTATCAAATGAACCTGGAAAAATTGAACTGCTTGAATTAATTCAAAGAAAGGTGCTTAACTGGCACCTCTGTAATTGTAAATCATCACTTTAACATTAAAGCCACAGTTCATATATCACAGTATATCCTAGGGTTATTTTTTATTTATCTTGTTTTTACTTTACAGAATTCATATTCTACTTAAACCCAGAAATTTTGAATCAAATTTAAATTTCTAGGTGTCCATATAAGATAGGCAGGGTCATCTAAGTTAGTCATGTTAATACCTACCTGATAAAACGTAGTAATACTTTATAGGTCCTTCTAGGTAATAATAAGCATGCTAAATTGCAACAGAAATCCAGTGCAGCTACCCCCAAAAGAGCAGATTTTCTCTGATAACAGTCTAGTTAATACATTCAGAATCAAATGCAGCCTCTGAATCATTTTCAAAGCAACGCCATGTGCAGTTTTGTTGCATGATGATCAAGTCTGAGTTACCATTGCCAAGCCTCCCTTGCTATAGTTTCCATTGCTATTCCAGCTGGAGCTGTAAGTCAAGACATAGACCTGCTCTTTTGGGGGACTGCATCTTAAAGCAACCACTGAAACCGATATTTCTGTCAAGATGTTTACAAACTACCCACACATGTTTACAAACTACCCCCATCTTACTACAGCTTAATCTGAACATTCAATCCCTTAAACCTTTGACCTGAAGTGGCAATATATGGCTAAACATCATCAATATACTAAGGATATTTTACTCCAAAGAATAAATGACTAGCAGTTGCATACAGGTATTAATTAACATGAGAGAGATAAACACATCCTGCAGTCTCACATTGAACCAACTGCTCTTCCTGCAATGATTACAGATTGGAATAACCTGCTTGATAAGATTGGAACCATCAAAGAATGATGCCTTCAGTCCTCAGCTCTTACAGATGATCTTGAGTCTAAACAATAAGATGGTCCACAGTTCTGAACATAACCAAGAGTCTAAGAGTACCAGAAATGGGGCATTCACCCATCCTGGTCCCAATGAAGATCACCCACTATGCCTAAGCCCAAATCCTGATCAAGTGTCACTTAGATAGTAGCATATTCTAGAATATTCTATAGCTGATACCATACCTTCTCTAAAAAGATGGATGGAGACAGGGTAAAATCTCAATATGGTTGGGTCAAGGGATGGAGGTTGACTGGGTGCATAGTGGCCTTTTTTTAAACCAAGTGACATCAAAACTTCCCTCAAAAAAAGCATTAATCATCTTACACTGCAAGGCTATCCATTAAGCACGAAGTATGAACTAGGCCATTCTGACTTATCACCACATAGTATTTAAAAGCTTAAAATATTAAAATATTTGGAATCTATGATAACATAACAAGGAAAATTCAATCTTTAGATCAATGTAATCATTTCCCACTCACTGCAACACAATAACCATTAGAAAAAAATAATACCATGCAAAGCAATATGTTGACTATTTGGTGGGATGTTTTCTTTAGCCATGGAGATTAATAATTCACTAGCCTTTGAAAGTTTCTCTGCACTTTTATTCTGAAAAAGAAAAAATAATAAGGCACAACTAACAAATGTATGCAAAAGGTTTAAAAAAAACACATAGAACTAGCTTTCTGGTGATTTTTCACCCCCTCTTTCCAAGTTTTGGCTTGATAGCCAGGGTTAATGGAGAAGTATGGAAAACAAGTTCAATCATTCTCATATTTTTGAACAGGAGATTGATAAAGCAAGATAGTCCTGTTTTCTTGATACATTAGTCCCCCCCAAAAAATACATTAACAGCGTAAGCTTTTGAACTGCATAATTTTGAATCATAAGAAGAGGTAGTCAGCTAACCGTTTAGAAAAGAGGAGTGTGTATATTATATATTGTTCCTCCCCTCTGTGAAGTTTGTAGATATAATTGTCTAATATGGATTAAATAGCAAATCACAATTTATATGATTTGGACAGAAAAATCTGTGGGAGTTTAACCTGAACTACAGAAGCAGAATTAAAGGAACAGGGTTGTGTTAATTTATTTGTTTCAAAATAAAATAAATAAAATCTTACCTGCATCTCCATGTATGGGGGATCATTTTCAAGTTTTGCCTTGTCCTGTAACAACCTGGCTTTGTGGTCTTCAAGGAACTTGTCTAGGTTCTCAGACATCATTGTTTACTTCTGGAAATGATAACCTAACTGAATATAGTTCTAATGGATAAATTAAAAAAACACTATTTTATTGGATGCCTAAATTTGCTTAATCAATATACAGACTGTTTGGTTTTTTGAGTCCCATAGTAATTTGAATGAAACCTCTCTTTAACCCCTCTTGGACAGAGAGGATCACTGGTTTGAAAGAGGGGTTAAAGAGGCCATTTATGTCAAAAGTGAACAGTCCTTTCTCAGCAGAGGGGGAGAGATACATCTATCTCCAATCTACAACACAGTCCTTTCAACAGTTCCAAAAAGACTCCATACCAATTTGCACCACTCAGGTGATGCTGAAGACATAAACCTCCAGGTGACCTTAATGACCTGCTAAAAGAATGCAAATGACCAGCTGTCTGCAAGGAGTATAAATCCTTCCATTCCCCAACATCTAATCAGACCTAAAGAAGCTTTTTGGATGAGTGATATGTCTTCAAAGAAAAACCAGAAAGCCCAGTTGCTTCTTTAAAAAAAGCACCTTTGGTACTACCAAGGCTGGGGTTCTCAAATTGTGGGTTGCAATTCTCCAGAAGTCACAAGTAATTTAGAAGAATTGCAATTTTTTTAAAAATGCTGCTCAAGTTTGCGCAAACAAAGTGGGAGTGCTTTAAAACTTGTTCATGCCGTCTGGACACATGTAACGTGGGTCTATTCATATAAAGTATGGAGTAAAATCTAAAGCTGATTTTAAGAGATGGCTAGGCTTAAAGAGGTCTAACTTCTGTCAGAGCTATCTCCCAATCACAATAATTTTTTTTAATTTTATTCATAAAACAAAGACTCATTATTTTAGAAGATCACACTACTGAACACTTTGAGATAACCCCTATACTTACATAAGACGCCTAATCAAAACATGAAGTAAAATTAGTTTATTATGATGCATTCTTGACAAACTCATAAGGATTTCTAATAAGCCACTGTTTTCAGTAAGCTTGTAGATTAACTACTGGGTGATCTCCTCCAGAGTCTTTCAAGCAATGGATTGCTGAATGATAAGTAGCTTCCTAAGGATATATTTCCTTTCTCTAGTTCTGTACTCTCATATTTTATCCATTTTCCAGAACTTTTCAAAGATAATGAACAGAGGTTTCTTTCATCAACAAGTTCCCTTACCTCATAAACCATCTTCCTGTATTATTTTTCTTCTTTAAACCCATGGCTCAAACAACACAAAAAGTGGCCTATCCAACTTCTCTAAATACAAAAGTACAAATATTCCTTCAAAATGTTTTAATGAAGCCACAGGACCATGAGATGAAAGAGGCAAAGACCCGCAAACAATATTTCCAATTGCAGCTGCCATATTATGAGACTATTTCCCTTTCAAGGTTGGGTTAATAAATTCACTGTTAGCCTTCGGGAAATGGAGAAGAGAGAAAAGAGAACATTTGGAGAAATAATCACCCCTGTGTTTGCTTCTCTCTCTCTCTCTCTCCATTTGCATTAACTTGCATTTTTACAGCTGATTGGTTTCATTCTGATGACATCTTATGGTTAAATCTTTTATAGTTTCATGATGTAAATGGCTAGGATAGGATTCCAGCAGCAAAGAACTGCTCGGAAGCTACGGATATCCGAAATATCTTCTAAATCCAGAGGAAACGACCCAGAACAATGCGAGCCGCTCGCAGTTGAGACAGGAAGAGCAAACAGCAGCAGCGCTTGAAGTTTCCGCGAGCCCTGTCGCTTTAAAGAAGCCGGACGGCGTTGTTAGGCAACCAAAGTACAACAAAACCTGCGGCCTCCGAAGAGCTTTGGCCGACTTTCTGAGGCGAACATTTGGGCTTAAAAGGGCCGTTCTAAGCCCAACCTCGCCCACGCCGGCCCTCCTGCCAGCCTTCTCCAAACCCCTGCGAGATATGCACGGGAGCTCCCTTCACCCCGACCCCCTTTGCTTGCCGCTTCGGGTCCATTTTTAACCCCACGGAGGGGGAGGGGGAGGAAAGAAGAAACGAGCTTTCTCGGCGCGCGCTGGTACCGGGCTAGTCCTAGTCAGCAAGAGCCTCCTTTGGGGCTGCAGCAACCAGTCCTTCGGAACTGTCCTTACCCGAAGCTCACCTCGTCTGTCGCTTGCTCCGGAAAGGCCCAGACGCCCGCGGGTGGTCCAGCAGCGACTCCCGCCGATTTTTCTCAGTCTCAACCGAAGCTCCTCACATCGCTCCGCCTCCTCAGGGAGGAACCGAAAAAGCCGTGGGGGGCGGATAGGCTGAGTACCAGCGGCGCCCTCTACTGCTTGGAGTCAAAAGCGCATCCGAATTTGTGAGGGAAACTGTTGCTCCTGTGCTGCGTTGTGGAAATGACACGTCCTTTGGGCAGCTTTTAATCCGTTTGGCGCTTTGTGCAAGCTCAGAAACCTCCTTGCCAACAGGCACAGCAGAGGTTTCAATAGCGGGTTGTTGTTGTTTTTTTACCATCGAATCAATCTTGACTGCCTGGATTAGTCCCTGCAGTTTTCTTGGCAAAACTTCAGAAATGGTTTGCCATTGCCTGCTTCTAAGACTGAAAGAGACCGCTATAATAAATTGGCTCTTTTTAGGCTAGATCAAAATGAGAAAAAAAAAACTACAGTTTTTCTGGACACTTCATTAGCTAAGAACTTTGAGAAGAGGTGCCACCAACTTTCAATCTAGGGTCTGATATCTCAAAGTGCTGCAATGATGTAAGAACGAAATACAAGCATGCAAGTGTAGATTCTGATCAGGTGCCCACATCTTTCAAAGTTGTAACCAGCTGGTATGAAGAAATGTTAATTTTGTTAACAAACATAAATAAAAATAAATAGGTTCCTTTGTAAGCAGCTGAAAGCCATGTGTGAGAGTATCTAGATTTTTTTAAACCTTAAATGTGTGAATACAAGCACTAACTAGTTGCAGGGATGGGACAGGCATGAAAACCTAAGTCAAAATATGACGTTGTAAAAAGAAGTTACTAGCTTATTATATCAAAAAGGCTAAGATATTTTGATCACTTGGTATTATTACAAAAACCAAAACTAAATAATTATCTGGGATAAGGGTCAGAAATATTTTAGAGGAAAATAATTGGAAACACATTCTGTTAATGCTATGGTCCAAGTGTTGGAAGTTAAAACCCACCCCTCTCCTAGGAAAATGAAATATTTTAGGATATACTAAAAAGGCAGAATATCTCCCCTAAAAGAAGTAGAAACTCAGAAGCAGAAACTCACCCCCAACTTTGTTAATGGATGGGCCATTAAGGCCTGGGCCAGAGTATTCTACATAACAAAGCCCTCTACCCATCTCACCACCTGGCCTGGGAAGATTGCATTAGCCAGCACTCAGGTGAAGCCATGTGTGTCCAGTCAAAGCCTACAAAGTTAGCTAAGACTCCCACCCCTAGGAGTCTGACAGGCAATGGGATACATTTCTTACATAGGAACCGGAAACACTAAGGTGGGGCCCAACAGAGGGTATAAAAGCCGATTTCTTTCTGGGTGCAATTCAAGGTGCTGGTTATCACCTTTAAAGCCCTTCATGACTTGGGTCCAGGTTATCTTAGGAAACATCTCTTGTCAATCACATCCACCCGACCCATTAGAGCGAGGAGGCAGGGAATGTTGTGAGTCCCACATCTGAGGGAGACACACCAAGTGGGACCCAGAAGAAGGGCATTCTCTGTGGTGGCTCCGTCTCTCTGGAACATCATTCCCCCAGAGATTAGAATGGCCCCCCACTCTAGCTCTCTTCCGAAAGGCACTGAAGACCTGGTTTTGCCAGCGGGCCTGGGGAACCCAGGAGGATGGAGCCCATCAGGTGGCTAGTGTGATCTGCTGTTGTCTGGGAGAGGGGTGGGAGTTGGGTTTTTTGTTTTTGTTTTATTTTGTTTTTGTTTTTTCCCCAAATTTTGTTCTATTGTACTTTACTAATTTGATTCATTTTGTTAGTTTTTATTGTTTTTATTTTTATTTTTTATTTTAAATATGGTTTTACATTGTGTAAGCTGCCTCAAGTTGCCATGGGCAAATAGGCGGCAATATAAAATAAATAAATAAATAAATAAATAAATAAATAAATAAATAAATAAATAAATAAATAAATAAATAAATAAATAAATAAATAAATAAATAAACAATCAAACTAAGGGTCTCTCAGCATTTTGGCCCTTCTTTTCTTTCACCCAACATCTTGAAGCATGTGATCGTTTTTTTCACTTTGGAGATCCAAGCCATGTGGTCCTGTCTACCGTTAAACCATCTTTCCAAACAGCCTCCATGTTTCCAGTGTCTTTTTCCCCACTTGGAACTGAACCCAGAAGGATATTTCTTCCAACACAAGTTTACTCCATAGATGTTAACTAATGACAAATTCCCATCCAGCCATGACCAAAAATTCTTCAAGTCCCAACATATCTGGAGGGCACCAAATTAGAGAAGATTCTTGTCTCATTTAGCTATCAATATATCTAAAATGCATAACAATTACATTTGCTTTTCAATGACATAAACTTCCAAAGTCTGTTCTGCATGTGTCACAGAGATGCAGTCCTCATCCAGTTCCATATTTAAATACAATGGAGAAAGGCTGCCAGCAGCACAGAGATCTCTTAGATGTGTGTTTCTCGTACTCAGCAATTTGGACTTCAAGTGCCAATATTCGTCGGAACTGGCACGCTGGTTTGGGAAATCTGGGAATTGAAGTCCATACATCCAACTGTGTTGGATGGCTTGGGGCTCCCCGCGGAGACACACCAGACTCGCGGTTACTCCAAACAGCCCAGTTCTTGGGAGACCAATCCCATCGCTTGCCATTAGGGGGCAAGCTGGAGGCTTCGCAGAGCGGGCGGAACCAATTCGCTAGGAACGACTGTTCTCCCCTCACTTCCGGTTTGCGCTGTCCGACAGCGGACTGGGAGGTTCCTCCTGCCCGAGGCGGTTCACCGGGAAGCAGAGCCTGCTTTGGCTCGGCCTGAAAGCCGGTGAAATGGCGACTGCCGGCCCTTCGGGGAGTGGGATGGCCCAGAAGACGTGGGAGCTGGCTAACAACATGCAGGAGGCACAGAGCATCGACGAGATATACAAGTATGACCGCAAGCAGCAGCAGGAGATCCTGGCGGCCAAGCCATGGACCAAGGAGTAAGTGGGTGTCTGGGCGACAGGGAAACCCCGCATTTGTTCTGCCTGTCTTCAGGATTCCTGCTGGACGGGCCAGGAAAAGGGGCCCATGCACCAGCCATGGTATACTTGCCCCAGAGGTAGCAAGGGGGATCTGGAGAGGATGGGGCGGTAGAAAAACTGGTCTAAGGAGAGATTGCATTTCTCAGGGCAAGTGATGATCTAGATTCTGGATGATAGGGGTGAAGGATTTAAATTTAAGAACAGAGATGGAAGTTTGGATTTTGCAGATCCTAGGGAGGTAGAAATAATGGGGTTTGGCACTTCACACGGATCTTAAACAAAAAGGAGAAAATAACGTCAGAGATGAAACCAAGGAAAGTGAAGATGGAATTAAATCAGGTGAAGAGAGGCATGCTTATTTGAGGATTGTAGTTCCCCATCAAGCAAATACTGATAACTAATGACATGTCTACTGTGTTTTAACAAAATATAGTTAACACATGTATTTGGGTCTTTCTCTTCTTGCCTGTAATCATGATGCAAACGTGTCCTGTCTTTCGTTCTGCCGTGATTCCACAACATTGTGTTTATTTCATCTCTTGCCTCTTGCCCAGTTATAAAGTATTGTTTTCTTCCTTTAGCCAACAGCAACCTACAACAGTTTTAGAGTATAGAAAATGTGATGCACTTTGCTGGTGATTCTGTCTGCACAGTATCAGATGATCCACAGGGAGAGGCTCTTTCAAAGTTATTCCTCCACAGCCTACTATTTCTCAGTAGCATGACTCTTTCTCAAATAGCCATGAATGCTGAATTAACCGAAGGACATAGCACTAAAGCCATTTCATACATTCATATAAATGCCTCTAGTAACTCAAAATAAGGAAAATGTAGAGTACTGCAATATGACATTAGATATAAATTAATTAAATATGTTATTGTGAAACATAAACGTTTTCACTTTGACAGTTGACAGTGTCATTCATTGAACACCAATATTGGTCATGATGATTGAGTTGTTTCATAATACTGTTTTCAGAATCTAGAAAATCAGTCTATTAAGAATGCCCAAATCTTATTTTTCTCTTTTTCTCCTTCCTGAGCAGAAAGGTCTTCAGATTTCTTCTTATTTGCTTTTCTTTCACTGCTTTGAAAATTCTTTATTTCTTTGCCTAGCAAACAGATCTTTTCTTCTCCTTGCCCAGCATATAGATCCTTGCAGAGGGGCAGCAAGACCCTTCTTTTTGTCTGCCTCTTTCTTTTTCCCTAAAGCAGCTTGAGCCTTCTGGCCAATATTTTTTGCCCAAGCCTCACATTTCCACTGCCTCTGCTCAGAGTAGTACCACCCTGTCATAGAATTCAAGACTTTTCATTTAATTTGAAGGCTTCACTCATTTTTTAAAAAAAATAATGTTATAGGAACATTAAGAGTTTCCATAGTATATTCCACACAACCTGGCCAATGACTAACCAGACCCCACTTTTGTTGGGAGACCCATAGTGTTGTGCTCAGTGAGCTGTGAGGTTCCTGCCAGGTCACATCTTTCTTATTCTCATGCCCAGCCTGCACATTTATACAATGCTGCCAGCAAGCATGTTTAGAGATCAGAAAGCCACAACAAAAGCAAGACAGAGATGGCCAATAAGATTGCATATTTTATGCCACTATGGTTTCTGATGTCTTGAGAATAGAAACAGAACACTTTTCTTCAGTAATGCAAAAAGACCTTTATTTAAGATGTATCTACACAGATATTTTTCCATGTATAAAATGAAAGCACAGGCTATTAAGATGCAGAACACTGTAGCATATGGCAAGTGTTGAGAAAAAGAAAGGAATTCACAGTTTTAGAGGTAATTCTATAAATTAGGTATCAGAATAGTTCTTAAATTAAGCAGTGCTTTGGGCCAAATTTCCCACAACCATACCATGCATAATATTACATAAACATTTTCCTGAATTATCAGACAATGTTATTTTATGGTTTTGCAATGTAGTTCTATTTTATTTATTTAAAATAACTTGCAGCCTGTATCGTTGTCAATATTTTTACAAAAAGATACAGATTACAAATATGTATGATAAAGGAAATTATTAAATTGAAATAGTAAAAACATCATGGATAATAAAAAGTTATTTATTTCATGAAAAAAATGACATCAGTGCTAGATCCAAACATATTCCTAGAGAGCACAGTCAATAGATAGAGAATTGTTGTAGGGAAAACCATGCTGCATGCTATACATCTGAGCAGATGGTGAGTTAAATAATCCATAGTCAATGCCTTTATTAGGACTATATAAATATACAAAAAATTGCTTGTCTTGGGATCATCATTCAAAATATTACAAAGGGAAGTTTATGTAATGATGAAAACATGAATTTTGTGTACTAACAATCTTATGATGGCATGAAAAAGAAAGACATCCTAGACGAAGTTTTATATGCCAAATTTCAGGCTGCACCAAGAGCTGTTGGAACAAGCAAATATACAGTAAATGATTCCGTTTTTTGGTAGATAGATTCTCATCTTAAGTCTTAAGTCCCATCTTACAGTGTTTGATATTTATCATGTTTATAATTTCAGAATTGTCAGATTTTCTTTTCTGAATGTCTACCTCCAATTACACTTTTGGTAACATCTCAATTATCAAAATATTCTGGAGGTTTCAAAAACTTTAATAATGGATTTTTTGATTTTTTTTCTTATGACTAAAATAGCCTAGTGATTTTATGTCTAATAGAAACATTAGCCTAATGTTTAGACATTTAGACATTTGTTTGTCAGAAAATAGCGTATGTGTATTTTTCCTATTTTCCTTCCTATAACAATTCAGTTGCATTTTTAAGATTTTTTTTTTCTTGCAGCCACCATTATTTCAAATACTGCAAGATCTCTGCTTTGGCTCTTCTGAAGATGGTCATGCATGCTAGATCGGGAGGCAACTTGGAAGTGATGGGCTTAATGCTTGGAAAAGTAGATGGTGAAACGATGATCATAATGGACAGTTTTGCTTTACCAGTGGAAGGCACTGAAACCAGAGTTAATGCTCAGGCTGCTGCATATGAATACATGGCTGCATATATTGAAAACGCAAAGCAGGTAAAACAATAACAAAAACAATAGAATATATCCTTCTATTTTAGGAATTTAACATTAACTAAAATTAACTAAAAAACTGTAGGGGGTGTGCATAAGCGCACAAACGTGCCTACCGTCCCTGTCCTATTGTTTCTTTTTATTTTTCTTATATGTATCCATTTCATGTATTTATGACCATGTTTATACTTATACCTGTTATCTAATAATCGTTTGACTAAATATATATATAGATAAATAAATAATAAAATAAAATAAAATTATCTGAATTCAGTTGTGGATCCGGAGACGCTTAGTTGATAATCTTTGAATTATTTATGCTTTGTCCTTAAACTTAGGTGAGATGACTTTAATTTTACAATGATCATTTTTTTGCTGTGGTCATTAAGCAAATCACCGCAGGTGGTCGTTAAACAAATAATGCAGTAATTAAGTGAATCTCTCTTCCCCCGCTGACTTTGCTTGTCAGAAACTCTCTGGAAAGGTTGCAGATGTTCATCATGTGAACCCAGGATGCTGCAACGGTTGTAAATAAATGCCGAATGCCAAGCAGCAGAATTTTGATCACTTCACCGTGAAGACACTGTGACAGTCATATGAGGATTGGTCATAAGTCACTTTTTTCAGTGTCGTCATAACTTTGAATGGTTATTACTGAATTGTTGGGTTGAGGGCTACTTGTATATACACAATATATTATATTGTGATTCTGAATATTCTGTGTAAATAAAACCTGCAGTTTGCTAACAATCCCCAAAAATGGAGTGGTCATATTAATTTAATGTCTTTTGAACAATGTGCTTTCTTTCCCTTGTGGTTTTGGTTAGGTTGGTCGTCTAGAAAATGCAATAGGCTGGTATCACAGCCATCCTGGCTATGGTTGTTGGCTTTCAGGAATTGATGTCAGTACACAGATGCTTAATCAACAATTTCAAGAACCATTTGTAGCTGTGGTTGTGAGTATAATATTAGAATTTGTGAACTAAACACTAAAATATGTCTGAGAGCCTATTTCTATAAAACCTGTTTCTCTGTGAATAGGGGTTGTTGTTTTTTGCTACTTGCTCATCTGAATGATATTTTGAAAATTAGGTGGAGTCTTTCAAGTTAAATTAGTATAAGAACTAGAAACTTCAAACTGATTGTATGTAGTTTAGAAAAGTGTTTTTAATGCTGGACAAATATGTCTATTTTTATGTAGTTTAAACCAGGTATTAGTCCATATATACATACCATACATGTACTCACATGCCAGTCTAGCAGGAGAACAGCAAGTATAAACAGATTTACCAGAGATGGGAAGTCCCTAAAATAATTCATGTGTGATTGTGTAATAAAATAATAAATTTTACGTAAGAATAATATTTAACTGCTTTTTAGGAATGTATTGTATATGTGAACTCTGAATACATTTTACAGATTGATCCAACAAGGACAATATCTGCAGGAAAAGTAAATCTTGGAGCTTTTAGGACATATCCTAAGGTAACAACACTATAACCAAAGTTATATAACATAAAATTGGAATTAACTAAATAAATGAAGTTTTGCTTGGATGTAGTTCATAATAAAACATTGTGGTTATTTATATTCTCAGGCTTCCAAAAATATAGCATTATATTGTAGAAGTGGATAATTACATAGAATACTGTATTTTTATTACATAGAATATTTTCAAGGGACGCAGCGGCTCAGTGGCTAAGGCGCTGAGCTTGTCGATCAGAAAGGTCAGCAGTTCGGCAATTAAAATCCCTAGCACCGTGTAACAGAGTGAGCTCTCATTACCTGTCCCAGCTTCTGCCAACCGAGCTGTTCAAAAGCATGTAAAAATGCAAGTAGAAAAATAGGAACCACTTGGTAGGAAGGTAACAGCGTTCCGTGCACTTTTGGCATTTAGTAATGCCAGCCACATGACCATGGAGACATCTTCCGACAGCACTGGCTCTTTGGCTTTGTAACGGAGATGAGCACCGCCCCCTAGAGCCAGAAACAACTAGCACGTATGTGCGAGGGGAACCTTTACCTTTACCTTAGAATATTTTCACAAGATAATCTGTTTGAGATCCCAATACATGTCAGTGGTATGTGAATAGTGAGACAGTCATAGCTGAAAGTGTCCATTTACTGTTCTTGACTTTTTCTGTTGAGGTTATCTTAGTCTAATTTAGGAAATTCATCTCTGTATTAAAAGTCTTTTAAAATTTACACAAAGAAAACAAACATGTTTTCCTTAGAGAAAAGATAGATTGAACAAGCTGATAGAAAATTTACCTTATGAATTTAGGATTTCCTCTGTTAAAAGTATCTCTTTAGCCTTTTTAGAGGCATATGGTTTCTGTACTTGAGGGAAAGCACTTTGTCAATGAATTACTAACAGCTAATGCAGAAGTCACAAACTACTTATGGAAGCACTTCTTTGCTGAGGACAGTTGCAAGACCTGGGGATTATAGCAAAACTTTCGTACAAAAGATAGTGTATCCCTTACACTTTTGTCAGAAAAAGTAGAGTGAAAATTTATATGCCTGCATCAGGGTGTTTTAATTATATCATTCAGGTTCAGGTTGCTTCCTGATAATTTATAAACCTCCAGATGAAATAGAACAAAAATTAATACATTTAATTGATAGGAAGTTGCTATATTTCCATTCCTTGTACTAGTATGTTTTATCTTTCAGGGCTATAAACCTCCTGATGAGGGCCCTTCAGAATATCAGACTATCCCACTTAATAAAATAGAAGATTTTGGAGTGCACTGCAAACAGTAAGATATTATCTTTTAATATAGCAGCTTTGGAATGTTTTCCAGTTTGGAAAGAAAAGTTCAGCTACTTGAAATTATCCAAATCATACCAATATATTGTGTTGTAGGTGTGTGCATTGCTTTGTCTTTACTTTGGAATAAAAAGAGAGATATGGATTTCAATGAAGCTCTTTTGTATAGGCAAATCTGATTTGCTGAGGTATAGTAGAAAATTTGACCCAAACAGAACAGTTTTGATGAAAAACTCAATGTCTTCCTCAATATGATTTTGTCACAATTCCTATGTGTCAAGCAAACTAACTTGTCCCCATCCCACCCTCGCCATTTTTCTGTAAATATAATTGAGTAACTGTGTTTGTTTGGGTGATTTTGAATATAAGCCTAGTGAACAGAACTTTGTGCAACCTGAAGTGAAAATTACAAAACATAGGAGAAAAAGTTCTGTTTCATTCTTTACTATTTGATGGTACAAAATTTCTTTGTATTCCCAAGATACAGTATTCCAGACCCTGAAATAATTTTTCTCCACTTTCTTTCCTCAGTTTTACCTAACTTTCTAGAATCTCATAAAAATTTACTAATAACATCTTTTCTTGATTGTATTAATATATAATATTAATATTTGTGTATATAAAAGCATTTTAAAATATATTAAATTACTATCCATTCATGAGCTTACTTTGAAAAATGTTCTGCATGTCTCTATATAAACATTTTTTTTAATGAAACAGGTATTATGCCTTAGAAGTATCCTATTTCAAATCCTCCTTGGATCGCAAGCTGCTTGAGCTTTTGTGGAATAAATATTGGGTGAACACTCTTAGTTCATCTAGTTTGCTTACTGTAAGTATTGTGGAACACCTGAACATACAAAAGCAGATTACTAACAAACTTAACACATAAGTCTTTGAAAGACTCATTTGTGCCTGTAAGGAGAAAAATAAAAGGTGAAGAGGAGGAATTTCATAAAATGGATTACAAAATATACTAAGGTTTGGGGTGCTGCAGGACACGTCATATATTCTTCAGTATAACACTAAGAATTACCAATTATAGAGACAGCTCTGGAGACCACTTTTGTATTGAATAGATTCCTTCCTTTCTAACATGCTATATTGGTTGACTCAGCCTTCCATCCTTCTGAGGTGGATAAAATGAGGATCCAAATTGTTGGGGGCAATATGCTGACTTGTAAACCGCTTAGAGAGGACTGTAAAGCACTACAAAGTGGTATATAAGTCTTAAGTGCTATTGCTATATCCTTTTTTTATTATTATTTAAGATTAAAAGTCCTGTTTTGTCCATCGATGATAGATACCATCTGCCTGCAAAGAGATTTCCATCCATTCCTTTTTTTGTAACTCTGCAGCTCAACAAAAAATAGTGTGGATAGGAGACCCATTAGGGCACATTTCGTGGGAACTCAAAAGTTGTGAGAGAAATAAAGTCAGATCATATGTTCAAATAAAATAGGTGTTTAAGTAGAAATATTAGGGAATTTGTGAGTTGAAGTCCACACATCTTAAAGTTGCCAAACATTAACACTATTCTGAAGCAAAGTGAAGCTATAGACAAAAACACTGCCTTGAAGCAAAGGAAGGCTGTGATTTAACCCTGCTGTGTGATAGAAAATAACAAACATTATCTTTTCAGCCAGTAATTAAATCACTTATTCTATAGCCATCAATGAAATCAAATCATATGCTTAATTTGTTCAACATCATCTTAATTTCTTAATTGTGCGCGCACAGAGACACACACACAAATAGCATGCATTTTGCAGTTACCATTAACTAGAGATATGTAACAGTTTGGATCCATAACAGAAAAGGTGCTTCAGGTGGGGTACGGATATGCTTGCTTTACCTGTCAACACTATGCTTCTTTAAAGAGGTGCCCTGAATTGCAATGGGTACACCATGTCTCCTCCAAAGTATATTTCTGCTTTGTATCTAAACAGCTGCGCTAAACTATGTAAATTCTGTGTTTAAAATTGACTACTTGCTCAGCCTAGAAGTACTTAATCTATTTTGGGAGACCTTGAAAAAAATTATTTGAGGGTGTAGTATTTGGATGGGTGACAATCAGACTAAACAGGGCTGTAGACTAGATGGTGAAATTAAAAAAATACACTGAAAGAAAGCAGTGTCAAACCCCTATTGTTGCCAGGGGGAAAAAAACACCCTCTATATGGATGTATTATAGATTTTAAACTTCATTAGCTTCTTTGGTATGTTGTATAAAATAGCAGCATGGTGGAAATGTGTTCATAATAAATCTTTTTCAAATGCAGAATGCTGATTATACAACGGGACAAGTATTTGACCTGTCAGAAAAATTAGAGCAGTCAGAAGCTCAACTGGGACGAGGAAGCTTCATGCTGGGTTTAGAATCCCATGACAGAAAATCGGAGGACAAACTAGCCAAAGCAACAAGAGACAGGTAAGGTCATCTTCATTTGAGGTTTTGGATTAAGAATAAAATACTTATTGTTAATTGTATGAAGATTTCATACTCTTAATATTTAAAATACATTGATTCTTTTTCTTTAGCAGCATTTAGAGCTCATAGATTTGACTATTTCATTTTTTTTCATATCAGCATGGGTTATGCTAAATATATTTATTTTTATGAACCAAATGTATAAGCTGCCCACTGAATAAGTGACACTGAACAGCATCAAATATATATGAAGAAAAATGATAAAATAAGTTGTATGTATGTATGAAAGTATGCTTGTATATTGGGGAAATTGAGCCATGTTTCCATTTGGCAATAGTCTGTTTAATGAACTTTTGAGTGGATAACTGATTGTTAATCCAAAAGGGGAGCTAGCTTGCATCAAGGCAGCCAATGTTTGTATTCCATCCAATCACATGGTTTTAAGAGAACTGCTGCTAGACCATGGACAGTACTAAGCTAGATAAAGATTTTCATTCCATGTACTAGCCACCTGTAGGTTTACATTATCCATTTAAAAAACCATGGATGACTAATATATAGAATGAAATTCTAGCTCTATTTAACTTAACATTATCCATGATCTAGCAGCAGCTTTCTACAATTAAAATCTGGTTTTCTTAGTCTTGACAGGAAAAGCAAGTAATTGAACCTGAAGTTTTTTAAATGCAGCACGTTTTTACTATCTGAATTATAGCCTTACAGATCTTCTCTGGAATATAGAATGTGTAGAGAGTATAATGAGGAGAAAATATTTGACATTTTAAGTAGTTTTTCACTAAACCATAATGTGACTTGCTGGGCTTTAATTTGGCATTAGGGTTAGGGTTAGTGCCAGTGTAACTTGTAAACCATAATTTGTGATATATAGTTACAGTGTCTTAGCACAATGTACCTAGGCAATGTACAGTGTTTTGCAAATAATAGGAATGTGCCCCGTTATTAGTCATTCAAAATGACCAACAAAGCAACTTCAAGGAAAATAGAGGAATGACTGCAGAATATGATTATATTGATTACATGTACTCAAAAGTTTAATTACAGAAGTTTGTTGAGACAATACTGTGTTAATGAATCTACATTTAGTACTATATTATCATTGTAAAGATAGTAAGGAGTCCCTGAAGATTTTATTCTGCTAGTCATTGCCAACTATAGGGGACAGTGCTCATATCCATTTCAAGGCCATTGAGCCAGTGCTGTTCAAAGTCATTTCCACAATCATGTGGCCAGCATGATGTTGCAGAGAACTGTTACCTTTCCACCAAAATGGTACCTATTTATCTACTCGCATTTGCATGCTTCCAAACTGCTAGGTTGGCAGGACCTGGGGTGAGGACAAGAGTACACCCCGTCATGTGGCACTCAGGCCTCAAACCTGGGCTGCAGGCTTTCTAGCCAACAAGCCCAGCATCTTAACCACTGAGCCACCTCACTGCCCAATAGCATAGTACATAGAATGTTTTCTATATTGTAATTCAGGTCCATAATCTGTAGTCATTTGGATACTTACAAAGAACATTGAGTTCATCTTTTAATTCCTTTTATAAAATGCTGTATTTGCCTTTTCATAACTGATAACATTTATGCAATTATGGACACTGCTACTAGGACATTTGACTAACTTGCAATATAATCATAGAAAGTTGCATTCAGCCATTTAATTTATGTTTTTATTTTTCTTTCAGCTGCAAAACCACAATAGAAGCAATACATGGACTGATGTCTCAAGTTATTAAGGACAAGCTTTTTAATCAAATTAACATTGCCTGAAGAATTTCATCAACTGATACTTATATCCAGGATAGAGAAGACATGCCAATTTGGACTAATTTCAGCAGTGGAACTTGAGCCAAAATGGATATTTTCAATTGATTTGTAGTACTTTAAATCATTATTTCTGGCTTCTTTGCCTAGTTTTGAGAACAAATTCAAAGTTTATTGTAGCTCTATTCTTAACCCTAACATTTTGTTGATTGCTTCGAAATAAATAAATAGGTTGTAGAAGTTTAGAATTTATATGTGTCAGTCTGCAATAAAGATCTCTTAAAATGGCCAACTGTTCATTTTCTTTTCACTTTAATGTTATCAGTTATTTTCATTCTTTGTGGTAAATTTTGTGCTGAGCCAAAATCATTTTTTTCTAAACTCTGCCTACCCATCTGCACAATCGACCCTGCAGTGGAAATGCTTCTCTTTCAATTAATCCATGGCTTGGTTCACAATTCTTTCTTAAAGTCAGATCTTTCTAATTTATATGGTGACAGTACATACTTGATTGTGGCTTATCTTGGAAATTGAATGGTCCTGGTTAGCATTTGGAAAAGAGAAAAAAGTGCCTTGTTTTATTAAATTACTAATCAGTATTACTTGAAAGGGTAATATTAAGTACAGTTTGATTGGAGTATTACATAAAAACTACGGTTTTATGGTACATTTTTCTAGACTGAAGTAATTCCTCTAAAATATATTGGATCCAACGGAACCTGTCTGTTGTACTCAAGAACCCAAGAGGACCTATCGGTTCTACCCAGGTCTATAGAATATGAATCTGTTAACATAAAATATGAATATGAATCCTTAATATAGAATATGAATCAATATGAATCGCTGTATTACTATTTCAAAATGTTGTTTTATGTTCCTACTTAGCCCCACCCCATTAACTTTGTTCACAAACAGTATCGTTGCACTATAACCAACTTTTAAATAATCCAAAAGTAAAGAATGACAAAAGATAAACACTATGTTTTAGGTTTATACAATAATTTTAAACACAGTGAAGACTGTGGATTCAAACTAAAAATCCATTCTCGTTTGAAATGTATCAATATATACTATGGTAGCAAAAATGTATATATGATATAAATGTGGGCAAATGCACACCTTAGGAGAAATTTGCACAAAAGATCTTTACAAAAAAATTTAAATACATTCTCCCAAACTTAAGTTATGAAAAAAATACCAATACAGTAGTTCCTTAAATATAACATATTATGTATTATCAAGAGAGACAAAGTTATATTGTATACTGAGGTATATTTCTTAAGATATGTATCGTGTATGTATGGGAAACACAAGAAGAATACTATTATGTTCATCTGCTAACAGATTTCTATAGGCATCTAATTGGTCACCATGGGATTAGATCTTGGACTATGTATACATCTGATTTAGCAGGACATTCCTTGTTGTCTTAGCAGACAGAAAATCAGTTTTTACATAAGCAAGAGTCATGCAGTTGAGAAATGGCCCTGATCCCTGATCATTCAACCTTTATTACATTGAGGGGCAAAGTATTAAGGATTGCAGGTTGTTTGGATTTTTTGAATATAAGTGAACTTGGTCTTATTCAGGATCACGCTTTATTATTATCTTCATTGATGAGGAGAGTGCTGCCTACAATTCAAGGGAACAATGAAACAATGCTTCGTGTGATTATTAATGGAGTAAGTTCAAGGAACATGAGTGATGCCGGTGTGATTATGCATGACTATAAATTTAACTTACATGGTACTTACCTCCAATGATTCCAAGCAGTTTGCATTAAACATAGAATAAAATATAAAAAACCAATAACATAACTATAGCAACTAAGCAACCTGATATGTAATTGTTTGGGCAGCAAAATGTAAATTGACTAAACAAAATCTACAGGTGCACTAGAGTAACATCTTTTTCTAGGAAAAGCAATTAGCAAAAAGGAAGACTGGGCCCTCATTCCCATGAGCATCCCTGATCTTCCACCCATAATCCCACATGCTCCTGAAGAGAACCTGTTTTATACTGTACTACAGTATCCCATTTCCCTATTCTGGAACAAACCCCATCTCTGTGCTTCCACCCACCTACAGGAATCCATCTACAAGAACAACACACATTTTACCCAGAAGATACAGGTACCTTCTGTGACTAGTGTGAATGAAGAACTTGGAAAGAATTCCAGAAAGAATTCCATTCTCTGCCTACTTTAAGAATATGCTTTTGCTCTTAGAAACAAGTATTGTGCTTTGAATTAAAAGAGCCATCTTTTCCCGATTCACTAAGAGATCCTCAAACACTTGACTCCAAAGGGCTACTTCAAGCCCAACTGAAGTGAAAAACACATGTAGTCTAATTTTGTGTATAAGAGATATTTGGCTCATTATTTAACCCCATCAAGTTTAGCCCCTAAAAGTAAAGCCCTTTGTAAGGAATAAAATTTGACGTGTGTGTGTGTGTATACAGAAAATCAGTCTTTTATTTATGTCTGAATAACAATTATTACAGTATTTAATATATCATATCAGCTATCATATATTATAAAATGTTAATGCCAGCCGTCATATCTATTATGTGTGTTAGACTTGTAGTTCTTTTTCTATTATTATTTTCGAAGAGAGTTCAGGACGTTAGCAAAAAAAACAGGGATTCGGGGGGAAAAAAGGCTCAATTTCCTTGGTGAACTTAAATCATCTCGCTGCGAATTCGGGGCTTCATCCGAACGGAACAAACCGCCCCCGCCACCGAAGAGACAAGAGACCATTCCAAGGCCTAATTCGGCCGCGCACGTCGCCTTTGTCATAAGGGTGCTCCACTTGTCCCGCCCCTCACAGAAGTTTTTTGATGGCTACTTCTAGAGGCTTTCTATCTCTATAGCAACCCGTTTGCCGGCTTCTGTTTTCCTTTGCTTCTCTGTCTTTCCGAGCCGAGGATCGGCCTATTTTCCCCTCCTGAGCTGAGGAGCGAGGGGGGCGCGCTTATGTAGGTGGTTGGCTCAGACGCGATAGAGGGCTCGCCTGTGTGGTAAAGCAGGCCGCGTTGGGATGTAGTGCAGGTTGTTAGGAACAAACGGTGCTGTTGCCGCCTCCACCCTGGCCTGCTCTGAAGCAATAGCCACCTGAGGGCCCGGGTTGGGGGATGAGGGGAAGACTTGCGAGCCTTGTAAGCTCTTTTTCGTTCTCTTCCGAAAGGTGAAGGTGGGGCGGGGGGGGGGAGGCGGGTGTTCGTACAGTACGATCCTGCCGAAACTGCTGAACCGGTTTGCTGTGTGCTGTTTTTTTCTAAGCATTTCTCCCAGTCATAGCTCACATCTGAAGCGATGTTCTGGAGAAAAAGCTGGGGAGAAGAGCTGCGGAGGGATGCCCTCTCTTAGCGTTTGTTTTTGTTCTAAAACGGTCCCTCCATTCACTCTCTGTGCCTACATGTTGCTTTCATGCTCTCAGATTTGTCTGACACATGACAGTAAAAACAAAATCCTGTGCTCACATTGATAATCACTGATAATTTGCCAATGCATCAACTTTAACTAGAAGGAGTTTTCTAAAAGGAGTGTAAATATTGGTCAGGCTGCTTTGTCAGTGAGAAAATACAGGTTTTGGCATCATCTGTTAGCATCTGATATTGCTGAGAGCAGTGCTATTATTCATTTAATGCAGCCTTGAAAGAACATTAAAAGCCACACAATTCCCTGTCTTATTTTGGAACTTTTTGTGCTTAGTTTTTCCTTAAAGCAAAGAAGCTCTCCCCCTCAAATATAATCAGAACAGTTCTCCATCCCAGTATCTTCTGTGCCATTAACCTTTTATTTTCTTTGCACTGTTTCAAGCACTGGAATATATACAGAAATATTAATTTGTGCTTTTTTCTGTTCACACCAAGACATCCCTGCATTCATAATGGGGTAGTGGGATAACAGATCTGAAACGAGTAAGATTTCTGCAGTACAAATTTTGTTAATTGCTTTATAATGCCTAGTAGAATTTCAAAAAACTCCTTGTAAGGAACAAAAAAGTGTTCTTGGAATAATGGAAAAATGGCTCATCAAGCAATGGGGAGGGAATGAAAGATTGAAATGGTTCCATTCTCCCCCCCCCCCCCAATAATACCCCTTCATCATCATTTAGTAAACTACAAATTACTCATAAAAGTAGTTTAGCAAAAATATTAAGCCTTTTGTGGTTCAGTATATATGTATTCCCCTAATGTTTTTTAGACTGGGAAAAATTAGTATGGTGAGAATTGTATATCAGGAAATTCTTCACTTTATAGTTCAATCTTGTGTATGTCTCTGCAGAAATAAACTTAATTGAATTTATTTAAACTTACTTAGGCAAATATGTACGTTATTAAACCTAAAGAAGCAAAATCAAAATATTTGTAGAATTGAAATTTATTTTTCTGTATTTCAATGTATAGTCTTCTAATAAAAATGTGACTTTGCACTATTGTACGGTAACTATAATAGCAATAGCACTTAGATTTATATGTCACTTCACAGGGTTTTATAGCCCTTTCTAAGTGGTTTACAGTCAATATATTTCCCCCCAATAATCTGGGTCCTCATATAATCATATATAATATGATTATCTGTCCAAGTAAGATTAGGGACAACAAATGAATCCTAAGAAGTACAGGTTGGAAATAATATTTGAGTAATTAGATATACAAAAAATAATACAACTGTTCATTTCTATTTTAAGGTAATGGAAAACTGACTTTATCACAAAGTTATGGTGCGATTAACATTGGAGCTTATTGCTAGAAGCCTTAATCAAAAGAATCGCAGAGATGAATCTTTGGCTCAGCATCTGAGGAAACTAACACATCTGAAATTATCTAATAAAAATATAGATACCATTGTAAGAAACATTTCATTATGTAAAATGTAGCTTTTATTTTATTTTTAAGATTTAGGCAGTATTAAATGATATTTTATATTTTGTTTTAATATAAGTTTTTAGTTGGAAATAAATTTCTGATTCTATTTCATGCTCTTGCCTTAATTAGTTTAAATAATATATATTTGATTTGTCTTTTAGTGATAGGTTGTTATTTAATTATTTGCAAGAAAATAGTTTTGGACAGACGTATGGTTTTATATAAAGTAATGTTCAGTGTTGTTAAGTTAAATGTTCTCCAGAAATGGGATATTGTACAAATACAAAATAATTAATTTCAGCATGAGTAAGTGTTTGGCACATTGAGTAAGATTTTTTTTTTTTTTTTTTTTTAAAACAAGTTTTATTAATTTTTAAAACACACAAATTATCATTATTCATTACATGTTTAAACCTTTTTCCCTTGTAAATTTAACAAGTCAGATAAATTATGATTCTGTTTTAAACCATTTCCATATATACCAAAACCTCTTATTCAATTTCTCTTTACTTCTCTTTACTCTTATTCAATATCATTATTATTATTTCATCTGTTTCTTTCTGACTTAGTTACCATTATTCTCATTCTATATTTCTACAAGTTTTACCAATTCTCTCCCCAAAAAGACATATACACACAACACACAAAACATAAAAAAATATCTTTTTGGAAAGTAACTTGGACCCAGGTATCTCTCTCTTCATGGACTTCAATTATATTCATGCTCATCTTACATATCATTACTTATTTTATTTACCATTCTAAGCCTTCTATATTAACTTCTCCACATATTTCACACTTCTTAATTCTACCTTAATTAATCATCTTAGTTTAAATCATTATATTTGTATCTTTTGTCCATTTTTATCATCCCTTTGTCTCATCCCTTATGAAAAAAAAAGAAAATCAGTTTCTCCTGAAATCATTAATCAGAGTATGATGCCTTTCTATCTCCCCTAAGTTAATCAAATTAATCTTTAAAATAATATCTAATACCCAATCAGATTTTGCTTGGTACATTCTATCTAACTAATACATCCAACACAATTAAGTGCATAATTAGAGAATAAATCCAAATATTAAAAAGAAATACTATAATAAAAATTTTATAATAACATCAATACCATAATTTTATTAAACTCTTTAATTAAAACAATATTCTAAACCTCTCCTATTATTAAGTTTTAAAACCAATCATTTTTAAACATTTTAACATTTTAATCTCTTATCAACTCTTAAACCATTGCAATACTACCATCTCATCTTATGTACCTTGCAAAATCTTTTTTTTTTTAAAAAAAATTATACTTTATCCATTATCCATAAAAATTCCTTTTTTCCATTTAATTTCAAAACGTTGTAGCTTTTCTCCACCTTTTCCCTTTCTTTCTTTTCCCAACAAGCCTTTCTACCCCCTTCTTCTAGCCTCTGCCTTACCGGCTTCCCTTCTCTGTCGTATTTCTTTTCCCCTTTGTTTACAATCATCATATTGGTTTTGCACTTTATTTTTCCCTTTCTTAAATGTTTTTTAGATCTTAAGTCCTTAAATCCTTTAGTTTTCTTCTTTTCTCTTCTTTTCTTTTCTTTCTCTCTTCCTTTTTCTGGATCAAATTCTGAGATTCATTAAAGATGGCTCCTTCCTTTCTTTCTTGTTCCTCTGCTGTCTTCATCTGTTGTAATTTTTGTTGATAATTAGTAAGCGCCATTTCTAAGAAAAGGAAAGCTTCTTCCACACCATTTCTTAGTTCCTCAACAGAAAGAGCCATTATAAATCTTCTTTTCTTTTCTCCTTCTTTCTTCTTACAACAACCAGAATATTCAAAAGAAAATAAAAAAGATAGAACAGTCCCAAAGTTATCAATCAGTCCAAACCAAGGCAGAGTTCTCACTTTCTCCTTCTGGGGTGATATCAATCAAAGAGAAAGAAAGTCCATAATCTGTTTAAAGTCTTGTTACAATATATTCTAGTCTTCAAATCCTTAAGGCATCTGCTCCAACAAATCTTAGCATACAAATATTTTCTTTTAATCCTCTCTCTTCCCACTCATCGCTTAAAACCAATTTCCACCTAAAAATAGGTTTCTTAATATCCAGTTATTTATTCCGTAGGAAAAGAGGGAAAGCTATCCTTTCAGCACCTTCAAGCAGCCGCTTTTTTCCTCTTCTGGCAGGTATTATTCAGAAAGTCATACTTTTCAGGAATTTTATTAAATATGTCTTAGAGTCCTAGGAGCCAAGAAAACTTTCTCCTCTCAATCACTTTCTCCACTTCCTCCTGCGCATTCTTACCCGGCTGCCAGCTTCTTTGTGGCGGCCATTACAGACCACCGCTGCACCGTCCTGGGAAAAGGGAAAACCGGAAATGATCCAGTAAGATTTTTTTAATAAACCAGCACACCGTGCTGAGAATAATTTATTGTTTACAAAAGTGATGTGCAACACAGCTATTCAAGGATCATATAATTAATGCATCATTAGGTTATGTGGAATCTTTATCATGCACCCCAGGCTTATTCAACCATATTCATGTACTTATGACTATACTTAAAATTGCAGGTTTAACATAAATTTAGGGCTTTTGAAATCTTGCTGAAGCTGTTCCTCATCAGTAAATTTTACCAAGTAATATATGTCAATTTTTTCTTGTAGGATGATCTTTCTTTGTGTAAAAATCTTAATGTCCTATATTTATATGATAATAATATTAGACAGATACATAACTTGGATTTTGCGACAAACCTAAGACATCTGTACCTGCAGAACAACTGCATTATACGAATTGAAAATCTAGAATCATTGATAAGACTTGAAAAATTGTAAGTGAAAAATTATGTTTCTGTTTTTATTGATTAGTGTGTAATCTAAATTTTAAACTAATAAAATTGAATGAATATATATTTTATATGATGTTACATTGCACAATCTTCATAAAACTTTGCATTCAAGAATCAAAGCTTGATAAACTTGAACATATAAGATATAATTACATTTTTTCCCGTAGAAATTAATTAATTTTTATTTGACTATTGGTGCAATATGTTATACTTTATTGATTTTACTTCTGAAATAGTGAAATTATTCAGTAAAATAATTGATGTTTTATTTTCCAGAAAATATGCATTTTAAAAGAAATTGTTAAAATGAAAGACTATTTTGTTCTATTTCCAGATATTTGGGTGGCAACTGTATCACTGTAGTGGAAGGCTTGGAGACTTTAGAAGAACTGAGAGAATTGCATGTTGAAAGCCAGCAGCTTCCCTTAGGAGAAAAGCTCTTGTTTGACCCAAGAAGTCTTCATTCATTATCCGTAAGAACACCATATCTGAAATTTATTTGATGACAGACATTAATTGTTAAAAACTGCTAAAGGCTTCTATTGTATACTTATCCTGATACTACATAAATCAGGTTAATGTATCATTTATTTTATTTAAAATATTTTAAAGCATATTAATAATAGTAAATTTTAGAATTATTTTTTGTTTTTTTAAGTTAAGTTTTTTATTTATATATACTGGTAAGTATTTTTAATACAGTGTAATGTCCAGGCATTTCATTTTACAAAAGGAAAAAGAAAAATATATACTGATAATGCACATAGTAATTATAACCATATTTATAATTATATTCACTTATTTTTCTTTAAGCAATCTGGTAAAATATATACTATATTTATTCCTCAGTTTTAATAATAAAGCCTTATTATGCTTTCTGTATTCAGAAGAAATTATGAAAATAACAATGCAGGATATTGTAACATTTTTAGCATTCTGTCTCGCAACTTTATGAACATCATACTACTAGCATATGTATTTAAAATAATTTTCTACAAAACCTATCTTAAATAATTTTAACTTGCCCTTTATTTATGTTCTCCCATCAATATTCATTTGTTTGTTTTTGTTGCTTTTATTTTCAGTACTTTACCTACCTATGACAGATATGATTTAACACAATCAACCTGACAATTACAATACTTTATAAGTATTGTAAACTGTGAGAATGTTTTAATGGTTTCATTTTATTACTACTACTATTGTGCTTATAAACAATTAACTAGTATAGACATATATGGATGATAAAGCTTGGATAATTTATGTCCACACTATAAAAAAAATACTGCTTTAGATTCAACAAACTTTTTGACACACATGCTAAAGTTTCTCTGCAATATCTAAGGATATCTAATATCTTCTCTAATACCACAGCATACAGTTCACCCTACGTTTTTTTAAAAATCTGTTTGTTTTGTAAACTTTACCTTTCTTAAGGAAACAAAATTTCAAAATAACTACAGGTGTATAATATAGATGCAATTGTTCTTTGAGTCTTAATGAAAAGAATATGTCAACTCTTATACAATATAATTACTCTTCTTTTAAGATTTATCTGCAGAACTGTCAGTATTTATTGGAAAAAAGACATATTGCCATCTCTTTTCAAACAATATATTGATAATTGAAAGTTATAATATTTTTATTTGAACAATTCTATTTTATTTTATATTACTGGTATTTTTTCTGAGGTTTAAATAACTGAGTCAAAGCATTTAGAGTATATCGTATTATTTTACCTAACTTCCATTCTAAAAATAGAAAAATAGCACCTTCTTCTCCTTATCATGCCCTTCAAAATAGGTTACATAAAACAGTTGGAAGAAGATTGTGTATTGAATTGTACGTATTTTAATAGACCTTTCAATAGTTCTTTACTCAATTTTAACAAATTGTTAACTATGAGTTCCAAGATTGTTTTGAACCAAAATTATAGGTATTTTTGTTGTACTGTTTAAGATTTTGTACATTTAAGAAAAAAATTACATTTTAATCAGTTTTCTCTCAAGTTAACTGCATATAATTGCTGCACTTGAATATTGTTTTATATTTGGGATAAATATGTGTTTTGGTTCATTACAGAAATCTTTATCAGTTTTGAATATCAGCAATAATAATATTGATGAATTAAGTGACTTATCTATTCTGGAAAATATTTCCCATCTTATAGCTGTTGACAACCAACTTCATCACATAAAGGTAATAAAAGCAATGCAAAATGATAAATTGCATGAATGGAAGTAAGTATTATTTCAATAATGTGCCAATTGTTAACATTCTTATCCATTGCCTTTTGGATCATGGTGTCCTTTTATTGTGCAAATTTTTATTTACAAATTTATGAGCAGACAGTTTTATGAAAGATGAAGCTAACAAGGTTGTCGATTATAAATCCAACATTTTAATACATTTGGATTATAGAGATTTCTAACAAAGAAAATTGGAAAAAACCCTTCACACATAGAACATTGTAAATATAAGACTAAATATTGTAATAATTTATTTCATATATTATTTCATGGACTATAATATACCTATATAATTAGATTAATTTAAACCCCCCTTTTCAGTAGATTAGAGGCATTTCATTGAAATGAATAGATACTAATTTTAACTTCATACATAAAATTAAGCTTTTAAACTTATAACCTAAACAGGATTTAAAAAGTTATAAAACTTCAAACAAATTGGACTAAAGCTTAGTGCTAAAATTGACTTGGAAAAGAATGTATATTTTTGTCTTTCAATTTTTTTAAATTTCTAGTTTGTTTTGGAGGTGTTTTAAAAATAAACCTTCTTGCTAATTCTGTAAGTTTTGAAAATTACATCTAAATACATTTGTTATTATTCAAAATGTTAGCTACATTCCAAACCAAATTGGGTAAACATTTCATTTTTTCTTGATGTGCCTATGCATAACAATATTCTTTCCTTATACAATTATTTCTGGGTTCTGGTCTGAACACTGATGACTCATGCACTTAGCTTCTTATTATCCCAATTTTCAGAATTTAAATTTGTTGCTAAAATCTCAATAGCAAAGTCTACAACTACTGTTAAGTCAAACAGTACAATTTGTAGGGTGCATGGTGATATTTAAAGAATTGAATTTTTAAAGAAGTGGCATTTTGCAATACTTGGAGAAGGTTCCATTTCTTTATTTTGTGTTTTCTCTTAATTCTATTCACTATGATGTAAGATATAGGGCTTCTTATTACGTTGTGATACCAGAGGGCAGGATGAAAGCAATGACATGTCCTAGGTATTAGGAAGTTGTCTACACCTCATAAATCCAGATTATTTTATAATACATTTAGCAATACAAGTCCTATTTATTTCAGAAGTCTTTGGTATTTTGAAGATTTGGCTGTAAATATTTAATGTATTCAACCTTTGCCATTATTGATTATGACACTAGATATCAAAAAGATGGATTCCTTCACTTCACAATTCAGTCAGGTACAAGAAAAAATATATAGATTTTTTTGAAAGAGATAATGACAGACCGTCAGAATGATGACAAATTGCTATCTGCAGATGTAGTTAGGCTATTTGAGCTAGACATAGCCAATAAAAATTTGAGTGCATTGGTCAAATGTAGGTTTTTAAATGACTATCACTAATTGGGAAGAAGGCTATAGTTTCTGCTATGAATGACATCTGAGGCTTTTACACGCACCCACCCCCATCATGAGCCTAGAATACAATTTGCTTTTTAGTATTTTGTAGCAGACCTCTAAGTGATAACATGACATGATCATTTATCAAATAGAGACTGCTCAAAAAACTATCTATTCCCTTTAGTACAGTTTATTGAAAGGATGTAAAGTGAAAGCAGTTTATTAGAGACAGGCAGTGAACAAGTAGGGAATATCCAAAAGTAATAATATTTCAGCATAGAATAAGGAAAAAAGGGTATAGACCACATATATATCATTTTTTAAAAAAATATTGACAAAAAGTAGCTATTTCATGCATCCATGAATTTACCAGGAATCAAACTCAAAGGAGACTTTATTCTTTTGGAAAAAAATTAATTATGTGAAAAGAAAATAGATTACAGAATGTCTTCTATAGTAAACTTGGCAAGTAACACTAAAATACTTTTGAGTTTTCATTTTTGGCTTATTCAAATTGTAAATGAATGGATATCAAGTTTTATTCTTTTAAACATTCAGTTTTATTTATAAAACTTCCTTGAACTTTATAAGTTCATAACAAGGTGACCTTAGGAAAAGATACAATATAGAAATTATTTCAGAATAAATATGTATGGTACATTCATATGAGTATTCCAGCATTTCAGATACTAATTAATTTACTATCTATGTGCAACTAGATTGGAGATAATGTACAAACCAGTGTTGCATAATTCCTTTTAATGATGCATTTAAATTAAAATTGTATTATTCAGTCTTTGTCACAGAAGGAAAAGAGAATTATTCAATTTTCCTTCATTGTCTTTGCCAAATACTTGATAACCTTCTATATCAAATATCTGGACAGATAGAGCATAGTATGTGGCTGAAGTGTTAGAAAGATCCAGGTCAAGTACACCCCAAATATAAAAAATTATTGCCCAAATTATTTTCAGGATGTTTGGAGTAGGAATTGAAGGAGGGAGTATTATGTCTGATTGCCTGTGCTCTTAGAGGACAGATGGGATATCAAATGGGGGGAAGGAGGGAGATAGATGGATAAGATGGAGGGAGATATATATCTTTAAAACTAGTAAATGTAATTATATACAGTGGTTTAGCTGTTGAGTGCCAGTGGCATGGAGTTAAAATAAAGCAACTGGAATACTACAGGGAGAAATAGGGTTTAAGACAGGGGTGGGCAAACTACGGCCCGCGGGCCACATCCGGCCCGTTGGTCTGTCCAATCCGGCCCGCCCCTGAAAAAAAAAATCGCTGGGCGTGGCGTATTACCCTGCGCCATGTGGCCCCAAAGCTGCAAAACAGTGCAGAGCGCTCTGGGGTAGGAAAGAAAAGAAGAACTTTGCAAAGGCCTCGGCTGGGAGTTCGAAATCACCTTCGAGTGCGACCTCTCCGAAGGTGAGTCCCCGCCGATCCCCTTTTTTCCGGGGCTTCAGGCTTAAACTTTGCAAAGGCCAAGTTTGCAGGCGGAGCGTCTTCCGGCCGAGGAGCGGAAGGGTTCCGCCCGGCGGGTGGGCGGGCTGCTTGGAGCGGGCTGCTTGAGCCACCTAAAGCTAGGCCGCTGCTGGTGGAGCCTTGCCCTGCCTTGGTGCCCAGTTTCCGGCTCGGCGGTCCTGCTCGGGCGGCACTTTAAAAGCCTGCTCCCAGCACCCGAGCAACTTCCCAGCAACTTGCGGCTTCCTTTTTCCTCGCGGACGCTCACGCCTGGCCCGAGCCGCGCAGCGGAGGGGAAACCTGGAGCACCGCCGGGTCGCCTCCTCCAAGCAGCCTGCCCGCCCGCCGGGCGGAACCCTTCCGCTCCTCGGCAGGAAGACGCTCCCGCCTGCAATCTTTGCCTGTGCAAAGTTTAAGCCTGGAAGCCCGGAAACCCGAGCAACTTCCCAGCAACTCGGCTTCCTTTTAACTCGTGGGTGCTCGCGCCTGGCCCTGAGCCGCACGGTGGAGGAAGCCCGGCGGGCGGGCGGGCTGCTTGGAGGAGGCGACCGCTGGTGCTCCGGCAGCAGCAACAGGCAGTTCTGCCCGGGCTCCGCTCAGGTGTCCGGCTGGGGCTGTCAGGAGTTGCTACTGCCGGCGCAGCTCTGCGTGGCTCCAGTCCGCGTTGCCTTGGGAAGGAAAAGGCAAAACTAGGAGCTGCTGAGCCTGAGCCTCCGGTGCCGCTGCTGCCATTGCAAAGCACCGCCGCGGCTCTTCCTTTTTGCCTTTCCCTTCCCGAGGCAACGCGCGGGACTGGAGCCACGCAGAGCCGCGCCGATGGTAGCAACTCCTGACTCAGGGGACCTCCGAGGGGTGGGGAAGGAGGAGAAGAGGGGGGAAAGGGTGGGGGCGATTCCCAAAAGCGATTCCCAAAAATCTTGTGCTGACCCGCCCGTCTGTCAAATTTTAAAAGTCAATGCGGCCCCCAAGCCAAAAAGTTTGCCCACCCCTGGTTTAAGAGAATAATCTTCTACCTTTCTGTTCTATCAGTTTCTTTCAAATGATACAAAAAGTATCCCACATATGTTTTTTCTTAAATTTGTTCAGTTTAATTTAATAATAATTTGTATTTACAGCCAAAAGCTCTGAATAATTGTCCTATATTAAACGCTATTAACTTCCAATATTTACAAACATTTTCTCAAAACTTAGAAGGCCAGAGAACAGTACAGTTAATGTTTGTGGTTTTTCTGGTTTACATTTATATTTAAACTTTCATGAGATAATGAAAACCCAAAATACACTACAGTTATGAATAAAGAAGTAAAATAGCTATCAAAATATAATTTATGAATATTGCAGATAAAGTGTATTTTATTTTGTAAATACATGAAAAGTATTTTAAGAGCCTCGGTGGCGCAGTGGTTGGAGTGCAGTACTGCAGGCTACTTCTGCTGACTGCCTGTTGCCTGCAATTTGTCAGTTGAAATCCCACCAGGTTCAAGGTTAACTCAGCCTTCCATCCTTCTGAGGTGGGTAAAATGAGGATCCAAATTGTTGGGGGCAATATGCTGACTCTGTAAACCGTTTAGAGAGGGCTGTAAAGCACTATAAAGTGGTATATAAGTCTCTTAAGTGCTATTGCTATTTTTTTAACTACATGGATATTTGATTGTGTTATTAAATGTAATAACATCAATTGAAATAAATGGGACATGTTACAACTAGTCAAAGATTTATGCATTTAGTTGTAATATTTGGACTAGATAAGTGATATTTTTCTTTGTTACTTCCAGGACTTGGAATTTGTTCTGAGTATATGGACTAAGTTGTACAAAATGGAGCTGAATGGGAATCCTGTTTGTCATAAGCCAAAATACCGAGACAAAGTAATACTGCAGTCAAAATCTCTTGGTAAAATACCTAAATTTCAGAAGTAGTTGTTCTTTCATTTCAGATGTATTGATTTATTAAGTCATTGATGTATAGCCTATGACCCAGGAATCAAGGTTATTACTGGTGTTAAATTCCACTGTAATCCTGTGAATCTGCCGCCCAATACTTTCTCCAGTTGAAGCCATCTACCCCACTTGCACTCATCTCTGTTTCCCATCAATTCTGAGGCCATCCAAATTACAAAAATGGAAACTATTTATCTTATTTCATGCTTATTAGCTGGTGCACAAATTATAATCTGTCCAATTATCAGACATGTTTTTAAAGTTATCTGAAAGTTGTATATTATTGAACATCCTGCACTTTGATAAAACTAATGTATTTCAAAATGAGTGGAGTCAATCCATTTGAACTTTCATAGAATGAAGCACCTCTTCACAGATGGGATCAGGATCAAAACAGAGCCAGTTTTGGAATGTCCTTCCAAAATCAGATTTAGAGTTCTTTAACAAGAAGAATTAATCAAGCTTGTCTCTCCAGTTCTCCTTCCTCATGAAGTTCCATTGTGTGCAGCTTTGGACCAAACCAGAATTAAAACAATTATAAAAGAGGGCAATAATAAAATATGTTACTGCAGGGTACCCAACATAGTTATCACAGGCATCAATAGCATCTTTTTTGGTATTGTGCTGTCCAGCCAGTTATAGTTAATAGGGAATTGGGATAGTTAGTTAGGAATTGGGAGCTGTCCCCTTAAGGGAATGCATCATGGTAAATGTAGTTAAGGTATCCTGGGAAATGTAGTCCATGTCATGTGGCCACATCTGTAATCCTGATTGGTCACTGAATTGACCCTTGGAGAGTTGTGGGAGATTCCTTCACTCTTGCCTGAACCCAGCATCATGTTGGCGTCTCACCTCCTTGCTCCTTTGATATGGGATGAGAGATTACCATCCTTTTACACCAGAAAGTCAGCTATGCAAAGAGTTCGACATTGAGATGAATCTCGATGTAACCGTGAGTTATATTGAGGATATCTAATGAACCAATAAAAAGACTTTGTATGGATGCTTTGTGGAGTTAACTGTCTGCTTTATAATCAGCTAGTGGTTGTAAGGTGCAGAACAGTAAAAGGATGAGTACTCAACTTTTGTGCCCAAAATGTTCCACTGAATATGAGACAAAATTCCCTTAGAAGACTGTTCTAGGTCTTGGACAAGTTAATAGAAAAAATATTTATTGAGGCCTTCACAAATTATCTGTGAGAACCAGCATGTTCTGATCATTAAAATTGGACAGGCATCATTGAGACAGTGTTTGAGATATTCCATCAGATATAGGATCTAATAAAATTCCTAGTAATAGTTCCTTATTAGATTCCTAATAAAAATAAAACCAATTAAATGTAATGCCCCCTGGTAGTTAAGGTAACTGAAAAACCACACAGGATATTTAGGGTGGGTCAAAATTTTCAACTTTCAATTTCCAAACATTAGGGTGCTCAGAAGTTGTGACTTACTTTGGAGATTGTAAAGATATTTTGGTTACTTTAATATAATTTAGATATGCTTGGTAAATAACTACATAAATCTCATAACTTTTAAACATTTTGCTAGTTTCATTATGCATTGTTTAAAAATAGAGAAAGGGGTAGGTGTAAGTAATATTGAAATGACTTCTAAGCCTAACACAGTGCAGTAATCTAAAATATAATGATCCATTCATAATAGAGGGTTTGAATCTCTGAGAATAAGATCTAGCCTTGTACATCTGATGTCTCTGTATCTGGTCAAGTGTGTCTTGTGGTGGTCAGCCTAAGAAGCTTGCTAGATGACTTTACTTCCTCTCAACTCAATCTGTATCATAGGGTGGTTATTGTGGCATAAGTAGGAGGGATGCTATGCTATATATCTGCTGCCTGAGTTCCCGAACAAAGGCAAGATATAAATCAAACAATGCTATCCCTCAGCACTGAACGTTGCTAATATAATTGCTCCATCAGCTTTTACTTTCATGTATTTATTTGTACAATTTGTATAATTAAAGCTGTTTTTTCGGATTATAAATATGAGTAGAATTAGTATCTTTTATAATGTGTCAGAAGATGAACTAGCAAATATGTTGAATTTTAGGAAAATGAATTGTTTCAAAATAATTTCCTATGAATTGGGGAGGACTACATCATTACAATACTAAGAACAGAAATTATGAATATAAAAAAATTAGCATAAGGTACCAATAGAGGAAAACTTCTGTGCTGCAAAGAATTGTTGCCTTTGAAGATAAGCTTTTCTTGGGAAGGTTGCTAAATTTGCAACCCTTTTTTCCCGATCTCTTTTGCATCCAATTTCATTCCTCTTCTTTTTGTTTTCCCTCTTTCTCTTTATCATCATTTTGTTTCTTTTTTCTTTATTGTGTTTTTGCTAGACATATATCAAGAATGTGTCTGTATTGTATAATTTTATAAAATAAGTGTCTTGTTTTAAAGGCAAATAATTACAGATAGTCCTCAACTTATGACCAGCCATTTAACAACTGTTTACAGTCATGACTGCCTCAGAATGGGTGCTTTAGAGCGCACAAGGTATTTCCTGCCCTTTGTAAAACACTGCACCAGTTGCTCCAGTCACATGACCACATTTGGGGCATTTGGCAATCTGTTCACATTTACATGTGGTTTCCAAGTGCCCTGAGATCTTGTGATTGTCATTAGCAATTTTTCTTCCCATCTTTTCCTCAGAAAGTCAGTGGAGAAGCTGGCAGAGAAGATTGCAAGCAGAGGGGAAGTTGGATTTGAGGTCTGTTCCCCCAGCGCACTAAGGCTTTCTCCTCCTTAGTTTGCAGGGAGAGGAAATCCACCTGTGCACTAGTGAAATGGACCTCAGATCTGGTGAAACATGAGCAACTGCCATTGTTGTAAGCCTTTCAGAACTTTGGCATTCATTAGCATTTTAGTGAATGCCATTCACTCCCCCACCCGGTGGAGACAATACTAGTGAACTCTAACATTCTGAGCCTTCTAGAAGTCTCTCAGTATGCTGGAAGAACAGACCTCAAATCTGATGAAAATGCTAGCAAACACCATCATTCCCATTATCATTCTATTTGGTGGCATGCTGCTCCAACATACCCAGAAGGCCAAGGTCCTCTCCACAGCAGTCAATTTAACAACCCACATAGCCATTTAACAATTACAGTCACCTCTCATTGACTATTGCAATGCGCTTTACATGGGGCTGCCCTTGAAAAGCATCTGGAAGCTCTAATTTGTTCAAAATGCCACGGCCTACAAGGAGTGCAGATATGTCACTTCTGGGTAGCTGCACTGGTTGCTGATTTTCTTCCGGATGCAATTCAAGGGGCTGGTTGTCACTTTTAAAGCCCTTGGGTTGGGACCAAGTTATCTGAAGGACCATCTCTTCCCAGTTACATCTACCCATCACTAGAGCAGGAAGGCAGGGAATGTTGCGGGTCCCATCTCCTAAAGAGGTACCAAGAAGAAGAACCTCCAACCCTTGTTTTGGAACCTCATTCTCACAGAGATTAGACTACTCCCCCACTTTGACACTTTTTTTCAGGGCCCCGAACAACTAGTTCTGCCAATGAGCCTGGGGAACCCAGAGTGATGGAGCCCATCAAGTGGCTCATTTGATCTTGTTATCCCCAGGGGGTGGGAGGTTATTGCTTCATTCTTTTTATATTGAGTTTGTATTGTTTGTAAGTCGCCCAGAATCAACTGAGGAGTGGACAGCCATATAAATCTAATGAATAAAGAGAGAGAGAGAGAAAGCGCCAGGGCTGTGATCATTGAGTAAATCGGTCAGATGGCATCTTGTTTAATAACTGCTTTATTCAACAATTGAGATGTTGGGCCCTCTAATGATAAATGGAGGATTACCTGGATTAACTCAATAAATAATTTTGTCATGGCTTTTCCCTTGGAGTATGGTTTCTGGCAAACCCATAACATACATACATACATACATACATACATACATACATACAGTCAGAACGAGACGTTACCTATGTGTATGCAAGCATATTGCTTACATTTATGGTGTGCATGTTTTGGAGAAAATCTTCAGAACTTAAGTTGGAGTTGATAACTCTAGGTTGACAATTGCTAACTACCAAGATTTTTGTCTGCATTTAATTATTTTTAATATCTTTCTTTGTGGGGAAGTATCTTAAATTTAAAGTCATCTTTCTTTCTATTACTGCTATATTATTGAACAATTGGGTGATATAACTAACATTACATAAAGGGTATAGACCACATATATATCATTGACCCTGAACAGTAATTATAGATATCAGTCCAAGTGAGCAGCAAAGGGATAGTTTTGTTTCTTTGTCTTTTTGTTACTGTAGTGCAGTAACTGTTTTACAGTTTTAAGGTCTATCCTTTTCACCGTTGTGCTATTCATCAGCTGTCTAGCTCATGCCTACTAGTACAATAAAATTAAAGCCCAATGGTCAACAATTTGGTGGTTTTTCAAATATAATAGCATTGATGATAGAAAATGACCAATATCTTTGACAACAAAAATGCCTTCCTAAAAATATAAAGCTGTCTGTTGATTTACATACTGCAACATTTCCTCAGAATTGCTGGATGGAAAAGAAATAAAAGAAATGGAAAGACAGTTCCTGACAAATTGGAAAGCCTCCAGAGATGCCAGGAAGAAAAACAAAGTAGAAAGCTTCATTAATGAGCATGCATCATATTCACATTTTGGTAAAATAAACTATATCTTTTTAATTAATTACAGCATCAACATTAAGAGAAGAACAAACTCCGATAAATTTGTCATAATAAGACAATTATGTTTTGAACATTTTCAGAATGTTTTAATGTAGAATAAAAACGTTATTTCCCAATACTATAATAATAGTATAAAAATGAATGAGTAGCAAAGAGCCTTCATTAAAATGTTTTGAAATACAGTATTATAAAAGTGTATGGAGTATGGTTACATGCTTTTAAATAATTTCATTGGTGGTATCTGATATCTATAAATTCAGTTATTGCATCAACACTTTTTAATGGTTTTTCCTGATTTATAAAAACCCATCTCAGTTTTGACAATTTAATTGATAAAATCAGTAACAAAGACCTTCTTTTTTCCAGTAATTTTTCTGTTTCTTCCATTTTTATTGATTATTCTGCTGTGCTGGAGTAATATTCTCAGGGACCTTGTGACATAAAATATGCAGATCAGTAACTTTTGTAATAGAAAATTTATAAGCTGTATTTTTATATACTGTACCAGTTATAAATGTACGAAGTTAGCTGTTGCAATTTACTAAGATTTGAATGTGCCCCTCTGCTAATTATTTTGCATAATACTTGACTAAAATTGACTAGTACACAATTTTGTATCTTTACGTCCTCTAGATGATACCGATGCAGAACATACACACTTTCCTATTTACCACTTCCCAGTCTCCAGAGAGATGCACAGAACTCCTTATAATAAAGAATCTCAGCCATTTTATGAAGAAAACAGAAATAGTGAAAAAATCAGGTATGATTTCTGTAAAATACCACTGGAATCCAACCTCAAGTCCATGTCATTGTGTTAAATTACGAATGTAGTGAAGTTAGACACATATTTGAAATTGAAAATTGTTGTATTTAAAACAAAACACAAAAAATGTTTTAAAAACACATTAAAAATAACGCACACTTCATATATGTGTATATGTTAATGTACTTGTGTGGGAATTCACAAACGTTGCTTTGCAAAGTATCAACGTATGGAAGCAGAAGCTCTGGACAGCTCACTCAGCTGCTTTGAAAAGTGCCTCTGTTTATCCACCTGAATGTAGGTGTACACATAGGGAGCATTTCTGTTGGAATCACTTATGCAGCGATGGGCAATCATACTGAATCAGTTACTAACCTTTCAAAGAATGCATCTGCCTTAATGTTTTGCTCTTGTGTGTGTCTGTGTGTAAAAAATACTGTAGAACAACTTTAGAAATAAGAATCACTCTTAAGAGTATCAAAAAAAAGGTCTGTATACTACTGCAATGTAGAGGAAGAGATATATTTCACCTTCCTGTATATTACACTGGTGTTCAAAACCTTTTTTTTTCATTTATGTTGCTGGTTACAACCATTTGTTCAGCATCCATTTAAAATTACCAAACAATTAGTACATAAATGAGTCCTTGTAGTTCCAGTTGTCATAACATTGCTGTAGTCATGTGTTTGTGATTCGGGCCTCAGCTCATGATTATGACATTACTGTGAGCTATGATCATGCAATTTCTAATATTCTCAGCTGGTTTCCCATAAACAAATCAATCGGACACCAGCAAAAAGTTGAAAGTCGTAGTAATGTGACTTCACTTAAAGATGCATGAAATCCTTGTTTAATGACAGCAACAAGGAATGCCAGAATTGTTGTCACTGAACAATGGAATCGTGACATTGCCCTTAATTGCCACCATAAACTGAGGACTACACTATAATATGTTTTTGAAACTTTATTTAAGGGATAAGTAGATGAAATTTGTTTCTGTAATTTTTTAAAATTGGGAAATCAGTTCTGACATTTAGATCCAAAGTATGCAAAAGAGAATATTTACTTGGCTCTTCCTCAAATAGAGAACACCTTTAAATCTTTGAAGGTCTGGAGGATAAACTTATGAAAATGATAGGATGATAACCTTAATTTTCCCCCCACAAGTTTATATGCCTGTTGATTATTTTCCAATGTATGTAGAAATTAATAGAAACATTTTGATGTTAGTGGAGATCTATGAAAGTTATTATTGTAACTAAATATTTTATTCTTAAAGTACTCTTTTATAACATTTTGCCACACAGCCATTCAGCCTTGAAAGCTTCTCAAAATGAACAGAAAGACCTATTTGAACCTCATCTCCTTAGACAAATGCCTCTCTAAGCAGCTACTAGAAAGATGTTCTTCTATATTATCATCAGAACAAAAGATATGCTTCAGAGCCAAACATGAAGAAAAAAATTGTTTTTTACTGCAAACAAAGTAATATTTCACAGTCTAAAATATTTTGTATTAAAGATCCAATGTAAATTTAAGTTTAAAAAGGGTTAAAATAAGTTGACCTTATGCAAGTATGTTTTGATATTAACAGTAGTAGCCATCTTAATTAAACCTGATTAAACTATCATTTTATCTAAGGTATTGGTGGACAATCATGACCTTTCAGAGCAAAAACTGTGTTCATGAAATTTTAAGTACATTTACTAGGGCCCAGCAGATTAATAAGAGCTTATAGCCAGTGATTTGATATGGTACTACTGCACTGGAAATGGGAAACTTCTATGAAATTTACGGTAGGACATACAGTATATAATCTGTTCTCTGGATTGATCGAACAAAATACAACATACAATAGTCATATTGGAAAATATATTACCTTTTCATCTATTCTTAGAATAACAAGGGTAGAAATAAATCTTTTTCATTCAAAGTTTGACTTTTCCAGTTGTAATTCACAAGTAGAATTTAGCTAATGCATACAAACAGACCTAATCTATACAAACAGTCCTCTCCTTGCCTTTGCCTCACTTTGATATCTGCCTTCAAAAATGGATGGAATGTAGCCAGTTTCTTTATGGTTTAATTGCTTTACTATAGCTAGATTAACTATCTCCCTGCTGGCATTAGCAACTGCTGTCTTAAAATCAAGGGTGCCTTTTATAGTACGCCAAAATTTAATTGCTATTAATTTCTAGAAAGGCTTAATCAATTTTCCAATTCAAATGTAGCTGGCCATCTTCCAGTTAGAAAACCTGTATCTTCTTTTGTGTGTCTTTAGATCTTAATCTGAATATCTGTGCAAGATAGAGACATCTCATGTATTGCCCATCTTACATAGTAATCTGGATGCCAATTCCTCTTCGAATCACCTTAGAATCTCTCTTCAGCATTCCAATTTCTAGTTTTGCATACTACCCATCTTTTTTTTGTTCTTGATCAGTTTCCCTCCCCACCACTGCTATGTTTTCTGTGTAGAAACTTTTTATCTGATTCTTTTCCAGATTCCAGCTACTATCTAGTACAGTTTATATGTCATGTAATATAATGCCATTCTTTCACATAGTACCCAGGTCTGTGTGTACAGCCATAAAAGATACATGCAACTATGAGTTGGTTTCAATTTTTAACCATCAGTAAACAAGTTTTCAAGACTTTGGGATTTAAAGTGTTTCCCATTCATAATCTAAAGAAGTAGAACCTTCATTCTGCATAATGAACTCATTTTTGAAGTGCCATATTTGTGTAGCCAAAATTATAACATGTAGACAAAAATATGGTTTTCGGATATATAACTATGTAACCCTAAGATTTACAGAAATACATGTAATAGTTCATTAGTGAGAACAACTAAACAATGAGAATTGAATAGAATTCTGATTAACACTTAGTTAATGAGGATCAGAAAAAAAATGGAAAACTATCTGGAAACTTGGTTTGTTATGCTGGTTAGTTTATTGCTAAGCTGAAAAAATTCTGTTACATGTTACTTTGCTATTGATTTATTTTGCATATTAGTCCATCAAATGTTGGAATTAGATCATTAATTAATAATAATGCTAGTATTACAGCAATTTGAAAGACTTGTTCTGTTTCCAGTTACCTCAAGAATAAAACCTAAGATACCCTATGTTTGTGGAATTTGTTGTTATCAGCTCTAAACCTTTACTTGATTTTATCAGTGTCTTTATATAGTATATAAGTATGAACTTCATTTTATTACTTTAATTAATACAAATGAATTAATACAAGAAGTTCTTGTATTGTAAAATATCTGGTCTTAAAACTTAAATCCAAACTAGATTAGTCTTACTTTCCTCTAGACTGCAATTATGGGGAAAAACATTCCCTACTTGTTTTTTCATTGAATGAGAAAAAATAGGTTCTGTATTTTAATGTGAAATTTCCAGGTCTCCATAACTTTATTTCAGTAAAATGCAAACAAAAGAAGAGGCAAGTTATCCAATAGAGCCAATTTGGCGTAATAGTTAAGGCTAGAAACCAGGAGTCTATGAGTTATAATCTTACTTTAGTCATGAAGCCATGTAGGTGACTCAGGCCAGTCTATCCCTCTCAGCCCTGGAAAGAAGGCAATGGCATACCGTTTATGAAATCTTGCCAAGAAAACTGCAGGGGCTAGTCCAGTCAGTCATTAGGAATCAACACTGACTCAGAGACAATACACAAACAAGTTATTTAACATGACTCACAGTTTAAATTATCCTGAATTCATATTGATTTGTATCACAGTCCTTGGTGTGCTTTGGAAACATAATTCAATTTTTTAAAGAGACATAATACCAAATAAATGTGTTTAGAAGGATATACTAGTTGGCTTGAATTCTTATAGTTCACCTCAAATTATAAGTCTCAACACTATTCTTTTTAAAATAAATAAATTTCCAGGACTTAAAATGTTGTTGTTTGCTATTGAAACCAGCATGTACTGTAGGAAGAATTAACATAAGAACAGTGTCTTTAGGATCATAATATTTTCACAGTATTATGCACGTTGCAGTATGCCTTTTTTCTTCAGAAACTTAGAAATTATACTGAAAGGTTAAACTTTTCATTTTCTTGGCTAGCATAAAGGATAGCTAATAATTCAGCCCTTATTTGTCTTGCTAGGAAAAAGATTTGATTTATTGTATCTATGTTATCTCACAATCAAAATTCCCAGTGTTTGGTTGGTATAACTCTACACCCTGCCTATTTATTTTGAATGTCTCTTCTCATTAATGCCTTTGATCTATAATTCCCAGCCAACCAAATGTAATTTTTCTTACTGTCAGATATTCTCATAAATATATTTGGTTGTGGAACATTTATGTGTGTGTGTGTGTGTGTGTGTGTGTGTGTGTGTGTGTGTGTGTGTTTTAATGGCAGAATCCTAAATCTGTATTCTATGAATCCTGTAAAATTTGCACAATATTCACTATTCATTCAGATATGAATATGGAATCACTAAAACTGGCTGGCATGTGATTAAATTTACTAACATTCAGTATCAAATAGATGATATTACTACATTAAACTATAGCTAACTCACTACTGGCTATTTTGATATAATTTTTGATTTAATTATGGATAAAGAAGTGAAAATTTGCAAGAGCCAGAAAAAAACTATGCCTTTCCAGTTTGACAAAAGGAAAGTCAATATTAGCAAATTCTGAAAATCATAATAGAGAAAAACATTATTGTTTAATCTCAAGTCTAATCTTTCAATTATTTTCCTCCAGCAAAAGTTTACTACATCCTAACCTAAACAATTTTCCTAGAGAGTAATTTTAATATTGGTATCTACAGAATACTGTATAAGCATTGCTTCCATTGTGCAAATGCCTTCCAGACTTCTACTAGGAAGATGATTAATTCACCGTCCTTACAACTATTTCCTAGTGGAAAGTGAAATAAAGTGCCTGTTAATGGCTTATTGAGAGCATCCATTATTGAGAGTCAATTCACATCTTGTTTTGCATGATTGGGAAGCCTGGCTTATTGCCAGTTTTTAAATTTATAGCAAGTATGTCAGAACACCGCATGCATCTAAGGTGGGATATTAGCTTGCAATATGGCTTTAAAATAGTACGAGCACATGTGAGGTAAAAATAGAGTATGATTCTGCTTGAGGAACTGGCCAAAATGGGCCAAAACTGACACTCAAAACTAGCTATTTGAGTTCAAAGAAGCAGCATATGTGATGATGTACATCTTGTTTGTCAGCAACTCCTTAAAGAAGCTGTATGTGCAGAATACCATAACTCAGCAGTGTAGTTCAGTTGTCTAGCATATAACAGGGAATAGCTTTCTCAACAGAACACTCAAATAGTTTAATCTAGAAAATAAAACTTTTTTTGTAATATATTATTTCAAACAGAAATTGACCCATATAAGAGTGACTATTAGTTATCTGCTATGGAAATAAATCATGACCTTTATGTAACTTTGTGTTCAGAGTTTAAACACTTTTTTTTTTCTGAAGTGATTTATTTTCATCTCAAAAACCTGGCATTTTAACAAGGGTATATATAGAATTTCTATATCCACTTGTATATTGTATGTCCGTGAAGTCATAGAAATTTAGCATTATTCACTTATTTTATGCATGCGTGCAGTTATGCTATTAAGTATATTAGGAAGTCAATGAGATGTAAAAATACTTAACTGGTTGAGTTGTGTCAATGTGTCAATGAAACAATACTTGCTTAGTTATTTTAAAAACTTGCTCTGACATTCCAATAAATATTTAGATAACATTTCAGTTTAATAATTTCGACATTAAATTAATTTCTGTCCTTATTAGTTTTGCTTATCACTGATTTACATGCAAACAATTATACTTCATGAAACTGGGACTTTGCTGATCCCATTTCAGTGGCTTTTCTTTCAAATGAATAGGCAACTGTAGACAATAAATGCAAACTTTTTATATACTTTAGCATAATTCAGCAAAACACAAAGGTTAAATACACAGATGATCTCTAGAAGGTACAAATAAAAATATAGTTATTTCATTTGAATATAATACTTCTATTTTGATACCATTGTCACTATAAAAAGAAGCACTTTAGAAAATAGGAACTAAATGAAAGGAAATTCAACATCCACTTGCAAGAATGAAGTGAATTAACTAAATTTCAATTATTTGCTGTGAATATCAGATTTGTATTCTATGTTACACACATAAATATTATATGTTGTTTATATGGCCAGCAATAAAAAAGTGGATGTTGAATGACAACATCCCAAAATGGTTCTTATGACCATGGTGAAAATATATTGCATTCATTCATTTATATGCTAAAATAACATGAATTGCTTATTTTTTAAATTTACAGAATTGGAGGTGCATTTTTCTCTACTGTATTGGCTTTAACCTTGTTAAAGTGTTATTTCTGTTTATAAACATAATTTAAAATGTAAAAATGTGACTGTCTAGAAGGGACCATTTAGTTCAGTGGTGGGATTCAAATTTTTTTACTACCAGTTCTGATGGCATGGCTTGGTGGGCATGGCAGGGGAAGGATACTGTAAAATCTCCAGTCAGAGGTGGTATTTGCCAGTTCTCTGACCTACTCAAAATTTCCGCTACCGCTTCTTCAGAACTGGTCAGAACCTGTTGAATACCACCTCTGATTTAGATGACCTGGGCTGTTCTTGAAAAACTATGGAATTTTTCCTGGCTTGTGCTTGGAAATGTTTCTCTGGAAACGGCTCTAATGCTTGAAAAGGTGGAAGGAAAGAGAAGAGGGTGACTAACAGCAAGATGGATGGACTCAGTTACAGTGGCAATGAGTATATCATTTGAAGATCTAAAAGACTAAATTAAGAATGGACTGTCAAACAAATTATCTATGTAGTCACTAGGAATCAAAAACAATTTGATAACACATAATCAAACTTGGACAAAAAGCACCACGAATTCCAAATGTTGAGGCTTAATTGAGAATCTTGAAGAAAATCTTTGGAGAAAGCGAGATTTAAATCACATTATATCTTCTATATAGAAAATTACATGAAGGAATCTTTAAAGGTACTGGGAATCAAGCTATGTTTAGGAATATTTTTCTTCACCACCTATGCACAGATATAATTTTAATATGTGTAAAAATGACGTGAACTTTTTAAGATTTTCTGTTGTTTTTGTATTTGGTAAAGAAACAAATGATTTGGCATGCTTCTGTAAAACAGCAAAAACCTTGAGGGCTTTATGTTGAACTCACTACAGTCTTGCCTTGTGAAACTCAATTAAAACATCAGCTCTACTTCTGATTTCAGCATATATTTACTCATTTTCAGAATAAGGCAGAAGGCTATTTCAGAAATGCATTGAGTAGTTCCACAGTATAATTTTAAAAAATCCATTTCATGCATAATTCAAAGGGCCACATATATAGTGGTCAAAATACAAGATACCACTTGTATGTAACTCCCCAGTTGCTTGCCATAAATATTCAAAAGCCTTCCAAAACTCCCCAAATACGGTTGTATTTCAGGTAGTCCTCAAAACAGTTCATTTAGTGACTGGTCGAAGTTACGACATCACTGAAAATAGTGACTTACAATTGTTTTCTTTTTTTTAATTAAAGTTTTATTTGGGTTTTCACACACACAAAAAGCATAATACAAGTAAAATATCTTTTTTGAAAATAGCATGGTCTCGGGTTACACTTCTTTATACAGACACAAACTCAATTTCATGCTCATTTTTGTGTTCTATTCCATATCTTATTACTATTTTGCATTTACTATATAGTTTTTTCCCCTCTTTTAATTTTCTCAATTTTATTTTGATTATCTCATCTCAATTCAAATCATTATATTTATACTTTTGTCTGTCCTGTTTCAATTTCATATTATCTTTTCTCATTAAACAAATTTTCTCCTGTAGTTACTAATTGGAGTATGACACCTTTATATCTTTTAATTTTATCCATTCAACTCTTATTTAAACTTCAATATATACCTTAAGGTTGTAACATTCAATATAATACATAATACATAACTTCCAATCGAATTCTGCTTGGTACATTCTTATAATACATAATATATTCTTTAAAAAAGGATTATAAATATATGTAATTAAAACCCTCATTCCATTCCAATTCAGTTCTATCATTAATATTCATTAAAGTCTTAACATCTTTAACATTTCTTTTCAATTAAATATCATACTTCCTTGAAGACACGGATAATCTCCATAATTAATTTTTCCCTTATTTCTCTTCACATGTTTTATAAATCGTTAAGCATTCATTTTATTACATTTATTTATTGACAAACATTCCACTAAATTACAATAACTATTTTATCAAACATTTTAACCATACATTGTTTCATATTTTCTGAAATTATTTCTATTTCTAATATAACAATACTATCTTATGTACCTTTGAAGAATCCCTTTTTCAATTAGGTTTTCACCCATTATCTCTAAATAGGCCCTGTTTCTCTATATATCTTGTTTCTATCCATTATAATTTCTTTTCCTTTCTTTCTTCCCTCTCTTATTCTCCCTCCCCTTTTTACCCCCTTGTCTCTCTGCTTCTAATTCTCTCTTCTGCATTTTCCTCTTCTGTTGCTTTCTGGTTTTATACTTATTTTTCAATCTATTCTTTTTTTGGGTTATTTTTCCCAGTCTTAAACTTTCCGTTCTCTTTCCCCCCTTTCCTTCCCCCCCCCTCCACCTAAGATTACTTGTTCATTCAAGATGGTTTCTTCTTTGTCCCAATCTTCTTGTTCTGCAGGCATTTCTTGTTGTTTCTCATAGTTCCAAATCTCCATTTCTAAGAACTGAAATACGAAGCCAAAAGAACCTCTCCCTTCTTGTGCATCTTCTTTGTACTTTTTAAGTTCTATTTTCAGTTCTTCTAAGAGTGGAGCCATTTTAGACACTTTTAAACAACCACCCAATTGATTTTAGTCATTCAAATGCAGTAACCAAGAATCCAGAAATCACCAAGTAATCCAAGTACTCCTGAGCTGTTTCTTCTTATTTCTTTTTTCACTTTCTCTTCCTGGGTTTTTATTATTTTGTTGCCATGTTTCAATTAAGATGTATCTTTTAGAAGTCTTGCTGAGATTTTACTGTAAGTTCTTTTTAATTCCAGGCAGTCTCCTCCCTTCTAGATCCTGCCCTTTTATTCTTTTTCTCTCCTTTCCTGTTTTCAAAAGCTTTTAAATATCCAGAAATCTTTATTATCCCTTTGACTTTTTATTTTCAGCATTAAATGCCTATTAATGTCAAAGTGGATTTTTTTCCAATTTCTTGCTTAAGTCTCTTAGCTGTCAGTATAGGAAAAGGAGGGGAAAAAAAAAACCAAATCCTTTCCCTTTTCTCTCTCCTTCACTGCTTAAAAATCTTCTTTGGGAACAGTGTTTTTTTTATAGTTTAAATTCCAGGGTACCTTATTTGTTGCTTTTGCTGTTTGACCCGGTCAACCAAAACTTTTTCTTATCTTCCTCCTGCACATTCTTTTCCGGTCGAGTTCTTCTTTGTGGTGGCCATTTCTGACTACCGCTACAACCGCCTTCTGGAAAGGGAGTAATGGCCAGCTGAGGAGGTGAGATGTGGCTCTCCTCAACCCTGCAGGCAGTCTCCCCCTTCTTCACCACCTCTACGGGGTGGCTTAGCACTGAAACCAGATGGCTCAGGGCGCTCCAGCGGCGAGCACAGATCGAAACCACGCAGTCGCTGCTTCGGTCTGTCGCCAAAGACGTTCAAACCGGAAGTCCCGACTTACAATTGTTTTCATACCACCATTGTAGCATCCCCATGTTTACGTGATCAAAATTCAGATGCTTGGCAACCAACTCAAATTTTTGAGAGTTGCAGTGTCCTGGGGTCATATGATCACCTTTGAGATGATGGCAAGCAAAATCAAAGGGGAATCCAGATTCATTTAACAACCATATTACTAACTTGACAACTGCAGTGATTCACTTAACAACCGTGGCAAGAAAAATCATAAAATGGGACAAAATTCACTTAACTGTCTTATTTAGCAACAGAAATTTTGGGCTCAATTGTAATAAATTGAGGACTACCTGTATAGTATTTTCCTTTTCTAAAGATTACAGGGTATTTTTCATATCCAAGTTCATGAACCTCTGAAATGTATCCATGAACTCCAAAAGGTCTGGGAGCCCCAGGTTAAGAACACTGCTCTATATTGTTTTCCATTACCTGCATTTTCTCTAGGATTTAAAAAGATAATCTAACTCATAGATTTGGTTACCTTTTGGAATACCAGTTTGGTCTAGTGCTTAAAGACCAGGCCAGAAAGCAGGATGGCTTTGAGCCAATTACTCTTGTCAGTACAACCCACCTCACAGGGTTGTTGTTGTGGGGAAAATAGGAAGAAGATGGTTTGGAGATGTTTGCCACCTTGTTTTATTTGTAAAAATAATAAAGGCAGGATAGAAATAAATAATAAAAACCATACAAATTAATTTATTAATTCAACTTATAACTTGAGGTATAATGCTACATGTGTACCTTATCATTTTTTTAAAGAAACCTTATTTTTTGAATGAAATAGACACCTGTATACCAATTCTGTGAAGTTGTATTACACTATGCAACTGGTGGCCCGTGGGCCGGATGCGTCCTGCGCAGGCCACACCCACCCCAGCTCTGCAAAGGGAAAAAACATGACACCCGTGCACTACAATATGGAATTTCAATGTAAGTTTTATCCAGAGAAGAAAAAATATTGTATGCAAAGTATTGGTAGCATTAAGTATTATCTTGACAACAATATCAACATGATTTGCCATTGGCATTTTTTTAGTTTTCATTTTATGTCAGGGATTTCCTGAAGATTTCTATTCCAATAAGGTGCTTTTCCAAGATTACCATATTTGCTAATGCTGCTACCTGTTGTGCCGAAGAAGCTAGTCATCTTCTTCCAGTCCTTATTGTAACACTAAAGTTGGTTAGCAGGCTACTTTAAGTGTTAGATAGAGATTTTATAGACTCATAATTATATACCTTGCTCCCTCCCCAATTGTGTTGACATCCCTTCTATTGTAATGCAAAGTGTTGGTTCCTGCCAGAGAGGTTCCAATGCAAAGTTCATAGAAGAGACTTTTATCAGTCATTCAGTGTTACATCAAATCTAGAGTCTTCCTCTCAGATACTTCATGATGTGCTTTCTATCTATTGTGTGATATACTGGGGCTTTGTATGGGATTGGGGGGGAGCTACTCATTTAGCTGTCTGTTGATTGTGAAATGGCACTCCTTCATGCACCATTGAATCTTGGCAATGTGCCTGAAAATGTATGTTGCTGCTGCTGTCAAGTCCTGCCTGAGGGGACCCATCACAATTGTTTTCACTGTACCAAGGGCTTTCTGAATCCAGAAGTGAAGTGGAACAACATATGCTAAATTTTCAAAACTTTTGGGGAAGCTAATTTCATCCAATGCTTGATAAATCTAAATCCTTTCTGCTGCCACTACCTTATTCTACAATGAGATCTGCTTTGCTTTGTCTTTCATGTGTTTAAAGGTGCTATTAGATTGCAGCAATAATCACTACTACATCACCCAACCAGGCAACCTAGCAGGAGCACAGATTCTGTAGTTTTGTTTCAACTCATAATTGCAGTTACAGTTAGAAACAAATTCTGCTCAATAAATGTAGTTAATGGTTGGATAAATGGGAGTGTTAATCCATGGATTATAGCAAAATCAATATGCTCTCCATCTTAAACAAGATAGTGTGAAAAATATCTAAGTTTGATTACTGAAAATCCAATGAATTACAATTGTACAATGTTATCAAGCCTCTGGTAAATGCATTTTTGTGTCTTCAAAGGCAAGTAGCTATTTGGAATTCTAATCAAATTATTTTCTGCACATATATTCATCTTTGGAGGGAGAGAGAAGCAAAATCTCCATCCTTTCTATTGATATTCAGAGGAAATGAAAAAGATTAGGCAGCTAACTTTTCACAAATGTGTTATGCCATTCATAAAGAGGTGCATTTAATTTAGCTTTTCCTGAGCTGCTATCCTGTGAGCATTCATAATCTTCAAACAGAATAGACGCTGATCAGATTGTGAGATTTGAAGTCCAACATATATTTTAGATGGACAGCTGTCTTGATTTACAAAGCAGAGATCTCTGGCTTCAATATGACAGGATCTATGACTTTGAAGTCTCATTGCATTTGTGGGAAGGTGCACGGCCTTCCCAATGGCACACTTTTATTTCAGTATGTATACATTTAATTTAAAAATAGTGACTAATATTTAAACAATCCAGTGTTTCTCAATACAGAGAAGGAGGTTATGTGAAGTGACTTATGTGCCTGCTTATTCTACTGGCCATCTTATAACAGGTTGTGAATTATGTTGGCTGAAAGGTTAGGGTGACCTTGTCCCATTCTAATCCGTGTTGCACAGGAAAGAGTTCTTAATATTTCACACTTTTTGTAAAATGCTGCGAGGTTCTTCTTTTTGCCCACCTGGGCAGTGGGCGATCTGTGAAGGCCAGACTAATAAACCTATCTGAGAAGCCGAGACACTCAGATGGAAATGGGAAACCAGCGGAGTTTCACGACGCCAGGAAAATTGCGTGGCATCTGCAGCCTGGTAAAGTCGTCGTTCCGACTCGCCTGTCGCGAAGTGGATCTCGGAGCACGGAGTGCGAACGAAGATGGGGACGCACCCGTTGCGGTTTTGGCAGTCCCGGCTCCCGCGCGCAGCAACCTCGATTCCCCGAAGGCCAGAGAGCCGGCCAGGAAGGGCAGAGAGCGACGCGAAGGTGGGAGGGAGGCGTCAGCAAAAGCCGAGCGCTGATGGGCGCGCTCCCCAACGCTTATAAAAGCCCGGGGCTTCCCCGCACGCGTCCTGGACTAGATTTGCAAGGGGAGAGCAGCGGCGTCCTGTCTCCCTGATCGGGGCCCCAGGAGATCAAGTAAGTTCTTTCTGAGGCAACTTTTTAATCCTCTCTCAGGGCTCCCTCGCACTCTTTGGGTAGATACACGAATTTGGCCGCCCCCTAATTCTATACAACACCTCCTTACGCCGCAGTTGTGCGATCTTGCAGTAGGCTTACGATAGGATAGGTCATGTCTTTGAAGAATTAAAGATCCTCAGAGCACTTTGAATTCCAAGTCTTGTGTGGATCCCTCATTTTCCTGAATTTTCTTTCCGAATAATCACCACTTATTCGCTCGTATCCTGCTGTTCCTCTTTGAATTGTTTCTAATTCAATATCTTTATAAGAGAATATTATGCAAACAAGGCAATCTCGGAGAACAGGCTACGTAAGCGTTGCAAAACTCCCCGGTGCAAAAGACAATCCAAATCATTTTAAAGGATTTATTTAGCCTCCGGAATCTGTAACGAGGAGCGCTAATATGAGTTTTGGTTTGCTCTGTTGATTTACTTTAGAAGTACAGTGGGTTTAAGTGGGTCCAATGACCGTTCTTACATGGTTAGTGTGCATGTAAATATAATCGTAATTTTTAAAAAACACATCGATAAATTCTAAGTGAAATAGGACTGTGAATAAAAGTAGCGTGAGCTTAAATATGGCTATCAAACCGGTGGGATTTTCCCCGCTGGTCTCACGTTTTGAATTGATATGCCAATGTTATAGGGGCTACTTAGTCTGATTGTTCATGTGTTAAACGTGTATGTGGAAATAAGCCCCAGAAATATTTAAAGCTATGTACAATTCAAATAAATGTGTAGAATAGTGTTCTACAGCAAAATATTTGCTTCCTGGTATATGAACGAATACTAAATAAATAAAACCATATACTGTATCAATGAATCCTAAATATCCAACAAATTCATTGACCTGCACAAATGCAGCTTTAATTGAAAACCTGAGGATTGTATTTCTTCTATATAATCTTTTCTAATAAAATAGCCCATTATAAAATAATTTTAATTTATAGTTTTAATAAGCAAAATGTTAAATACTAAAACTTAAAATCCGAACTAATGGGTAATTATGCTAATAAATATTTTAAAACAAAAAAGAATTGGATACATTTGAAAACCTATTATGGCAATCATGTATGTTAACTCAGGAAAAAATATATGTCCAAGATTGCCTTGTATATGTTAAATATAATTTATTGTTTAATAATCCATTGTTCCATTTTAATTTAGAAACTTGAAACTGAAATTGAGGCAATAAAATTAGAGTTCTCAAGAAAAAACTTCTTAGGCAGCAGTTATTTCCAATTCTACCTTCTTTTTACCCCTTTGTGTCTCCTCCATTGCACAATTTCCAATTTTAGAAAAGTATCTTTGGTTGAATAGAAAAAAGTCTGTAACTGAGAAAAAGCTTTTTATTAAAGTAAAATAACAAAGTTGGGCAGCATATAAATTTAATGTACTTTTATTAGTTGCTTGCTAGTTTTGCTAACGAAACTATTGTTAACTATAGAGACTAGATTATAATTTATAAGACACAGTTCAGGTGAATATAATCCTCAATAAATATAAGATTTACAATGCAAATACAAGTTAGATTCAATGTACTTTGTGGTTTGCAGACTGCAAAAGCACACATTTTTAAGAGAATTCAAATTATATTTCAAATTATTTAATCTTTATCTTTTAAAGCCAACATGTATCAATACCAAAGAGGAAAGCAGTTCAATAAATGAGTTTACAATTGAAGCTTATATTCTTGTATATTTATTTGTTTATTTTAGTGTGGTGGAAGCATTTAATCTTAAAGAATCATCCAATAAATGGATGGGATTTAATCTCTTTAGTATTTACTTGTAAAACCATCAGAAAATCCCAGTTTGTAGTTTGGGGACTACTGGGAAGTAAAAAATAATGCTTAGAAATATCTAAAAATCCAGAAAGAAAATCACTTCCACATTACTGTAAAGAAATGTACTTTATATATCTATAAAGTAATTAGGAGTTGTGCACAATGTGACTTCTTACATTTATTAATACTTTATTAACTGAACACTTTATTAACATTTCAACACTAATCATTTCTGCTAGATATTATGTCACATTCAGTGGGATTCACTTCTTCTGAAAGAACATAAATGTTGGCACCAAATATATTTCAAGTTAAGATGCTTAAAAATATGTCCTAATATAGTGTTTAAATATGGTCATTATTTTCTGAGAATGCATTAGAATTGTTAATCAGTTGTTACAACTACATACTGATGATTTTTCAGCTGAATTCTATCTTAAAAATAAAATTGCAAGGTTAGTGGTTGCTGGCACAGGGGTACCACATTAAGATAATATATTGCAGTATACCGAAAATTGTAACAGTCAGTTCTTAAAAATCAGATAGCAATATAGTTCTAAAAAAGAAAACGTGGTTGTGACAATCCAAGGTATAAGCTAGGAATTTGCATCATGTTGGTTGCAGGTTTTGTCTTACCAATGGACTATAAAAATGTACCTGAGAACATCAAAGTCAATATTCCAAGCTCAAATGCCTCTCTGCCACCCTCCACATCTGACACTAACTCCTTAGGGCCACAGAGTGGGGCCACTTTGGGGAGACCTGCAGCAGCCAACGCGGCCCGAGAGCGTAGCCGAGTGCAGACCCTACGACATGCCTTCTTGGAGTTACAGAGAACTCTGCCCTCTGTACCACCTGACACTAAGCTCTCCAAGTTAGATGTACTGCTTCTAGCCACCACCTACATTGCCCATCTCACCCGCAGCTTGCAGGATGAAGAAGAATTACCTGGCAAGGGCTTGGGAACCTTGAGAGGGGATGGCTACCTACATCCTGTTAAGGTAAGCAGGGGCAAACCAAGTAATACTTTTTTCCCTAGAAGGTCCGATCATAGCATTATTTGAAAACCTTTCCATTGTGCAGAAATCTTCAGGCAAAAGAGCATACCAGTACGAATATACAAGTACACTAGTCTATACAAGAAAGCTTTAGCATTACAGAATCAGCAGAATCAATTGGAATCAACTGAACCACAATTCATTGATGTGATTCCATATGACACTTGAGATAGATACATTAAACCTCTGTGTACCATAACCATTATGCCCAACACCAGGGACAAGGTTTTAAGTGACTCCCATTTATTACAAAGCAATTTATGCCTTATGACAGTGGCTTGTAAACTGCTTGATTCAGATATCTCTTTTTCTCGTCTCAAATAATGTCATTATTCCCACCACAAATAGATTCTGTTGTTTTACACAAGCACTTTGACAGTGGCAATCCCAAACTGGATACTCAATTAGCAAATATGTTATTACAAATTGCCCCATTTCCCCCAGGATATGCCCAAATATATCCCATTGGGAAGTAATTATCCCAATGTAAAATCCACTGCCTTATGAACCATCATATTGCAAGTTCAAACTACAAAAGGACTTTCCCTTACTACTAGCTCTTTAATAAGTAATTTCTTTAATAAATTACACTTAGCTTAATTCAGGAAATTACTACTTAAAGACCTAGTAATCAAGAATTACCTTAAAACAAACTAAATGGACCTTTCATTATTTCTTTCCAAGACTAACATTATCTAACAGTAATCTTGAATAAGCCTGTATACGCTTTTTAAAAAATAGTTTTACTGAAATGTCAATGATGGCTTGATATATAATTAGTTACGCATTTTTCCGCTAGCAAAAAAATAATTATATTTTGAATTGTTTTTAAAAAGTCATTCTGGCTATAGCATAGGAGTATATACAGCAAAAATGATAATGTGGAAAGTAAAGTACATTTTTAAAATAATTGAAACAGCATTGACATCTCAGGAACATTTTCAGATAAATGTCAAGAAACCAGATGTTGACCATGACTAACAGACCTGCCATAAACACGATCCAGTTGATTCTGCATTACAATGTATTTAACTACTGAACGTTTCTGAATTGTATGTTTTTAATAGGCTGTCTATTATGTCATAGGTAAACCTTTAAAAAATATTATAAATAATTTATTTTAGAGACATGTCACAGAAGTTCTTGAAAAAGAAATTTTTCACAATGTATTCTTCACAATGCCACTTTACTTGCAATATGAAGTTCTGTTTAGATATCATCTACCAGATTATTCCATTTGGCAAGGCCACAGGCAAGATAAACAAGTAAAACTACAAAACTGGATGGCATTGCAATGTTTCTCTATATCTCTTTGCCATCATTTAGTGGCTTTCTAATTTTTTGAAATTAGTTTATAATAGCAGAGGAGCTCAGTCCACATTTCTTCACAGATTAATGGAATTTATGATTTTACATTAGGTCTGGCTAATAGCATTGAGAAGTAAATGGCACCAACAATTATTGCTATTTTAATAAATCTCACTGTTGGAAACCTGTGCTCGTTGTATATACATGTGACATGAGTACTTTGATCCTGTGCTTGGTTATTTCAGATAAATACAACTAAATCAATGAGATTTATTTTCTGATATGTGTATATGAGAAAATAAATCCCATTTAGTTATGTTTATCTGAAATAACTAAGCATAGAATCAAAGTGTTTGTGTGTGTGTATATGTGTGTGTGTGTGTGTGTGTAGGATTACATAAATCCTATTAAACTTTGCATTTTTCTAAATATACATTTATAGACGTATTTACTAATCTCATATTGGATGTAGTGTACTTTTATGAAAACATGTTTTTAAGAAAATCTGGTGTGCAAACACACATAGATGAAAACACCCATGTTATTTTCTTCTACAAGCAGAGTATATGAGCAATAATATCTAATGTAGGACAAGATTTAAACCTAATAAATATAATAAATATGCTGGCCTATTGTTATTTTTTACCTTCTTTCACCACTTTGCAAATATTTTGTAGAGATAAGCTGTCAGTAATTGTAGACATGCGGCACAATAACGTGAGAGCTCAATCTAAAGATATCTAATGAGGTATCAAGATCTACTTCCTGCTTCATACCAATCTAGATAGCTCTCCCTCTGATGATGTCAGTCTTGCAAGGCGATCCAGACAAGAAACTTACCAGATGAACTGGCTGAATTATTATTGTAGTTTCTTTAACAGATCTTGTAAATCTGAAATTATATTTTCTGCCATTGTTTTTACAGCCCCCAAAACCTAGAGAGTGTCCCTTCTGAGTTTGTCATACCCACGTTTTTGCTGCAAGCTCAGCTACCTCTTCTCCAGCTGTTTCTCTGGCTGTGGTTTTTCTCTGTCTCCGAAGGGCATTCCCACATACCATTACACATGCTTACTATTTGCATTGGTCCAATGCAAATTGCAGGTTATAAAGGATGGGAGAATTTATAGTCCCATAACTGATAAATGTATCCTTAAATGAACTGGATTAATTCATGTAATTGCTAATAAAGCTGCTGGTTTCCTGCATTTGTGCAAGCATTATTAATCTATCTTGCATCTTTATCTTCTAGAAATGGCCAATGAGATCACGCCTATATATTGGAGCATCAGGACAATTTTTGAATCCCTCAGTGCAAGCAGAAAATGTAACTCAAGGAGAAACCTCAACAAATTCTCAAATGTAATCCTGTTGTTTTTTTTCTTAAATGCTGTTATATTTATTATTCCAGATATATTTAAATTGAGTCTTCCAATATCTGTGATATTTCTTCCAATTGACTGGCATCCTTAAATGGTAGGCTTGAAATTCAGCCTGTTAATTCAGATTGCTTTCTTCACAGCCTAGGACAACACATCAGTTGTGCAGTGTAATTCATTTATTTCTTATGTAGCTACTATTTCTCAAAAGGCAAAATATACTTTTCATTGTGTGAATGTTGCTACTATTGAAATCTGTAAGATACCAGCTCATGTGTCATCTTGTTTATGAAAACATATCCTTTTCTGTGTGAAGAAATGGCTGAATATAATGTAGTGGATAATTTACAGGCATTCTGCGACCTTTGTTGATAATTTATGAAATGTGAATTGTTGTACCCCAATTCTGAAGAAATTAAATAAGATAACCAAATAGTTGATTTTTAAGCTAATGTTTAAAAGCTGAGCTGCTCAGTTACCTTGAACTTTGAAATGGGCAAAAATAAATTTGACAAATAAAAAAAAACAATGCATCTAAGTTTGGAGACTTTTAACTGACAAGAGCTCTGCAGAACTATTTCAAGTATTCCAGTGATCCATGTCATATACTCAAATATATCTATTCATAATTTCCCAGAATTCACAGAATTATGATAGATGACATAAGGCACAGGTTCTCACACAGGTTGTCCTCCGCATTTGTCATGTTCAAAGGTAATATTAAGGTACCTGGTGTTTTGAAGAATTAATCCAAGAAATAACATTGCAAAACTGGATGTATGAATTTTAGACATGAAATTCTGTTATAGAGTAAAACAAAACAAAAAATTGCTTTGAAGAATAAGTTACAGCTTTTACACTTTCTTAAAAATATATCCAAAATTCTTTTTACAGCATATTATTATTTTTCATAAATGTTTGATCATTTTATTTATACTGTATATGTGTAGTCACTTCTTAATTTACAACAATTCATACATCTAATGAAATTGATCCTGAAAAATGTATGCCCTATCTTTCTATCAGTTTGTAGGGGTGCCTGAAGATTCTTTGCTCTTGCTATTACAAATAAAGACAGCTCTCCCACTGGAAATCTTACATGCTTTTTTAGATAAAATTATTTAATTTTCTCTGCTGAAATGTTTGTATGTTAACTAGCTAAAGCAGAAACAAAAGTTATTCCAAAACACAAGTGTGGCAAAAAATAATGTACGCAGCTTTGTAGATTAAATATGGCATACATACATACATACATACATACATACATACATACATACATACATACACATATATATGATGTTCACCACAGAATATGAAGCTTGCATATTTGGTTAATTTGATTTAAAAGATTTGCATGAAAGCAACAATGATTACAAGTACAAACAATTTCTCTTACTGTATGAATAAATTATTTGCAAAATTATTTCTCAAATGTTTATTGTTAGATACCTTTTAAAACTACCCTGCTTTTTTTTAAATGCAAGCCTTTTGGGAAGCCAAGAAAATCAGATTAAAGGATTAAAAATTAAAAATTCCTTTTTAAGGAATTGTACATCAGTAAAATTGGGATTTTAAGTAAATTATCATTATGGATCAAGCCACTTATGGCAATGTATTTTTTTTATCTTTAGTATTAAAAACGTACACCTCTATTGTTAAAGAACAGCTTTATCTGAAATCCTATTATTTTGATGTAATGATGACAATTATGTGCCATCAAGTTGTCAATTTTTTGGCTTATTCTAAAAAAACATTCTTAGCTCATGTATGAGTTTTGTAGGTGTTGTTTACCATAGCAAACAATATGGCATTAGTGTTTTAAGTTTACTTAAGTACTTAGAATGAATGGAAATAATTGACAGAGGACATATGAATCCAGGAACTAATCTTATAGCGGGAACACTAACATAAAAATGAAAGGGCAGGTCTATACCAGTGTACCTTTATCATTAATATGCAAAAGAAAAGGAATAGGAGGAACACTGTACAGTACTAAAATATGATACCCTTAACATCTGTCTCCCACCTCATAGATCTCAACTTTACAATTCCTCAGCCTCTTCCTAGCTGCTGAATTCAAATTCACAATGGAAGAAATTGAAATATTCTTATTTCCGCTTTTCAGGATAATTTTAAATAATATTCTGCTTCTGAATGTCCCTGAGATCATAGTGATATCAAATAAACCCGTGAACAAATTATAGGGCTTTTCCACATTTGCTGGCACATGGCATAAACGTGTCCTGGCAGTATCTTTATTTTCTACAGGGCCTTCATTATTCCCACCCCATGAGTGAAAAAACTTAAGCCATTGTGCTTAAATATTTGTTATAGACGTATAATTACATCTTTATTATAGTCATAGACCAGTATAAGGAGGGCAAGATAGTGTTAAAATAGTATTTCTCTTTATTCACCCACTTTCTAAGTAACTTGAAGATACTTTGTCATCCATCATCCTAGTAACAAGCAACCAGTAGTAATTGGAAGTTGAGGAAGTGGCAGGCTAGAGATTGGCAAGTGGGGCAGCAAATATGCTGACTTAAAGCTATCTGTTTAGTGACCGTTCAAAGTTACAATGGCACTGAAAAAATTCTAACAATTTTTTACACTTAAAACAATTGAATCATTCTCATGATTAACCTGATAAAATATTTGGGCACTTGACAATTGGCCTCTATTTATGATGGCTGCACTGTCCTGGGGTCATGTGACAAGCAAAGTCAATGGGGAAGCCAGATTCACTTAACTGTGTTACTGACTTAACAACTGTTAACAACTTCCGCACTGAGAACAACTGTGGCAATGAAGGTGGTAAATGGAGCAAAGCTAACTTAATTGTCTTGCTTAGCAACAAAAAAATTGGGCTCAATTGTGGTCAGTCAAGAACTCTTTCTAGTTTTTCCTCCCATTTCAGTGAAGAATGGATAGCAGTGGGAAAGAGCCATAACTGGTCCAATTCATCTATTGTTAGTATGGCTCAAGTCAGTAATGTTGCATGAGACTAACCATAAATGTTTGCCCTTGAGAGAGGTTATTGTACTTGCCAAGACCCTCTTGTGGTTTTTTTTCCCTCCCTGTGTTGTATTTTTAAATGGTTTTTGCTGGATTTCGTAAACTGGAATAGAGGGCTATAACAATTAATATAGTAGTAATAAGGCGCTTTCCGAGATGTCTGTTCGCCTTCCTAGTATCGCCTACCAGCTCGTGGAGTTCCAGCTTGGCTACCTTTACGAGCCCAAAGACGGCCAAGTATGGCCGCCTCTGGAACTACGTTTTCCACAATGCATCGCGAGCCTGTATATTTTTAGGGCCGATCCTATTCCGCGAGAGGTCGCGCCGTTTTCACGAAAGGAAACTGAGAAGTGAGCGGTCGGCTTGTTCGTTAAAAGCAGCTTAAAAGAAGTATCCGAAAGTATCCCATTTCATTTGTGTTTGTAAACTAGTCCTGACTAGTTTACATTAAACGTTGGTGCTATGTAGATACGGAAAAAAAATATTCGGGCCACGGAGGCCAACCCCCCTGATCACGTGGCCCTCAAAAAGGACCGTTGTGGCTCCCGCTCGTTCGCGAGACTTGGCGTGTTGTTTCGCCGCGTGGCGAAGAGCCCCGGGCGCGTGTGCGCGCGCGATTCGTTTAGAATCGGCTGCGATTGAGCGCCCTCAAGCACGATCGGATAGGCCTCGCCTTGCCAGGTTCGTCCGCGGATCCGCTGGCCTCCTTCGTTCTTCTGACCCGAAAAGTGTGACGAAACAAAGATTAGACTCCGACGAGTGGGCACCTTCTAGCGGACGGTACCGAGGGCTTTGAGTGGTAGACGTTTGGCAGAGACATCGTTGCTTCGGATTTTTTCTCAAACGGTTGGTACGCCAGGAAAAGGGTCTTGGGCAAGAGATTTTTCGGAGTCTCGGTCTGATGTGGGTGGTCGAACGGAAAAAGAAAGACGATGGCACCCCCCTCAAGAAACCAGAGAACTCGTTAAAAATAGACCGTGCTTTGCGCCATTTTGTCCATCTCGGCGGAGGGGCTAAGCTCCCCCCCTCGGTCTAGTCAGAGACCAACTCATCTCTTTAGGAGACTGGTGTGTAAGGAGGAGCCATCCCGCTTTTTATGGGTTAGCATTGGCACTGAATTAGTTTGTTGGCCAAGGTTTAGAAAATTGAGGGCTTGGTGCTCATTTTAATAATTTGCCCTTAAACTCACAAGGCTGCCCTGGGGAGACGCCTAATATGAATAGAGTTTAAGCTTTGATCGCTTTTGTACATTTACTTCTGTCATTACTGGCCTGCAGAATCTCAAAACTTCTTTTATGTAGTTTACATTATCAGCTCCTTACTGGACTATTAACTAATTTTGCTGAATTGTACTTTCTGTCTAATAACATGGCCGGGAAGATCGGATTTGCTGAGCTGACTCTACTTTGTTGTGATGCGCTACTGGTATACAATGGAAAAATGATTGGGGATGAAGCAACTGTTCCTTAAATAAAAATTTACCCTTCGAGGTTGGTGCAGTGACTGAGATTGGGCTAGTCGGTAGCTATTAAATCTACCACTTTTAAGGGACTACAGATCAGTTTCTCATGTCAAAACGTGATAATAAATTCAAGGACAGCAAATGCAATAATTTAATTAAGAATCTAAGAAAAAATAGTTATCTAATCTTAAGTGAGTATATAAAAACACTTTAAGGTGAAATTTATTTAATCCAACAAAATTTTAAACAGACTGGCTTTGGCAGTACTGGAATCTGCAAAATACTACTCAATTATGCTGGCTTACATTTTTACATTTGCCATACTGAACAAATTAATAGTGCATTTTCTAGTATATTGCTACTGTGAATTGCAAACTAGTGCAATTGTTTTATGCCAATGTTGAATGTTGAGGAGTTTCCAGAATTTTTTGACTAGGCTGGGATTACAAATTTTGGGGAGAAAGGGGAAAAATCAGTTCAATATATTTACATTGTTCTATCAGCTAATTACATGGAAGGAAGAAGTTTTGTGTGCCACCTTGAATTATTTACAAAATATAAAGGCAGGAAAGTTCTTAAATAGTACTCTGGTTTGCTTCAAATCCTCCAATGTCATAAGATGGAGTTGTTGTGCAAAAGCGGTACAGGTTATCTAGTACAGTGGTCGGGGAACGGGTAAATTACCCCAAATGGGGTAAAACTGAAAATCCTGGGGGTAATGAGGACGGTTGCGCCCCAGGCATTTTATTTACGACATTCTGTTCGCCTTCGGTGAATGCTGCTGGGATCGGGAATCAAGGACACAAATGAGAGAAGGGGAGGGAGGAAGCAACGGAAGCTTGTCCTGCTCTCTGGCTCAGCAGCTTCGGTTTCCTCCCGCCTCATTCCTCTCTCAGTCGCTCTCTCGCTCCTCCACCAGCCCAGGAAGAAACTGCTTCAAAGAAGCCGGGGGGTGGCTTTTCCTGTCGGTGCAGCTCCTCCGAAGCGCCCGTTTTTACCCCCACCCCACTGCCAATCAATCCAGGTTCAATCCAGTGCTCTGTTCTGCCTGCCTGCCTTCGTTTCTGGTAGTTTCGGAGCAGCTTCGGCTGAGAATAATAACTATTCGCCTCTTTTTCTCAGCCGAAGCTGCTCCGAAACTACCAGAAACCAAGGCAGGCAGGCAGGCAGGCAGAACGGAGCACTGGATTGAACTGCGGGCGGCGGGGCGGGGCGGGGGTGAACGGGCGTTTCGGAGGATCCGAAACCACCAGAAACGAAGGCAGGCAGGCAGAACGGAGCACTGGATTGAACCGGCGGGCGGGGGGGTGAACGGGCGCTTCGGAGGATCGAAACCACCAGAAAGCGAAGGCAGGCAGGCAGAACGGAGCACTGGATTGAACCGCGGGCGGCGGGCGGGGTGAACGGGCGCTCGGAGAAGCTGCGCTCCGAAACCACCAGAAACGAAGGCAGGCAGGCAGAATGGAGGATTGAACCGTGGGCGGCGGGGTGGGGGTGAATGGGCGCTTTGGGGAAGCTGCGCCGACAGGAAAAGCCACCCTGCCGGCTTCTTTGAAGCAGTTTCTTCCTGGGCTGGTGAGGAGTGAGAGAGCGACTGAGAGAGGAACGAGGCAGACACCTGAGGGATGGGGCTGAGGAGGGAGGAGACACCTGAGGGATGGGGCTGAGGAGGAGGGAGACACCTGAGGGAGGGAGGGGACACCTGAGGGATGGGGCTGAGGGAGGGAGGGAGACACCTGAGGGATGAGCTGAGGGAGGGAGGGAGACACCTGAGGGATGGGGCTGATGAAGGCAGGGCCGAGAGGCGAGGCTTCTCAGCCGTCCTGCAGGGACTATCTGTCGCTCAGGGTTGCAATGAGGAGGCATTGGCGTTCCCTGAACTTGGTGGTTTGCTGGCAGACGTTTTATTACCCGGCTAGGTAACAACATCAGATGTTACCTAGTCAGATAATGAAACGTCTGCAAGCAAACCACCAAACTCGGACTCTTTCTCCCCCCCCCGGTCCTTGAAAAAGTGTTTCTGAATGAAACTGGTCCCTGGCACAAAAAAGGTTGGGGACCACTGGTTTACATACACAAGGACCTGACGCAGTGCAGAGCTCAGAAAACAACGCGAGCCGAGGTGGCTTCAGCTCCGCTTGGCTTCGTTTCCTCAGCCTCAGCTGCTTTCAGTCCACTCGGGAGGAGGAGGAGGTGGTGGTGGCTGGCGTTGTTTTCTGGGCTCTAGGCTCGCGGGCTCAGAAAACAACGCGAGCGAGCCGAGGTGGCTTCAGCTCCGCTTGGCTTTGTTTCCTCAGCCCCAGCTGCTTTCAGTCCACTCGGGAGGAGGAGGAGGAGGTGGTGGTGTGGTCCTTTGATGTTGCAGATGGGCTGTGGAACCAGGGGCAGGTGTACCTACGACCTCTGTACCCACCCTAGCTCTAACTACCATGGTTTCCTCCACATACATACGCCATGTAATGTTTAGTGCTGGACCTGAGGGTGAAGTGTATGACCTGGTGCTTAACACAGCTACAACGAATGCCAAATTTCTGTGTCTTGCACCACCCATCAGGGTCCATCTCCTGTACTGCTGCTGCACTGCTACTGAGGGTCCATCTTCTGTCTGTCAAGTCTTCCAGCGTTCTGTCCTGTCAAGGTACGAGCAATGGCTACCCACTCTAGCTCTAACTACATGACCTTAAGCCTGGTTTGTTCCTTTTTGCGCACCACCTACAAAAAAAGCCCCCCAACTCTGCCTTGGCTGTCTCTAGCAAGCACATCATTGCCAACACCACTCTGGCAGCCATTGATAATGATGATGATAAAATCCTCTGTGAGATAGCAAAAATATAATGCAACTTGCTAGGCACGTTGGACACCTAACTACTCACTATATACCACCCCATGGCTGGTGTGCAATGTGTTCCAGCAAAAATAGTGCACATCTTTATTAAATTTGGTGCATCCTGCTAGTTCGGTACACAGCCTGGCAGCCATTGATACTGATGATATACCCTGCTAATTCGGTACACAGCCTGGCAGTCAGGGTTACAACTTTTCCAATCAATGTCTTTTTCACCCTTCAGATGACATCAATTAGAAAAAGAATATACCAGGAAGAATTCCTTGATTATGGGTTTACCCAAATTGACGACAAAGGAATAATGAAACCACAGTTTTTTATTGATATAATGTGAATTTTTAGGTTCAGTTTTATAAGGTTTTAAAAAAATATTTTTTTAAAACCTTATAAAACTGAACCTAAAAATTCACATTATATCAATAAAAAACTTTCTAGTTGTGCTAAATTGTGAAACATAGTAAACATTTTCCAAATATATTTTGGTAGACAAAAGGATATTTTGATATTTTGAAATATATCTATACAAATAAGATAATCATACTTTTAAAAAAATGTTTTAGGCATACTTCTTACACTCCTTGTAATTACTTTTAGTGCATAACTTGTTTCTCCAAACCAAAATTTATAAAAACTAGAAAAATTTACAGATTCTTCAGAAGAATTGATTTGGAATGCACAGGAATATTTTTATAGGAGAGTTTTTGAAATTGTTAAAGCTGATACATCTTTCAGGTTTATTGTATAAGAATGCTTTTCAAGCTTTCTGCATGTTGCATTTCTGTGTGTGGTGAATCAACCCATTGAAAGATTTACATAACTCTAATAGCTAAGAAGCAGAAAAGACATTTTAGTTGTTATTAAAATAGACATTCACTAGGGAACAAGATTGGTGGTAGCTTCTAAGTTGACTGATTTCAAGACAGCCTGGGGCTATTGTTTTCCATCTGCTTAGTGCAGAAAAAGACTACAGAATAGAGCTTCCCTTTTAGAAGCTTAAAATAACTGTAACACTTCTTGTTTATTGCTATCCTCTTAAAATCATATTCAACTTATTTAGTTCTTCCTAGGAATTTATTTTGTCCATGTTTCTTGACCAAGACCTGCTATCATGCTATGAAGATAATTATGTGCCATCAAATTATTTTCAACTACTACTGATCACATAGATTTTCTCTATGACAATCTGTCTCTAACTTGTTCTTTCAAGTCTCCTAATGGTGCATTCATTGCCATTGTAAGACTTATGCATCTTGCTGCTGCTTGTCCTCTTCTCTTCTGCTAGGTCTTCTCATAATATGTCTGCAGAAAGATACTTTGAGCTTGGTCATTTGTGCCTTGAGTGAGAACTGTGGGTTGATTTGTTCAATGATATATCAGATTGTTTTCTTGGGTGTCCATAGTATTCTCATGAGTTTTTATTTGTCTATCATGCTATATAGATAGCCCTCATTTAGTTCCATTGTAGCTTGTTACGATGGCACTCACATTCTCACATTTATGACCTTTGCAGGTGTGTAAAGCAAAGTAGTAAGCAGAAAGAAAAACCATAAGCACAGTCACCATTTTGTGTAGTGACAGCTCTGCTTAGTGACAAAGTTAGTCTTAATTGTGGTCAGTAAATGAGGACTACCCTTACTTGAAGTATTGTGTTTATCTTGAGCTTTCTATTTTTTTTTAAGTTTGGACAAGTGTTTTTTTGCTTAAGGCAGAAAAATGACAGGAGTCTAAATGTAACAAAACTTTTTCACTATTACTTTTATTTTCCTCAAAACAAGAAATAAAGTGTTTGCTGTGCATGAGATATTGTGTGATGTATTGTAAAGTACAGCAGAGTTTCATAAAATTCATAATATATGATAAACATAAAATAATGCCTATAAGAATAAAAAGTCCTTTTCAAAAAAGTGCCCATTATAATACATAGAACCGAGGGTTTTTTGGTTGGACATAAAATACATTAAAGTTTTACAACCCCTGAAGCATACAATAAATTTCATTTTTGAAGCATGTGTATGTGTAATAGATATTTTAATGCATTTGTCTTTTAGTTGTGTATAAAATTGCTAATTCCTGGTTCTATTTTTGTATATTTTCTAAGATTTGGTGGCTTTCAATTAAAGTTTTAAAGAAACTAGGGAAAATATACTTCGAGTATTGATTATTTTGAGTTATTTCCACCCTGCCAAGCTGTCTGAATAATGATGAATTGTGAATTGTGCAAGTAGTGATCATTACTGCAGTTGATGTCTTCATAAATCAGTCGCATCAGCTAAGATGTCCCTGTTCTAATGATTAATTGCTTCTTTGTCAGTGCAGGGATTACCTAGAGTCATCTTGAAGCCATGACCTCTGACCTCTTTACTCTGTAACAGTAAATTTAAGCCTAGAAATACCATTTTATTGAGACTTTGATGGTTTTGGGGGAGAAAAGTGTACTTCGCTCTCAGCCTGAAATAAGTCTGTAGGGAATGTTTTACTAGTTCAGATAGCTGGAGTCCCAAAGAGTGGAAATTGTAATCTTTAACCTTAATTTCATTCTTATTAAACAAGAGTAACAATAAGAAGATTCATTCATTAGAATAGTGCATGAATAAAATAGTTTAACTCTGGATTTAATTCTTCCTTCATAGTTTCCTCATACGTTTTGGAACAGCAGCAGCCCAATCAGTCCATTGTAGAATAAAGGCCTTTTCAGAATTTTATAACTACTTCAACATGCAAGTTATTTTCAATTATTGTCTTTGCAACTGAGCTATATCATTTGCCAGCACCCTCTTGGAGCATTTTGGGTGTTTTAAAGTCTTGGGGCATTCAGGTGAGGGTTGTTGAAGTTTTAGTAAGTTCATTGTACAGTGTAGCCAGCTCATGACTATTTCAGAGACATTAGCTGCTTCATCAGATCATATATTCCTGTCCATTGGCCAAACCATTTCTTTTTTTGTCATATTGATATCTTAAACATATTTTACACATTTATCATTCTAGGTTTCTCTTTGTAACTATCCAACCTTTGTACTCTTTTTGTATTTTATTTCAGTAATAATAGTAGTTGATACCATAGGTACATATTGATTCCCTTATGAAGTGGCAACCTAGGAATAGTAAATTTAGAGAGTAATGTCATGTATTCTTTTGAGAAGAAAAGATTTAAAGTACATTCAAGGAGATGATCCAGTGTTTTAGCTGTGCTTTGTGTTTGTTTTTTAAGGATAGTATAGATACCCTGTTTCCCTGAAAATACAACTTGCTCTGAAAGTAAGTCGTAGCTTGATTTTTTTTTACATGTGTGCCCAATATAAACCCTACTTCCAAAATAAGCCTTAATTAAGATGCCGCCCACTCCAGAGTGTACAGGTAAAAATTAAGCTGGGGTGGGGATGGGTGTGTGTGGAGCTTTCCTACTACTTACCTTTGGACAGTTGTAGCCAAGCCTCGGAGCCCATTTCTTCGGCAACCAGCAAGGCTGGCAAGGCTTTCCTGAAGGCCTCTAGCTGATAACAAAGCTCTGGATGATCTGGAGCTCTGTTGTCTGCTGTAAAGGCCTTCAGGAAAGCCTTGCCGGCTGCAGAAGAAGTTCCTGAAGGTCTCTGACAGCGAAAAGGAGGCCGGGGGCGACACGTGCAAGTAAGGTTAGTTAGTGGATGACTTTCCCCCAAAATAAGACCTGGCGCCTTTTTGTGGCAAAAATTATAAGACAGGGTCTTATTTTCAGGGAAACAAGGTAGAATGAGATCTCCTACATACTTGCATACCAAGCAATTAGAAGCAATAAAATACCTTTATTCATAAATGCAAAATTTAAAAAATCCTAAATGCTTCTATTGTATTAAATTAAAAATAGTATATTTAAATATTGCCAATTGTTTGATTTCTTTCTTTCTTTCTTTTTGGGAGCAATCAGTATGCCTCACTGGATCCCATATTAAATGGTGAGTATTGCTCTTACTATACAGAGAGTAAGAATTGTGATTTGGATTAATAAAACTGCATTTGGAAAGATGAATATTTCTAGAAGATTTAAGTTACATGAATGCTTGCTTGTTTATTTTTTTACCCTTTGAGATAAATAAAAATATTTGCAAATCAGTACTAAAATGGAAAAAAATTAATACATGTTTTTATTAATGGGATATATATTTTATCACTGGCACAATGATGATTTCCTTTTGCCGTTTACCCATCTGAATGTGTGATGTGTATTTCCAATTCTGAAGTGCCAATAAAGCTTTAATTATACCATGTAAAGTATTTGCTTAGAACATTTAAATACTGTATATTAAAATGTATTTCTGAAGTGCTTTAATTAGTATATTTCCCCAAGTAGTCATGAACTGCTGTTCAGAATTTGAGAATTCTATATTTAAACACTACTTATCAGTTTGAAATGATTGCAAATTTCACATGAATGTAAGAATTTGGGTGGGTATTTTTGTAAAAAATGCAAATCTGATTAAAAGTTAAATTGAATTAACTATTTAGATGACTAGAGTTATTGCATCTTGAATGCTAAATGATGGTCATCAAAATGATTGAAATTATGTATTCAAAATATTTTTATTACAAAATTGAACTTAAATGTGTTTTTTTAATTTTAGTTTAATGAAAGCATTCGTGTCATTTGAGATCTGTATTGAAAATTCTAAAGATTTACTGATTTGAAAACAAAAATGAAACTTTGAATGAACTATTTTTATTTAATATGTTACCTTAATATAAATGCAATTTGCTGCTGTTTAATGTGATACACTAATCTCCCTATTTCTTTGCAGGACAAGACAAATGGAAGAGCGATTGTTTACCAATATGAAATTAGTTTTAAACAAATACTTTAGTCTGATGATGTAGTTCTAAATTAAAAAATCTATATAGGACAAAATAACACTTCAGCATTTTCCTAAGGATATTTTTCATCATATTTGTTTATCAGATTTCCGGGAAAGAGTGACTTTTTTTCAGTTAGCTTGTTTTCTTGTTTCTGCATGAAGATTAGGCGAGGAAAGCAGACCTGCCATGATAGATAAACTGTTTTCCTACATCTTTGTAAAATCCAATCTCACAACCATGGTTGACTTGTGTATATGTATATCTTTGTTTTTAATGTTATTGTACGCCTTTGTGAGCATTGGATCAAATCAAAGTCTTTACCGATGAATTGCCATTTATTTATACCATGTGGGAGATTGAATACCAGCCTGTATATTTTTGAATTCCATTAAATTTCATTTCTTGTTTTATATTATGGAACGCGATTCTGATTTTTTGGGGGTGAGAATAAAATCCAATGTGAGGAATTTGAATGCAATTTCAGTAACAACTAAAATAAATGTATCTATTTTCCTATGCTTGTTATAACATTCAGAATAAGAAAAATCTAATGAGAGATAGGGGGGGAAACTACTGTACTGCACTGTAAGAATAGAATGTTAACAAACTGAAATGCAAGATTTTTTTTAAAAAAAGGTTATATTTGAAACATTACAGCATTAATTGAGTCATTACAGCATGAATGTATTCTGTAACATAACTTGAAAGGTCAAAGTTAGGCTAGATGAATGAATTAATTTTCCTGAGAATTGGATTCGGTTTTGTGTATTGCTAAATCTCACTGCTGAGAACATGTGTCACAGGCCCATATGTAGCAACAAACTGTTTCAGTTGCTGGTGGCACTCCATCAAGTAAATATCCCTTTGATTCAGGGAGTTCTCAGAATTGAGTTCAAATGGAAAAAGTGCATTAGGAGCCACACAAAATACAGAAGCACCTGTGTAAAGAAAATGAATTAATCTTTAAATTAATTAAAATTTTAAAATCGCAAGCTTGTCTAGGAATTTGTTTTTGAGCATAAATTGTCAAAGCAAATTATAAATTTGTTACTTGAAAAGTTACTAGAGTTCAATATTCTTTCATATATGAAATATAATTAAAAATTAGCCTTTTGGAAAAATGCCTTTCCATTTATATTTAAAATTACATACGTTCTCCACCCTAATATCAATCTCTCTACGTAATAGAGCAATTCAGACTGCTAATAAGGTCCCAAGAAATCTGATCTGCAATCTGTTGCTTGGAAGAGAAGATACCAGGGAGAGAACAGTGGTGACATCCCCTCTTGGTTTTGGATTATCCCCCAGGGAATGTTTTTCATCAGAAAAAAAGTTCCAAATCATGCCTTAAAGAAACCTTATTTAAAAAGCTGCAATATGGATTACATAGTACCTGGAAAAGAAATTTATTATAACTACTGAATAAAAGTTACCTTAATGCCTGATGATTCAAATTTTTGCATTTGCTCAATTTCCTATGTCGTTAATTTTGAAAGCTATTACTTATATAACTATACTTAAGAATAATATAAACATTTATTTTCTACCTCAAGAAAATAGGGGCTCAATAGCTATTCAGATGCTGAAGTATTACAGGTTTCATAAAGTTGAATCAGAAAGATTGTTAATAGTTCAGCAGTAGCAGAACAGTCTTAAATTTTCCAAACCAACCCCTCCAAAAATACCCCATACGTAACAAGCTATGTTGAATCAATTCTGAAAATTGAAACATGTGCTACTAGAAGGCAAATAGTAAAATATCTCCTACTGTTACTTTTCAATAACGTTATTTCAGCCTATTGATAAGAGGAAAGAGAAAAGAAATCTCATGAGTAGTACTGCCTGCTATTTGGCATCTTTGGTCTTGTGTGTTCAACTATGTGTATAAAGTCTCCTGTTAAACATCTTAATGTGATCTTATTTGGACTTATGAGCAATTGCTTGGCTTTTTACCATATTTTAAAGTAAGAGATGATTCAAATAATAATACTGCAATTAAAACATCTTGTTCAAGTACTTTTGTCCTTAGACTCAGCTTGGCATGTGCTTTAGACAGCGAAATCCTACAAACAAAAATAAAACTTTTAAATCCATTGTACAACATTTCAGATGACTGATTTTATCATTGAAAATCCTGCTTTTGATTCCAACATGTACATAATATATATGTATAGCCACTATTTCATTCACACACACAAAACCAATTGCTGAACAAATAAACTGATAAATAAGGATTAATATGAATGTCTAGTGGCACTTTATGGAAACCTTGATCCTATTAGAAAATTATGGATAGGAAAAATCCAGGGGTCTACTCGGATCACTAGCAGAATGTCTTGCAGTGAAAACAGCTCATTTGCTTGGACTTGAAAACCTGCTGAGCAGAATCTGAACAGCTAACAATGCTATCTGAGAAGACATTGAATATGTGTATCCTCAGAAGTGGACAAATCTTCCTTTGACTAGTGCATGGGACAACACAGTTGTACAAACTAGACACACCTTTGATGTATGTTCTAAACAGCACTGCTTTGATGTTTGGACTAATATCTGGATAGAGAAAGCATAAACATTTCTATGCAACCTGAAGCACATTTGTGGATACATGTTTAATGAGATCAGGAGTTGCTAGTTAGTGCATCTCCATTTCATCTTAGTCCAACTTAAAGCCAAAATGCCCAATATTTAATTAGCAGGTATCAACTTACAAGATTTTTAGTGAAGTTGCTGAGAGATTAGGTCCATTCATGAGCTGTGTTCTGACTCTTCGACTTGCTAGATAGTAGCCATGAATTAACCTTTCTGATTCTGGACATAATTCTACATGCAGATTCTTTGAAAAAGCAAGAAACTGAAATGACAGTATAAGTTATGTTTTATGAAAAATGCTCATATTTAATGCATAATTAATAAATATTAATATTTTAATAAAATGTTTTAATTAAAAAGTTGTTTCTTTTTTGTTATAATTTCTAACAGTATAATTTCTACTTACTTCCTCATAATCTTGGGTTTGGAACTGTTGAGTGATAGAATAAATCTCTTCTGAATTAATAGATTTTTTAAAAATGAAATTTGTAACAGGAAATGGAGACTGACAACATGATGCTTCATTGCAGTATATCAAAAGTCCAAATGCATCTATAAGAGGAGCTGAAATCAAGCTTAAGTCCTAATTTGAAAAAAGTAATTTAGAATAAAACTTTAACATTTTAAAAATATTTAAAAATAAAGATTCTAAAAATGCAAGATTTAATGTTTTTCAGAAAGGAACTTTCAGAATATTACTTGATGCACTTATATTTGTTATGGCAATAATTTCTTGAATATTATTTATGCTGTTATATAACATGGTTTTTTATTTAATTTGTTTATAGTATTTGGGTGATACCAGGTGTTATAGAATGATGAAAATGTTTCTTGACTGGGGAAAAATTAACACGTTTTAGAAAATGCATGATGCTAAATTGGCATTTTATCTATAGTGCTTAGGTATTACTGTTCTTAATCAATATTGTAAAATTACTGTTTTAAGTATAGACTCACCAACTGGCCAATTACAGTATTATCCAGTTGTATATGCTTTTTTGAAGATGAATCCACATCAATAAATGACCAGAAACTTGTTTGAACTGGAAAAATAACTTTCTGATCAATAGTTTCTCCATATTTCTTTCCTGGAATGAATTTAGTAATTGTTCTGCTCTCTAGTACTAATCAAAACAGCAAGAAGAAAAATGCTGCTTAAAATATGGTGGTTTATATAACTTACTTTACCCTATGTGTTAAATCATTGCTTTTAAAGGTACTTGGATATGAATTTCATATTTCCCAATTTTAGAAAGGTTCTTTCTATAATGCTCCTCTCAAAAGTATCACCCAAAAGGGTTACATGGATTGGATCCAGACTTGATGAATAGAAAAATTCATTCTATTTACTAAACGAACCAGCATTGAATGGAGGGCTTCTGTTAAAGAAATTAGGTATTTCCCATTCTGTTTCTGATAATTCAACAGATATTCATGGAATTATTTTGGTAGCGAAAATAGCAATCTCTACAAATGAAAATCATCATAGCCCAGGTCTGCTGGGACTGCCAGAATCTAGAGAAAACAAGATTAGTTTAGGCTCCATTTTGAACTATTATATGTGTAGTTTTATATTTATATTTATGTACCAGGCAATGGAGCATGACATTTTTCTCTTACACCAATGTATTTCATTTTCCAATAATCTCAAATTAGGATATAGCACAATACAAAAATCACAATATGCCTGTACCCGTCATACAAGAAAATTTAAAATAAAAACAAATAATGTGAAAGAACTCTGCCTCATAACCTGGTGATTTTGTCAACCAGACATGCAGTAGCAGTTTTAAGTGCTATCATAATCCAACATGAAAACCCAGACATGTTCTCAAGTCTGAAATCTCACCAAAATTAGATTGTGAGTTTTCGGTGACGAGTTTGAGATGTTTTGCATGTTTTATATAGGGCATTGCCAATATCGCTTCCAGGATACACAGGCATCCTAGTATCTGAAGATGTCAGGTACCAGATTGCCATATTTTTAAGAGTCCTGCAAGGAGGCATTCTTAGCTCTGTGAAGATTTATGTGTATGTCCATTCTTGCAACTCAACCAGTATATAGTGGAATGAACATACAGCATTATATAGGAAATTTTACATACAGCTTTGTAATAGAAAAATATTGATTGCACAGTACTAAAATTGACTGGTATAGAAATATCTCTAGTGATTAAAATAATTTCTCTGGGATTTCAAAGCTGTAAGGCAATCTAGCAAAAATATTTAAAGTTACCCTTGGTCTTACAAATAGTTGCTAATTGCCATACCTGCTTGTAGTTGTTCAAGTTTCTCTTTCTTATATGAAGTTAGCTCTCCAATAAAGCATATTCCATTTTTAGCCATTAAAGCACTACCAGCCTGAATAATAGCACTTCCAGTCCCATGTTTATCTTTTGATACAATTGGAAAAATTTCACCAGATGGAAAGTGCCGAACGCCTCGAGGCACAAGACATATACTATAATTCATAATTCTAGATGATTGGGGAAAATAGATAATTCACTAATGAATTTGTAGTATTTCTGATAAATAAATGTAAATATAAAGATATTTGGCAATGAATTTCAGTTGAATAAATCTATATATAGAAAAGGGGGTTATATGCATAATTCAGATTATAGCAACATCAGTTATTGATGATACAATAAAACAGCACAGGTGTGTGTGAGAGAGGGAGCGCTACTAGGGAAAGCTAATAACCTCTCCATAAGAAAAAAATAATTACCTCTCCAGTGTAAGAGAATCATTTGTTATTACCAGAAGATCTAAGTAGTCTGCTGTTTTGTCATCTCCATCAATAGTCTGTACTAAGCTCAACATTATGGACAATTTCAAAATATTATAAATGCCAGATGGAAGAACTTTTGAAGCAAAGCTATCAGCCAGAAGTGCTGTAAATTTCCAACATGAATTTGAAGTCAAAGACAGCAGGTACTGAAATTTTTCACTGATACAAGAAGGCCCTGATTAAAAAAAAAAAAAAAATAGAAACCTTAACATCTATAAGGTTGAAATTCAGATGTTGGTAAAGGTAAGATATAAGTGAAACTGCTGCTACCAGCAGAACACAACTGAATTCAATTCATTATGAGTACATCAGGAAACAATATGAGCAAATAGCACTAAAGGAATATTAGGTTCCAAAATTCTAGTTCACAAAAGGGAGATGAATTCTAGTAAGAAAACAGGAGTGGACCTGAGAGATTTCAATTTCAGAGAATACAAGATGAATATTAATTAGCTGACAACAAAATTAGAGCAGAAAAAGATTTCAGTATAATTGTCTATTTGTTTTTGAAGATAGGAATAGGGATACTTGGTTCTAAAATTAAAATTCATGTTAACAATATCTCTTCCAGTACAAAACAAGAAGAGATCAATATTAATGTTTTTTAGTTATTTTATTCTTTCCAATCCAATGAAAATTAATTTTGCAACAAGTAAACTGAACAGAATGGGATCAAATTTTGTGTAGGCAAAAAGCTGACAAAAGAAAAAGCCAAGTTTAAAAATAGATCAGACTGTGGGGGACTGGGGTCTGACAATTTGCTGTGACCAACTCGCCAAAGAACAAGAATTACACTAAGATCGAAGAAATGGTGTAATAGAATCATTAAAGGATGCAAAAGGTGGAGAAAATGAAATGTGAATGACAAAAATTAAAATATTTATTTTAAATAATTAAATTGAATTGTTAAATTGTCCCAAGGTGAGTTGTCCCGCGTCAAGTTGGCTATGGTGAGTTGGCTGCAGCAAGTTGGCTGTGACAAGTTGTCCCATTCCGCTCTGGGTGTGCAGAGTAAAAAATCCCAATGCATCGCTACTGGAAGGGCAGTTGAGCAATGTCTCAGAATGTTGCCAACTGTTCCCATTGCATAGCCCTTCTCTCCTGCTGCCTACATGATCCAGGATGGATGGATGATGTGCCATGAAATCAATGTCACTTAGCTGACCCAGAGGAGAGTTATTACTAAAGAGATTAAAAGAATTCTAGAAGTCATACTTGGCCTTCTTTCTCTACATTGTTATTTTTTCTCAGGAACTTTTGGCTCCTGAGCTCACCAGGAATTACTCTCCCAATCTCTCTTATATAGAGATTGAATGTGCTGAAAATTAATACTTTTTTCCCCCACAAGAAATATATTAAACAGTGATTCCCATTTTCTTTTCAGTACCTGTCTTAAAAATGTTTATAAACCCCAAATACCACCTATCAGTTATACCTATCAGTATTTACTATATTAATTAAAATAGACACTTTAATATTTTACATATATGGGTGTTGGGTGGGTGTGTTTTATGTTCCCCCTGAAACGGATCCAGGGACCTTCAGAAATCCCTAGATCACATTTGAAAACTGCTTAAGTAGAAGAAGATTGGGATGAAAAGAAAGAGACAGTTGCATTTCAGTCTCCTATTATCGGAACAAGTATATTTTGTTGTCTATTTTCACTGGCCTATTGTCCTACCTGTAGAATTAGAAGGATATACGCTGTTAGCTTCAAGACAAATTGTGGCTTGTAAGTAGCTTTGCATACAGATTGGAATTCCTATAATTTTATATTGATTTCCCATTTTCATTTCATTGGATAATTCATCTGGGAAAAATACAAATAGGCAGGTAAGGATTTTCTATTGGGTTGAATACTGATAGATATATTTCAAGTCTTGATGAGGGTGGCAATAATGAGTTCAGGACAAGACTCTAGTGAGTTCTTTTTGACCATTTTTTTGAACACTCGTCCCTCCATCTAGTAATTAGGTACTGACTTATATAGCATTTTGGCTTGATTAATGAGACAGTAGACATGTGACTTCAATGATTCTTTTTATTTGTTTTGAATAGGAATATTGATATCTTGGAATGCTAACAATTACTGTAATATGGTAACATCTAATTTTTTTAAAATAGGACTGTCAGTCTCCTGGCCTCTCACCAAGCATAGACTTCTACATTCAGTTTGGCTTGTGCTGCAGAGTTCCTATATCTTGCGTATAATAGTCCTATCAACTGGATTTTAGGACAACTCATCTCCCATAACTGATTTATTCCATTGTTCTATAATCCCAACCCTCATACCTTTCCAACTGACAGATTCAGTTTGTGTGTGTACAGTTTGTGTACAACACTTGGTCTGCCAGCAGATGGTACCATTCCCCCATCCTCCAGAAAAATCTGGCTTACAGATGTATTCTGCAGAAGCTAATTATCCATTTTTCTTGCAGCCCAAGAAAATGCCTATATGTTGTTAGTCTCCCACCCCTGCTCTGTTATATGTTACAAAAAGTAATTGGTAACTGGGATGGGAAAGAAAGCACAAGAATACATCCGTTGCTGTGCTGAGATTTTTCTGCAGGAACTCTCCAAGCACAACACCATATTTTGGTATCATTGCTAAAGCACAGTTAAAATTCAGTTGGGGCAGTATAATTTATGTTACCTTTTCTGCCAATTCAACAGCAGAAACTACACAATAACAGCCAAGAAAAAGTACTCTGTCAAGGTAATTGAGAGTCATAGCTCAATATTTACCGCTCTAAACTTGGCGGCTTATCCAAGCTAGGGTAGAGAGGAGAAGAAGATTTTTGCTAAAGCTTTTGGCCTTGAAATTAATAGAAGACATTATTAAAACAGGTCAAAACAGATGTGATTTAATCACAAATTCTGCCAAGAATATTAAATTGCCTTTTTTCCAGCTTTGTGCAACATACACTTTTACTATGGTAAGTAATGTGACAGTTTAGTAGTGTGCTTACAAATAATCCTTTTCACATTATTTTTTTTTAAAGTTTGTGAACAACCTGCTTCTTAGATAAATAACACAACCACTGATCAGGAATTAAATGTTTTGTTTGTATTATTTAGCTAAGGGGAGATTGTATAATTAGAGAAATATATAGTTAAATCGGGGATTAAATTTTGTTAAGAAAAACATATGCAACTGGATCATGAAAACAAAAAATAGCAAGGAGAAACAGCTAAATTAAGAAAGAATATTAAAATATATTAGATTACCATAAAACAATTTTGTCATAAGAAATGGAAAAGAGAAGTCAAATTTCAGCAAGACAAGATACAGCTGCAATAGTTAAAGTAGCTGTCTTTATTTAATTGAAGTCTTGGATTTTATTTTTATTACTTCCTCTTCATTAATGTCTGATACAAAAATTAAATCTAAAATAATCACGTCATAACATTTATATTTTATTTCCAAGACAAATACACTAAGAAAGTAGAATGTCTTTCCCCATTCTAATCAAATAATTTTAAAGTACATAATTATAATTGATGCAGGAAGTAACTTTCCCAAGAATTTAACAAATAACCTTATTGAAAATGTTGAAACCAAATGTTGAAAAGAAGTTCTTGGATTTAAATTCAGATTTCTGACCTGTGAATTGTACCCTATCATGCAAATGTGAAGAATTCTGGAAAAGAATAAGGATAGTCTAAAAAAAAAATTTCTGAAAGGGAATGATGCCAAGATGCTATAGTCTTTCCATCATAACAGCAGAATTTCAAATCAGTTCATTCAAAGAAAGAGTTGACTGGGTGGGAAGTGTAGGAGTTGGGACATACTTAGGAGCATAAGTATAGCACAGATGGATAGAAAAAAAGAGGATAATCTTTGGGTGTTTGGACTGGATGCATTATAAATTGATATGCTTGTAAAATATTTGGAAATCTAATATTCCTGTTATGCATGTATGTATTTTCGACTGGATATTTTGAGAAGGCTTTGCCCTGAAAAGCAATGCAAATGCTTAAAGCCAACAAATAACCATGTGTCTTACCTCTTAGAAACACTGTAAATGATTGAAATCTTAAATGTGTTTTACTTCCAGAAAATCCCTGAAACACACTAACTGCTTTAGAGTCAATCATTTCAACCACTTGTTTATCTTAAAAATAAATAAATAAATAAATATATATATAAAACATAAAAATACACAATTTTTGTTTCAGATAAATATTTGCTGAATTGGTCCTTAAAAAGTTTAATCAATGATTTATTTTGCCATTCATGTACTTTTCTAAACCTAGTTCACATCTGTGTGCCCTCCTTTTTCTCTATGTTGTCTATCCCCCTTATATACCGGTACTATGGAGCCCTTTAATGTATCAGGTAACAGAGCTATTTAGTTTTTACCACCAAGTACTCGATATTTCTTGTCTTCTTTCAGTGGTGACATACATAAGCTGCATACAAAATCATTTCTTAGCGTTGCAGATTCTGTAGCTCCAGCAGTATGTACTCTTATGTACTGAAACCCTAGAAACAGATAAAAGATTGAATTCAGTTTTCTAAAAATTCAGAAGCAGGTAATATTTTTCATATATTTTATCAGAAAACTGCTCAAAATCTATGCACTTTAACAAAATATTTCCATACCATGCTGAAAATATCCCTTTTATATACTTTATAACCCTAGCCAGATAGTTCCCTATTATAGTATCTTTATACGGTTGCCTCATTTGGCTACAATATGTGTTTTGTGCTCCACCAAAATTAGATTAGTAGAAACAGGAAGCACTTTATAATTTTTAAACTTTATATGTGGAATTCACTAGAATACACCTAACCCAGTATAATGAATTATGTAAGTCATATACAAAATGATATGCTCAATACAATTGATAGAGGAATCAATCTGTGACATTCTAGACATTACTGAATTATAATTACCAGCATCCCTAAGAAGCATGGCCAAAAATGAAGTATCCTGGGAAGTGTAGTTCAACAACACCTGACTGCTATTAGGGTGCCTACTTTGCCCAAAGTTTTACTGAGAGACATATGGATAAATGCATATACAAGAATTGCAAATCGAGACACCCAATTACTTTCATTGCCAGCACTATATTGGAATTACTATCCCATTCCTTGCCATTCCCCAGTAATTCAGAAATTATTTATAAAGGTGTATATACCTTTTTTTATATAAGCATAAAGGTGATTGACACCCCCTATGAGAAATTAGGACCACATAAATTGGACAACAAGCACTGCTCCAACTTTTTAATCCAATCAAAATTAGAAAGTACTTTTTCAACTTTCAAAAATAAGTTTATTTCAGGGGACAGTTGTAACTACACAATTAATTGAACTTTACATTGTGGGTCAATGCAGTAGAAATACAGACATGTTTTGATGTCATAGTTAAACATTTTTCCCAAAATGCATGCAGCTTTTTAAAACATCTTGGTTCTGATTGTTTGATATAAGAAATAATTCTGAACTTGTTAAAATTTGTAACAGTTTAACTTATTTGGAATCTATTTTAAATAAGGGGAATTGTGTTAGGATGAATATTGAAGAAAATAATTTTTTCTGCTTCCTCCTGCTGTCTATTATATGCTGTAGGAAAATAACCTTGATTAACATATGAATCATGGGCAATGAAATATAGTATCCAAAACAAAGTTATAGGCTTTATAGTTGGGCTTAAAAATGAAAGAATTTGAGTTCAAGCTTGCTAACATACCTTCAGAAAACTGACATGTCTCTTCAGAACAAACAAATTTTGCTCCCTGTGTATACTTCGTTATGATACTCATTGCAATCACTATTCCCTCTGCCACATAAAACCTCTGAGTAGTATAATCAAATGGAAATTTGCAAAGACTGAGAATGTAACAGGGCAAGGAAGGTAAATGTGTTAGTTTCAGGACTATGTTCATCTAAAAGAGAGAATTAAAAATGATTGAGTTGATTACAAATAGCACAGTTATTTAAATATTGTTATTATTCCAAGAAGAAAGCAGGGGTAAGTAATGCTTTTTGAAAGAAGAAACACATTTAGGTTGTGTGGATTGCCAAGGCTAATTAATTAAAGCATGGATGTGGCCAAATTCACATAAAAATGGAGGAAAATAATAAAATAACTGCACTACTCCCAGCCATGGCCAATTAGACATGCCCAAGAAGTCTAGCAGAGTGGCATGAATTCTGAGCAGATGAGACTATACAATATAAAGTCTGTTTTCCCCAAAATTAATCAGAAACACAAACACAGAAAGATTATATCTACATAACACAAGAGACATTTAACAAGACATTTGCAAAAAGGGTAATGTTTTAAAATATTAACTGATCAAACCATTCTATTTCCAAATTTTAACTGAATATAAAATTCACCCACAAGCGGAGCTTCCGGTTAGACTCTCTCAGTGACAGACCGAAATCTGTGGTAGTCCGTAGTTTCAGTCTGCTTGCCACTGGAGGGCCCCAATCTACCTGATTTGAGGCTGAAGCCACCCTGTAGAGGTGGCGGAGAAAGGCTGGAATGCCAGCTGAGTTGAGGGGAGCTGCATTCACCCTCCTCGGTGAGGCATAAAACTCCTCTCCGAAGGCGGATGCAGCGGTGGCCAAAATGGCCATCACAAAGAGGAAGATCTGACCGGACAAGAATTGTGCAGGAGTGGAGAAGGAGGACAGCTTGGGTGACTGGGCTAAGCAGGATTAACATCTGAATACAAGGTACCCTGGAGCTAAAATACTTAATTATTTGGAAAAGATTTTTAAAGCTGTGGCAAACAAGAGGGGAGGGGGAAGATCTGACAACTGGAAGTGGCTTTGAATTTTGAGAGAAAAGTTAGAAGAGGAAAATAGTGAAAATGATCCTGACACTAAATAGGCAAACTTAAAGCTGATATAGTGTCAAAAGGCAAACAAGGAGCTTTTTAAACTTAAAAGCCAGAAAAAAAGAAAAAGTGGAGGAAGGGAAAAAAGAGGTGGAACTTGGACATACTAAAGAGTGCCACCTGATGCTGAAAGAAATTAATGTGAACTTTTAAAAGATTTAAAGAGTAACGAAGTAAATGAAATTTTGCTACAATCAAAAAAAGCCCCTGGAAAGTGAAAGTGGAGCTTGGAACTTTGTAACAAAGAAAAAAGCAAGAAAAAACTGTTCTGGAATTGATTGATGATTTTGGAAACTTTAAACATTGGATTATTACTGGATACAATTGAAATTTATTCTGGGAAGCAATCTTATAGAATTTGATTGTCTAAAATACTGGGAAGTGTTAAAAGATGGCAGAACTTTACTTGGACCTGAAAATGGAATTAAAAAATATGAAGGAACAACTGTAACTACAAGGAAAATTGTTTGGCTTTGCTCTGCAGTTTCTGGAAATGGCAGCTTTGGACTATGAGGATCAGTGAAAAACTTCAGAGGAAGAAGAAGACTTGAATAAAGGAGAGGCCATCTTTAATAAAAAAAAAATGAGACGAGATTTGAAACTCAAAAAGGGGGAAAAGGAACTTAAAAATTGGAGATTAGAAGAGGTAATCAGAAAAAGAAACACTGTGAGAAATAAACAAAATATAAGGAAAGAGCAGAAGGGAGGATTACAAAAGGAAGCATTAAAGAGGGAGGGGGACAAAAACTGGAGTAGAAAAAGGGAGAAAATAAAGGAAAAGAAGTTATAAAAAACAATCAGGAAATAAACAAATATGGGAAATGAACAAGAATTAAAGGGAATAATTTGATTGATAGACAGAGAGATAATGGTTGAAAATACAACTCAAATAGAGGATTCTGCATGGTGATAAAGGATTGTATAAATATGTTAGAAATAAGAAATTATGTAGAAAACAGGAAAATATATGTAATTAAAATGGAAGATGAAATGGGGATTGTTACTTAATGGAATGCTTGATAACAGATCAAATAAAAAACAAAAATATGTAAAATACAATTGAATTATATTAATGCATATTAAGGATTTATAAAATATGATTGAAATGAACTATGAGATCGGTTGTAAGGGAAATACCAGTTTTTCCTTCTTTTAAGGATGAATTGAACTGATTAATTATCTTCTTCCTTTTTATTCTTTTTTTTTAATTTTTTTTTTAAACTTAAAATTGTTTAGAGGTAATTTAAAGGGCAAGTACCGTGCAGAATCTGATGAAAAAGGGATTTATGTTATAATATAGCTATTAGGGGATGGGAATTACAATTGTTTAATGGGATAATTTAGAAGTAGAATTTTTAATGGGATGTAAAAGGGAATCAACTACATGAAGGTGACACACTTTAATTGGCAACCATAGGGGAAACCTTGTTTTGTAATATTTGAAATGTGGATATGGATTGAAATTGTACACAGGACAGATAAAAGTATAAGTATAATTATTTTGAAAATATGAAAACCTTGAAAAGGATATGTAATAGATTTAGATATGAATGAGAGAGTTATAAAATAAGCCTGTGGGAAGTATTTGAGGGGAAAAAATAATAAAGAATATTTAAAGTAGTGATAAGACATGAAACTGAATGTGAAAGATAAAAGACGAATATGTAACTGAGATTATATCCATATGGAGATTTGAAAACCTGGAACCAAGCTGTTCACTAAAAAAAGATATTTTATTTTTCTTTGCTTTCTTGAAAACCGAAATAAAATTTCTTTAAAAAAATTCACCCACAAGCATAAAAGTCAAATTATCCTGTATATTTTTATATGCCAACTTTTTTTAATGCAAGCACATTTTTTTCAGCAAAACAAGATGAATCCCATGTCATCTACCACAGTGCCCCATCTAGTTAAGTATTTTAGTTGACTTACATTAAATAAAATGTAGGTTATTTGTATAAACTTTAAAATCTTCTACAGATCAGTTTAGTTCCACATCTTTTTTTAGTAATTTTATTTCTGAGATATAAACAAATATACTTGCAGGCAAAATATCCATTACATCCAGTATTTCAGTATTGATCATAGACTGGGAACAAGACTGATGATGATACATAGAAAGCTACTTTTGCCATTAATGTTAAAAGTTACTACATAGCAAGACTGTGTGAATCAAAGTTTGTAGGCATGTGGATGAATTCTCTTTTTTTTTCTGTATCTAATATTACCATAAATAAATTCACAATAAATGCATTTTGCCTTAAGAATTATATTTCAGCAAAAGAAATAAGAATAAGAAAAAATAAATAGGAGGGTAGAAAGCTAGGTAATTAAAACAAAAACAAATATTTATTTTGGTCATATACTAGCATAATGTAATTAAAATACAAACTATTGCCACTATTTTAGAAAAAATAGGACTGAAATAATGGTGAAAACTCACCTGAGCTTCGGTCTCTATTTGTTGAATTAATGACAACGTTTTAACTGCAGTAAAACATACCTGTAATTCAAAACTCAGTTCAATTTATAAGAAAATTATTGTTCAGAATACTCATAGAATATTTGATCAAAATGTAAAAGATTCCTTACTGACTGAAAAATCTGAGTACCCTTCACAGGTTGATGCAAAATATAATTTCCAAGGGTAGCATCCAACTCAGTAATATCAGATGGGTTTACCAATATAAGAAACCGGAAAACAGCACAAGCTTGACTAGATTCTGTAAGGCCAGATATGAATAAATGTTAAAATTTCCTATTTACTGTTTTAAGCTAAATAATTCTCATTACTTAATAATAATTTTAGGTAAATACCATTACAATATGATTTGCAGTCATTAACAAATTTCTGAAGACCACCACTCTTGTCAAGATAAATTAAAGCAGCTTCTTTCATTTTCAGAAGATCCAACTTCATTTACTTCAATCTTGTTTCTCTATCCAATCCTTAGATTACAAGTGAATGTTGCTGTGAAGAATAAAAATATTTAATTGTGGGATGGTTAAGTGGGCAATAAAAAGGAAATTAACAAACTATTAGAATAATGAAACATGACATCTTGCTATACTAAAGAAAATTGAAATACTGAAAAGCTAAATATTGTATATAATATTTCCAATACAGTTATATAATGGTGATGAAACCAACAAATGAGAACCCCAATAGATGCTGGATATGAAAAAATATTAATGTAGTTGTATGCTTTTAAGTAAAACAGTATTTCTAGAAAAGATTTGCAATCTTTAAAACAGATTTAAGACATTAAAGCTTAAGACATCTAAGTCAAATAATACATTATTGAATGTAAATCCTATATTTTTAACAGAGACAAGATGAAACATGCTGGCTGGAAAGAAAAGACTACATCATATAAAATATTTTTATATAAATTGCATTGTATTGTAAGCTAAAATATAATTTGTATAAATTGTATTGTAAGCAAATAAAATATTTTTATATAAATTGCATTGTATTGTAAGCTAAAATATAATTTGTATAAATTGTATTGTAAGCAAATGCAGAAGGTAGAAAAAGCTAATGAAATTGATTAGAATGCTAATGAAATTGATTAAAATATTCCTTATGAAGTTTCTAATTTCAAATGGAGTATGTTTGGAATTCAATTTTCTCATCAAAACTGATTATAAAGCACTTTCCCCCTTTCAAATATAAAGCATTGCATTATACTAATATAAATCTAATGATCGGTCTTAAAAATGTCCTTTAGCTTAGGTGATGGTTTTGAGTTGAGCTACTTGGTTGACTTTTTCTTAAATAATAAAACCAATAATGGATCCAAATCACTTGGTTAACTCTTCCCCTATTCCCCAGAAATATAATTTACAGATGCTTTAACAAACATATTATTTCTACATTAAGCTTCTAAATAGGACAATAACTTCACCAACTACAGGTTGTCACCCTTTGTACATCACTTTTCTATCCCAAATGCCAATTTCAATTAGGTTGATTTAGATGTTAGAATTAATAAGGTCTCAGCAGGAAACTTTAGTTACTAACAGTCATAATGTAGATGCTTTCCCATCCTTGTATTCTTTCTTCAGCCTTAATTTGTTTTCCTTTTTCAATCCACAACTCATGACCATTCATATAGCAACTGTTTAAAAGTTGTGATTGCTGAAAAAAGTCCAGTCCTTGTACTTATAACTGGTCCCCATATTTACGACTGTCACAGTATTTTCATGATCACATTATCAACATTTTGCTTCCAACAAGAAAAATCAATAGAGAAAGCCAAATAGGCCTAACAGAATTTGGGCTGGCAGGGTTCAGAAAAGAGCCTTTCTCCTAGCTCCTGGCCTTTGGAACGTCATATATCCTGATGTGAAATCTGCACCCTCCCTCCTGACTTTCCATAAGGGCCTGAAGACCTGACCACAGCTGGCCTGGGGCCCCAATGTGGATGCATCATTCTGGAGGTAGTTATTGGATTAATACCCCACCTCTCCCAGCTTGTATTTGGAAACAGCTTGTATTTTGAAAACTAAATTGATCTCAAAAGTGGTAAGTTTAAAATGAAGTAAATTGAAAATTAAACTCAACTCATTCTCTGAATTAAAAAAAAAATTAAACACCTCCAAACTCTTGAGCAGGGTAAGGGAAGCAATACTCTTACTGCTTCCTGTGATCTGTTTAATTTCGCCCTTTTAAAAATATCCTGTAACATGTGACAGAAAAAGCTGAATGGATTTTGAAAATGGACTCAGAAGCCCCCTTTAGATGATCATTCCAATGAATGATATTGACATGTCGTCTCCCCCCATCTCTCTTGGGCCATGGATTATGGGACATTGTTGTTCAAACTGTTAACTCTTTAATTAATAAACATTCTGTATCTTCTCTTAAAGGTTTATGCCTGTTTCTCCTCCTTGAGCCTTCTTTCCGCTTCCCTCCTCTCTTTCATGTATTTCTGCCACTGGCAATGCTGCTTAATTCGTCTTTCATTAGGCAGCAGCAAATCTTCCTCTCCTTCCTCTCTTCCTCAAAAGGACCAAAGCCCAACATTAGATTTCTAACTTGCTGTGCTTGGTAATCCCACTGCCAGTCTCACAGTGCTGTACAGCAATCTTGTGCTTGACAACATTTTCAGCTTTGACAAATTCAAGCATAAGATTTACCTCAGATCAGTTAATTCAGGGTTTCTCAACCTTAGATGGACTTCAGCATACTGGCTAGGGAATTCTGGGAGTTGAAGTCCACACAGCTTAAAGTTGCTCAGGCTGAGAAACAGAGATTAATGAGACATTCACTGACATTGATTAGCTATTGTTGCAGTAATGCCACATTATAAGCAAACCTAGAGAAAAAAGCAAATACTCCTTATGTATATAGTCAGCTCATAGTAAAATGTTCAACACTTATCGGTTTGTTAGTTTAACTGGCCTTTTACCTATTCACAACTATTGTTTTTGAAGCATTACCATGTGTTCAATATACTCCCCCTCCTTTTAATATAAGATTTTAGAAAAAATAGTCAATTACAAGCCAAGTAGGAATTGTCGGGAGTGACTGCAAAAAAGGCAAATGCAGTTTTAGGCTGTATCAGTTCAAATAGTTTCTAAACCAATGATGATCTGTTTTGGTTAGACTCCATCATAAGCATTAGGCCTAGTTTAGAGTACCATATTTGAGAGACACTGGACCAAATTCAGAAAATGACATAAAACCGATGTCCCCAATCACTGCAGTCTGGTACCAGGTCATGCAAGCGCTGGGCGAGCAAACAATGCCAAGGGGAAAAAAGGGCTAGGTATCATTAGCATTTAGGCAGTCTCTAATCCCAAAGTCCCTTTATTAATTCACTCAATGGATTAATATAGAAATTAAACAAGATTGGCAAAATTGATACGTTTAAGATATTGTAGCTTAGTAGAAGTTTGCTGAAGTCATTCTCATGCCAACTCTGGAGTATGGGATAGGATCACTGAAGAATAATGCATCATACTCCAACTCTAATATAGATGTCATTCCAGCAGAATACTATTTTTGATGGTGTGAGCATACTGATGGCACCCAACTCACAACTTTACTTCATATATTTGGTGAGTGATCCAGGAAGATCAAAATTATACTCACACAGTACAGGTAATCTGTTGGATGATCAAGGCAATTCTGCTACCCAAACCAGGCCAGTAATACATTTGGAATTAATCCACATAATCTATATTCTCCAAGATTTTATGAACCTGACTAGCTACTTCATTAGATATGTGGTTTGTGTGAGAAAACTGGATCTTGTATGAGGAACATAATTGATTAAAATGAGCTTACTGGACTCTTTAAGAGTTAGGACTCCAATGAAGAATGCTATGGTAAAGATAAAAGTGGGCTTTGGGTTTTGATATTTTGATTTTGTTTGTATATACCATACATCACAGTCTTCAACTCACAACAGTTCATTTAGTGACTGTTCAAAGTTACAACAGCACTGAAAAAAGTGACATGACCATTTTTCGCACTTATATCTAGCCCAGGGTCACATGATCAAAATTCAGACACTAGACAAATTGACTCATATTTATGACGGTCACAGCGTCCCAGAGTCGTGAGTTTTTGTGACCTGACAAGCAAAGTCAATGGGAAAGTCATATTCATTTAACAATTGTGGCAAGGTCATAAAATGGGGCAAAACTCACTTAATGCATTTCTCACTTAACAGAAATTTTGGGCTCAATTGTGGTTGCAAGTTGAGGACTACCTGCATTTGGTTTGCTACAGTCAGACTGTTAATCATTGTAATAATAGTATATATTATATATATATATATACAGAGACAGAGAGAGACAGAGACAGAGACAGAGACAGAGACAGAGACAGAGAGAGAGAGAGAGAGAGAGAGAGAGAGAGAGAGAGATATCTTCTTGTTAAACAACCTCACAGGTTACCATTTTTTTAACATTATTCAAATCAGATTTCCTGAAATAACACATCCTTATTTTTATTATCTTAAATATATATTTAATTTGTATTTTAAGATATGATTACTTGCATTTTCTTAATCAATATTAATTCCATTTATTAGTGGGGAAAATAAACAGTAATATTACAATTTATGTTGATTGTCTCAAATATCTTCATCCTTTTACTTTGAATGGGACAACTAAACAAAAAAAACTTCTTTATATTTTAAAGTGAAAATAATTTATAAAGCAAAGATTTGATTTATATTCAACCAGAGGCTGTTAAAGCCAAGAAAAAAGTATTTTCTATTCAAATTTCACAAATAAACTGTTTTGAAGCTCATTCTCACCCTCAAATCACTGATTATACTGGGATAAATGTGCATGGATATCCAAAAATAAACAAGTTATACATTAGTACATTATTTGGGAGCAAACAAAAAGAAATTGAAATTAGAATACAGATAACAAGGAAATAATATTTTAATATAATCTAATTGTAATATATTAGCTTTCAATATAGAAGGAAGGAGTTTCACTTCTATAAATGGCTGTACAGCGATGCTTAAATGTTTATTTCTTGGGGAGAAAGACACTTAGCTTCTTCTACAAGAAGAGGAGAAATGGTCATTGTGAGATGTGTTGTCAACAAATATTAAATGATAATTTGCTCCACCATTATTTAACTTAGAAAATACATTCCTGTGTTTGGTAACTAGAATGAATCAAATACTTAAGTGATTGGATAAATGACTTCATTTATATGCCTATCATGATTTACAGTGGCACAGGTTTACATTAAACCAAGTGATATTGTATATATTATATCTTCTAGTTAGTAAACTAGTATGATTATTGCCAGTTAAAGTAAACAAATGGTAGTTAAGTTTATTTTTTAAACAGAAGTTTACCAAAATAATTGCATAGCTGTATTTCAATCATAGAAATTCAATATATTACAAAGCCCATTAAATGGGTGTTCTGATCATAAAGATAGCTGGATATAGATAGGTTAATGTAAACTGAATGAAAAACAGCTATTATCTTTGTTTTAAAAGTTTCAAGATTAGGAACTTTTATTTAAATGCATTTTAAAAAATATTTTTGTGCAGCATGTTTAACAGTCTAAAAATGGAATGCAAAATGCCCATTATCCTCGTAATACAGCAGAAAAAGTTTGTTCTTCAGCAGATCAAATGAGGCACTAGTAGCATATATTTCAGAAACTGTTTATAGTCATCTAATTTCATCACTCCGCTAGGGATAGTTTTCAATGTTTCAATCTTCAGCTCAGTGAAATAAGTCTTCAGAAGGTCGTGCATAGGAAAATCCAATGAATGCATCATCTGCTTCCAGTACACTAGCATTTACAATATTGTAATCAGAAGAAATGCAAATGGAGCAGGGTACCATCTCTTCTGTAAATGTTGCATCAAAATTCCTGATGTCATCTGGACCAAACTAGAAAATAAAGCATATGTAAAATATTGCAAGGAAGAGACTTATATTTCCATATATTATCAATTTAAAAATGATTTTAAAGATTTTTTCAACAAAATAGTTTAGCATGTACAGATACTATAGCCTATCTTGTTAAGCAGTAAATCCACCTGTACAATGAGATTTCCAGTTATTCCCTCTGTTCTGAAGGCAGTGGAGAAAGGAAAAAGGAATTCATTCATTCTGATTCTATCAATAAAGGGTAATAGTTTGTTGTTGTTAGTTGCGAAGTCGTGTCCAACCCATCGCAATCCCATGGACAACGTTCCTCCAGGCCTTCCTGTCCTCTAGCATCTTCTGGAGTTGTTAATAGTTGAATACAGTCTAATATGCTCAATATATTACGTAGAAACTTGTTTGTTTCTAGAGATTATGCAACAATCAAGGAATAATAATTCCTTGAGATAATGCAACACTATGTTCAGTTTCTATTCATCCCTTTCTTTCATGATTTTTTTAACTCGTCTTAGCTATGATGATTTAATGAATAAGGAGTAGGAATTGGACTTACCACATTAGGATTAAATGGTGGTGGAATCTTTTTTTGTAAGAGATCATTCCAACTGACAGTTTCAAAGAAGGGATGCCTTTGAATTTCAAGCTGAAATACAAAATGAAGGTTAATATAAGCTATATAATAATTTGTCTTAAATGTGTCAGAAAACTGATGTCATTCACAAAAAGTTAACAAATATTCCTGTTCTGATTAAAACCAGGTTCCAAAAGATTATGGATCTTGTGCTGAATTTCCTATGTATGATATTATTATTTTGGTGACTGTGTATTAACACATATCAGTTTTAATTTTTGAAGTTATGGGATAGAATCATGTATCCTTAATAATAGACTGTGCTTCTAATACTGTAAATGTAAATTGTCCTAAGGTGCTATTCATTACCAACAAAGCCAGAGTACAAAAGGGAAGGATAGGATGGACATAACTGCCTTACAATAACTTGCTTTAATACTTTCTCATAATACTTTCTGCTCACTGTGTAATTTCAATTTTAGAAACTGCTTAATTTATTCTTAAAACAGATAAATTTAAAAAAAGAGAGAAAAAAAGCAATCTGCAATCAGAAGGAAAATTAAATGACCCAGATATTTTTAGAGTTGCTGACTATTTAAACAAATATATACTTAAGTATTTTAAAAAATGAAACATAAAACTAAATGAAAGGTTCCTGATATCCGAACTCCAAGGGAAGAAAGTGTTGTGATGAGTTAGTATGAGACCCTTAGAGGAATATCAGAGATATTCCTCCATCGGTGAATACTTATATGTGCATGAATATCAGGGCAGAAGAATAAAGCTAGAGCTATTACTAACCCCGCAGCTGCCCAGCAGAAAATGCACAAAGCTCTTGGATCTCATGTCTGATGGTCTGGTGGGGAGGTTGCCTAGGATTTTACTGCCAGGTAACTTCAGTTTGCATGTTTATACGTTATGTTTGTATGGATATCAGGAGTTCATGGCCTCTATGGCACTATGAGTATGGGAAGGTGATAATTACTTCTTGAGAAAGGTGAGGATACTGCTTGCCTTGAAGGACATAGGAGTCTGAGTTGGTGAATTTTAAGTGGGCAGTATTCTGGAGAATGTCAGTGCTTCCACCAGTTCCATGTCCTTCCTGGTTGGCCATGGTTCCCAGGAGATTAAACAATTGTTAATTTATCTTTAAGTGAGAGGAGCATATTGTGTGCATAAAGGAAGTAGTGATGTACTACCCCTCCTCAAGATGCTATCGTTGCTTCCAACTTTCCCTTTTTGGATTCTGAATAAGGCAGCAGTTCAAAAACTGCAGTGTTATTATTGTATATTTTACAAGTTGTCCTCAGTTTACGACTGTTAATTCAGCAATGGTTCAAAATTATGACAGTGTTGAATGAAGTGACATGTATCTTCCTTCCGAAATTCCAACCACTGCAACAACCATATAGTCATGTGACCAAAATTGAGTCACTTGGCAGCACACCTGCCCTTACAATTGCAGGAGTGCTGCAAGTTGGCTAGGCCCACTGGGACGTAGAAACCTGCCACAAGCTGGGAGGCCTTGGCTGGCAAGGCCCACTAGCTCGCAGACCTTCCCCCTCCCCCACCACTTCCAGAAGGCTTGAGTTTTCTCCCTGCCCCGGGCTTGGGCTAACTCCCTAAAATGGGAAGTGTCAATCAATCCTATGGAGTTTATAAAAACTCTGAGTATATATACGTATATGAAATTCAGTACCATAAAAGCTCTGCATCTATATGAAACACAATTATAATGAAGATGGGCAACATTCTATAAATTGTTTAATTATTAAAAACCCACATAAACTTTTTTATTTGGCAACACCTCGTGTTGTTTAACTCTTGATTCAAATAAAATTAATTATGCTTAAATCCCATCCAAACCAATGAAGATTGGGCTAATCTTCAGAGTCACCTTGCAGTGAGATGGATGGCAAATAAATGTAACAAATAAATATATTCTGTATGCTGGAATGAAATGCAGTACCCAAATTTGATTATTTAAATATTTCAGACCACCTATAATATTTTTAAGAAGGAACAAATATTTGCACTTCATGTAGTAACAAAATTAATTTTTTGAAATGTTTTTTATTTACTACTTGATTTAAAATCAGGTATTTTACATACAAAGTCTTCTTTAGATCCAAGTCTGTTCTGTCTCTCCTTCTCCAAGAGTTCTTCCAGAATAGACCAAGCTGTAAGACTGACGCCTGGCCTTAAATGGAGAGGTTTATGAAGAATGTTTTCATACATCTCAGCAACATCACGGCAGTAAAAGGGCGGCTGGAGAGATTGTAGGGAAAGATAACAGAACAAAACTAATAGTGTACTTGTTCAAGAAATGTAAGGAGAGCAAGCTATTGCAATGATCACCCATGCTACGGAATATTCACCCTCAAAGAGAAAAGCAGCACACTGCTTAACAAGTGCATGTCATAAAGATATGAAAGATGATTTGTTTTAGGACTTGAACCATCATTTTAAAATGTGCTTGGTACTCATGGAACAGAACAGTTTCTAAACTGCCACAGAAGCTTCTTAGTACCAAGGATTAAATAAACAGGGGATCATTTAAATTAAATACTTTCTCTATCTGATCTAGAATGTATTATAGTTTCAAATTTGACACCAGATCCTGAAGATAACCTATTCAAAAAAAATTAGGAAAATAAAAATTGTTGATGGATATTATGTTATAAAAATAGGTCCATTGTATTAGATTTACCACAAAGAAGCATATTCTCAGGTAACTGTGTTTTTAAGAAAGCAACCTCAGAGTGATTTGAAATAGAACTGGTAAGAAACAATTCTCTGGATCATAGGAGAAAAATAACTTGGTTCTAATTGGCAATATCTGCTATTGTTCTGACATATGATGCTTTTAAGGATCTCAGATCAAAATCCTATTGCATTGGATGTTATATTCCTTTTTTGTCCAATATATTTAAACACAAATTGCTTGTGACATGATGGATAATATTCTCATTTAAAATTAGTATATATGCTTTATTGATGTAAGCAAAATATTTTATAATTGAGACAGGAAGCAAGTCTGAGGTATGAAGAAACAGGCATTTTTCTAAAGACCTAAAAATGTACATTTTAATATAGTTACCACAAAAACCAAACAGGATCTCTGCTATCCTATTATCAATGAGGAATGAAAGAATAAGTGAAAAGATGTTAGAAATGTCCTAGATACTGTCAGCTTTTTCTAAGTGATCCCATTCACTTTAGGAGCCAAATGCTATCATTACTATTTCAGTTGTTTATTCTTTTATGCTTGGTGACATAATCTCTTCCACAACAGCCAGGAAATTGAGAGAACATCAGAAGCAAATGACTAAACCACAAGACTTGGCTGGGAATAAAGTAGCCTATTCACATATATGCATTGCAGATGTTACTATGTTTTTAATATTTCTATGTCAAAAAATAAAAGTTAATTTAAGCTTAATTAAAGTTAAGTTCATTTTGAACTTAATTCTACTAGATCAGAATAAGGATCATTTTAGTCAGTATTCTGTTTCCAACAGCAGGAGCTAAAACATGCACTAAGAAAACTAAGAAATTATTTCCTTCTAGTATTTAGTATATATATTTTAGGCATTGATTCTAGTATATATTTTTAGGCATTGATATGCAGTTTGAAAAATGAGATTACCTACCAGACCATACAGCATTTCATACAAAACAGCTCCAAGACACCACCAGTCTACAGTGTTATCATAGGGTTGCTTTCGGATTACCTCTGGAGCCAGGTACTGTAAGGGAAAAATAGCTCCAAGCAATCACTAAGAGGCACAAATGCTTTGGGGCTTTTATGATTTTATGGTTTGTAGTTTTATTTTAAATTTGTTAAGTTAATTTTGTTTAAAACAATTCTTTTTAAATAATAAATAAATAAACAAACAAACAATAAATAAATAAATATAAAACCAAAACTTCTAAACCTTGCAATGAGCCTGCTAGCTACTCTAGCTTGGAGGAAAAGATCCTCATTTGAATCGGGGCATGATGGAGTGCCCTAAAAATCTAAGGGGCAATTATGTTGTGAACTTTCTTATGATATTGATAATTAGATAACACCACTACAATACATTTTGTGCAACTATTGGCTTAGTTTGGTTACTATCTTCCACAACTTTCTTAGAAAGAGAGGAGAAAGAGTATGCAAGTAAATTAACTTACCTCTGGAGTTCCACAAAATGTTGCAGTAGTATCTGAAGTAGCAATTCCTTCTTTACAAAGTCCAAAATCTGTTAAGACAACATGCCCCTGCATTGAAAATTGAAAATCTACAGTCAAACAATCAAGAATTTTAGTGATTGTATTATTTAAAATTTCTTGGATAACAGAAAGAAATATTTACAGCCTACCAATGAATCCAGAAGAATATTTTCTGGCTTCAAATCCCTGGGCATAAATGAGAAAGAAAGAAATTCATTGTAAGTAAAATCTCCAGCAAGAATCATGCTCCTGTATAACTATTAATAAGAAATAAACCAACAAATTATAAAATGAAAAAGTAAATATATATTAATAGAAAATGATTGTATTTATTTCATTTTCCCTTTTAGTCTAAGTCATTACCTGTATACAATTTTTATGGAGTGCAAGTAGCCCAGTGCACTGGCTATTTCAGCAGCATAAAACTTTGCTCTGTGTTCAGGAAAGGTACGTTCTTTTTGTAAGTGAAAGAAGAGCTGTAAATATGCATGGAGCAGGTTAAAAGAAAACTGTTATTCTCAATAATAAGGTTAACATATTCTGCAGTTGTCTATCAACAGCTATCAAAACAGTGAAAAAAACATTATGTATTCACATCCTTCCTTTAATCATTTTCTTTTTTTTTTTTTTCCACATCTGTAGCCTTGGCAAGCTACAGCTGCAATTTCTAAATAAACTACTACAATGGTCTAGTTTACACATAACCACAATCAGCAATCATGATTTTGAAGATTTTGGCTTCACATTATTTGTGAATGCTACCCATGTTTCACTAACTTTTGGTTAATATAAATCATGAATATAATATTTTTACACTAAATATTCCATGTACACATAAATAATGCAATAAAGCAATAAAGCAGCCTAGCAGCAAATTAATCTATATTTGCAATGTGGGAATCGATTTATGTTGAGCCACTACAATTAGTTACTGCAATTTCTCTTAAACTGCAGGCCAAAATCGATGACATATGACTACTATATAAAGACTGAAAAGTATACCTACCTCTCCTCCATTAACAAAATCCAGAACAAAGTACAGCTTCTCTGTGGTTTGGAATGAATAATGCAGTCCAACTAAGAATGGATGTTTCACATTTTTCAAGAGCACATTGCGTTCAGCCATGATATGTTTTTGCTATGAGGAAATGAAGGGTCAATAAGTAAGTAGGAATAATTTTGTAATTGGAAGGAAAAACAAAATCTCTTCCCTTTTACCTCTTTCCTGTTTAGGACAATTTTCTTCTGCAGCACTTTGACAGCATAGAACTTTCCATCCCGTTTTCGTTTTGCAAGAAGAACCTAAAGAAGAATTTTCATAGAAAGTCTGTTCCTCCCTGTTGAAGAATTCAAGTACATTTTTCCCAGTTCTTAGAAGTAGCAGCTATATAGAGATAATGTAGTGATGTTAGATTACTTCTAATTTTTAAAAATCACTCTTGAGATTCCAGGGATTGAAACTGGAATCTTTGATAACTGAGGCATGCAGTTATAAGTTTTCTTTTCATATCATCAACAAAAAGAGATATCCCACCCATAAAACAAAAAAAATGTTCAAATGGAGTGGTATGAGCAAAGAGTATATAATAATAAAAGGAAACCTACCTTACCAAAGCTGCCCTTCCCAATAACTTTCAGAAAGTCAAAGTCTGTTGGTTTAGCACTGGAGTGGTTTCAGGATAAAGAAAAACAGGTAATCAAAATGATAAAAGGTAGCTATTTAATACTGTAGTTGAATGGCAGTCATGCCATATATTCATCCTATCTTCCCAGATTCCCCCCACCCCAATAACTATTCCTTCAGTGTTCACTGTGTTCTCCATCACAGTTCAAATGTAACAATCACATATTTGCTGTATTTCAGTCTTCTAGAGCACCAATCATTTTACATGGTATTTCTTATTTAATGCTTGTACATTCTCATTATCCTCCACGTAACTGTTTCTTTTACTGACTTTCCACAAATTCATCCTTTCCCTTTTTTATTTGTACTCAATAACTTGCAAGCAATATTCTCTTATTTCCAAATTACAACAATTTCTTCCTAAACTTGCCTCTAATTGATATTACATGCAGAGTGCTCTTTACTCCCAGCCCCCCCTTTAACAAAATAATTGCAAAAGCTAATTTATATTTAACTAAAACCTACTGAGGATTTCCAGATGGCCCCAAGTTGATATTCTGTGAGGTAGAATTTAGCTGTTTAAAAATAAAAATATAAATTAAACTCAAATCAAGTTTATAGATAATTCATTAGTTAGAAAAAAGTCTAATCATAACATTTTAGATTGCATTGTAGTATACTCAAATTAAGTATTTTGGGGGAAAGAAGTCTTTCTTGTAACTTTGTGTTTAAAAGGACAAAGGTTAATTACTGTAATCCCTAACACTACAGAGACATTCCTGACACCAGTGAGTATAAATTGCTTTAAAAAAATGTTTCTCGGGCAGTTTTCTATGTTTAGGAGTAAAGTCTACATTCCCCACATATTTCTGTGTGCTGTCCAAAAGAAAATCCACCTTGTTTTCATAAACAGCTTTGAGATTGAAAAGGGAAACTCAGTGATTAAAAACCAAACTCTGAAAAGGTATTTGGAAGGGATTGCATTGAACTCTATTTCTTTTACACATGTTCTTACTACAGCTTTTGTTGGGATCAAACTTTCCAGACCCTTTAAAAGATTTTAAAAGTACAACTGATAGGATTAATCTTTCTAGATATTTAAGACATTTATTTTACAGATTATTTTTGCCATTTTGCTATCAAATTTTATCAGTAGAATTATCCAGGACTCTGAGGTGTAAAAAAACAAAAACAAAAAAAGAAGAACGGCAAGGATGAATGTGACCCATAGACTGTCAATCTCACCATAGAAAGATAGAACAAATGGCTGGTTCAGAGACTGACTGATTATGTCTATACGCTTTTCACCTACTCCAGTCCCGGAACACCATAAATCCTGCTCAACTAAAATGCAACTGGAAAGAGTTCTATATGGATAGAAGATAGGCATTGTGCTAGAGACCAGGTGACATATAAGAGCTATGAGTAAATTTGTTACCAATGAAAAATATAGCTGGCACCCAACATGCCTATGTTACTATAAACAACTTGAATTTGTAAAATGACAATTGCATTTGGTAGATATGAAGATTATTTTTCTATATTTTGTGCAATTATCACATTCAACTGTTGGAATAAATGAATTCATTTGATTAATGGATTAATATGTTATCAATTATTGTTATGAAGACAATAATGGTTGTGTTATATTTTTTATTAAATAAACTACCGTTCATCTCAAATGAATAACAAACAAATGTTAATAATAAACTGCTTATGCAAGTGTATATACTAGTGTAAAACTAGAGCAACTACCGGTAATTTACAGAGCACATATTATAACTTGGCCTTGTTTAAATTGTCCTAGCAAGTAGAATCAGTATTGTCTATAAGTAAAAACTCCATTTATGACATGAGAAAATCACATTACTGAAGAAAATTAACATTCCTCTACCAACTCATCAGATTACAGTTACCTGATTGTTGGCAGGGTAACAACAGAACATGTCTGACTTATTAAATCTTCTAATAGGACAACAATATCAAATCTGTGAATGATATAAGCATGAAAAAGACAAAATGTGGCAAGACACCCTTAATTATGTTCAAAATCAGATGTGGGTTAAAGCTGAGGTGGATTTGGGCCCATTTTCTAGAGACATGCTATATCTTACAGGTTGAATGCAAAGCTTTATTGATAATTAGATTACAGAAGTCTTTGACCATGGCTGAGTCAGCATTCAATGGAGATTGCTTGAGCATTGCAACAGGAAGAAGGCGATAGTGTTGACATGAACTTTATGTCAACTACTTGATGGTAGTGATTAGTATTAGTTACTGCTGCTTTAATTGCCAGAAATACTATAGGAATAGTGGCTGTTCTTATATATTTTCTTTTATTACAAAGTATTGTAGATGTTCTTGTAATTTCACTGATGAAAATGCAAAGATTCCAAAATGTACAGTATGCTTACTGACATAAAGATTGGCATCTTCACCAGAATATAGGAAGAGTGATTAGGTATATATTAAAAATAGTTTAGGAATACAAGTTAAAGGACTCCAAATCTCCAAATAATGTGAAATAACAACATTGTGAGGCTACTATATTTGAAAAGAGAAGTAGGCAATGCTTTATATTTCACTGAAGTATAAATCAAGAGAGACATTGGAAAAGGCCAATAGGTTGATGAAATAAGATAACTTCTATATTTTAAACACAGGATGCAAAAAATTAGTTACCTTTTGACTGTTTCTTTCATCCTCATCTTCAGATGGATCATATTGGTGCTTTGGAATGTCCATCTGAAGAAATGATCTTACATCTGGACTAGGAAAGATAATTTAACTGATTACATAATGTTTTATTATATATTTTCAATGTGAATAACATATACAACAAAACAAAAAATAAATTATGATCATGACTTAGCTGAAAAGTGAAATCAAATAGGAAATTAGATAGATTACATCAGAACTAATTAAGTCGAAGCTTCCATTTCCATTGATATAATATATATTAATTAGATCACTTGTGAACACCACCAGGAAAAAGCAATTTCCATTATAACACTTTTGATATTGCTGCCATTTTTAACTTTTAATTTGTTAAATTTTGTATTATAATAACATTAGAAATCACTACCATAATTATATATCACTGAATGAAAGCAGCAGAAATTAGATCAGTTAAAAATAGTTTCAAAGGAATTAACAATCCAAACATTTTCCAAAACATTTTAATAAGCCATAGCAAACCAACAGTGAAGCCACCAACCTCTTTACCACTGGTTATGTATTCCAGAGAAGCCACAACCATGGGGCAAGTAGAATCTGAATCTGAACTTCTCTTATTTACCTTGTGGACAGGACATCACCTACCGCAGGGGTCCCCAACCTCCAAGGCCATGGCGCACAGCTCAACTTTCTATCTAATTGTAACTGCCAAACTTATTAGGCCTCACTGAGCCACCAGTTCAGCTAGTCCTCAACTTATGACCACAATTGAGTCCACAATTTAGGGTGTTGTTGTGAAAGTTGTAAAGCAGGTCATTCAATGACCAGACCCAATTTTATGACTTTTCTTGTTATTTTTTGTGGCAATCATTAAGTGACTGTGGTGTTGTAAAGTGAATGCTATAGTTGTTAAATGAAATCCTCAGTCATTAAATGAACCCATTGTTTACAATGAGGCGATTTTTGAAAACAGAAGTAAACTCAATTTCCAGCAAAAACATTGTAAATCGCGGACATGTGATCATGGGATGCTGTAAATGGCTGTAAATGTGGGCCAGCTGCCAAACACCCAAAATGCAGCAATGCAACCATGGGAGCTCCTGGACATCGCAACTTTGAATCTGGGTCAGAAATAGCTTTTGAGGTAGGGGGACTGTTTTAATTTTGAATGGTTGCTAATCAACTGTTCATAGCAAATGATTGCTAAGTGACTGGTCATAAGTTATGGAAGAATTATTCAGAAGAATTATTTTAATCAGTCGTAAATTCCTTCAATCAGAAAAATTCAAACTTTACCTCTGTGTGAATCAAAGCATAGGATCAGGCTACCAATTATTAAAGGCTTAAGTAATGATTTTAGCAACAATTCTGCAGTGTTTTAAAAAAAAATATTGAACACCACATCTGAGAACTCTAACCTTGACCTGCCAAAAGCATGCCTTGGTGATCACTTTCCATGTCATTTTGTGCAGCATCTGGTAATCAAAAGTTATAGACAGTCTCTTACAATACAGGTAGTCCTTGACTTATGATCACAATTGGGACCAGAATTTTCATTGTTAAGCAAAGCAGTTGTTAAGTGAGTCGGGCCCAATTTTACAATCTTTTGGGTCATGTTTGTTAAGTAAATCATTACAGTTAAGTGAATCAGCATGGTTATTAAGCAAATCCAACTTCCTCCAATGATTTCACTTGTTGGGAGCTGGCTGGGAAAGTCGTGAGTGGCAATCACATGATGCCAGGATGCTGCAACCATTATAAATACATGCCAATTGCCAAGCTCCTGAACTTTGATCATGTGACCATGAAGATGGTTTTAAGTGTGAGAACTGGTTGTAAGTCATTTTTTTCACTACTGTTGTAACTTTGAATGGTTGCTAAATGAATGGTTGTAAGTTGAGAACTACCTGCATATCATTTAGAAGGAACTTGTGGATTGTCATTACCACTATATAGTTTACCACATAATTTTATTCTTTTGGGGGTTTTAAAAAAAAGTTTCACTTACTGATTGCAAAGGTCAGGCTGTCGCACTAAATTCTGAATGAATTCGTTCAATCCTGCTCTTCTTTGTTTAATAAAATCTGAAAAACAAATGAGAAAAGATCAGATATTAGAATGCCTGCTTCAAAATGTAAATATATACATTTCTTAGATTACCTCATTAAAAAAGTTAAAAAAATTGCTCTTGTATTTGTAATTAGGGCTGCTTTCCAGCATCCCATAAATACCAGTGGACAGATGAAACAGATTAGATTAGATTAATCAATAGATCCTTTATTTTAAAAATGTCTTATTTTGTACCAGAATAACAGGATAACAGAATAACAAGCAGGAAACCTATCCCATTTCAAACAAATGGTTGTCCAATCTCTTCTTTAAAATCTCCAGTGTTGGCGAACTCATAACTTCTGGAGGCAAATCAGATTAATTCCACTGATTAACTGTTCTGTCAGGAGGTTTCTCTTTAGTTCTAGGTTCCAAATCCTTTAAACTATAGATGTAATGGTGCACTCACTTAAAGGAGGAGGATATGGCGAAATGGATACTACTGAATAGATAACTTAATTTTTTTTTTAAAAAAACCTATCATTCCTATACAGCTCTTGTTATCTGAGAACATGATAAATACACACACATTTTGATTAATATTAACACGTAATACATTGTCCTGTGTAGGAAATCAGATATGGAAAACCAACTGAAATAAGTGTGGCTAGTAGGAAAACTTAAGATGGCAGGGCACCTCAAATCAGAAACTAATTATTCTGTCACGTTCAGTCCTGTTACACTTGGAGAAACTGACAATAAGGGAAACAATAATATATAAAAGCTGCTTTGAAACTCAGATGTTTTACCTAGGCTACGCAGAATGCAATGAAAGAAGTTCTATGTAATCAGAGATAAACTGGAATTCTTTTCTATGAATAAATATACAAATACTTTAAACTTCCTTGTGTAATATTTCCTAGCTTTAGCTAAAATTTTGTTCTAGCGGAGATAATTCAAGTTGAAATCACTGATGCAGAAACAGTTTAAAGATAGAATGAAAACTAAATGAGATTGCTTACCAGGATCAAAATTATCTCCAAATATTCTCTTAGCAGGAATTCTCAAATTCATTGTAGGAAATTGTTTCCTTAGCTGAAACACATAAGTCATATGATATAATTTAACATCAGAAATCAGTTCAATTCTCAATCATGATGTACCAACAATTTAGCAGAAGAAATTGATTCAGAGAAATTTCCCCAATTTGGGCACAACATCCCTACTTACTGTATTATACAGCTTGTCAAACTCAGCATATCGCCTGAAGACAAACCATTCATTAGTGCCAACTGAGACCAAGACTTTGTAGACCTGTTGATATAAACAATTTTAATGAAAAGTTTTATAAAAATGTATGGGATTATTGTATACACATCCCATTTGCTTAATTACTATTTAATATTTAATTAAAAAACTTAATGCTATAATAGATGACCCAAAGTAACCCAGTTGGCTTTTATACCTAAGGGAGGACTAAAAGTCATGGTTTTAGCCATCAACAGGCACATAGAGGTAAAACAACACTCACACATCATTCAAAAGAAACAAAAATATTAAAAAGGAAAAAGATCAGCAATCAATTCCCAGATAAACTGGGACTAACACCAGAATTAACACTAGACAAACAAATAGTAAACAGAGAAAACTATACCTCCACCAACCCTAGCAGGGCAAGCTAATATATATAAACAGGGAGCAAACTCCATACTCACTAGCATTGATGTCACCTAGTAGGGTAATAAAACAATTGTAAGCCAATAAGCAGGCTCAGAGAGCACCAAGATCAACCCTGAATGAAACTGGATTCATTTAACAAACACATTTCACTTAACAACTGCAGCAAAAAAGATTGTAAAATTGGGCAAAACTCCTTTAACATCCTTTCTTAGCAATAGAAACTTTGGTTCCAATTGTGGTCATAAGTCAAAGACTACCCATATCCACATGATTCTCTTGGTTTATCATTTGTATTTCTACTTTGATATTCAAAAATTTAGCCATTTTTTATTTTATATATCCTGTTGAAAGTCTTTATCCAGGTTGATTCTTGGCTAGTCATTTGTTTTTTCACTTTAGCTTCCTTCTCTGTATTAAAAACCACACATTTTTATTATCCAATATTTCTGGTTCTAATATTTCTGCATCAGGTCAAATTTGTTTTCACATCTCTTATTTATATCTTTTGGACATAGTCTATCTATAGAAATAGATGTTTATCCTATACTTTCCCATTCCTTTCTCTTCCCTTACTTTCCCATTATTTTCATTTTTTTCTGTGTATTTTGATAAACTAATAAAAATTTGAAATGTCATACTGTAATTATTTCTAAAACATCACCACTATCATTATGGGAGGGAGCTGACATAATTCATAGTAGCCCCTCCCTGTTCTGTAAAGTTGTGGTGCTAACAAGATAACCATAAATGTTGGACAGCGCCTTGGAGCCAGGAGGTGGGTTTCCTTTTAGTGAGAATGCAGCTGGATCCCCAAGCAATATGGAGCTCTAGCATTGCAGGCTAAAATCAAACCTTGCAATATATGCTGCACTTCTGACTCAGAAGTGAATGGTCTCAGTTGCCTAATGGCGAATAGTGTAGGGTTATAGGAATATATAGCTGATTTGGAATTGAAGCCTCTGTGGAGTCCCCTGAGAGAGATGGTTAAATTAGGCCTGTCTGCTTGCTGATTTGTGTAGCATTGAAGTCTCCTCAAACTGAGCAAATAAGAGAATATGAAATTTACCGTACAATGAAGCACTTTCCGTTTCTATACTTACAGTAAATCTTTTTTTCTTCACTCTGTGTTCATCAGAGCTGGGGATGCTAACACTTGGACAGCTTTCCTTCAGATCCATTTTACGCTGCTTCCGAGCAAAAACTCAAGACCACCACACCAGGACGTAGACAGTATCATCAGCATTGACTTAAAACACATAGTCGTTTTTGTGAAAACTTAAATTCCATCATGAAAACCTTAAATAAAATGAAATGTTAGGAAGGAGCAACAAGAACTGATGTCGTTCCTAAAGGCACATAAAATTTTACCCTCTCTTTTAAAAATTCACTCCTAGCCCACATTTCGATCAAGTGAATATGGAACAAGAGTATTCATTTTTTTAAAAGGCTTGGAGATTATGCATGCAGACACAAGAAACATTTTTTAATATCTGAAAATACATTCTATAGAGACATTTAGAACTCTGAAATATTTCTGTCACTACATGTACGTAAACTGTAATACAAAATAATTATGTATTTTATTTGTCTCTACTCTCCTGACAAATCTCACAAACCCTATTGAAAGAATAACATATAGTCACATACTGTCATACCATTGCAGGTAAAGAACAGAATAATGAAGGTGGTCTTTTATGGTTGAGGTTTTATGGTCAAGCAATAAATATAATCTCACTAACATAATTCCAAAATGATCAATGTAGAATTATATTTATGTTATTTCTTCTCTTATCCATTCTTTTCCACATAGCCCAATATCATTAATTTGGAGAAGGGTTACTTATTTGCATATTTTCCAATGCCTGCTACTGTCTGCCTATTTTTTTTTTTTGCTGTATTCTTAAGATAATAATTCAAAATAATGGTTGAATTTGAATATAACATTATACCACGAACATAGTTTATCAACCAACATAGCGGGGCTTGACCAACACAACAGCCCCAAACAAACCACACTATGGTTTACTATAACACGTGAACCCGAACATTATTTCAGAGTAGTTAATTTCTGCCAGTATAAAATATGATACGTTGCAGCCTAGGATTTTCCTTTGAAAAGCTAGATACTAATTATTTCTCTTCTTATCAATAATCCCCAATGGATAGGATCCTAATGTATGCACAGATCAAAAGTAAATGTAAAATGACAAGGCAAATGTAAAAAGACTGCTACGGTTTTAAGCTGCTAAATTTAAAATATGTAGGTTGCTGATGGTATGCTAATGAACATAAAACGTAAAATTTGGCTTCTGAATTACAATATTTATGCAACCTGGCTTGTGACTGTCTGTGACTCAGAGTTAGATCTGCTCAGAGGCTTTCAGATGCACCTAGAAGCTTAGATTTTGGAGAGAGTTCAAACATGTTTGAATAAATAAATAAATAAATAAATAATCTCATTTATAAAAAGATTTATAGTTTTATCTCAAGAGTAGGCTTACTTTTGACAAACACAGGCTGTTGCTCTAAATACAAGAAAAAAGTCTCCTGAATTTAAAATTTAAGCATCAAATGATGAAATGTAAATATCAAATAATGGGCAAAGAAATAAATTTGATGATTCTGGTAGATTAAAAAGAAACTAAAATAAACAGTTCAGGGAAAGAAAATCATATTGAGAAATTTATTTCTTTATGCAGTCAAACTTCCAACTTGAGAAGATCAAAACTAACCAAATATTTCAAAAATAAATTACTTCTAATCTATAAAGGACAGGCATACAGTCTGTTATGTAATTATAATATTCTCATACAAAAATACACTGACAGCTAGAACAGAAAAGAAGTTTCAATTTGCTCATCCTTGAATGTGAAAAAAATGGAACTCAGTGCAACCAACACAGAACAATTCAATTCTAGGATTACATAGTTTGAAATTACATACAATTGTATGTATGTATGTATGTATGTATGTATGTATGTATGTATGTATGTATGTATATATGTATGTATGTATGTATGTATTTATTTATTTATTTATTTGTGCATATGCTATTAATATACAAAGCAAAAGAGAGGGAAAGTCTTTAAACTGATGTGCTATTTTCTTCCCATGTTACAGAACAGAGGTGATTTAAACAGGTGCTCCACATCACTTAATCCCAATATTTAAATAGATGCCAGGACTATTTTCTCTTGTAAATATTTCAAATCTAAGCTATCAAGTTAAATCATGAATCTCTCCTGCAAATAATAATATACCTTGCCTATGCATCCGGGTTGGACAGAACTAAACAAATGGAAATAAACATACAAGATCCAAATAAAACATTCCATGCTTTAGGAACTATCCACAAAAAACTTTCTCATGTACCTAGTAAAGATCTCCTTGAAAGTAGGTGCAGCTTTAGCAAATTTATTCTACACATGAAAACAATTAAATACTTAAGAAAGGGATCAGTTCTTGCCATTTAGATCAATAGATTAAGCCAGGCAGAATAATGTAGACTGCCCAAAAGAGGTCTCAATTGTGTGTAATAACTGCTTTCCCATCTTCATGTTAATATAATGGAAATGTTAAGGATAAGGCAAAATTTTACTTGTGCTTCCCACCTCATTGGTGGGAATGGTGTAGATTTACACCATTCTTTCCAAACAAACTCTGTCAAGATTTCAGAGCCAGTTGGGGAACAGCCTAAATACAAATGAAACATGAAATATAAATAAATAAACTTAATGGTCTCACTGACCAGTTTACAACGCTCCAACAATTTTTTTTCAAATAGATTTTACTGCATATGTAGTGTTATACCAACACTAACACTTGATATTTGATTTCCAAGGATAATATATTTGAAAACAAGATTAAAAAGAGTTGTTCAGGAGAGGTAGCTTTTGCAATGAGCAGCTTTCTTCCACTGTTATGAATACAAGCACAGTACTGTTATCACCCACATGTAAAATAATTCTGGGATTCATAGTCATGCTAGTCTAAACCTTGGACTGAAGACAGGCTTTGTTTTCAAATACAGTGGTATTTGGCAATAAATGAAGGCATGGGCATGAAATATCCTAGTCATCTAACATTACAACATTCCCCCAAATGACTGAAAATAAAGACATTTCTTTCTAACGGCAGGTGAACTTTCTGCAAAAGTTACCATCTTAATTTGGCAAGGTGGAGAAAAATGGCTTTGGACTAGATTTTTGTCTGTCCATACATACTTTTCCTTGTGAATACTTATTAAATTTAAGGTTATCTTCCTTTTGGGGAAGGAAACTACCATAACCACCACATGGAGTTTTAAACTAAGTCAGTTGTATTAAATATTTCAGTTTGATGGGTCTCAGAACAGCACTATCAGTCTAATTATTGATGTTCAGTTTCTTTGTTACTCATTCTTATGGAGTGCTTTGAGATCTGTTCAGCACTGGAGATACAAGCAACCACATCTGTGTAAAACCACCTTCAGGCACCAAGCATTACAAATTAGTATCTTTGTGGGGATTTGTTTTACCTTGACTTCCTGCTGTGCGTCAGCAGTCTAATCCATTCAGTGAATTCTAATAATTTGAATCAAACTCCTGCTTTATAAATTTGGATTTCAAAACCAGCAGCACCAGGTACACACATTAAGGTGACTGTAAATTAACCTACTGAATGCTATTACATGTTTTCAACTGTATGAAGAATTCTGAGAACAAGACAAAAGCTTGCCTCCAGAGTTCTCACAGTTTCTGACATGTTTGGGACAGTGCCTCCAAAACAATTATGTGAACAAAAGAAATAAAGTTACAAGAACAGAAAAAACACAGAAAGATTTCTTTGGTTAGTTCTTCATGTACTAAAAATATTTCTGTTTGCATGTAATAATACTAAGTCACCATTTCCTTTTATAATGCAAGAATGCTTAGTACTACTTTTCAAGGGTCTTTTGTTTAACTCGTCACTTCTTTGTTTTCAGTATTTTTTCACTTCCCAGAAATGTCACAACCACCCTTTAAAAAGAAGCAAAATGTTGCAATTATCTTTGGCCATATCATAAATTGAGCAAGACTGTAGAAAATCTGAACTCCTACTGTATTTATCACACTCGTATATGTAAGCTCTCTTTTAGAGCTCAAACCTGATCATAAATAAGCTTCACCGTATTTAGTAGAACATATTTCCAAGTCAGCAGAGTACTTATAATCCAACTATCTCTATACCCGTACTTTGCTACAAAACTATGTGATCGGGCTTAGTTTTTGGGAAGGAAAATAAGGGGGGTGGAATTGTGCATCTGCCTACAGCATCCATCAGTATTCATCTTGGTAGCATTCTATCAGTGTGTGAGAGAGTTGAGGGCTGTTTGGAAACTGAAACATGGAAAGTGAAACAGTATTTGCTGTGTGAGCAAGAAGGAGACAGCAAGGAGCCTGGGCATGGCTTAGCTCAGCTGTTCTGTACTAAAGCTGGTTGCTGCTCTGAAACTAAAACTGAAACTCCTCTCTTCTGCTTGTGTTTTGCACTTGGAACAGATTTCTTTTCAGGTGGGGAGGGGGAGTAGAACTCCTTAGCATCAGTGTGTGTTAATAATAATATATGAAATACTAATGCTCTGACAATCATTTCGAAAAATCTCTTAGTGAGCACCTAGAAGCCAAAAGGAACATATGTGTCAAATTTCAAGTTTGTAGGCTTTACAGTTCTGGAGATTTTGTGATGACGCATGAGTAATATTTCGCTTATATATAGAGAGATTTATGATTAGTCCTAGCATCAAAATAACTTTACTCGTAAATATAGAAATCGTTGATAGTCTTAGGTTATTAATTATCTCAGTTTATTTTTAAGAGAGAATAAACTCACAAGCAACAAAAATGTAAAACATTTTATACTTTAAAAATTCAGTACTCATAGCAATAATCTCCACTTTACAATTTAATTGCAAATACCCATATCCATTCTTTTGTATCTTATTTCATTACATCTTGGAAAACTATGTAGAAAACTACAGTGACTGTTTTATGATAAAGTTGTCAGCTTAGATTTCTTTAGGTCCTAGGAGTCATGTAACATTATATAACAGAATAGTAACTTCAATATAACAGGACAGACTAAGATTTCTCAATTTATTTCAAATTCTACTTCTATTTTATATGTGCTGAACATTTCCCACTCAAACCATGTCACTAGTTTTACTAATCTTTAAAAATTCACAGGCAGACATGCCCCTTTCACATTTTATTTTTTATAACAACAAAACACATCTGTACTTCCCAGAAAATCACTAGTTAAATGCTGTCCTTTGGAAAGTAATAAGAGGTAAAGACTTCTTTTACTTCTAGGGGGATTGAAAGATTGCCTCATTCTTCAAGAACAGAGCAGAAATAATTCACTACATAATAACCTCTTGAGGTAACTTCATTCTCCTACAGCCCACGTCTGTGCTTAGTGAGCTGCATCATAGATTACTCAGATGTAGCTACTTCTGGCTCTGTAGGTTTGAACATTAATGGAAAGTATATAGTACATATGACTAAATTGACAGAAGCCATATACATCATTTGTGCAGAACTCCAGAATCACGAATATTTAAATACTTGGGTAGTAAAGGAAAGAACATGGTAAATTTATTGGAGGACACTGTAAAATACACCTCTAGAATAATACCATATTTATATGATCACATGCCAATGGTTAGCTATTTAAAAGTACATTTAAAAATTTAAATGTAAAAATTAATGAAAGACAAATGAAAAGTATTAGCATGTGATTGTATGAACATGCTGTTGTTCTAGAGGTGCATTTTTACATGGTATTGTTTTAGAGATCTATTTTAAATAGTCAGTTTGGTATTGTGATTAAGGCACCATGCTAAAAACTCAGAGATTGTGAGTTCTAATCCTGCATTAGGCACAAAGTCAGCTGGGTGACTTTTGGCCAGTCATTCTTTCTCAACCCCAAGAAACAGTCAATGGCAAACCACTTCTAAAATCTTGTCAAGAAAACTGCAAGGACAAATCCAGGCAGTTACCAGGAGTCCACTATTATTTGAAGGTGCACCCACACAAAATCACCTAAAATTAATCTCCAATTTTATTACTGCATGCAATTGAAGGACATATATTTTTCCGTTTCCTTTAACTGAGAACAATACTTTATTCTAGAAGACTTTAAAACTGATAATGTTTGATTATCATATTAGCATTTTTATGTATTATTTTTATATTTACTTGGTGGGATAATATGATCAACTAAAAATCTACCATGTTTCACTGCACTTCTGTTTTCTACCTCACAAGGTTCCCATGTTCTTTTTTAATTATACTTTTTAGCGTGTAGATCTAGGTAATTTTTGAATTGCATATTGTTCAGAAAGAGAGGGTAAAAAACCAAATGACTTGTTGATTCTATCAACACTAAGTGCAACCTGAAAGCATCATAACATGCAGCAGCTTATTAAAAATCTCTATGCATTTATTTATTGTTCATAATTCCACATGGGTTTATTCAAAAGTAAAATATATAGCTTTCTGTAATGGTTAGTTCCTTCACTAACCATTTAATGAGATTTAGGACACAGGTTATTATATGTAAGCTCCCAGCTGCAAGTTTTTCTGTTACCAGTGAAGGGACTTGCCTCCCTGCCACATCAAAGAAAGTCTCAATCCTAAATTGGTTCTAAATGAGAAATAATTATTTTATTTCCTGTCTTCCGTTCTTTCTGCCTCTTTCTCCAGTCTACTAGACTGTTCTGGGTCCATTCTATCAAACAATGTCATTTTGTTGGACCCTGGAGCCCTGCCTTCACAGTGGCTCTGCCTACCCCTTGAAAAACCATCCCTCCGGAGATCTGATGGAACAGTGATGGTATTGTACTGGTTCAGCCCGGTTCTGCTGAGCCGATAGCACCGATGAGCAGCGGAGACTGAACCAGTTCTCTCCAATGCTCTGCTGTTGGGCCCATCCGCCTGCTCGGGTTCCCATACTAATCTTTATTCCCTGCGTTTGAAGCGCAGCTGCTTTGCGTGGCACAGTAGATTGGTGCGCAGCAGCTGCTGAAGCGACAGGGAGAGCGCAGGATTGCAGGAGGCGAGTCGGAAAGCCTCTGCGCCTGTGCAAAGTGCGCATTTGGTGCTTACGCAAAGTGTGTGTGCACGCGCAAAGCGCGCCCAAGCCACGCCCACTGAACAGGTGGTAAAAATGTTTGAAATGCACCATTTTGATGGACCTAACCGTTAGCCTTTTATACGGTTTTGAAGATGTGGCTTTGCCTTGGCCATGATGTTAGGCAGACTCTGCTGGTGATGCAGCTTGCTTTGGAGACTGTTGTTTTAACTAGAGCATCATGGTTTATAGTGTCATTTTATTATTTCTGTCTCATCCAATTCTTTTCATCTCAATTCATCCTGTAAAGAATGATTTCATGGCAATGTTGCATGAAAATAATTACTTACAATCTAAGGAAGCTGCTAAAGAGCTCCATTATGGATCTTATTTCAAGATAAGAGAAATATATTGCAAATTTCTCTTGGACAGTCTTAGAGTTACACTATACAGATAGTCCAATGTCACAAGCTCTCATACAGTGACTATTTGAACTTCTAAATCCCTGAATTAAATAGTACTGGGGAAGCCAGATTCATTTAATAACCATGTTACTAACTTAACAACTGCAGTAGTACATTTAACAACTATGGAAAGAAAGATAATAAAGGAAGCAAAGCTCACTTAGCAACTGTCTTGCTTAGAAACAGAAACTTTGGGATCAATTGTGATCAATCAAGGTACCCATAATGTTGCATTTTATTACCATGTCATTTAGCAATGGCAATTCTAGTCACAATTGCCATGTGATCTGTAAATGCATTGTTTACTGCTACATCGACACAGCCACCTCCATTTTTTTCACTTGCCTTTTTTATTTGATGAAAAGTTGTAAAAAATGTGAAGGCTTGTTCATTACACCCTTTCCCCACAGTAGCAATTGTTTAGATATTTGAGATACAAGATACAAGGAACTAAAAATGGATCATGATAAGGCATTAATTAGATACCAGTTTTTGTAGAATTTGATTGGTCAGCTATGGATTTCTCACCATTTTAAATCTGGCAGCAATGATATTGACTGAGTTAATTTCACTGTTTTTGGAGGACTGGAGTGTGATGAAATTAGTATTAAACTGTTCTTATATTTTAATCTATAGCTGCCACATCTTCAACATTAATTTAAAAACATTTTTGCTTCTGAATACTTTAGAAGATCAATATGAGATCCAGTAAGAAATAGAACATACTTTATTATGTCTCAAAAAAAACCAATCCCAAATTACTGACATCTAAATTTAAGACCTGTATAAAACAGTACTCCAGTAGACAGTGTCCTATGGATTCCCAATTGCAAACCTCTTTAAAATATGTGTTAAGAAACTTATCTCTGTACCTGCTACTTTACTATCTGAATAATTATCACTGGAAATATTTCAGAAAATATATTGGTAAAAAAATAAAATGAAGTCATGAGTAGCTTCTGCACTACTGTGTGTAAAATATTAGTGCCAGAGACTATAAATAAGCTGTCTCAAAAGTCAAAATATCCCCATGAATAATCTTGTATTTAAAGGAAAGTTGGTTTCTTTTTGAATTCTCTTCCTTGATTCCATATATTAATTTGTTTCTGAGAACTGTCAAAAAAAGAAACTGTATAAAAAGGCTAGATCTCATTCAAGCATAATTTTATCTGGCAATTAATAAAAAAAACATAAATGCAGAAATAAATAATTTTCAATACATTTTTCTTTACTGCACGTACAGAAAGTATGTACTGTATGTTTTTCTTACCTAAAATGAATTTCTTTATGCTAGTGCAATAGTGTAATATTGACATAGACAAAAATATTTCCTAAGGCTACAAATATCCCAGTTAAAGTTTGTCAGACTTGTTATGATAGATCTTTTTTTCTTACCTTGGCAACTTTTCAAAATCCATTTTATAGTATCAATTTTTTTTAGAAATAGTCCTTTATAGAGAGCACCAGCTGAAAGAAAAGAAGGGATAAGAAAAACAGACACTCGGGAGATGTAGAGTCAAATATAAGTGGGTTTTTAGGGTCAGTAAAGAATCAAACACTTTGCATCACTAACTGCTGAGCGGCGAAAAAAATTACTCAGCATTTACACAGAGTTCTTTTCAAACAACGGGATTACCTTACCGGCGAGCGAGAAATTTTGAACAATTCAAATCTTCAGCTCCCAGAGAAAATTAAAATAACTCGGTCCTGAGTGACCGGGATTCTTTTTACTTGCTTCCTCAAAAGCAAACAAACTGGGGGGTGCGAGATCTGCACATAACTCAGTTGCGACCTAACTTCTTTCCTCTTTCCCAGACCAAAGCACGCTGGTTTACCACAAGAGACTTGTAGCGTTTTCAAGCTGACATCGCTCTCGCTTCCTTCTTCCGATTTTTTTTTTTTTTTTTACTGCGCGCGACTGGCCGCTTGGGGCTCTTTCTCTACCGATGTGGTTAACCCGTGAGGGCGCGCCTCAAATACAAACCACCCCCGATGGGAGACCGGCCGCTTCTCGGCTTCCTGACCTCAGGCAGAGATATTCCTCCCCCACCCCCCCACGCGGTCGTCAGATAGCCGCCGTAACCCGGGGCGCCGTCCCTTAGTTTGTAGGAGAGACGCGCCCAATCGCTCCCTAGAGCCGTGCCTGCGCAGGGTGGAGCCTTGCTTTCTCCACCCGGGGCGGCGGGGTAGGTTGATTCTGACTAGCCGCCGCTCTCCCGCCCGAAGCTTTTACTCACCGCGGTTTCTGGTCAGCGCGGGACAAAAAAGACCAGCAAAATCCTGCCCTGCGTACGAACGTCTCTCTCCTTGCAGCGGGCCGGGAGGTGGCGGCGTCTGCGGCGGCTCCTTCTCCGGCTGCTGTGGGAACAACAGCTAGAGACGCCATGAGGTTTCTTTCTCCCAGTAAAAGATCCGTGCCAGGGTCACTCGAGGACGCGTTCCTACGTTGGATTCATGTGACTTTGACACGAACTCGGCAGGACCTCTCGCCCCCTGGCGGATACCTGCCAGGACTAAGGAGTTCTGATTTTTGGCGAAAGCAGAAACTGCTGCGAAGTAGTTCAGGTTCAGAGCTTGGGAAATTGGTATCTTCTTCTTTTAATCTGTGTGTTTTTAGGACGGTTTGGCACCGTCAAGGACCGTCCCATAGGTAAAATGCAGTTGGTCCGTCATCCATCGTAGAACAGCTTCACACAATATCAGCAATGACTCAAAACTGCAAGAGCCTCAGTAGAAATTTAAAAAATGACAAGAAGCCAAGAGTTAGCTGTCTCACATTTTTTATTTTCCATTATAAATACCTAATCTGTTTACATCTATTTTAAGGCACCTTGCATTAAATAGCACCAGAAAAACACTTGACAATTTAAATTACCCAGATAGACCATTTAAAAACAAAATTGCAAGCAACAAATAAAGGTGCCTATTCATTTGTTTTATTACCATTGAATTGGGATCAACTCCTGCTGGCAAATGCTCACCATTTGATCCATCGTACCTCTTCCAAGGACAACACATTAATCTCGTTGATCCATATCATCCAACTTAACCATTATCTTTGCCTTGTTCTCCTCATTCTTGCCAGCATATTTTTTCTAGTCCATCTTCTGGCTTCATGTATCCAAAATACAGTATGTAGGTTTTGCTTGCTGACCATTCCTGGAACATTTCATCTAGAACTTGACTAATAGTACTCTTATTAATTATCTCAGAATCCATATGGCAAAGGCTTTCATTTGCTCTTTCTTAAGGTCTGGGGCCTAGACATGGCAAGCTGCCTCGTGGGTGGAAAGTCCCATAAATATTATATTTCGACAAGTTCTTCATTCCACTTAGTTTACTCAGTAGTGCTGACCAAAGAACATCTGTACTATGAGATGGACTCTCTCTCCCTAAATCAAACTGAATAATATATAAGCCTAGTTTGGCTGCTTTGGCATCTGAAGCAGAATATTCAAAAGTTCTTCCCCATTCATTGTTCTTGCAAGATACAGTAATAATTAAGATATAATGGTTTAAAGTCATGCAAAATGAGCTGCCTAAAGCAGCTGTGTCACTGCTAAAAGATAAAGCTGGTTTCTTAGTTGTAGGGACAGACAGAGGAAAGCTTTTGAAGATGGTCTCAATTAGTAAGCTGAAAAACAGGAAAGAGCTTAAAACAACACCTCTTTATTCTGTGCTAACTTTCCCCAACTTTCTTTCTGACCCTCTCAGTATGGTCTCTTTTATACAGGTAGAAAGTTTGAGGTAATATTGGATTCTTGGTGCTCTCTGATTTTTTGCCGATGTTTTTTTACCAAGCTAGATAACATCATAATGAGGGAGACTGAGTTTACTTGCTGCTTATATGCTGACTGAGGTATGTTAGATGGTAACAGAAAAGTATATATTTTTATATATTAGACTCATCACCAAGTCGTTTGGATCTAGAAACCTTGGGGAATGTTCTATATATGAGTTACTGGATGTTGATCCATTGTGCCATGATGATTCTTCATTTCATTAGTACTCACATGTCTTTTTTCCCCAAAGGATAATACATTTCCCTTAAGCATCTTAACTCATTTTATATAAAATCAGTAAGCTATACTTTAATAAACTTAGATTAAGCAAAAAAAAAAGATTAGTGTATCTGAAACTTAATTACAGTATCTCTGAGCCATTTATTTAATTGTGAAGTGCCAATCTGGCAGTCAATATAGGGTAACAGTAAAGTATAAATATACAGTATTTTATAAATTAGAATATAGCATTCTAATCACTTTGGATCAGTTCAGATCATTTATTGTAGTCCATGACCAAAAAGCAAATTAACCTAACATTTTTATTATCCCAACTTATAAACAATTTGTATCGGGAAGTTAATAAACTGAAAACAATTATACAATTTTATAATAATCAACAGCAATAGCAGAAACATTGGAAATAATAAAAAGAATTTGGTAAATTTCCAAGTTTCATCATTTATTTGCTAGTAACACAGCAGAATTTGGCAACTATAAAAATACTATCATGATTACGTATCCGCTGTTAGATCCCATGTACCGTATATACTCGAGTATAAGCCGAGTTTTTCAGCCCATTTTTTGTGCTGAAAAAATCCCCCTCGGCTTATACTCGAGTCAGATTCCCTCTGAAAAAAAAAATGGTGTGGAGCTCCGGAGCTGGGCAGGCGCTTCCCTGCTTCCGTGTTTCCTTTGCAACTTTTAAGCATGGGGGTAATCAGAAGCAGAAAAGTTCTTGCATGAGGATATATTTTTCTTTTTTAACTGTTTTTAGGGGGAAAGACCCACCGTCATGTGAGAATGCTCAGACACGAAATCTATCCGCCCGAAAATAAGTGTGTGTGTGTGTGTGGGAATTTTAACAGGGAAGATGTAGGGAGAAGGCAAAAGCGACAGAAGATCCTTCAGGGGAAACTGAGGGGGAGACTCACCAGATGAGCCAATGACGGCCGGTTTTTCCCGAGACAAGAAGCTCCGCCGTGCAATGAAAGCGCCCTGGCTCTAGGCTCGTGGGCTCAGAAAACAACACGAGCCGAGGTCGCTTCGGCTCCGCTCGGCTTCTCCAACATCCGGCACCGCCCTGTTCTATGTGCCGGGCCCGGCAAGTCCGAGCAGCCAGCACGTGGAGCAGGACAGCGCCAGACATCGTTGGCTGCCTCTTTCGCAGCACGGGAGGCCTCCCCCGGCTGGCCAGCTGCTCTCCTCCTTCTCTGCCTGTTTGTTCTGTGTGACCGAGGAGGAGGAGACCGGCCGGCTGGTTGGGGAGGCTTTCTGCGCCGAGGGAGGCGGCTGCTGGTGTCCGGCTTTGCTCCGCTTCTCCGATGGTCTGGCGTGGCCCTGTTCTTTACTTGGGCAGCCGGGCGCCCGCAACGGCGCCACGGCGGCAACAGGCAGTTTCGCCCGGGCTCCGCTCAGGTGTCCGGCTGGGGCTGTTGGGAGTTGCTGCCGCCGGTGCGGCCCCAGTCCCGCGTCGCCTCGGGAATGGGAAAGGCAAAGCGCTTTTGCCTTTCCCTTCCCAGCTGGGGCTGTTGGGAGTCGCTGCCGCCGGCGCGGCCCAGTCCCGCGTCGCCTCGGGAAGGGAAAGGCAAAGCGCTTTTTGCCTTTCCCTTCCCGGCTGGGGCTGTTGGGAGTCGCCGCCGCCGGCGCGCCCCCGAGTCAGGGCTGCGTCCGCTCGCAGGAACGGGGAAAGGCAAAGCTTTGCCTTTCCCTTCCCGGCTGGGGCTGTTGTCGCTGGGGTCGCTCCTTCGCGCGTTGGGAGCCCCAGGGCGCGCCCGTCGCGCCTCGGGAAGGGAAAGGCAAAAAGGAAGAGCGCGGCAGCGCTTTGCAACAGCAGCAGCGGCACTGGAGGCTCAGGCTCAGCGGCTCCTGGTTTTGCCCCACCCTTCCCAAGGTGACGTGGGACTGGGGCCGCACCGGCGGCAGCAACTCCCAACAGCCCCAGCCGGGAAGGGAAAGGCAAAAGTGCTTTGCCTTTCCCTTCCCGAGGCGACGCGGACTGGGGCGCACCGGCGGCAGCAACTCCCAACAGCCCCAGCCGGGAAGGGAAAGGCAAAAAGCGCTTTGCCTTTCCCTTCCCGAGGCGACGCAGGACTGGGCGACGCGGCAGCAACTCCCAACAGCCAGCCGGGAAGGGAAGGGCGCTTTGCCTTCCTTCCGGCACGACTGGGCCACCGGCGGCAGCAACTCCCAACAGCCCCAGCCGGACACCTGAGCGGAGCCCGGGCGGAACTGCCTGTTGCCGCCGTGGCGGCGGGCGCCCGGCTGCCCAAAAGAACAGGGCCGCGCCGGACCATCGGAGAAGCGGAGCAAAGCCGGACACCAGCAGCCGCTTCTTGTCTCGGGAAAAACCGGGCATCGTTGCTGCCCCTGAGGGGAGGGCGATTCTGGGCTGCGCGATTGGGGGACTTCGTGGCTTTGGGTGGGTGGGAGTGAGGACGGACGGAGTCTGTGAAGCGGGGCTTGCCTGCCCTTGCTGGCTGCCTCTACTTCCTTAGGGGCGGGGAAGGGGGCTCATCTGGACCAAGGGTGAGTCTCCCCCTCAGTTTCCCCTGAAGGATCTTCCGTCGCTTTTGCCTTCTCCCTACATCTCCGCTCAGGTGTTCGGCTGGGGCTGTCGGGAGTTGCTGCCGCCAGTGCGGCTCCGGTCCCGCGTTGCCTTGGGAAGGGTGGGGCAAAACCAGGAGCCGCTGAGCCTGAGCCTCCGGTGCCGCTGCTGCTGTTGCAAAGCGCTGCCGCGGCTCTTCCTTTTTGCCTTTCCCTTCCCGAGGCGACGCGGGACTGGGGCCGCGCCGGCGGTAGCGACTCCTGACTCAGGGGGCCTCCGAGGGAGGGGAAGAGAGTGACTCCTGCCTCCCGCTGTCATCATCATCTTCTTTTGGGTTAGTGAATCAATTAAACCTTTCATGATAGTGAGATCGTTTCCCAAATTAATTATTTTTATTTTTGAAATTTACCAGTAGCTGCTGCATTTCCCACCCTCGGCTTATACTCGAGTCAATAAGTTTTCCCAGTTTTTTTGTGTAAAATTAGGTGCCTTGGCTTATATTCGGGTCAACTTATACTCGAGTATATATGGTAGTTTGCATACCGAGCAAATAGATCGACAGATGATGCTGTTAATATGGCTCTGCACTACATCCTACAACACCTTGAATCTCCAAATACCTATGCAAGGGTCCTCTTTGTAGACTTCAGTTCAGAATTCAATACCATCATTCCAGACATTCTTCTAAACAAACTAAACTAGCTAGCAGTACCTGAACACACTTATAAGTCGATCATAAGCTTCCTAACAGACAGGAAGCAGCAGGTGAAGTTAGGCAGAATCACATCTGATACCTGTACAATTAGCACAGTGCCCCCCCCCCAGGTGGTGTGCTTCCTTCACTTCTCTTCTCCCTATATACCAATGACTGCATCTCAAACAATCCATCTGTTAAAATCTGAAGTTTGCAGATGATACAAGTGATTGGTCTCATTCAAGAAAACGAATTTGCATACAGATGAGAGGTTGTACAACTTGTCTCGTGGTGTGATCAGAACAATCTGGAACTGAACACATTCAAAACTGTAGAAATGGTGGTAGGCTTTAGGAGAACCCTCCATACTACCACCTCTTACAATACTAGACAACACAGTATGAACAGTAGAGACCTTCAAATTTCTAGGTTCACAACACCTAAAATGGACACCTAATATCAAAAAATGTCATCAAAAAAGCACAACAAACAATGTTCTTTCTGCACCAACTCTGAAAGGTCAAACTGTTCAAAGAGCTGCTGATACAGTTCTACAGAGGAATTGTTGAGTCTGTCATCTGCACCTCTATAACTGTCTGGTTTGGTTCTGCAAACCAACAAGACAGACACAGACTTCAGAGAGTAATTAGGACTGCAGAAAAAACAATTACTACCAACCTGCCTTCAATCGAGGACCTGTATACTGCAAGAGTCAAAAAGAGGGCTGTGAAAATATTTACAGAGCCCTCATATCCCGGACATAAACTGTTTCAACTCCTATCTTCAAAACGACGCTATAGATCACTGCACACCAGAACTACTAGACACAAGGACAGTTTTTCCCTGAACGCCATCACTCTGCTAAACAAATAATTCCTTCAACGCTGTCCCAACTATTTACAAAGTCTGCATTACTATTACTATTAATCTTCTCATCACTCCTTATCACCCATCCCCTCCCACTTGTGACTGTATGACTGTAACTTTGTCGCTTTATATTGTCTGTTTCCTAGTATGATTTGATTGCTTATTGTACTCTGATTATTATTAAGTGTTGTACCATATGATTCTTGATGAATGTATCTTTTCTTTTATGCACACAGAGCATTTGCTCCAAGATAAATTCCTTGTGTGTCCAATCACACTTGGCCAATAAAGAATTATATTTTATCATCAATTTAATCATTAAAATTGTGAAGAAAATTTCAACTGCTTCCAAATGACAAAGGGCAAAACTTGTCTGTAAAGGGAGTACATTGATATGTTTCTTCTTTTAGGACTGAAAACAGAACACTAAACCCTGCTAAGATGAAAATCCTATGGTAGTTTTCAATGTGAAAAATATACAGATATTGACTTCCGGTTTGAGCCTCTTTGTGGACAGACCGAAACTGCGATCGTGCGCGGTTTCAATCCGTGCTCGCCGCTGGAGTGCCCCGAGCCGGCTGGTTTCGGGGCTAAGCTGCCCCATAGAGGTGATGAAGAGGGGGGAGACTGCCAGCAGGGTTGAGGAGAGCCGCATCTCTCCTCCTCAGCTGGCCATTACTCCCTTTCCCGAAGGCGGTTGCAGCAGTGGTCATAAATGGCCATCTCAAAGAATAACTCGACCAGAAAAGAATGTGCAGGAGGAAGATAAGAAGAGAAAGTTTTGGTTGACTGGGTTAAACTGCAAAAGCAACAACTAAGGTACCCTGGAATTTAAACTAAAAAAAAAGTAACATTGTTCCCAAAGAAGATTTTGAAGCAGCGAAGGAGAGAGAAAAGGGAAAGGATTTGTTTTTTTTTCTTCTTCTCTCCTTTTCCCTATACTGACAGCTAAGAGATCTAAATAAGAAATTGGAAAAAAAATCCACTTTGACATCAATAGGCATTTAAGCTGAAAATAAAATGTCAAAGGGATAATAAAGATTTCTGGATATTTAAAATCTTTTAAAAGCAGGAAAGGAGAGAAAAAGAATAAAAGGGCAGGATCTGGAAAAAACGGAGGAGACTGCCTGGAATTAAAAGGAATTTACAGTAAAACCTCAACAAGACTTCTAAAATATACATTTTAACTGAAACTTGGCAACAAAATAGTAGAACCCCAGGAAGAGAAAGTGGAAAAAAGAAGCATGAAGAAACAGCTTGGGAGTATTTGGATTATTTGGTGATCTCTGGATTTTTGTTTATTGCATTTGAATGACTAAAATCAATCGGGTGGGTTGTTTAAAAGTGTTTAAAATGGCACTTAAAATGGAACTTAAAAAGTACAAAGAAGATGCACAAGAAGGGAGAGGTTCTTTTGGCTTCGTATTTCAATTCTTAGAAATGGAGATCTCGAACTATGAGAAACAACAAGAAATGCCTGCAGAACAAGAAGACTGGGACAAAGAAGAAGCCATCTTTAATGAACAAGCAATTTTATGTGGGGGAAAAAAGTGGGGAAAGAGAATGAAAAGTTTAAGATTTGAAAAAACAACCAAGAAAAGGAATAATAACTTGAAAAATAAGTATAATATTAGAAAGCAACAGAAGAGAGGAATACAGATGAGAGAATTAGAACTAGAGAGACAAGGGGGTAAAAAGGGGAGGAAGAAGAAGAGAGGGAAGAAGGAAAATAAGTTATAAAGGACAGAAACAAGATATGGAGAAACAGGGCCTATTTAGAGATAATGGGTGAAAATTTAATTGAAAAAGGGATTTTGCAAAGGTACATAAGATAGTATTGTTATATTAGAAATAGAAATAATTTTAGAAAATATGAAACAATGTATGATTAAAATGATGGATAAAATAGTTATTGTAATCTAGTGAAATGTTTGTTAATAAATAAATGAAATAAAATGAATGAGAGAATTGAATTAGGAAAGGATGGGAACATTTTAATTATTTAATGTTTTATAAAATATAAGGGAAGAGAAATAGGGGAAAAATATACAGATATTAAAAGCTTTGCTTACATTTGTCTTTTCAACACATCAGTCAGTCTTACCATAATCCAAGAGCAGGGAAGCATTGGAAGCACAATCAGGGTTCCCAAAGATACTCTGAAAACTTGGGCTGAATATTTCCAGAAGGAAGAAGACCTTGTAGGTGCAATTCTGTGCTATTATAGCATAGCAAGTGCTTTGTCCTGGAAGACAAGACTGTATCAAGGCTTGTAAAGCATTTCTTTGATTAGTCTGTCTTGAACTGTGCAGAAAAATGGACTTCTCCATTTTGGATAGCAGAAGTTGCTTGTAAATATTGTAAATATTAAGTTAGGAAGAATACTTAAAGGAGAAATGTTGCTGAAGAGTTCTCCTTTTGGTATTCTTCCTAACTTAATATTTACATAATTTTTCATATCTCTTGTTTTTCAGATAACCTGAGATTATATAATCTTTTCCAAGATTTAAAATATTCTTGTCTCAAAATCCTCTGTTAGTATATGCTTTCCTGAGATATATTTATATAGGAAAAAGGATGTTCCCAATATATGGAACAGATGTGCAGGGTTGTCTTTAACAAGTTATGTTATTTTCTGTCGCTCAGCTCATCCATCAATTAAACAAGGATTTTATGACTCTAAAGATTTAATTTTACGGTTTTTCCTGACTCTGGGTTCCACTGATGCAGTTTCACCAGATACCAGGGTTAGAGTGAACATAACAGTGATTTTTCTATCCAAATTGAGTGGCAAAGGTAATACTGCAACTGTCTTAGCAAGTTACAACTTGTACAATAATTGGTTGCTGGCTTCCTTTATAGCAGGGGTGTCAAACTGGCGGTCCGCGGGCCAGATGCATCACACACAGGCCACACACACCCCGGTTCTGCAAAGGCAAAAAACATCATGATATGTCATGGGACACAATTGAGTTTGACACCCATACTTTATAGAGTCATTTTTCTGTCTTCAAGATATTGTCTTTTCTCTTGCTGGACACTTGACACAACAGTGAGATACTACTATCTGGAGGCCTGTCTTTAACTGCACTGTTGACAATACTTCCCTTTATTTACATTCTTGGGGGTGGGAAAAGATTCAGCCACTCACTTCATAATTTCCTAATGGAATTCTTGGCTCTCTTGTGTCCTGGTAGCAGAAACTTGATTATATTGCGTAAAACAGAAAAGCATCAGAGTGGGAGTTGGGAGGACAAGGGAAAAAAAGTAATCTAGATGAAAACAAACAAGGTCATTCAGGGGTAATAGATTTCTTATTAAGCTCATGGAATATATTCACAAAAGAACCCAAAACAGAGATTTGTATTATTGCTTTGAAGATTACTACTTCACACTGTTGATTAGTACATTTAATTAATTTATTTCTGTTATGTATTAGCATACTCACCTGCAATTGGTTGGTCCATAGCGGCGGGAAATTTGAAGAGCCGTCACTGGCCACAGCTGCGAGCAGCCCGACTATAAAAAGGGCTGCCGCGGTTTCTTCGGTGCTCAGTCCTAGAAAGAAATAAAAACAATTGACGATCATGCTGGTGTCCTGAGTCTCATTCCCGCAACTTAAGAACATCTAAGAAAGAATTTGGAATATAATAAGGTACCTTACCTTCACATACTATATTCATGTTTGTCATATTTCTATTAAGCTTGCATTGATACAATTTGTGGCTTATTGTTGTTCTTAATACAGTACCACTATGCTCAGTACATGAATTGTGTTTAAAATAGCCACGATAAAGTTAATAACATTATTTTTGTCTGTGTGAATAAGGAGTAGAATGAAAGCCATCAAGTGCATAGCGTGAACACTATGGCAAGTGGAGTATAACTGTTTTATAGCAGCTTATGTCTAATCCTTATATTATCTAGAACTGTATCTCTGCAATCCTACAAAGAAGCATCTATATATTATTTCCAGGCAAACAGGACTAGATACTGCCAAAGCAAATGGCCAAATTGCCATGACACTGTGAGTTGGCTTCATTTGTGAAAAACTTAGATGCCTCAGGATAGACCAGGGTTCCTCAAACTTTTTAAACAGGGGGTCAATTCACAGTCCCTCAGACTGTTGAGGTGCCAGACCACTGAGTGGGTGTGGCTAGGTGGTCATGAGTGGGCACGGCCAATTTAGCAATCCATTAAAAATACACACAAATTAAACTTTAATTGCTCCTGGGGTGGAAAGCAGATTAGTGAAGGGATGTGGCTGCCTTGGGTGGGGGGGGGGGTGACTTCTGTTTGTGTGTATCTCTCTCTCTCTCCTTCCATCACTCCCTCTCCCCCCTTTCTGGAGGCCGAAGAGGCCAAAAACGGGCCTGTTTTTGGCTTCCCCAGCCTCCAATACCACTCTGCATCCCAAAAATGGGTCCGCTTTTGGCCTCCTGAGGCCTCTGCGCGTCGTGTTTTTGGCCTTCTCAGCCCCCAGTACCACTCTGCTGCCCAAAAATGGACCCATTTTTGGCCTCCTGAGGCCACCACGTGTCCCGTTTGGGCGCCAGCCTCCAGTACCACTCTGCTGCCCCAAAATGGGCCTATTTTTGGCCTCCTGAGGCCTTGTGTGTCCCAATTTTGGCCTCCATGGCCAGAGGCGGGTAGGTGGGGCAATGTGGATGGGGCAGCCTCATGGTCCTGCATAGGCCGGATTAATGGCTTCAGCGGGCTGTATCTGGCTGTATCATGAGGACCCCTAGGATAGGTCAATTGCTTCCTATAAGCGAAGGAAACAAACATTTTTTTCAATACATTTTGCATTCATTCGCTTATTACAAAAGGAATAAGCCAAAGGGAACCCAGGGATAACATCACAAGTAACACTGCCTGTACTAATCTGAGCCTTCTCCAGTGTGATGCTTCCAAATCTGTTAAACTTCCATAATTCCCAGCCAGCTAGTGGTGGACAGAGATGGGAAGGGCAGTCTTTAATAAAATTATATTAACATAATTTTATCATACAATAACACAATAAGAGGGATGAATCAATTTTTTTTGAAGAACTAACACAAAGTTTGCAAAAGTAAAAAAAATATTTAAGTAAAAGAAACTAAAGAAAATAGGTTAAAAAGAATAGCATGCAAACAGTAACTCTACATTGCTGAGTGTTGCACAGGGATGGGGTGGAGAAATACTGAAATTGGAAAAAGGCATAAATGGGATTTTTTTAATCTTTGAGCTATGCATCAAACTAAAAACCACAATGTTGCTGCAAAACATGTTTTGTCAAATAGAGAAACATAATTGAAAAAGAAAATAAAAAACAATTCCATCTGAAATGATTTTGAAAGCCATTTTATGACATCCCTTTTAAAATTATTTTGAAAAAATACTTTCCAATTCCTTCATAAAGCATGATATTGGCTTTTTTCATAAAAATGTATCCCATCAAATTATTTCTGGTTCCACTGATGTTTGTCTTTCTAATGTAATTTATTCATCAAAGCAATTCCCATAACACTGACACCAATGGCAGCATTTGAAAGAAAAACTATTTTGGCTTAGTAATGTCCATATAAAAGCCAACGTGAGATTTAGAAAGTATCTTAAGAATGGCTTGCTGTTTGGAATTCAGTTCCAACAAATAACATCTAAACCTATAGTTTCAAGGCTTGCTGAGAATTTTGAACTGAACAGAGATAAATAAGTATTTGTTATCAACTCTAATATAAGATTGATTACAATCTTTGATTACATATAAAATTTATAAATAGGAATATAATAATTGACTGAATGTGTATCATCAAGCTGGTGTCCACTCTCAGCAACTTCATAGATTTCTCCCCCCCCCACCCAAACCATCTATTTTCAACCTGGTCCTTCAAATTTTCCACTGCATCAATTGCTACTATAATCCTCAATCTTGATTCTGGTTTTCTATCCTCCCATTTTTCCTGTCTTTATAGATTTCTCAAAGAGCTAGGTCTTTGCATAATGGTTCTAAAATATGATAATTTGCACCTGGTTATGTATGCCTTGAATGAGTACTCTAGATTGACCTGCTCCATAATCTATGTTTTTTTTTCTGAATAGCTGTGATTTTCTTAAGAGTTTTCTCTAACACCAAAATTCAAAAACATCAGTATTTTTTCTATTGTTTCAAAATCCAACTTTCAATTCCATAATGACACAGACAAAATCATTGCTTGCATGATTCTCTTCTTTGTAAATATAGACACATCATGACATGTGAATAGGGAATCAGTTTGGTTTAGTGGTTAAGGCAAATAGGCTAGAGCAGGTATCCCAAACCTCTGGTCCATAGACCAGCACCAATCCGTGGCCAGAAACTGGGCCACATGAACAAGGGAAGCCCCATCCATGGGATGCAGGCAGCACGTGAAACCCTCTAGTCTGCAGAAAAATCTCTCTCCTCGGAACTGGTTGTGGGCCGCTGAGCTAGAAAGCGGTAAACCCTCCTGCCTTAGCTATGAAAGCCAGGTGGGTGGCCTTGGGCTAGTCACTTTCTCTCAGCCCAACTCAGGGTTGTTGTGGGGCAAATAGGAGGAAAATGTATTGTAACTGTTCGCTGCTTTGAGTTATTTGTAAAAATAATAAAGGTGGAATACTACAAATAAATATCTTTTCTAAGGCCTTCATTGCTACTCTACACTGCTTATCAATCTAATAAACAGCTCTGTGGCAGGATTAATATATTATTGCATATGCTTTGATTGACTACCGTCTATACTTCATCAACTGTTTCCTGAGTACCTGGTTATAGTATAGATAGAGAGAGAGAGAGAGAGAGAGATAGTATATAGTATATATATATAGTATATATATACACACACACACACATACACACACACTATATGTATATATACAAAGATCTCCTCACACTTCACCTCAGACTCAGCAACAAGATTCACCCCTTACTTTGGGACAACAAACAACTCGCTGTCTGGAGAGCCGAAACACAGACCACCCTCAAGACAGACACACACACCAACAAACTCAGAAAACTACAACAACGCCAGAAACCAACTCCTCCCCTCTCACAGCCACACATGAAACAAACAGTGCACAACATCTCAGACAAGATCCTCACCGCAGCCGAAACCAAGGTCCTTTCAAAAGGATTCAACTTTGCTGTCGCTCCCAAACACATCCCCACAGAAACCATCATATGCGGAGTTGAAACCAGCCTGACCAAAACCAACCCTGATGATGCTAATAGAATCAGACTCGAAATCACCAACATCCTCTGCACTAGCAAACCACCCAAAAGCAACTTATCCAAAGAAGAACAAACTGCACTACGTAACCTGAAAGAAGACACCAGCATAATAATCCTACCAGCAGACAAGGGCAACGCGACAGTGGTTATGAACACATCTGACTACCAAACCAAGTTAACCAACCTACCCTAGACCCCATATACAAACCCCTAAAGACAGACCCCACCACCTACCTAGAAAAAACCACCAGATCCAAAATAAAAGCCTCCCCCATCAGTGAAGAAATCCAGCAAAGAATCATACCCAGAGAGAAATCATCCAGATGCCCTAAGCTTTATGGTCTCCCCAAGATACACAAAGAAGGAACTCCACTTAGACCAATAGTCAGCTCCATAGGCTCACCTCTACAAAACCTAGCCAAATTTCTCGCCAAACTACAGCCCTATGCAGAATCCATCAACTCACATGTAAGAAACTCATTCCAGTTCATCGAGATCATAAAGAAACAAAACTTACAACCCAGCGACCTACTAGTGAGCTTCGATGTCATATCCCTCTTCACCCAAGTGCCAATAAAAGAAGCCTTGACAGCCATCCAAAACAAATACAACCCTCCCCAGCACATCCTAGATCTGACCAACCACTGTCTATCCAATACATACTTCACCTACAACGGACAAAAATACAAACAAATAGAAGGAGCACCCATGGGATCACCCTCTCACCTATCATCGCAAACCTCTACATGGAACACTTTGAAACACAAGCTCTAGAAAAATATGACCACAAACCCAAACTCTGGCTCAGATACGTAGATGACACCTTCATAATCTGGCCACACGGGAAAGAAAAACTGAACAACTTCCTCACACACCTCAACAGCCTACACCCCAAAATACAATTCACCATGGAAACAGAAGCTAACAATCAACTTCCCTTCCTAGATGTCTTGGTATACAAAAACCCAATGGCTCCCTAGGACACACCATCTACCAGAAGAAAACACATACAAACCGCTATCTACATGCACTCTCACACCACCACCCAGCACAGATCAATTCCGTAGCTGAGACACTCATCTCCAGAACAAAATGCTTAGCTGATGAACAACACCTAAAAACCGAACTAAACACTCTCACCAACGTACTCACAGCCAATGGATTCCAAAGAAAGAAGATTACCCACCTAATCCAAAAAGAAACCCCAACCAAAATCCAAGACAGAGAACAAGAGAACGGCAAAGCCCTCCTCCCATATATAAAAGGCACTACAGACAAAATCAGCAAGATCCTCCAAAAACACAACATTAAAACAGCATTCTGCACAAACAGAAAAATATCCACCATCCTAAGAAACCCTAAAGACAAAATCGAGTTAGAAAACCAAGGAGTATACGAAATCCCTTGCACCGCCTGCTCCACCACATACATTGGACAAACTAACAGAAGAATAAGTGCACGCGTT